>NC_086016.1:48751336-49435622 GCF_028858775.2 Pan troglodytes | reverse complement strand
AAGCAATACTTTTTTTGGGTCCTTAATACTCATTCATGAGATCTTATTTAAAATTTTGTAATATATTGGCTTAATTATTTTTTAATAAATGTTACTCGGCCGGCTGCGGTGGCTCACGTCTGTAATTCCAGCACTTTGGGAAGCTGAGGTGGGCGGATCACCTGAGGTCAGGAGTCCAAGACCAGCCTGGCCAACATGGTGAAACCCCATCTCTACAAAAATACAAAAATTAGCTGGGCCTAATGGCAGTTGCCTGTAATCCCAGCTACTCAGGAGGCTGAGGCGGGAGAATCACTTGAATCCAGGAGGCAGAGGTTGCAGTGAGCCGAGATCATGCCACTGCCCTCCAGCCTGGGCAAAAGAGTGAGACTCTGTCTTAAAAAATAAATAAATAAATAAATATTACTCTACTAAATATAATCATAAAAATGTTTCGACCTTGGCTAATTTTCTTCTTCTGTTTGCTATTTTTAATTTCCGGAAGTTCTGCAAAATCATAATTCTGCATAAATATGCATATTTAAAATTTAAAATAGCATATTTTAAAATTTTAGCATTATGGCCACTTAAATGAGTTTTTGTTCTGGAAAAACCTTGATTATCTTTTTAAAATTAGTTTTTATTAAATAACAAATACATACAACAGGCATACACAATATATGAGGAAGCATAAAAAATAAAATAAAAGGCACCAGCTCTGTATGCACCATGCAGTTGACAAAGAGATGCCCGGGAAGTTGAGAACCGCCTGCTTGTCATTTCGTGCTCCCCTTTTCTTTCTCCTTCTAGCAGGTTCATTCATGATCTTGAATTAGGTATTAATCATTCCTGTGTTGGCCCTTTAATACATAAATAATGTATCATTTAGTTTTGCATGCTTTTGAACTACATACAATAGAACTATGCTGCTAAATCATTATTATTATTATTATTATTTTATTTATTTATTTTTTTGAGACAGGGTCTCCCTCTGTCGCCCAGGCTGGAGTGCAGTGGCATGATCTCGGCTCACCGCAACCTCCATCTCCTGGGATTCAAGCATTTTTCCTGCCTCACCCTCCAAAGTAGCTGGGATTACAGGCACCCACCACCATGCCCAGCTAATTTTTGTATTTTTAGTAGAGACGGGGTTTCAACATGTTGGTCAGGCTGGTCTCGAACTCCTGACCTCAAGTGATCCGCCTGCCTCGGCCTCCCAAAGTGCTGGGATTATAGGCGTGAGCCACCGTGCCCAGCCTATGCTGCTAAATCCTTTTTTTTGTTTGTTTGTTTGTTTGTTTGTTTTTTGAGACGGACTCTCGCTCTGTCACCCAGGCTGGAGTGCAGTGGCGCGATGTCGGCTCACTGCAAGCTCCGCCTCCCGGGTTCACACCATTCTCCTGCCTCAGCCTCCCTAGTAGCTGGGACTACAGGCGCCGGCCACCACACCCGGCTTATTTTTTTATAATTTTAGTAGAGACGGGGTTTCACTGTGTTAGCCAGGATGGTCTCGATCTCCTGACCTCGTGATCTGCCCACCTCGGCCTCCCAAAGTGCTGGGATTATAGGAGTGAGCCACCACGCCCCACCTATGCTGCTAAATTCTTAAGCAGTTTGCGTTTTTCTCCATGTTGCAGCAGGCGGAGCTGTAGAGTTTGCAGCCCCTGCTGGACACGTGATGCCAGTGCAGAGGGGAAGTGGGCTGGTAAGGAGAAATACCCTGATTGTTCTCTCATCCTGCCCCCGACTTCCTCCAGTGCTTCTCATTGGCTGAACCCAGTTGGAGTCCAGGGGCAAGGAGCTCTGGGAGATGCTCCCTGGATGATGGAGAGGTTGGTCCCCGGAAGCTCAGAGCAGGGCAGCAATGGATAGACATGGGTCTTGGAGTGGAGAGGAGCCAGCACACACATACTTAACAGTACTAGGTAGAGTCAAATGATTACTCAAAGTGGTGAGACCAACTTATGCTCCCAGCAGCAGAATCTAGGAGCTGTGGCTGCTCCCTAACCACACAAACATCTGGCACTGTCTGACTTCTCAGGGTTTGCATATCAATGGGTGTGAAATGGCATCTCATGGAAGGTGCATGAACTAAATTGCACAATAGACTAATAAATAGCAACTAATTACTAAAGAGGTTGAGCATCTTGTCGTGTTTATGGGCCATTGGCATTTCCTCTTCTGTAGAGTGCCCAGTCAAATCTGTCGCTCATTTTTCTATTAGTTTCTTGGATGGATTCATCAAAAATTTTTTTTATGGAGCACTTTCGAAGTGCCAGATTCTGCTCTACATCTTGGGGATGTAGCAGTGAACAAAAGTGACAACACCCACGGTCCTTATGGAGCTTAAATTCTTACGGAGGGAGGCAAACAATGATTAAAACAAAAAATATGTTAGAAAATGAAGTGTACTAATTCTATTAGAAGTGTTATAATTACATATCGGTGTGCCCCTAATTATGTTAGAAGTGTTATTGAGAAGAAGGAGTGGAGGGGAGTGCTGGCATGGCAGTTTTTAATCCTGCTGTCAGGAATACATAAATAATGTATCGTTTAGTTTTGCATGCTTTTGAACTACATACAATACACACACACACCTCTTCAGTTTTTTCTTTTGATTGATATGTGAATAAATATTGCCTGATCTTTCTTCATCCTTTTCTTTGATCTTCCTGCATTCTGAAGTTATGTGTTTCTTATAGTGTATAGATCAATTTTCTTCTTAAAATCTAGTTGAGCAATCTTTGTCTTTTAACTAATGAGATTAGACTATTTATATCTATTGTAACCAGTGAAAAAATATGATTCATGTTTATCATGACTTAGAAGGTAGGGTGTTAAGAGCATGTGCTCCAGATTCCTGCCTTTCTGCAACCCCTCCCTCCGCCTGGACCCCTCTCCTCCTAGACAGCCTCATGGCCGCCATCCCACCTCCTCCAACACCCCACCCAAATGTTTCCTTCTTACCCTTTTATGCTAGTCTCTCTCATTCTCTTACTAGAATGTTGTCAGTTAATTGGTATGTTCAAAGCTTTATTTTGTCTGTTGTTTATTCATGTATTTAATGTTTGAAAATCATTTTCTTCTATTTTCTTTGAGGTATTTTACTGTCTTTTTGCAACTTCTTATGTTATATGCTTGTCTCATTGATTTCCAATCTTTCTTCTTTTCTAACCTAAGCAATTAAGGCTATACATTTCCTTTTATGAACTGATTTGGCTGCATCCTATAAGTTTTGAAATTTCAAATTAAACAAATCTTTAATTTCCATTATAACCTTCTCAATGATTAATTTAGAAGTGTGCTTTAAAAGGATTTTTCCAAATGCATGCAGTCTTTCTAATGATATTTTTATTAATTTCTAATTTAATTAAAGTTTTGTCTGAAAAATTGATCTGTATAATCATAATGCTTTGAAATGTATTAGTACTGCTGTAGGGCCTAGGATGTGCTAATTTTTGTAAATTTCCCATGTGTGCTTGGAAATAATATGCATTCTCCAGTTATTTTTATTTTCAGAGTGGACTAAGCTTGTTAATTACGATATCCCAATATTTAAACTTATCCTTTTCATCTACTAATAATGACAAAATACAACAAGATTTCCTTCTATGAGAGAATATAGTAGTCAATTTTAGTTTTACATATTTTGAAGCTGTTGTTAGATTAATTACTATTTGAAATTATTCTATATCTTGGTATATTTAACTATTTGGCATTTTTATCATAACCTTCTTTTCTCTATGTATTTTGCCTTAAATTCTGACTCTCTCTCTCTCTTACACACACACATACACACACACTCTCTCTCTCTCTCTCTCTCTCTCTCAGGTTTTTTCTTTTGATTAATATTTGAATAAATATTGCCTAATCTTTCTTCATCCTTTTCTTTGATCTTCCTGCATTCTAAAGTTGTATGTTTCTTATAAATAGTGTATAGATCAATTATCTTCTTAAAATCTAGTTGAGCAATCTTTGTCTTTTAACTAATGAGATTAGACTATTTATTGTAACTAGTGAAAAATTATGATTCATGTTTATCATCTTTCATGCTTTCTGTGTTCCCTCCGGTTGTCTTTCTCTATATTCACTGAGTTTGATTTATTCATTCCACTTTTTCCCACGACCATTTTGGAGGTTTTTGCACTCTTATTTTATTTTAGTTGTTACTTTAGAAAAGTTTACTTTTAAACCAACAAAGTAAAAGATATTTATCGTCCTCCCCAAAGCACAAGGATCTTAAGATAATTTAACTCTCAGAATTCCCCTTCTCTACTATGTGCCATTTTGCCTGATTTTATTATATTTTATCAATTTTTAAATTTTGTTTCTTAAGCCCCCCCCAAGTTGGGGTCTGTTGTTGTTGTTCTTGTTGATTGTGTTGTTGCTTTGATTCCATTCAGCTTACCTTTATTTAGATTTAACCAAATAAATACCATTCTCTTTGCTTACTACTCCTTGTATTCCCCAATTTCTTCTGGGCGTGGCTTTACTTCTGTCTGAAGTACCTTCTTTAGAATTTTCTGTGGTATGGTCAGTTGATGGCAAATTATCTTATTAAGTTATTTTTATCTGAAAATACGTATATTTTACCTCCATCATTAAACGATAGTTTTTCTGAGTATACAATTCTTTTATTCTCTCTGAAACACACTGAAGATATTATTGCCTTTTTTTTGTCGCATTCTCTACTGCTGTTGAGAAGTCAATCAATCCTCAATCTGACTTTTGCTCCCTGATGGACAATATTTGTTTTCTTTCTCTTTTTATGATATTTTCTTTTCATATTTCTCTTTTTTATGATACTTTTCTTGCTTATTCGATAGTTTAACTCAGTGTGGATTTCTTTCTGTTCTTTTTTTTTTCTTCTTCTTTTGAGACAGGGTCTTATTCTGTCTCCCAGGCTGGAGTGCAGTGGTGCGATCTCCGCTCACTGCAACCTCCGCCTCCTGGGTTCAAGTGATTCTCCTGCCTCAGCCTCCCCAGTAGCTGGGATTATAGGTGTGCACCACCACGCCTGGCTAATCTTTTGTAATTTTAGTAGAGACAAGGTTTCACCATGTTGACCAGGCTGGTCTTGAATTCCTGACCTCAAGTGATCCACCTGCCTCAGCCTTCCAAAGTGCTGGGATTACAGGTGTGAGCCACCATGCCTGGCCGATTTCTTTCTTTTTAAAACATGCATTCTCTTTGTGTTTTGTCCAGTTGCCTGAGTTTGAGATTTGGAGCCTTTCTTCTGTTTCTGAAAATACTTATCCACCATCTAATAAGTGTGGCCTCTGCTCCACTGTCTGTGTTACCTCCTTTTAGAATTCGAATGAAATGTACCCCAGCTCCTCTTTCCCTCTTAGCCCATCCATCTTTTGCATCTGTCACATGTGTTCGTGTCTGTGCTGTATCCTACCTTTCACTTCAGTAATTGTTTCGTCAGCTGTGCATAATCTGCTGTACCACGTCTGTTGAGTTTTTAATTTTGGTTATATTTTTAATTTTATTTCTAGACTTCTACTCAGTTATTTTTCAAATCTCCTTCATTTCTTGTGGTCTCTTGGATTTTTTTTTACATGTTAAAAAATTTTGTTTCTTAAAGCATATTTCACATCTATAAAAATATATATTTTATATTCCAGCTTCTAGAAATGCAGTGGCTGCTGGCTTTGCAGCCTGTTGTTCCTGAAGCCGGTTGTTTCTGCGGGCTGTCATGCACATAGCCTGCCTTTTGTGTATTTTGTGGTTTTTGACCATGGCTCATTTTTTCCTTATAACTTTGTATGTGGGAATTATTTGAGGCTTGTATTGAAGTTGTATTCTGTTGAAGGGAGTCTGTATTCTCTTGGGTTGCTACCAGCTCAGGATAGACAAGTTTAAAATAATTTCTCCCTTGAGGTTTTGTTTTTTTTTCTCCTTTTTATCACAGTGGATATGAGTTCAGAATGCAAAACCACATGAGCATTGGTTTAGGGTTTCACATTATCAGGAGAATTTTTTTTTATTTTCTATCTACTCAGCAATAAGTTTGAGCCAATGTAGGGTCTTTATTGTCTTTTCATGAGGTCTTTCTAGGTTGCTGTTATACGGAGGCATAGCTCTTGGAGGTCCCTGCTTCCTGGGGGGCCATCTCATGAGACACTCTTCACTGAGTTGACTTCGTCTTGTCCTGTGTACCCTGGGTCTATGCAGCTGTCAGTCAGAAGGTCAGGATCTTCTGGAGTTTGCAGATGGAGGATCCTGCTTTCATATGTTGATTGGTCCCTGGGGATTTATTGTTTCTGGCTCACTCACAACACATTTGAAAAGGGATATTTAGAACAATATTTTATTGGGCATGTTGAGTTGCTTTCAGAAGGGTTGTTCATTTTCTATATTTTTTGTAACCATTTCTTTTGTTTTATTACTGCATTTTTCCCTTTATTCTCTATTCCCACTTCCATTCTGCCTCAAAACCTCATAAGCACCCATTGTAATAGATTTGGAGTAATTCTTTGCATATGGTGACATCTCTGCAAAATATTGAGTGTCGTGTTGGAGAAGTATTTCTCTAACTTTACATGAGTATTTTACCAGACGCCGTTCTTCTCTTCCCACCTCCCTCCACCTGACTCTGAGTCTGAAGGGTCTATCCATGGTGGATGTTCACCTGGTTCATTCCCTCTTACTCCTGCCTGTGATTTCATTCGGAGCTTCCATCTCCTGTTATCCATCCATCCCCTACGCATGGGCACTTGGATGGGATGGTGAAAAAGTTAAATTGGCCTTTAAAAGCTGTTCTTTCGAGATGGGATGAAGGTTGGTTTAGATGGGGTAGTGCCTGGAAACAGGGAAGCTTCACTCCAGTTCATTGTTAAGTTTATTAATTACCAGTTGAGCTTCTGGGCCAGCTGATTGAGCAGCAACCCTGATGAAGGCTTCCTTCTCGTCTAATGCCTGTGATTGTCATTTACCTCTCTCCTAGGGCACTGAGCACTCAACTTCATGATGTGGTTGTATCCATCATCCTAGGGAAGCCCCAGCATGGACGTAGGTACCTCTCCTTCCATTCTTTATCCACTAGCACTTGTTGATGTGCACTGGACCTGAAGATGTTCTCAGAGGATGCCCTGCCAGGCATCCAGAGCTATGTCTGATGGATCCAGTGGGGGTGTGAGGGGGTGGGGATGTCAAGCGCCAGAGGTGAGATTGTGAGGACTCACCAAAGGGGCTGGCTTTGTCAGCTGGAAGGGCTACTTGAAGAGGCCCTGTCACATTTTGGAGCCCAGGCACCCTTGCCTTGGAATCCTCCCAATGAAACCTAACTCAGAGCAAAGATTTTCTTCCCAAGAGTTGGCTCAGCAGTGACATCACAGCAGAGGTGGACATGACGGGAGATCTGTCTCAGAAAGGCGGTGGGGGCAGGTGTTGGGGGCTTGGGGCCAAACACAGCCTTGAGGGGTAGCTTGTCCTGGTTCCTTCCATTATTCAGGGATCTCCCAAGACATAGAGGGAAGGGGGGAGGGAGGGAGGGAGGCAGAGAGAGAGAGAGAGAGAGAGAGAGATAGTGAGATTGAGATTTTAAAGAATTGGCTCACACAATTATAGAGTCTGGCAAGGCTAGGCCGGCAGGCTGGAGACCGGGGAAGAGCTGATGTGCAGTTCAAGCCTGAAGACCACTTGCTGGCCGGATTCTTTCTTATTGAGGAGGGGTCAGTCTCTGTTTCCTGAAGGCTTTCACCTGATTGGATGAGGCCCACCCACGTTACAGAGAACAATCTGCTTTACTCAAAGTCCCCAGATTTAAATGTTAATCTTATCCAAAAACACCGTCACAGGATATCCAGAATAATGTTTGACAAAATATCTGGGCACCGTGGCCCAGCCAAGTTGACCCATAAAGGTCGCCATTATATTCATGGATGCCAAGAAAGGTTGGTTGGGAATCGATATGTTTATCATGAGCAGGTGACACCTGGAAGCGAGGAGCATGTGGGCACATTGGAGCATCTCATGCCCGCCTGTGCTCCTGGTCTTTCTGCTCTGCAGACCAAGAGCCTCGGAGGGGAGAGGGTACACCACTCCTCCAGGGGGTCCTGCACGGGCTCGCTCCATCTAATTTTGTTAAACGTAAATGTGGATTTTCTGGGCTAGATTGTCCGGCCTTCCAGGTGCTAAGAGAGCTTACTAGCCATGCCCTCGACCTGCTTCTCGGTTTGCCGTGCACACATCTGCTGAGCACACAGTCCGTGCAAGATGCTGGGTCAGGCCTCAAGGGAGGGGAGGGCTCACTCACACTCTGAATGGCACCAGTGCTGGGAGCATGAGGACGGGTCGGGGCTTGCGCTGGTGGCTCTTCATGCCTTCCCTGCCTCTGGACACCCCAGCTCCCCCTCTGTCCCTCCTCTGTGCACTGCCAGCTTTGCCATGTGGCAGGAGCCACACTCCTGGGGGAGACACCCACTTTTGTCCATTTGCATCCATCCCCACGTTGTGGGGGAAAAGCAGGGAGGGTGCATTTGGGTTTCCCATCAGGTGACGTTCACAGCCTCACCCGTGATCAGATCTGCTCCATGCTGCTCCCTGCATGTGATGGGAGGAGCAGAGAAGTCTCCAGGCCTGGCGGGGAATCACCGACCTTCGCTATCCGAGCTGCCTGCTGTCCACTCTCCCTCAAGCTGCTTCTTGGCTCTCTTGCTTCAGCCATGTACTGCTCTCCACCTCCAAACCAACTGTCTTTCCTGCTTCTCCCCAGTTTTGCCCATGCTCTTCTTTTGGTCTGGGATTCTCTGCTTTTCTTCACCTGGCAAAATTCTGTTCATTTCTCGGGATGAACTGTCTCCTCCTGGAAGCCTTCTGTGAATGCTCAGCTGAGTTGAGTGTCTTTGTCTGAGCCCTGTAACACCCTCTCCTTCCTCCACAGTCACTGAACGTGCTGTGTTTTCTCTCTGTTCACCTGCCTCGTCACCTGTGCGGTTCGGGAGGATGGGAATGGGATTCCTGGCTCTACATGTCTGTCCCTAGGTCTGCCACATCACAGGCACTCAATCTGTGCTCTCTGGTTGGAGAGTGAAAGGCTTGCTGTGTCCTCCTCAGAAGGGCAGGAGGTGGGGCCACTGGAATCCATCACTGTCCCCATTATGCTGTCCTTGCTCCCCGAAGAGCAGGCTTTCCAGGGGCTGTGAGGGCACTGGAGTCCAAGGTGCAGGGGGCTCTCCCCAGAGCCACTGAGCATGAGGCGGTGAGCAGCCCGTCACTGGGTACTATGGCTGTGGAGCCTTGGGAAGATATTTATTTGTCTCATAACCAGAGAAATGGAATCCTGTTTCCTTGCTTACATTTATGAGTAAAACGTCCTCTTAGGTTGTTCGAAGAAGCAAGTTTTAGGCCATTAACTTTTTTTTATTTTACCTTTTATGGGAGTTTAAATAACAAGGTGAGCATGGAGCACAATGCGGGTGATTATGAAGTAGTAAAAGGCGTTTAGAGCACTCATGGGGCAAGTGGTAAAGCTCAGAGCCAGTGGGAAAAGAAAGATTGGCTCCACTGACTCAAAGCACAGCATTTATCTAACCTTTCCCTTTAATGGAGTAACTTGTGAAAAAAGAGGGGATCCATACGAGGAAGCTGCACGTTGGTCCGCAGTGGCTGGCCAGGGGCATCCAGTGATTCTCCAGCGGGGGGAGCTGCGGGGCAGAGCCTGCTTTCAGTGGGGCACAGCCTGTTTCTTGCAGATGGCACTGAGTGGGCTATGTGGCTACAGGCTGCTGGGGAAAGGGCGCCGGGTCAGGTGTCACTAACCTGTTTTGTTTTTTTTTTTTTTCTTGAGAGGGAGCCTCACTCTATCACCCAGGCTGTAGTGCAGCGGCGCGATCTCAGCTTACTGCAACCTCCACCTCCCAGGTTCAAGCGACTCTCGTGCCTCATCCTCCTGAGTAGCTGGGATTACAGGCACATACCACCATGCCTGGCTAATTTTTGTATTTTTAGTAGAGATGGAGTTTCACCATGCTGGTCTTGAACTCCTGACCTCAGGTGATCCACCCACCTCAGCCTCCCAAAGTACTGGGATTACAGGCGTGAGCCACCATACGCGGCCTGCAAACCTGGGGTTCTAATTCCAGCTACCACCTGGATGACACAGAGCAAACCACTGGATGATGTATCCATGCCTCGGTTTCTCATTTGTGCGGTTGGAATGAGGGTGGTACCCGTCCTCCGGTGTGTTATGACAGGTCAATGCGATCGTGAGTGTAAAACTGCCTTGACAATAAAATAAATACAAATTTCAGTTATTATTTAAAGTGTGAATGTATCATTTTCCTTATCAATAGTAACACTTGTTGAGTAGGCTCAGGAAGAGGCGAGTGATGGGATTGGGGGCAAGCATGCCAGATGCCTAGATTTAAAAGCAGGGAACTGTCCATGTTTCCTGGTTTGCTGTTCTCTGCTTCTCTCCCCTGTTCTCTCTCTTTGAAGCCTTTGGTGATAACACCTGCCCTCCCGTCCTCCCAGCGATAGCCCTCTTTGATCCCCCTTAGCCTGGGTGGGAGAGTGAGGGTTGCGTTCATGGTCTTTGCTGACTCTGGATCTGGAGTGCGTGTCTTGTTTGGATGTGCTGATGATAATCCTGGGAGGCCTGAATAGTGAACTTAGGTCCAAGATGTCGGAGGACCATCATCCACCTGGGACACAGAGCAATTTAAGGGCTGCGTAGCGTGCTGAGACCTACCTGCACACAGGGAATAAGGGCTCCAGATGAAATCTATAAAACAGAAACACGCAAAGCTCCACTGTTCTCCATTCTTGTTAGCAGCCCTCCCATTTATTATGTCAGGAGAGGCATCATGATCCTGAGAGGGTGGGCTAGATTCGGAGGTGATTAAGGAAGAAGAGGGGATATTATGGGGTGGTGACGAGCTTGTGTGGGGGATGCTGAGACTGTGAGAAGGACGTGTCAGAGTAGAGAGTGGTACCAGAAGGAGACAAGTGGGCTTTTGACCATATATTTTAGAATAAAACAAATTGCTCCATGCCCAAGCTCTACACGAAGTCCCTAAGCAGTATAAGACATCAGTTTCTCAGACACCTCATGTGCTGTGCTAAGCAACATAGCAGCTTTCAGCCAGCCTTCCTTCATTCATTCACTTAACAAATATTGGCTGGGTTCTTACTCTGCCTGGTCACTGCTAGCCCATGGGATACAGGGATGAATGGGACATGGGTCATTGGCTATGTGAGTTAATAGTTTCAATAAAATCAGAGAAATGTTCCAAACAATTCATAAACAGGTGCCAACGATGTGGGCACAAAGTGCAGGGAGTTTATTCAAGAATTATTGGGTGCCCACTGTGTGCTAAGAGAATATAATATAGTGTGAGGTGGATGTACATTTCAGGAGATGGAAAGCATGGAAGGTGAGCAGGAGCTGTTGGGCTGAGTTTTGGGTGGGGTGGCTGGGATGGTTTCTCTGAAATATGATCTATGAGCAAAGACCTGAAGGAAGTGAGATGTGGGGATACTGGGGGATGTCAGTCTTCTAGGCAGGGGAAGCAGCCAGGGAATGGTTACACTGTCTGACATGAAATATCAGCTGTGCAATGAGGAAAGTGAAGACGTGAGGGGGCAGAGGAAAGACAAAAGGAGAGGTATCATGAGTCAAGGTCCCAGTGAGACTGACGACTGTTAGATTAGAGATGTGAAGGGGAACAAGCAGGCAGAACTGTAGATTGTACTCTGAGAGCAGGATCTATAACATGGCTGTTAAGGAGGTATTGCAGATATTGTCATTACATGGACTCAGAAGGACCAAGGACAGCAGAAGACCAGACAGGTTGAGAACAAGGACCCAGGAGGGTGTTGGCAGGTCGCTTGTCTGGGCATTGATATGACCAAGAATAACAGCAGGAGTAATTGTAGAGAGTGGGAGTGAGAGAGGACCTAAGGTCTTTGAGAAAGAAGAGAGAGGGAGTGAGGGAGGAGTAGATAGCTGCAAGGAATGGTGGCAGGAGAAGGAGTCAGATACATGGAATTCAAAACTGGGGTATTTAATGGAGGAGGAAGAGTGGGCTGATGCAGGAATGACAGGCAAGAATGACACCTGCACTCTGTTCAGGCCCAGTGGCTATGAGGTTATCATATTTTACCTGTGTGAAGGACTAGGGAAGCCATGTTATGGGAGCCAAATGCTGGGGGAGTCTGAGTTCCTTGAGTGGACAGAGTGGTGTCCACATGGAAGGACAGCTCAGGGGAGGCCGCTTCCTGGGGCAGCCTGGGGTTGCTGCAGCAACTCAGGAAGATTCTGAGCTTTCAAGCCAGACAGGTTTGGGTCTAAAACCTGGATCTCTCACTTACTGTGGATAAATCTGGGTGAGTTACTCAACATCTCTGACCCTCTGGTTTTTCATCTGACATTGGGAAATAACTTTTCTCCTAGAATTGTTACAGATGTTATAAAGTAACATATTCACTTTACGTAGTAACCAGTCACGATTTTTTGTTAGCTCTCATTTTCCTCTCTGTGATCAGGTTTCTTTATCAGTAAATATATAAATATGTATTTTTGCTGTCATATAAATTAAATTAGGTGATACAGTACACATTTTCTGGTTCATAGAAGGCACTCAACAATTTTTAAGGTTAGCCTTGACCTTTCTAAAATAGGCCCTTGTTTGTAAAATGAAGATAATGCCAGTCCTATGAAAAGTTACCAAAAACAATATTATTTACTTCAGTATATTCTCATTTAACTTCACTTTTTTGAACTAGCAGATAGAAGGAAGAAACACACACCCCACTCCACACACACACACGGCAATTTCCAAACCTACTATGATAGTTGTACTCAATCTAATTGAAATAAAATTGGAGTTGATTTAATTATTGGCATTTATAAAACTAGATTGTGCTGGATACATGCGTGTTACATAGAAATCCAAAAGAATCCCAAATTCCAGTAAGTGATTAGTCCATTATGTAGACTAATTGCTTTTACAGTTATAAATAATTTCATAATATCGCAGATCTAAAGTGCACACCTGTGCACTAATTGCTTTTCTGAGGGCTGTTTCCATGGCTGCAGAACAGACATCCTGCTACCCACAGCTAGGATGGTGCAGGTGGATACCAGAGATGAGGTTTCGAGAGGGCCCATTTATGCCAGGGCTTCAGCACTGCGCATCTGTGGACAGCTCCATCCTGAGGCCTGTGCTAACTACAATTCCGAAAGAACATTAAGTCTGAAAAATATGTTTCACTGGTGAGAACACTGTGTCTCAGAGACTTTGAGAAGCATCCTCAATGTCCCACAGTGGATACACCAACAATTTAGAGCCAGTGCCCTGGTTCGTTGGAATCCAAATCCTGGCTTTCTGTTCAGTGGCAACTGGTGCAAACAATGCTTTCTTGGGGACATTTTTAAAAGAAACTAATGGCCAGAGCTCTGGATGCTTTAGTTAAATATGTGCATTTTAAAAAGCTTTTCTCTGCCTGAATTTGCATAATGGTCCTTTCCCATGGGCCAAAGTTACCTTTTACTCAGTTTAATAGACTCACTCTTGCATTATTAACAACCATATGCAAAATAATGACCTCAGAAGGCTCCTTTCCCCCAAACATGCCTTTTTCCCTGATTAGCCACCTGTGACCTTTGTGGCTGAGCCAGCTTCCTAATGGAGCTGTGGCATTTCTTCTGTCCCGGTGTCTAAATGGAGCCTTGTTGCCTGATGAATACCCAAGGCTGGGAGAAAGAACCCTGAGTGAAGTAGAAATGACCTTCTTTTCTGAGCCTTGAGCACACACAAGCCCTTCCATCAGAATTTAGCAAAATGAGGCATCCTAGTTCATGTAATGGAAGACCTGAGGCTGGATAACCTATAAACAACAGAAATTTATATTTCACAACTCTGGAGGCTGGGAAGTCCAAGGTCAAGGTGCTGGCAGGCCATCTGGTGAGGGCTGCATCTTCTGGAAAGGAGGAACACTGCGTCCTCACGTGGCGGAAAGTGGTAGGGACAGTGAATGCTGCATGAAGCTTTTTTTATAAGGGCCTTAATCCGTTTCATGAGAGAGCAGCCCTCATGGCCTAATTACCTCTTAAAAGCCCTGCCTTCTCATACTATCACATGGCCAACACCTGAATTTTGGAAGAAACACATTCAAACAATAGCATTCTATCCCTCTCCCCCCACCAAATTCATATTCTCACATGCAAAATATAATCATTCCATCTCAATAGCCCTCAGAGTCTTAACTTATTCCAGCATCTACTTTAAAGCCTCAAGCCCAGAGTCTCATCTAGACATCACCTCAAGGAAAACTGCTCTCCAGCTGTGAACCTGTGAAATGAAACAAGTTATGTGCTTCTGAAATACAATGGTGTAGGGACAGGCATAGGATAAATATTTCCATCACACAAGGAAGAAATAGGCAGGAAGAAAGGAATAATGGGGCTCAGGTAAATCCAAAACCAAACAAGGCAAACAACATTAAATCTTGAGCCTGGAGAATAATCTTCTTTAACTCCCTGTCCCACTTTTTGGACGCACGGGGGTGGGAGTTGAACCCTGAAGGCCTCAGGCAGCCAAACCCTCATGGCTTTGCGGGCAAAGCCCATATAGCAGGCCTCATGGGTTGGTGTCAGGTGCTGGCAGCACTCCCAGGCTAGAGTTAGTTGCCTGCTGGTGGCTCTACAGGTCTGGGATCTTGTGGGCAGCCCTGGCCCCATGGCTCCACTAAGCATTGCTTGAGTAGGGGCTCTCTGCAGCAGCCCTGACTCAACAGTTTGGTTGAACATTGCCCTGGTTGGGACTCTGTGGAGGCCATGCTGCCATAGCTCCTGCACTCTGCACACATACAGCATTAGCAGCATGTGGACACTGCCACCAGAAGCTTATAACTTCTGGAGCCATGGCCCTAGTGTACTTAGGTCCGCTTGAGCCATTGCTGAGCAGCTGAAGAGCAGGGAGCAGATGAGGTGTCCTTGCCTGGAAACTCTTCTGCCCTTAAGACCCTGGTATTAAGGGTATGGCAGCCTTGAAGCTCTCTGAAATGCCTTCAGGCATGGTATGGCAGCCTGACGGGCATGGTAGCCTTGAAGCTCTCTGAAATGCCTTCAGGGTCATTCTCCCATTGCCTTGATGAATAGCAGCACTTGGCTTCCTTTTCCTAATCTCCTTATCAAACAGTTGCTAGGCCACACCCTTGATTTTCTTTCCTAAACACACTTTTTATTCTTTACATGGGCAGGCTGAGAATTTTCCAAATTTTTGCATTCTGCTTCCCTTTTAATCATAAATTCAATTTTTAAATGATTTATCTTCTCACATTTTACTATAAGAAGTTAAGAGATGCCATGCAGATTCCTGAACACTTTGCTGCTTAGAGATTTCTTCCACCAAATATCCTAGTTTGTTGCTTTTAAGTTTTGCCTTCCGCAGAGTCCTAAAACATGAACATAATTCAGCCAAGTTCTTTGTCACTTTATAATAAGAATGCCCTTTCTTCCCATTTCCAATAAGCTAGTCCTCATTTCCACCTAGGACCTCATCAGAATGACCTTTACTGTCATGATTACTCCCAATATTCTGTTCACTACTATTTAAGTGGTCTCTAAGAAGAATGAAGCTTTCCTTATAGCTCTCCTATTCTTCTGAGCCCTCATCAGAATTGCCCTTAATGTTCTGTTCACAGTAATATAGACTTTTTCTGCAATTGCTTCAAAACTGTTCCAGCCTCTACCCATTACCAAGTTCCAAAGCCATTCCACAGTTTTAGGTATTTGTTACAGGAACACCCCACTCTTGGTACCAATTTCTGTCTCAGGTTGTTTGTGCTGCTATAACAGAATACCTGAGACTAGGCATTTTATAAGAAAAATTTGTTTCTCACCATTCCAGAGGCTGAGAAGTCCATGATCAAGGTGCTAGTAGGTTGTCTGGTGAGAGCTGCATCTTCTGGAGGGAAATAACTCTGTGTTCCTCACATGGCAGAAAGTGGAAGAGAAAATGTCTGAATGCTGTATGAGCCATTTTTTATTAAGGCCTTAATCTCACTCATCACAAAGGAGAAGCCCTCACAGTCTGATCACCTCTTAGGGGCCCCACCCTGTGAAAATATCATATGGGCAACATCTAAGTTTTGGATGGGACATGTTTAAACCATAGCATATGGCCATGTATTTTTTTTTCTATTTTGAAACAACTTCAAACTTAGAGAAAAAGCTGCAAAAAATAGTACCCTTCACTTGGAGACCCTATTCATGCCTCACCAGTTGTCCCAATGATATTCCTTATGGCAAAAGGATCTAATTCAGGATGATGCACTTGAGTTTCTTGTCCTCTTTAGTATCTTTCTCAGTTTCTCAGTTTTTCCTTGACTTTCATGTCTTTGGTATTTTTGAAGGTTCATTTGGGATTGTCTGATACTTCCTCCTGAGTAGGCCCAGGTTATGTACCTTTGGACAGAATACTCGGTATTCTGTGATATATGGTTGTCATTGCATCCCATCAGGTGTCATGTGAGGTTGATTTTTCCTATTATTAGTTATGTTAACTTTTGTCACTGTTCCAGTTAGCTATTGCTGTTCAACAAAACCATTTCAACACTTAGCAGCATAAAACAACCATTTTATGATCATGATGGTTTCAATGTGTCAAGAATTCAGTAATGGCTGTGAGTTCAGATGCAGGATCACACGCATGGTTACAGTGAGATAGAGACTGGAACTGGTGGCTAGATGGTTTTCTCTTCTTAGTCTTAGGATCTCTCCCATGTAGACCAGTTTGGGCTTTCTTGTAGCATGTGGGAAAACATCTTCAGGTTTGCTGGCCTCCTTGCCTGGCAGCTGGCTTCCCTGGAGTGCATGTCCTAGGAAAATGAAGGGGAAGTGCCAGACATTTTTATGGCCTACCCTCTGGTGTTCCTTGCACCACACTCTATTGGTCCAGGTAGTCACACAGACCAA
Source organism: Pan troglodytes (assembly GCF_028858775.2). Taxonomy (NCBI): domain Eukaryota; kingdom Metazoa; phylum Chordata; class Mammalia; order Primates; family Hominidae; genus Pan; species Pan troglodytes. The sequence continues at coordinate 49,418,713 of NC_086016.1, read as the reverse complement.
TCCATGTTCAAAGGGAGAGTGAATATCTCACCACTGAATGGGTAATCTGTTGCATTATTTAATCTTGATAATGTCTGCCAGGTTTCTCTCCTATAAAGTTATTGGGTGTTTTGTTTGTTTGTTTGGCAAATTATAAGTATTCTGGGGGGAGATAACCATGAGAGCACAGGGAATGCTATTTCCTATCTCTCTTTCACCCATTCGTTTTGCCATCCTGTGATAATTCTTGCTTGAGTTGCTTGTTGCTATATAGGTTAATAAATAGTGATTTTATTTTAATTTTTTAATGTGTATATATATATGTGTGTGTATATATATATATATATATATATATTTTTTTTTTTGAGACAGAGTCTCCTTGTCCCCCAGGCTGGAGTGCAATGGTGAAATCTCGGCTCACTGTAACCTCCGCCCCCTGGGTTCAAGTGTTTCTCATGCCTCAGCGTCCCGAGTAGCTGGGATTACAGCCCACCACTGTGCCTGGCTAAGTTTTTGTATGTTTAGTAGAGACAGGGTTTCACCATGTTGGCCAGGCTGGTCTCAAACTCCTGAACTCAGGTGATCCACCTGCCTCGGCCTCCCAAAGTGCTGGAATTGCAGGCGTGAGCTACACCATGCCTGGCCCGATAGTGATTTTCTAATTTTATCATTTCTTTTATATTTATTATTTGACATCTTTCTATAAGGAATAAATTTCTCAGCTATTTATTTATTTATATAGATAAGTTTCTCTGCTATTTATTTATATAAATAAATTTATCTATTTATATAAATTTATCTGCTATTTATATAAATAAAATTCTCTGCTATTTATTTATTTATTTATATCAGTATGGGCTCAGGGTTTGAGGTGTTATTCAAAGGACTCTAATAAACCACTATCACAACTTACTTTGATGCTCATATTGTCCCAAATCTGGCTGGTGGGAGATCCCTCAAGCTGACTTTTGTGTCTTTCTGCAAAAATAACAGCTTGCCTGAGTTCAAGACCAGCCTGGGCAGCACAGTGAGACCTCATCTCTTAAAAACGATTTAAAAAACCCCAGCTTGATTGAAGTAGGACCGAGTATTATGAAATAAAGCTACTGTGAATATCCGTGTACAAGTCTCTGAAGGAGATAGGCTACATTATTTTTTGGCAAATAAGTACCTCGGAGTGGAATGACAGGATCCTTTGTCATTCAGTGACAGTATGGAAGGTGTGAGTTTACCATTTAAAAAACCAACAAAACTGTTTCCAAGAGTTTCTAGTTCTAGTTTCCATCAGTTCCAGTTTTTCCACATCATCCTCAGCATTTGGTAAGGTTAGCCTTTTTTTTTTTTTTTTTTTTTTTTGAGACAGGGTCTCACTCTGTTGTCCAGGCTGGAGTGCAGTGGTATGATCACAGCTCACTGCAGCCTCAACCACCCAGGCCCAGGTGAGCCTCCCACTTCTGCCTCCTGAGTAGCTGGGACTACAGGTGCACGCCACCATGCCTGGCTAATTTTTGTATTTTTTGTAGAGATGGGGTTTCACCATGTTGCCCAGGCTGGTTTGGAACTCCTGGGTTCAAGTGATCTGCCCGCCTCGGCCTCCCAAAGTGCTGGGATTATAGGCGTGAACCACCATGCCTGCCTCAGTCTTTTAAATTTTGGCTATTTTAGTATGTATGCAGGAGGATCTTTTAGTTGTTAATTTGCATTTCCCTAATGACAGTGGTGCTGAGCACATTTGTACATACTTTTCTTCTGTATAGCTTCTTTGTGAAGTATTTGTGGTTGAAGTTTTTGGCCTCTAAAAAAATTAGTTCATTTTCTTGATTTTTGATAGTTCTTCATGGATTCCGGAGACATGTCTTTTGTCTGATATATGATTTGCAAATATTTTCTCCCAGTTCGTGGCTTGCCTTTTCATTCTCTTAATAGTGGATTCACAAAATCAGACATTTTAGTTTAACTTTTTTTAGATTATGCTTTTGGCTTCATGTCTAAGAACATTTAGCCTAACTCGGGGTCACAAACGTCTTCTTTGTTTTCTTCTAGAAGTTTTTCAATTTACAGCTGTGTATTGAATTAACCTTTTCTATCATGAGAGGTATGGATTGAAGTACATTTCTTTGCAATGCATATCCAGTTTTTCCAGCACCATTTGTGAAGAAGATTATCCCTTTGCATTGAATTGCTTTTACATCTTCGTAAAAAACCAATTGTTCACATATTTGTGTGTCTCTTCTAGATTCGCCATTCTGTTTCATGATAGATTTGTCTAACTTTATGCCAATACCACATTGTCTTATTTACCATAGCTTTATCCTAATTCTTGCAATCAGAAGATGCTAGTTGTCCTGCCATGTGATTCTTTTGTGAAGTTGTTGAGTTGTTCTAGTCTCTTGCATTTCCATAGGAATTTTAAAACTAGTTTGTCAATGTCTACAAAAAATCTGCGGGAATATTTGATTGGTATTGTATATAATCTATGTGTCAATTTGGGAAGAATTGACATCTGAACAATATTGAGTCTTTCAATAAATGATCATGCTTTATCTCTCCATTTATTTATGTCTCCTTTAATTTCTTTCAGCAATGTTTTGTAGTTTTCAGTTTGTAGGTATTTCACATCTTTTGTCAGATTTACCTCGAAGTTTCTGATACTTTTTATACTATTGTAAACAGCATTTTTTTTATTTCAAAATTTGATTGTTACTAATGTGCATACCTACAATCGTCTTGAAACCTTGCTACACTCTCTAATTCTAGTAGGGTCATTTTTGGAGATTTCACTGGATTTTCTACAGAAGACAATCATGTTGTCTGTGTGTGAAGACAGTGTTATATCTTCCTATTCAACCTGGGGTACTATTTGTTTCTTTTCATTGGCTTATTTCATTAGCTAGTAAAAAGTTGAATAGAAGAGGTAAGAGCAGAAATATTGGTACTAATGGTATACTTAACGGGTATAAAATTCTGGACTGGCCATTTTTCTTTCAGTACTTTGAGGATACAGCTTCTTGTTTAGATTATTTCTGATGAGAAATTGCCAGCCTGCATCATTTGGGATGAAAAATTTGCTTTATATTACTTTTTGGTCCTTTGTGTAAAACATGTCTTTTTTTCCTCTGCCTGCTCTTAAGGTTTTTTCTTTATTACTGACTTTGAGAAAATTGATTATGATGTGCCTTGGTGTTATTTAAAAAAAATTTATTTTAGAGACAGGGTCTTGTTCTGCCGTCCAAGCTAGAGTGAAGTAGCACGATTAAAGCTCACTATAGCCTCGAGTTCCTGTGCTTGAGGGATCCTCCTGCCTCTTCCTCCTCAGTAGCTGGGACTATGGGTGCACACCACCACCCCAGCCTAATTTTTTAACTTTTTATAGAGTTGGGGTCTTGCTATGTTGTCCAGGCTGGTCTCAAGCTCCTGGACTCAAGAAATCCTCCTGCCTCGGCCTCCCAAAGCCCTGGGATTACAGATAGGAGCCACTGTGCCTGGGCAGTTTTCTTCATCTCTCTTGTGCTTAGGGTTCACCGAGCTTCTTGGATCTGTGGGTTTACAGTTGCCATCACATTTGGAAGATTTCATCAAACATCTTTTCTTTCTCTTTGTCCCACATAATCCTCTTCTCCTTCAGGGACTCAAATTATGCCTATATGAGGTTGCTTGAAGCTGTTTCATAGCTCACTGATGCTCTGTTCATTTTTATATTATTTTTTCCTCTGTGTTTTATTTTGGATAGCTTCCATTGCCATGTCTTCATGCTTACTCACTTTTCCTTCTACCTTTAATCTCATCCACTATTGTTTCCTCTCACGTGATGTAGTTTTCATCTCTAGATGTTCAATTTGGGAAGTTTATGTTTTTCATCTTCCATGAACATATGTAATTATCTTCTTGAACATATGGAATGCAGTTACCGTAACTCTTTTAATGTTTTTCTCTCTAATTCTAATATCTGTGTCGTTTTGGGCATTAGTTTTGGCTGTTTAGCTCCTCATCCTGGGTCATATTTTCCCAGTTCTTTGCACACCTGGTAATTTTTGGTTGAATGCCAAGCATTGTGGATTTTACCTTGTTTGATGCTGAATATTTTGTATTCCTAGAAATGTTCTTGAGCTTTCTTTTTTTTTTTTTCTGGGATGCAGTTAAGTTACTTGAAACAGCCTGAACCTTTCAAGTCTTGCTTTTAAGATTTGTTAGCTGGGAATCAGAATAGTGCTTGGTCCAGAGCTAATTATCCTCCACTAGTGAGCTAAGAGCCTTCTGCATATTAACCCCATGTGTGGTGAAAAACGAGTTTTCCCAGCTGGGCTGGTGGGACGGGCACTCTTCATGGTTCTGCGTGTGCACGGGTCATGGTCACCTTTAATCCCCTTGGTGCCTCTTTCCCTGGCCTCTGACTGTGTCCTCCTATTCACAGGCCGATGCTGATCCAACCAGGTAGTCCGGGGCCCCTGCAGGTGTCTGCAATGCTCTCTGGGCAGCTCTCTCCTCTCTGTCGCTCTCCCAGTGAACCCCAGCCACCCTTGGTTCCCCAGACTCTGCGCTGTCTCCTCAATTCAGGAGCCCACTGGGCTGTGACTGGGCTCCTCCTCCCTGAACTGTGGCCTGGCAACTCTCTGACCTGTAAGCTGGAGCAATCCCAGGGCCTCCTCATCTGTTTCCCATCGCTCGGGATCACTCTCTTGTTGGCCAATGTCAAGCATTCTACAAAGCATTGTTTCACATATTTTGTCATTTAAAAAATTGTTTTATGCCACCCACCTCTAATGCAAACCCCCGGTTACTCCATCCCATAGATGGAGGCTTTCTTTCAGAGACTATGTAAGCAAACTTCCCTGGCACCTTCCCACCCTTCAAGCTGCCCATCACTGCCACCCCAACATGCACACCCCATCCCCTAGACAGGAAGCCTCCATGTATAAATTCAGTCCCTGGAGACACAGTTCTTTTATGTGTCTTTCTGACATGTTCCCATCATTCACTGAGTAATTGCTTTCTGACCCATCCAGCCTCATCTTGTTCTTGCCCTGCCTCAGCCCCGGAATTAACTATTTCTCCAAGGAGCCCTGGTATTGCTAGTGGAAAATGGCAATCGGATACAATGTGGGCAATGTGTGTGCTTATTTTTGCTGAGATGTCACTGTTGTCAGAACTTCTTGGTGAGAAAAGTTTGGAGATACCTGTATGCATGGACACACACACATTTACCTGTGTATTTGTTTGCATGTCTGTAGATTGAAAACCATGAGCTCACATCATTACCTGCAACTCCTACCCAACACCTGAGACCAGGTGCAACTTTCCTCTTTCCGTATTTGCACTTCCTGTCTGTGCTTCCGTGTGAAATTTAGAGCATTGCCTTAAAACAGGGCAGCGGACATCAAATTACCTGCCGTGGTATTTGAATCCTTCGGCTAGATCTGGTGTGTGTCCTGACCTTGCATTAGGTAGGAAAGGCAGCCATTGGCTGCAGGGAGGGGGGCATTCAGAGGCACTGGGTCCAGGCTGGAGTCGAGGCTGCTGCTGTGTGAACCTAGGACAGGCGACTGGCTGAGTGTCAGTTTCCTCATCCACAAAGCAGAGATAAAAACAGTAGTTCTGATTGCATCAGGGCGCCCCTGTGAGGGCAGCGGGCAGCTGTGAAGCTTGAAAGGGCTGGTGTGGGCGGCTGCTGTTGCTGCTGTCAGCGGGGAGGATAACCTTGAGTGAGGGCCACAGCTTGGGGCATCACAACTCAGGGGGGTGAAACATGAGAATGGAGGAGTGATAATCTCCTATTAAGAGCTCAGTGACACCCTGGCTCAGAATAATCCCAGGGAGGAGGAAGGTGCAGATAAGGAGCACTGGTTCCTCTGTGTGTTTATCTTATAGGCACCCCTTGCCTGTCCACTCTGCTCCAGGCCCTGTGCTGGTCCTGAGGACATGACCCTGCTCATCATGGAGGCTTCCTGTCTAGGGGGTGGGGCATGCGTGTTGGGGTGGCAGTGACGGGCAGGTTGCAGGGTGGAAAGGTTCCAGGGATCTTTGCTTACATAGGTTCTGAAAGAAAGCCTCCGTTGGTGGGATGGAATAACCAGGGGCTTGCATTTGGGGTGGCAGTGGGTGGAGAAAGCAGTAAAGATTCGGCCCATGCTGACCTTGCCACATCTGGCCATGGGACAGTCACCTGCTTCTGTGAGTCTCAATTTACTACCTATAAAATGCTGACAATTTGGGGGAGGGGAACGCTCAGCTCAGGGGAGGGAGGCTGGACCCGCTGGGCTATGGAGGGCTTTCCGCCTCTAACATTGTGTGTCTAGTAGAGTGCCTGGCATATTTGATGAATTATAAGCAGACAGGGAGGGTCTGCAGGTGTTTCAGGAAAAGGTCCTGATCCAGACCCCAAGGGAGGGTTCTTGGATCTCACATAAGAAAGAATTCAGGGCGAGTCTGAAGTGCAAAGTGAAAGCAAGTTGATTAAGAAAGTAGAGGAATAAATAATGGCTACTCCATAGAGCAGACCCAAGGGCTGCTGGTTGCCCATTTTTATGGTTATTTCTTGATGATATGCTAAACAACGGGTGAATCACTCATGCCTCCCCTTTTTAGACCATATGGGGTAACTTCCAGATGTTGCCATGGCATGTGTAAACTGTCATGGTGCTGGTGGGAGTGTAGCAGTGAGGACAATGACAGGTCACTTTTGTGGCCATTTTGGTGTTGGTGGGTTTTAGCTGGCTCCTTTACTGCAAACTGTTTTATCAGCAAGGTCTTTATGACCTGTATTTTGTGCTGACCTCCTATCTCATCCTGTGACTTAGAATGCCTTCACCGCCTGGGAATGCAGCCCAGGAGATTTCAGCCTCATTTTATCCAGCTCCTGTTAAGATAGAGTTGCTCTGGTTCACATGCCTCTGACACCGGCACCATAGGAATTTAATCCACTGGAGCAATCTGCCTGCTCTACAGCCTCCTGCTTTGCAGCCCATTTCTTCCCAGACCCTGCATGGAATGCGGTCACCTAGTCAGTTGGAAGCAGCTCCTGAGAGATGTAGGCAACTTGCAGACGAACTCGAGGGAAACTTGCTCATGGCCATGGCAACGTCTCCACCTGGGGGGGGCTGCAGCATCATAACCACCACATAGGACCTGTGTGCTGGCAGGAGGACTGGCTGCATCTGTGCCACTGGGACCCCTCCTCTGAATGCCATACCACACTCTGTCCCCTCCATCGCCCCATAAAACCCTCCTGTCACTGTCCCTCGGGGAGACACTGCTGTGGAGAACACACCTAGGGCTCTCCTTCCTTGCTATGAGTTAACAAAGTGCCTGTTGATTAAAACCTGCATCCTTGTGGAGTCATTTGTTACTCAGCAGGTGAAAAAACCCTCGTTTTTTCAGACAACAGAATGAGTGAATAAATGAATGAGTGAATAAATGAGTGAGTGAATGATAGAGCCTGGAGGCCCTGATCCCAGCCAATCATCCCTTTGGTTGCACTGGCCCCTCCCTTTGCCAATTCCCAGCACCTGATTCCTGCCAGTAACCCCTCACTCAGATGGACAGCACAGCTGTCCACACTGCAGGGAGCACCCCAGCCCAATGGCAATGGCCTGCCCTCTTCCCAGTGCATCATAGCTGCAAAGTTCCCTGCTACCATTGATGGAGGCTCACTGCATGTCAGAGGCTCTTCTGAGCTCTCCCCATTTTTAGGATCTCACTGCCTCATCCTTACAGCTTTAGGAAATAGCACCATTTTCATTCCCAATTCTAGGACAGGGAAACTGAGGTACACAGAGGCTAACTTGCTGGCAAGTGTCAGGGATCCTGGGCTCCCAGGATTGTCCTGATTGGGCAGGGACGGGGCGAGTAAGAAGTGAGCTCCTGCAAGAGGATAATCAGTATTCAGATCCTCAGAGTGGAAGCTTTGCAGCCACTGGAGGGGCGGGCAGGAGCTCAAAGAGGATCATGAACCCTTTAGAAATGTAAAGTGCTGTAAATATTAACAACAAGCAGCCTGCTTTCATAATCTCCCATTTTCCATTGTGTTGCAAATTCTTGTACATTTTCTTGCTCTCTGAGAAACATGAAGGCAGCTTGTTTAATAACCATACTATTAGCAAGTTATCAAGTATTTGATTGCATTTTCCAGAAAGCACCTCAGTGGCTGGGGGATCATTTCACATCTGCCTTTTCTACTCACACTCAGCATTTCTTGCCTCATGGCTGGCACTCCTCAATGTAAAATTGTCTGTGTATGGCGGTTGAGGGAAATTATTTTTTAAAGGGAGGAAAAGAGTATCCAGTTTACAGATGTCTTGTGTAGTGCACGAAGCAAGAATGACTCTTCCTGGCCCAGAGTGTGGACAGATTTAGCAGACGTCAACAGAATGCTGGAGTGGGTGTCAGATGGAGGCAACTTCTTCATAAAAGTTCTCGGCAGAACTCATGCAGTTAGCGGCTGTTGCATTGAATTCGGGGCACTGCATCCTCCTCCTTCCCTTACAGGGCACGAGGGTGGCCAGGGTATAACAGTGGCCAGGGTGTGACGGTGGCCAGGGTGTGACGGTGGCCAGGGTATAACAGTGGCCAGGGCGTGGCGGTGGCCAGAGTGTGATGGTGGCCAGGGTATGACGGTGGCCAGGGTGTGACGGTGGCCAGGGTATAACAGTGGCCAGGGCATGGCAGTGGCCAGAGTGTGTTGGTGGCCAGCATGTGACGGTGGCCAGGGTATGACGGTGACCAGGGCATAACAGTGGCCAGGGTGTGATGGTGGCCAGGGTGTGACGGTGGCCAGGGTGTGACAGTGGCCAGGGTGTGATGGTGGCCAGGGCGTGAGGGTTGAGAACAAGGAGTTCTCACCCTTTCCGGAGTAACCTGGGGGCACCGAATGGCCTCTCCTTGCCTGGATACACCATACTCTTAGTACTGTTTGGTGCAGCAGTAAGTGTCAGCTGTTTAATGACTGAAGAATGACGAGGTTCATACAATTGGGAAGGAGAATTGTATCTCTTCTAAGGGCTTGCAGCCTGCAGGCAGCCATTCTGAAAGGCTGGGAAGCATAGCCTCTGGCCAGAAGCTGGAAACAGGCACTTTGAGGATTAAAAGAATAAGACAGGGATTTATGTTGACCAAGGTGGTCAAATATACATATTCAATGAGCTACAGGAGGAGTCATGAATATTGATGAAAATAGAAACACACATATGTGCAATTCCACTTCATGCCCCATCGCAAGTCACATGTGCACAAAGTGATGATGTTAGCGTGATCCGAGGGTGGAGTTTTCGGCCACTGACACATAAAAGGGAAGCAGAGGACACGGAAACCCGCACTGCACACCCTCCATAGACCAGCCAGAGCCACCCCGTGGTTGGCAGTCTCTTTGAAAGGAACGCTGGCTGGTTGTTTTGGGGCAGCATCAGGAGGTTGGTTCATATCAGGGGTGGAGTCTTTCAAAGGGGCTGGCTTCTGCTTGGCCCTTAGTGAAGGAAGTCTAGTGGCAGTCAGCAAAGGAGAGGTTAAAACAGGGTGTGTCCCACCTCTCCCATCATGGCCAAGAGCTTGGCTGCTGAGGTTCCTCTGGGGTCCCCTTGGCCAAGAGGGGGGTCTGTGCAGTCAGTGAGGGGAGGGTCTTAGAATTTTATTATTTGTCACATAGCCAGGCGGAATAGTGTTGTACAAAATAGCATCAGAAACCATCAGAAACCTCGGGATTTGCGCTTGGAAATATTTGAGATATAATTAGTTTAGTTCAAGATCTTGAGATGAAATCATCCCAGATTTAGGGTGGACTCTAAATCCAATGACTGATGTCCTACTAAGAAGAAAAGACACCAAGAAGCAGAGGGAGGAGGCCATGCAGGGACAGAGTGGGGAGGCCTCATAAGACACCAGGGACACTGTCACATCCTGGCCACCCTCAAACCCTGGCCACCCTCACACCCTGGCCACCGTCACACCCTGGCCACCGTCACACCCTGGCCACTATCATGCTCTGGCCACTGTCACACCGTGGCCACTGTCATGCCCTGGCCAACGTTATGCCCTGGCCAACCTAATAACCTGGCCACTGTCACGCCCTGGCCACCCTCAAACCCTGGCCACCATCACACCCTGGCCATCCTCACGCCCTGGCCACCCTCACACCCTGGCCATCCTCACGCCCTGGCCACCACTGCTCCCTGGGCAGTGGTCCCCCTGCAGACCTCAGGTGGCCACAGAAACTTTTTTTTTTTTTTTGAGATGGAGTCTCGCTCTGTCGCCCAGGCTGGAGTGCAGTGGTGTGATCTTGGCTCACTGCAAGCTCTGACTCCCGGGTTCACACCATTCTGCTGCCTCAGCCTCCCGAGTAGCTGGGACTACAGGCGCCCACCACCACGCCCGGCTAATTTTTTGTATTTTTAGTAGAGACGGGGTTTTGCCGTGTTAGCCAGGATGGTCTCGATCTCCTGACCCCACGATCTGCCAGCCTTGGCCTCCCAAAGTGCTGGGATTACAGGCGTGAGCCACCGCACCCGGCTGGCCTCAGAAACTTTGTGCTCAGTTACAATTGGTTACTGCTTGTGATCGTGGGTCTGTCCCTGGCTACACCCCATGCTTATCACATACACACTACACACATCTTTGGAGCCGACTGCGTCCATGTTTCCCAATTCGCTTTGGAAAGCCATGTTGCTTTCCTGCTGACACAGTGTCTGTGGCCCCTGCACTGCACGCAAAACAGATCCCTGAATCTTTAGCTTGGCATTCAGAGTCTTACCTAATTGGACCACAATAAACTTGGCTGTCAGTCATCTCACAAATGAACACACATGTCTCGGGCTGCTCCTCTGTGCCAGGAACTGGGGGTAGAATGAATGCAATGTGGCTGGCCCCTCCCTCAGGGACAAGTGGTCAGGTGAGCTCATGTACTAAGGGGCTCTGGGGGGTTCAGGTGGGGAGAAGGCATTGAGGGCTGAGGCAGCAGAGCTGGGAAGACCTTCCTGCAGTGGGTACTCAGGCCCTGGGTGGGCCCCTGAGGCTCCGACCCTCTGTGGATTTCACTTTCTCTCTCTTGCTCGGCTGGCCGGGACAGTCTTCCTAAATGCAGACACACAGACATTTGCTGGGCTGGCTGGGACAGTTTCCTAAATGCAGACACACAGACACGGGTTTCTAGGTCCCTTCCACATGTATCCAGCACCTGGACCTGCCTCAAACAGGCTGTTCAGGGGCCTTGTTCTCTGAAACATTTCTCCAGCCCCAGCCCTTACTGCAGTACGGCCCAATGCCTGGCAGAATAATAGCTCACCAAAGCTGTCCACATTCTGACTCCCAAAACCTGTGACCACGCTACCTTATGAGGCAAAAGGGACTTTGTGGAAGTGCCTTAGTTGAGGACCTTGAGATGGGAGGTGGTCCGGGATTACCCAGATGGGCTTGATGTGTTCACAGGGGTCCTTAAGGAGGGGGCAGGGGTGCTGGGCGTGGTGGCTCATGCCTGTAATCCCGGCACTTTGGGAGGCTGAGGTGGGCAGATCACGAGGTCAGGAGATTGAGACCATCCTGGCCAACATAGTGAAGTTCCGTCTCTACTAAAATTACAAAAATTAGCCAGGTGTGGTGGCGAGTGCCTGTAATCCCAGCTACTCAGGAGGTTGAAACAGGAGAATCGCTTGAACTCGAGAGTCGGAGGTTACAGTGAGCCGAGATCACACCACAGCACTCCAGCCTGGCGACAGAGCAAGACTCCATCTCAAAAAAAAAAAAAAAATAGAGGGCCAGGGGAGGAGCTACGGGAGACACAAGCAGAGCCAGGAGGATGACCTTGAGAGATGGGGAAGGGGCTGCAAGCCCAGGAACACAGAAGCTGGGGAAGGCAGGGAAGCGCTGCTCCCCGGAGCCTCCAGAGGAACCTGCCCGGTGCTGCTTTGGCCCTCTGGGCATCTGCCCTGTGAGGTGAGAGTTCTGTGTCAGGACACTCAGCTTGTGGGAATTTGTCATCACAGCAACGGGAAATGGACAGAGGCACCTGCTGTCCACACCAAGTACAAAATGCGGGACCGTGTTCCATTCTCCTGCCATACCTGGTGTGCCCCCAAGGTTGGTGGGCTCTGCCCCCGCTGTGGAGCACTCGCCCGCCTTTCTTCTTTTGAGACAGGATCTTACTATGTTGCCCAGTCTGTTCTTGAACTCCTGGGCTCAAGCCATTCTCCTGCCTTGGCCTTCTGAGTATCCTGGACTACAGGCATGAGCCATAGAGCTCGGCTGTCTGCCTTTCACACGCACACCAACCATTCCCGAGCCCGCACCCCTCCCGCCTCCTCTGTCACACACCAAGCCCGCATTCTCCAGGACCAGGTACCAGACAACTAGGGACAGCCCCCATGCCTGAGGGTCTGCCGGAATTATTCAAACTAGCCAAAGATAAGCTGCCTCCTGAGAAAACCCCACTGAAGGCTGTGGCCAGGGCCTTCCCCTCTTCCTTCCTGCCTCCTGCAGACCCTGTGCCTCCCCCGAGGCCCTGTGGGGAGGGCTGTGCCCGTTGTTTCTAGAGGATCTGTGAGTAACAAGGCCTTCTCTCTCCACAGCATTGACCCTTCCTGTCTCTCCACAGTCACCTTTATAAATGAACACCTGGGCTCAAATCTTTCATAGCACATGGTCTGCAGGGGATGTGGAACAGTCATGATGGATAGGGCCGAGTTTCCTGGAAAGGGTGGGTGGGGGGCGCAGGAGCCTGGCAGGGGCCACCCGCCCACCCACGAGAAGCCCCGTTCCAAGGGGGAGCATCGCCTTTGCATAGGGCCTCAAACAGTCCCACTGCCTGCGGCCAGGCCCCTCCTCAGCCCGGCGGCCGCTCCCGACAGGCTTCTTCCATCTCAGGGGCTGCAGACATCTCCCCTAATGACTTCCATGCATCTACTTCAGGAACGGTGCTTGTGCTTGAGCAGAACCCTTGTTTCCTGAAAGGAAGCCGGGCCTGAGAAATGACAGCAGCTTCCTCCTGCGGTTTATTCTTCCTGCCTTGCTTATGAAATCAGTGTATCTCCTTAGGATAACACGTAATCAAAATTCAATGAATAAAACAGTGAACTCTCCTGGTACAATGCAGTGTCTGCATCCGCGGTACTGTCAACGGGGCACACGGGCGTTTGCTCTGGGTCCCTAGAGACGGTGCAGTGGGGGCCGATCTGCTGCCTGCAGAGCCACACAGCTGAGCTGGAGTTTCTGCCCGGCCCCGGGCCGTCCATCCCGACAGTCGCTGGCTGGTTTCACGTTGATGGCTTCGGCGTTTGCTGGGGAACCCCATAAAGGAGTCTTTTAAAATGCGTCTTTGAAATTCTGGCGCTGTCGCCTCCAATAAAAGCCGTGGAAGGGAAATTTCAATAAGATAACTCAGGAACATTTAATTTTCTGCTCCTTTGGATTTCCTATCTTATTACAGCCATTCAGTTAGCTAATAAATGTCCAATCCTGTCCAATCTTTATAGTGAGTGGAGAGGCTGGGATTTAAATAATTGGACGGAATGTCTAGGGGGCAGCTTTTAGCCGGGCCTGCAATGAAACTGGTGGGTGCGATGTCGAACCTGATTTCGGAAGCCGCTTCATCTCATCCTGGCCCGTCTGTCCCCTGCCCTGCCCCAGGCGGCTTCACTCACCTGGACTTGAGGGGCTGTAGGGGGAGCAGGGTCAGGAGTGTGGGTGATGGAAGATCCTGGTTTCTGTCTCAGACGGGAGGATGGGTCTGGGCTGCCGGCCAAGGTGCCGGGTGACACCTGCAGTACCGGAGGCCTTCTTCATCCTGTTGTGCCTTGCTGAGCTGGGCCACTAACTTGGCAAGTGCAGTCGTCAAAGCTCCACCCTCCAGACCGCAGAGGGTGAAGACCTCCCTGTGAGCAAATCCTGTGCTTCCCCGGGCCCTGAGCCCTCAATGCCTGCTCCACGCCATGGGCCCTCGAGGTCATGGTGGGCCTGGGTTTGGCCACATCCTCTTGCTTCCAGTTACCCTGCTCAGAGGCCATTCTGCAGGGCCTGGAATAGGGCCACCCAGGGGAGGTGACAGCCGTCACCAGTGGGCGGGCTCCTTAGTGAGGTGGCCCCCTCCACCCTCACCCACCACGTGTGCCTTCCACGGGGCCATGCTGGCCTTGGGGAGCTAACCCGCAGGGCTCTGCTGTAGGTGCTGGGCATGGCTGCCCCTTGGCCTTGTTGGTGGCTGCCCTGCAGCTCTGGGAGGAAAGTCCCTCTAAGGCCACCGTGAAGGCATCTGTGGTTCCAGCCACGCTCAGCAGATAGTGAACTCTCCTGGTAAAATGCAGTGTCTGCATCTGAGACATCGTCCACCTGGCACACCGACCGAGAAGCTGCTGCGCCATGCACTAGGAATCGAGGTGAGAGGCGGAAGGGTATGGCCCTCGGCGAGGGGGACACAGGCACCGCCCGGCAGTGGATGTGACCGCTGTTGAAATGTGAGAGAATCTGGGGTTCGGGGAGCTCGTGGTGGTACCCACCCAAGCCTGCGGCCTGTGCCCATGCACTCCGGGCTGTGGGGGTCGGGAGGGGTCGGCCAGGCAGGAGGCAGAGCCCAGGGAGGGCAGGCAGCTGTAAAGGCAGGACGTGGATTTGAATTCACACCATCTACACCCACATCCTGGATGTAGATTTGAATCCACACCATCTACACCCACGTCCTGGGCGGATTCCACCAACTCAGGACAGGCTATGATTCTGAGATGTTGCTGAGACATTTTTGGGCCTCAGTTTCCTCATCTGTAAATTGGGAGTGTGGGTGGTTCCTCCCCTACCTCACAGGTCACCCAGAGGCTTCACTGATTACAGACATGGGCCTTCCTTGTGGATGTGACTGAATCTTGGGGCAGATGTGCATTGCCAAGTGGCCCTGATTCTGGGACCTGGTGAGCAAAGTCAGGGCCCAGGATCCTCAAGTCTGAGGCTGCTATGATCACGACGCCAGTGTGCACTGAGCATGAGCTGTGTGTCTGGTGTCAGGCCCAGGCCAGGGCTCTGTGGGGACTTGATATGGTTTCTAGGTGTCCCCATCCAAATCCCACCTCGAACTGTAATTCCCATAATCCCCACGTGTCAAGGGTGGGACCAGGTGGAGGTGGTTGGATCACGGGGGCATTTTCTGTGGGATCAGGTGGAGGTGGTTGGATCACGGGGGCATTTTCTGTGGGATCAGGTGGAGGTGGTTGGATCACGGGGGCAGTTTCTGTGGGACCGGGTGGAGGTGGTTGGATCACGGGGGCAGTTTCTGTGGGACCAGGTGGAGGTGGTTGGATCACGGGGGCAGTTTCTGTGGGACCAGGTGGAGGTGGTTGGATCATGGGGGTGGTTTCCGTGGGACCAGGTGGAGGTGGTTGGATCACGGGGGCATTTTCTGTGGGACTAGGTGGAGGTGGTTGGGTCATGGGGGCGGCTTCCCCCATGCTGTGCTCATGATAGTGAGTGAGTCTCACTATCCCATGGTTTTATAAGCATCTGGCATTTCCCCTGCTGGCACTCACTCCGTCCTGCCACCCTGTGAAGAAGATGCCTGCTTCTCCTTCGCCTTCCGCCATGACTGTTAGTTTCCTAAGGTCTCTCTCCAGCCATGCAGAACTGTGAGTCAAACCTTGTTCCTTTATAAATTACCCAGTCTCGGGTATTTTTTTATAGCAGTGTGAGAACGGACCCACACAGGGCTGTCTTGTTGGTCCCCACGGTAACACACAGGAAAGAGCCGCAGCCCCGCCCGAGGCCCTGGGCCAGCAAGAGCTGATGCAGGACTTTGCCTGGATTCCTGATTCCAATCCCCCCAAAAACGTCCTTCCCATGTGCTTGCCCTGTTCAGGCAGTGGGGCCAGTGGAGGGGGCAGTGGA
The DNA here is from genome assembly GCF_028858775.2 of Pan troglodytes. Classification (NCBI taxonomy): domain Eukaryota; kingdom Metazoa; phylum Chordata; class Mammalia; order Primates; family Hominidae; genus Pan; species Pan troglodytes. The sequence goes on along the minus strand of NC_086016.1, from coordinate 49,402,894 downwards.
AGGACGCATGCCCTGATGTGGTGTGGGTGCTACCTTCTGACCTCAGTGGGACGGGCAGGGCTTTTCAGACTTCTGGGGCCCTGGACGGAGTGGAGGCAACGTCTGGTGACCCTGCTGGCCAGGTGGGCTCTTGGTGGCCATGGGATTCTCCAGGGGGCTCTGTCTCAGGCTGTCCTGAGGACACATGACAGGTTCCAAAGGCCACACTTCTCCCCTTGGTGGGGGCTCTGTCTCAGGCTGTCCTGAGGACACATGACAGGCTTCAAAGGCCACACTTCTCCCCTTGGTGGGCAGAGATGGAGGCTCCCAGTAGGGATACTGGGCTTGGCCTAGGCTGTGACTGTGGCCTGGCTGCTCCCAAGTCTGGTTGCCATGGTCCCCACGGTGTCAGGTCTGTGAAGGCCCTGGGGCGTGTGTGTTTACATGGCTTGGCCTGGGGGTACACAGCTTTCCCTCTGTGCAGACTTGGGGTGTGTGTGTGTACACGGCTTGGTCTGGGGGTACATGATTTTCTGTGTGCAGACTTGGGGTGTGTGTGTACACGGCTCAACCTGGGGGTACATGGCTTTCTCTGTACGGACCTGGGGCGTGTGTGTGTACACGGCTCGAGCTGGGGGTACATGATTTTCTGTGTGCAGACTTGGGGTGTGTGTGTACACGGCTCAACCTGGGGGTACGTGGCTTTCTCTGTACGGACCTGGGGCGTGTGTGTGTACACGGCTCGAGCTAGGGGTACATAGCTTTCTCTGTGTACGGACTTGGAATGTGCATGGATGCAGGTGCCTTCAGGGTGCACAAGCGTATGCTGTCGGTTTTTATTGTTGTGTCACAAATGGATGCAGGCAGTGGCTTAGGGTGGCACAGATTCATGAGCTCTGAGCTCTGTGGCTTAGATATTTGGCAAAGCTCAACTGGGCTTCCTGCTTAGGGTCTCACAAGGCTGAGATCACGGCGCCAGCTGGGGAAAGCCCTTATCCGAGGCTTAAGGAAAGGATTTGCTCCCAATCTCGTTTAGGTTGTTGGTCAAATCAAGTTCCTTGTGGCTGTAGGTGGGAAGTCCCGTTTGGCCACTCAGAGTAGTTAGAGGCCACCTGCTTTCCTTCTCACGTGGTCCCTGCCACCTCCGAGCCAGAGGTGAGTGCTGAGTCTTTCTCAGGCTTTCAACACCTCTCTGCCTTCGGCCTCAGCCAGAGGAGTATTCGGGTCAGGATCACCCAAATAATCCCTCCATCTTAAAGGCACCACGGATGTTGTTATAAGGGAGAGATGACACTATTTTCACAGGTTCTGGGGATTTGAGCAAGACATCTTTGGGGATGCGTTTTAGAAATTCTGACCTCATCTGGGTGCGATGGCTCATGCCTGTAATCCCAGCACTTTGGGAGGCCAAGGCAGGCGGATCACGAAGTCAGGAGTTCGAGACCGGCCTGTCAATGTGGTGAAACCCTGTCTCTACTAAAAAAAAAAAAAATACAGAAATGGTGGCACATGCCTGTAGTCCCAGCTACTTAGGAGGCTGAGGCAGAAGAATCGCTTGAATCCGGGAGGCGGAGGTTGTGGTGAGCTGAGATTGTGCCACTGCACTCCAGCCTGGGCAACAGAGCGAGACACTGTCTTGAAGAAATTCCAACCTCCACCCACCGGGGATGTTTGCATGCTTTCAGTGCACAGGCTCCAGTGCCTCCACTGGTCAGGCCCTGTGCTGTGCACCACGAGTGCCAGGAGGCAGGGGACATTACCCTGAGCCCTGCCCCGAGGCCCACCGTCCAGTGGCATCCAAGAGGCTCCCGACAGCAAATGGGTGCTTCACCTTAGAGCAGCTGAGGCCCAGCCAGGGGAGGAAATCATTAGCCTGGGCCTGGAAAGCAGCCCTGGGGCTAGGCCTTGAGGGTGTTTGTCTGTACTGCACTGGAGCTAGAGTGGGCACACTTGGATGCCACGTGGGTGTGTGCAGCCAGCAGAGGGTGGGAGTTGAGGCTGGGAGCCCGCAGAGGCCAGAGTGTGAAGGCCTGGGGGCCAGGTGAGGGAGAGCAGGGGACCACAAGGAGGCTCAAGCATTCCCTGCTTGACACATAGCTGTGCAAAAGTACATCTGCACTGGAGGTTCCTACAGGCATCCTCCTACTTCACAGCTACGATCTGGAGGCCCTGAAACCCCAGCCCCCTTCCAAACCTCACTGGCAGAATGGGCTCTCGCTTCCCAGATCTGAGGAGTCCCTCTCTCAGCTTTTGTAGAACTTTGGTCTCCAAAGATGTCCACGTCCTAATCACAGAAGCTGTGGCCTCACATGGCTAAACAGACTTCGGATGTGGTTCACTTACAGATCTAGAGATGGGGAGACCCTTAGATGAAGGGGGGTGCCCAGTGTCATCAAAGGGGCCTTATAAGAGGGTCAGAGGGAGCTCAGGCTTTAGAAGAGAAGAAGGCCACGTGACATTAGAAGCGGGGAGAAACATGGAGACGCACGTGGTGGGCTTTGAGATGGGGATGGGGCTGGGAGCCAAAGAGTGCGAGAGCGCGGGTGCCTCTGGGAGCTGAAGGCAGGAAACGGGTGCTCCCTGGGAGCCTCCAGAAGGAGCCAGGGCTGCAAGCACCATGACTTCAGCCTGGTGAGACCAATTCTGGCTTCTGACCTCCAAAATCAGGAAGAGAATAAATGAGACTCACTAAAGCTACGAGGCTTATCCTTTGTGACAGCGGCCACAGGAAGCTCACATAGACCCCATTGCTTGCGGCGCCGGGGTGGAGCGAAGCCATCCTGGTGGATTTGGGATCCTAATTCTTGCTCTGCCCGTAGGAGAATGGCCTGATGCTGAGACAGACAATTCTGCAGAGGAGCAGAGGTGAAGGGTGTGTGGGCTGCGGGGTCACCTGGGGAGTCTGCACGAGGTGGTGGGAGATGCTCAGCCTCCCAGTGTGTGATCAGGAAGCCAGGAGGGTGGAAATGGGGAGAGTCACAGAGGAGGCACAGGCCAGAGGTGGGCAGGGGCTGGGGCAGGGAGAGTAAGGCTCTCGGGGCCACTGACCGGGCTGGAGAAAGGCCAGGCTGTACATGTATGCATGCGTGTATGGGCACGGCCCTGGAAGCTGAGTGTGAGGCATGTACTTGAGGGTTTGTCTATTCACCTAGCAAGTGTGTGTTTTGTCCAGGCCCTGGGCTGGTGCTGGGCTCAGAGATGAGCCCTGGGACACCCTCGCTTCCAATGGTTCAGGGGCCCTGGGGTGAGGTCGACTAACAGGGAGACCTTTGGGATCATGAGTCCTATGCTGTGGAAACTGAAGGTCAAGGGCGTCAGAATCTGTCTACACCTCTGTGCGCATACCTGTCCTCCTGCAAGCACACACTTGAGTGCACGAGCGTGACTGCAGGCTCTGGCTGGACATGCACAGGTGCAAGCTGAGTGTCAGGGGCCTTGGTGAAGGGCCTCCCACTGGTCTACCAGCCCCTCCTGCGATGAAGAACTGCTTTCATCTTACTGGAGGACTTCACATCAGCTAGAACCCCATTATAGAGATGGGGAAACTGAGGCTCAGAGAGGTGGCACAGCTTTGGCTGTGGTGGTTCGTCTCTCAGGGCTGGAGTCGGGAGCTGGAACCGAGGTCTGTGTGATGGCATGTCCAGGCGCCACAGTCCTCTCCTACCATCCAGGAAACATTCCCAGAAATCCCGTCTAGAGGCAAGCTGCACAAATGAATGCTCCATTTTTTGGGGTCAGATTTTCCAATAATCAACCACGTAAACAGACTAATGCATTAAACAAAAATCAATGTACTTCTGCCCCACAAAGAATGCTTAATGCCCTGCCATAACTCGCGCTATCTGTTTGGGCCAGGAGAGAGATGGCTGTATTTCCCCCATAACTCTTGATAGCACAATTCCGTTGTTTACTTTGTGACACAATGGGCCGTCATTAATCACCAGGGGAGAGGGATGGGAGTCTCTGGCTGGCTTGAAAAGCGGGCTGGGAACTCACTTGGGGCCTGGGCAGGGTGACGTTCCTGCAGCTGCATCTTGCTTTGTGGAGAGTTTGAGGACTTGGGGGATTTCCTGCGTCTGTTGCCTTTCTACCCCAGGCTTGGCGGTTTTCCAGGTCTCTCCAGCCCATGAGGAGTGTTCTGCAAACTTCTGACGGTCAGCTCAGAGCTACCCAGTCCTAACTCTAACCTTTGCCATGCTTGTCCTAGAAAACTAGAGACCATCAATTTGCAGTCGTCTCAAGTGTGGTGGAGACATTACTGCTAATTGGCAATAAGAAATGGTAAATGGAGCACAGTTTCATATTAATGAGCCATTTATCAATACTAAACGGGCCGGCTGCCTCCTTCGATCCCTTGATTGGCGTTGGCTTTGTTTACAGCGCAGATGTTTTCCAGCATATCGAGCGGTCCTCTGCTCTCAGCTGTCCTCGCCGTGGCCCTGGGCTCCCTTCCCCCTCTCCCTTGTTTCTGTTTGAAATCTCTGGCAATGACACAGGCTGCACATTGAGCATCTACTGCCTGTTAGGAGCAGTGTTAGCACTTTCAACTCCTAATCATGTTTAGGCCTCACAAAGCCCGTGTTCTGGGTTAGAGAGGTCAAAGGACTTGCTCAAGGTCAAAGAACCTGGCAAGGCAGGAACCAGGCCCTGTCCCCAGCTGCTTTTCTGCAGAGCCCCCAGCACTCAGGACATTGGGAAGGGCCGATGTTCTTGCACTGGCTTCTGGGAAGGCCCAGGCCAGCCAGTTTCTAGCTGGGGATGACTTCAAGCATCCCAGTGGCCCTGGGACGTTTGAGATGCTATATCAGCTTCCCACAACTGCCATAATAACTTACACAAATTGGGTGGCTTTCAACAGCTGAGATTCATTCTCCAACAGTTCTTGAGGCTGGAAGTCCTAACTTAAGGTATCATCAGAAGCTCACGCTCTCTGCAGGCTCTAGGGGGGGACTTCTTCCTGCCTCTCCCATCTCCTCGCCTTTCCCTGCATTCCTTGGCTTGTGGCTTGGCTGCATCTCTACTCCTGTGGTCACCTGGCCTCCTCCTCGGAGCCTGTCTTCTCCTCCTCTGTCTGTTATGAGGACACTTACCATTGGCTTTAGGCCCACCTGGAGAATACAGAATGATCTCATCTCAAGATCCTTAACTTCATTACATCTGCAAAGTCCCATTTTCCAAATAAGGTTACATCCACAGGTTCTGGGGCATGGACATAGCTTTTTTGGGGTCACCATCCAACCCGCTCCAGGTGGGGAAGGCAGGTTGACGCCCTGTGTCCCTCCCTGCTGGATAGTTGAGTCCAGGTGTCATGGCAGCAGGTGGTCCTTTCGGTGAGGCTTTCAGGAGGCCCATGACCTGATCTATATCCATTCAATTGCCATCTATTCAAGCAATGAACATTTACGAGGAGCTTTCTAGGACTTCCACAACCACAGCTGGCAGTGTCTGTCCCCCCCATGCCCGAGGGAGGGAGAGAGGATGAAGCCGGCAATTACAGATGTGGCTCTTTGCTGCCCCAATGCCAGGGGCTCCACCATGGGCAGCTTGCCAGCCTGATTTGCTTGACCCTTACATGAAATGAAGCCCCTTGCTTCTCCCCAGTCTCAACAAAGGAAGGATGCCAGGGACAGCCTGGAGAGAGTGTGGCTGTGTGGCAGCATGTTGGGGTCTAGAGAAACAAACACGGGTCTTAGAGAAGCCGCCCAGCTGGGCTTTCAGGACCAGATAGAGCTGCACACCCAGCCTGGCCTCTTGGTGACTGTCATTGACCTGTCGAGGCTTTGTGATTTGGATGTGATTTCCACATCTATTAAGTGAGAATCATGGCCTCTACTTGCTCCTGCCAGAGCCTGGTGGAGAGGCATGAGTTGGAGAACTGTGCCTACGGGGAGCCTGGAACATATATGGCAGGTGCCTGAGAGGTGCGACCTGTCTCCTTGGACAGAGGAGGGGTGGGGGTTGGGGGCAATTCCATCCTTGGAGGGGCTGCTCTGACTTTGGGAAGGGGTATGGATTGACAGCGGATTGGTGGATGGAAGATGCCACAGGTCCCTGACACGTCTCCCGAGGAGAGGGGCTCATTCCTCCCGGTGCGTGAGTCTGGGCTGGCCTCGGCCACTCTGTGCAGTGGGGACGGCAGGTGAGATGCTGAGCAGGTCCTGCACCTCATCTGTGAGTGGACTGGTGGCTCGGCCTTGGTCTCTTGGAGCCTTGCGAGCTGAAGCTGCCTGACACTGCCATGCTGTGAGGAGCCCAGGGTGGCTACACGCAGAGGCTGCTGTGGAATGGAGGCACCCCACTGATGGTGGAATGCAGCCCCAGCCCCAAGGCAAGAGTCCATGATGCCCCCATGCCTTCCACCTCCAGCTGTTCTTACCCCTCGGCTGAGGCTGCAGAGTGCTGGGCCCTGCTCCAGCCCCTGGTGCACAGGGTGATGAGCAATTAAACAGTTTTGCTTTGTGCTACTGAGTTGGGGTGGTTTATTTCACAGCAATGGGTACCCAGAGCCAAGGGGAAGGTGTTTGCAGGTCTCTGGCTCAGGACTGAGTGTGATCCCCCTGCTTTTCTGCCTGTCACCTGTGGTCCTGGCTCAGTCTCAGTCAGCATGGCTTGTGCTCATGTGAGCTACTGTCCTGGCTGGCATGCAACAGCCCACAGCTGCAACTGCAGCAGCAGCAATGCCAGCAGGTGTGTGTGAGAGTCCTGGGGCCAGGCCACAGAGGGCACCGGACACCCAGGAGCCCACCAGTCTCCCCACAGCCCGGGTACAGGCACACACTCCTCCCACTTACAGAGGAGGCTGGGGGCTGCCCGGTCACGGGCTCCATGTAGCCCACTGCAGAGCTTGAGCGCTGCACCCTGACCTGACGCTGACTCCCAGTGGACGGTTTCCCTCCCGGGGTCTGTCCCAGGAGGGAGCCAGTACCATGACCCTCACTGATGTCCCTAACCTGAGCCCCTCTCTGGAGGTGCTGCCTCGGGGGCCTACAGAGCACATGCACAAAGGGAGTGTGTGGTGTGTGTGATACCTGTGTATCGTGTGTGTGGGGGGGGGGTGTATGATGTGTTTGTGTGTGATTGTGTATGAGTGGCGTATACACACGTGTGTGGGGTACCTGTGTATCCTGTGTGTGTGGTGTATGATGTGTGTGATTGTGTATGTGAATGGTGTGTACACACGTGTGTGGTGTGCATATGTGTGCAGTGCTTATTGTGTGTGCATGTGTGGCCTGTGCTGTGTGCAGTGGGTGTGTGTCCAAGCCCCCATTCATGTGTGTGCAGTGTGTGTTGTGTGGTATGTAGAAGATGTGTTTGTGTGTGTGCATGTATGGTGTGGAGTGCGTGCGTGCGTGTTGTGGAGTGCGTGCGTGCGTGGTGTGGAGTGCGTGCGTGGTGTGGAGTGCGTGCGTGCGTGGTGTGGAGTGCATATGTGTGTTTGGCAGATTTGCAGGCAGGCCTGCACTTGTGCTGCAGGGCAGGGAGGAGAGAGGAAGGTAAGTCGGGTATTGATGAAGGAGGTGTCTGGGTTAATGGAGTTGGGGAGGTCAGGCCTGGGAATGAGTTGGGCCTTCTCCAGAAAGAGGAGAGCTCTCCTGCTCTCCTGCTTTCCTGCTTGTTGGCTGCCCCTGAGAAGCCTGTGACTGTGCCGTCTACACCAGCAGGCTGCCTGCTGCTCCTGCCCCAGTTGGGCAGAGCTGCCCCACCCACCCACATTGCACCACCCACCCCTGACAAGCCCTGGGCAGTGCTGAGGGTCACAGGTCACCCATGCAGGCAGCCCTGTATCTAGGTGCCACATTTCGGCCACTGTGAGATGGAGGAGCTGGCGAACAAAGCTGACCTGTTTGTTGCTCCGGTGTTTGGGAAGGTCGCCATGGCACAGTGTCACCATCGCCAACAGGGCCACAGGGGATCTGTCAGCATAGCCCAAGGCAGCTTTGCCTGGGTCATGGTGCAGAGACCCAGGTGTCCCCAGCACCCCAGCCCACAGTACCATTCAGGGTGGGAGCACCTGGCAGTGTACAGGTGGGGACATGAGGCTTCAAGAGAGGAAGAGCCCTCCCCTAAATCCCACAGTTGGTGTGGGCAGAGGTGGGCCAGAACCTGGGCTTCCCTAGCTCTCAGCCTCACACATGGTCCTCCGTCCTGCAGGGGTGGATGCAGCTGAGAGTCCCAGGCAGGCTGGGGTTCCGTGATCTTAAGCCAGCCCTTGTGAGATGGGTTTGTGACGAGCGTGTGTCCATGCCAGAAAGCCACGCGGATGGACTGGGACTGGCTCACTGCCCGCCTGGTGGTCAGTGGGTGTGTGTGGAGCTGGGTCCTCCGGGGGGAGGTGGCTGCACTTTACTCATCTTGGTGCACAGGACGCCCCGTGCAGGAAGATGGAGGTCGGCGTGGTGAAGCATATTTGATTGACAGCTGCATGTGTCCACCTTATCTTCCAAATGTTTCTCATCTCTGGATGTTGTATCGTGTTTGAGATTTTTTTATCTGGAGCTTACAAATTCATTTACTTGGGTGCTTACAAATTCGCTTACTTTGGGCTGTAATTAACAGCATTCTCCATTATTGTCAGGCATAGTACAGAATTTCTAGTAAATACTCAGTATATGAAGAATCGTTCCCACAAAACACCTGGTGAGGTTTCCATGCTGTTTCCCAGAGATAGGATGGATAGGGGATGCCTTAATGAAGTCTTCTGACCCTGTCACCCCAACTCTGTCCCAGGCCATGTGGTGAATTGGCTGCCCCGGGCCATGGGAGTGTCCCAAGGGCGTCTGCACACCTGGATTTCTAACTCTGGCCTGGAGCGTGACCTGCCTCCTCCCGCCTCCCGCTGCTTTCGTTCAGTTTGGTTCCATCTCATGGCCACTGCGTTGACCTGCTGAGCAGCAGGTGGAGGGAATGCGGCGCAGAGCGGGGCGCAGAGGGGGGTGCAGAGAAGGAGCAGGGAGAAGCCACCCAGGAGCAAGCCGGCATTGAAGAATCTGGAGGAGGAGGCGAGTTTAAGACTAGGTGGATGTTCAGGAAACGAGGAAAACAAAAATCATCAGGGCAGGCGAGTTGCATTTTTAATAAACCACTGACGCTGAGAAACGACGGAACGGCGTGTGGAGAGGCACATCCGCCCGCAGCGCCCTCTGCAGATCCCTCTGGGCCTTCATTACACCATTTGGAGGCGGGGATGCCCTCCAAGCTATTGAGCTTTGAACTATTCTTTGCTTGGCCTCACATTTATGGCAGAGGTGGAGGCAGCCCCCTAGCCCATCGCCCAAGGCATGCAGGCTGGACCACGCGGTACGGCCTGGCTTACGGCCCATCCCTCAGCGGTGTCCTTGAACCTCAGCCCAAGACTTGCCTGCATCCCTGCCGAGGGTGAAGAGGAGCCCGCCTCCACTAAGGGCCAGGCCCACGCATGGGAGGCTCCCCTGCTCCCTGGGGCCTTTACTGCCCCATTTTCCAGATGAGAAGGCCGAGGCTCGGTGAGGGGAAGGGCCTGCCTGCTGAATTTAGGACTCACGGTGAAGCCTTAGGCCTGCATCGTCCTCTTCTCCAGGATGCTGTCTTCTGCCTTGGGACTGGCTGCCTGCCCCCCCGGGCAGTCAGTGGGTGTGCGTGGAGCTGGGTCCTCCTGGGGTAGGTGGCTGTACTTTACTCATCTTGGTGCACAGGATGCCCGGTGCAGGAAGATGGAGGTCAACAGGGTGAAGAATATTTGATTGACAGCTGCAATCACGGGCCAGATGTAAACCTGGGGAAACAAAGCCCGTCCCTCCCGGAGCTGCTGGGAGGGTTCTGTGGGATCAGCCCAGCCTCTGCTCTTCCCTTCCCTACCCCTCCTGCCAGGCTTGGGCTGGGACAGTCACACTTCCCTTCCCCAGTGGCAACTCTGGGGTCTTCCTTCCACAGGCCTTGTCCTGGGTGGGGGAGGGGAGGGGGGAACGGCCTCAGGAAGGGACAGAGAAGGAGGCACACAGGCCCGTTGTTGCCCACTTAGCTCCAAGGGTCTGGGGATGGGAGTGGGGACTGCTGGTGTCTCTGGGGCGTCAGCATCCCCTTGGTTGCCCTGGCATCTCTGACGTTTCTCCAGGTGAGCTGGTGACTCCCCATCCCCAGATCCATTCCTGCCCTGCTCTGAGCCCCAGAAGCCTGGGCCCCGTGGGCAGCATCTCCCAGTTGGTGCAGCCCATGGAAACTTCTGGCAGGAGATGGAGGCAGGAGCAGAACGTGGCTGGTCTTCTTGCCCTTCCGTGGGCACCGGTTCTTGTGTATCCCTCCCTCGAGCTCCTGGGGCTCCTAGGGTCTCCCCTACTTGCCCCTACTCTCCGGGGGTGGCTGTGGCTGCTGCTAGCACGGTGGTCCTGTCTCCAGGGTGTTCCTCCGCCCTGCCCTTGCCGCTGGAAATAGCCTTCATTAATTCTCCGGCTCAGCCTCTGAGTGAAAATCTGGTTCCTGCTGGCAAACTGATTTTCCCAAAGTGGCATCATGATTAATTTGGTGCATTTAATTACTAAAAGGACATTGTCTCTCTTCCATTCTGCTCACCAGCCCTTCTGTCCTGGCCTGGTTTTGGATGCTCCTTCTGCAGAAAGTGTTTTTCCCACACCCATCCACACCCAGCCTTCCCAGGGCTCCCAAGCCACTGGCGGATGCCACACCGTGAGCCTCCCCAGGGCCCATCCCTCAGTGGGGGTCCTTGAGCCCCGGGCCTGCTGCCCTGGGGGCTCACCACCTGGCCTCACCTCAGTGTCAACCCTGGGTGCACTGGCCCTGCCCTAGATGGGATCATTGGAATGAAACCATTCTCTAACTTGGCATTGGAGTCATTAAGCCCAGTGTCTTATTAGCTTAAAGCTATAAAATCATCAGGACAATTGCTGGCCTGTGGGTCAGTATCTGGGAGCAGCAGCATCTGGGAGGGTTTCTGGGGGGTATTCACCATGGACCCCTTGGCTGAATGCCACGCTGTTGACCTTCTGACCTCCTGAATCCCTCTCCTCCCGAGATTTCCAACACATTTTCTCCTTTCACCCAGAATAGCAGGCTCTTAGGGGTGGATGGGAACCCTGAGGCTACCTCCCCTACTCCCGTCTCAGTGCCCACCCTGTCTGCATGCAGGAGTCCCATACACAGGGAGCTCATCCATGCTGAGCAGCCAACAGCTGCTTCTTCACATGGGGTCAAATTAAACTCTCTCCAAGTGGTGTTAGTGCCAAGTATTACAAGTCTGCCTTCCAAAATCACGAGACACCTTGTGGGGAGGGTGGGCAGGTCCTGGGCACCTTTGTCTTCTTTCTACCAGCCACAGGCTGTGGGGATGCTCAGCTGATGTGAAGCCCTGGGTCAGCGGCTGGTTCCATCTGTGAGGCTGACATTTCCACCTCCCTGATTTCTCTGCGCTGGAAAGAAACCCCCAGCAGGCTGCTCACTCATGGAAGGCAACCTTTCCTGGGTTGTTCAACACACAGGGCACCGCACCCTCTGCCATGCACTCAGGATGCAGAGGCAAGGGACCGTTGCTGGCCTTTGGAGACAGGAAAGAGGCTGACAAAAAGGCTCAGAGAATTCCCTTTCCAGCTTTTGAGCCCACACCTGAGGCTCAGCAGAGAGCTGAGGGCTTCGGCTCTCCATCCTCCCTTCCTGCAATGTGACAAGGTGGCACCATCGTCACTCCTACTTTATAGATGAGATAGGAGGCTCAAGGGGGTCTTATGCCCAGTAAGAGGAGAGGTAGAGATTGGAAACGTTTTTCTGCAAGCCCCAGGGCCCAGCCACAATGCTCTTCCAACCTCCACTACAGGACACAGAGGGACACAGCACTTCTGTCATGTAAGCGGCTGTGCACATGTGCATGTCAGGGCCCCACAGAGAACAGGGCTGCTCCATTAGAATAGACAACAAGAGGTGGATGAATTAGTGCCCACTTCCAAGTTAGAATTAATGTCTCTCTATTCTGGTTCTCCCAGAAAGTGGATCAGAGTCCTGATTATAGTTTATCCTGATAGATTGTCAGCCCTGGGTGGGGACAAATCTCCACCCCCTTCCTTCTGGTCCCCACGCCACATCCCAGCCCCAAACGGGGCTCCGTCCCTACTGGCTGGCGAGGATGCCTTGAGCAGCCCCTCCTTCGGAGTACATCCTACTGGCCAGGGCATGGCAATCGCTGCTTATTGCCTGAATTTTGGAGCATTGTGTGAGGCGCTTACAATGTATTGAGGAAATCTCATTCCCCAGTTCGAGCTCTCTGAGCAGAAGCACTGAGTGGAGCCCAGTGGTTCCCAAGTTTCTTCTGTAGCCTCGAGGGCCCATGGGATCGACTGGTCGTGGCTGTCCCCACCCAGGTCCCTGAGACGGGGGCTCCACAAGGATCTCCCTTCAACGTCACCTCCCCTTCCAGTGCAGTGACCTGGGAGCTTATTAAAACCACCAAATGCACCAGCCGGACATGCCCCTGGCTTTTGATTGAGCAGGATGCCTGGAACCCACATTTTCAGCCCTGTCCGTGGAAGATGCTGGGGGCACTGGACTCCTGCTGGCAACACAGTGTTGCTATTTCCAGCATGGCCTGGGAGCTCAGTGTTTGTGGGGTGGCTGTGCCCGCAGGGAGGGCTGTTTTGAGTCACACATATCCTGACTCCGTGGGCTTCAGTTCAATGAGAGAGAGTGGCTGTGAGTCCCTGGGGGAGGCCTCCCGCCCGGCAGAGTCCCTTGCCTGGCTCTGGCCCGTTTTTCTTCTGGCATCTGCGGTCATATGCCGCCTTCTTTCCAGGCAAACCGCAACAGAGAGTCTTGCAGAATGGAGAATCAATTTTAATAATAAGCTAAATGGGTTTTCTTTTGTTTCCAGAAAAACTCCCACTGGGAGAGGGATTTTTTTAAAAGACTACTGGGCTGCGTTTTACTTCTGAAGCTGGGTCTCCAGCTGCTTCTGAGCAAATTGAGTAGAGAGTGTGAATAAGGAGGGACGGGTGCCACTTCTTCACACCCACTGAACGAGCAGGGTTAGCAGCAGGTCAGAGGCTGCCTGGGAGCCACAGCACAGGCCCTAGTAGGTGCCTCCGGGGCCAGTGCTGCCCAGGACACACCGCAGCCTCAGTATCTCTCTGCCATGTGGGATCAAAAGTCATTTCAGAACCAGGCTGCGTGGCCTAGAAGAATCTTGCATAGCTTTTGAGACGTGGGGATGGTGTTTGTCAAACATGCTACAACACCATGAACCCCAAACACGCCAGACCATAGCCCCCCATGAGTGTTGCAAAGCCAAGCCCAGAAATGTACATCTGTGTGGCGCTGATTATGAGGTTGGTCGGCCAGCCTCTCCTGCTGCCAGCATGCATCTTGTTTATCTCTGCATCTCCAGGCTTAGAACAGGACACGGTATACAGTGTCCAATAGGTGTTTACTGGATGAATAAATGAAGGCATGAAGGAAGGAGGAAGGGAGTCATATCTGGGTCATTCCACTCTCCAGCTTGAGGATGTATTTCTCTGGGGAAGGCGGTGAGATCTTGGAGGGCGAGAGCACACTCTACACCCAGGTGCCATGATTTCATCAGCACCCTCACTCTGTGCCACACACACTCAATAAACACTGGCAGAGAGAAGATCAATCATACGCTGTAGTCAAGGTGCTTCTCAGGCGGGGTTTAAATTCTTTATGATGACAGAAGTCCTGAAAAAGCCACTTTTCCTTTGATAATTCCTCAAAGCGCCTATAAACATCTTTGCGGTGTGATCTCTCAGAGGGTTCACAGCATTGGAACGGGTGGATATTTCTTTGGTTGAAAACTAGATAAAGACATCGGCTTGCATTGAGGAGCCGTTTTGTGTTAAAACACAGTTTTAAAACATTGGTCTCACACGTGGCTGGCAAGGTGCTTGCACTGTAAGGACTGGAAGTGAGTGGGGAAAAAGGCCATTTTTGTCCTCTGTGTCTTGCTCACCAGTTGAGTGGAAAGGCAGGAAAAATAAACTACACTGCTTAAATTATTTTTTTTCTCTTTTGTACTAGAAAATAGAGTTGAATTGATATGAAATTCATCTAGGATAGGATTCCATCAGCAGTGCTCAATTTAGATCTAATTGGTACAGAAAAAGTTTTCTGTTGGCTGCAAGGAGCAACATTTTATCATTTAGGGAGAAGGCCGATGAACCAACTCACCCATCCACCCACCAACCAATCAACTGACCCACTAACCAACCAGCCAACCGACCAACGAAACAGTCCCCACGGCCTGACCTTGTCTGGAGAGGCTGACCCAGCTCCTCCATGCAGAGTCATGAAGAGGGAAGGCCATTTTGCAAATGGCAAGTGCCGTGGGTGAGCTGATGATAGCACATGACCTTAAAGAAGGGTCTGCGGCATTCGGAGCTGCCCACACCCTTGCTTCTTCTCCACCCTTGGCTTCTGTGATGGCATGTCCTCGCTTCCTTCTTAGTCCCCTGGGGCTGCTCCTCTTGTACACGCCCCATGGTGATAGCCACATCTCATGACAATTTGATTCATTTCTTTGGAGGCTGTAGCTTTTGCAGTGGAAGTGTTGCCATTGTCTGGCATGACAAGAATACAGGACAGGTAGGCTGAGGGGAACATTGATTCACTCAGGTAGGGGGATGGTGAACTTGCCGTGTCCTAGACACCCATGTGGGAATCCATGCCTGGACTGCCTGGTCCTCAGGGGTGACCACCATGATCTAGAACCAAGTAGACCTGGGTCTGAGTCCCAGAGGAAGACACACACGGTAGATGTGTGTGTCATTTTGGACATTTTCTTTGTCTTGGCTTCCTCATCTGTAAAAGAGGAATCATAATGCATACATTAAAGAGCATTATTTTGTAGATTCAATGAAAGTTTCATTTGGAAAGCACCAGAGGTGGTCATATGCCTGCCGATGGTCATCATTCCTGGCTCCTTCTCTTCACAATGCTCTGTTGAGTCTGCCCCTGTTTCAGTTCACTGACCTTTTGCATTTATTGAGCATCAAGCATACTCCTAGAATGTGCTAGGTGCTGCGGATATAGAGAAGAATGGGACACTTTCCCTAACAGGCAGACTGACAGATGGAAAATGTTCAGGAGACATGGCAAATAATAAGCCTCCTCCTCCTTCCTCCATCCCACTGTCTTTAACGCGCCCCATGCGTTCCTTGCTCTTATGGGGATGTTGCAATCTTCCCCAAACACCGAGACCCCCTCCTGTCTCGTAGGTCTACAGTTGACCGTGTTTGATGTTTTCCCATACAGTCGGCTTCCTTACCTGAGTGGACTAACTCTCCATGCTGCTCTCTACTCTCAGGTCACGCCCTGCTTGAACCACAATTAACCTCTCAGCATTATTTGGCTGCCCTCGAGTCTTCTGGGTCCATACATGCATAAACCATTCCTCTGCCTGGAATTCTCTTCTTACCACTCGTCTTTCCAGCCCTAGTTAGGTTGCTACCTCCTCCTGGAAGGCGTCTGGATGTCCACATGCAGTCAGCCTCCTGCTTCCTTCGTAAAACATGGAGATTCCTGCATATTTCTAAATCAGCTGTCTGTGACTCCTCTAAGGCAGGGACCACGTTTATTCATCTTTGGCAAATGTGGGAGGTCCAGGGAGGCTGGAGCCAATAATGCCTGAGGTTTCTGCCTGGATGGCCAGGTAGCTGGTGTCTGTCTTCTCCAGCTGTGTGTGAGTCCTTCAAGGACAAGGATGCGGTGCTGTACATTTCATGTTCTTGCCTAACACAAACCTTGTACAGGGAGGCTCAGGAACCACATGCCACATAATATATTCATCTGAATGACTGATCAAAATATTTTTTTCTTTTAACCATATTTGTCCCCCAACTTTTTTTTCATTTGAGTGCTGAAAATCTTTTCTACCTCTTGTGTGGCTCAGATGGCCAAGGGCAGACAGAAACATTCTCTCCAAAGGACCAGTTCCTGACCTTCTGCCATATCCTTCCACTAGTATCACTTTGTGGGCTTCTTGGAACAGCTTGGTAGGCACAATCCATTCTTGGCCGCCTTCTCCAGGTAGCACATGAGTTCCCCACCCTGAAAGATTTCAGCTGTTCCCATAGCCTTGGCGTATTAGTCTGTTCTCATGCTACTATGAAGAAAAATACCCAAGACTGGGCAATTTGTAAAGAAAAGAGGTTTAATTGACTCACAATTCCACATGGCTGGGGAGGCTCCAGGAAACTTACAATCATGGCAGAAGGCACCTCTTCACAGGGCGGCAAGAGAGAATGAGTGCCAGTAGCGGAAATGCCAGGTGTTTATAAAATCATCAGATCTCATGAGACTTATTATCACGAGAACAGCATGGGGGAAACCACTCCCATGATTCAGTGACCTTCCACTGGATCCCTCCCATGACATGTGGGGACTATGGGAACTATAATTCAAGATGAGATTTGGGTGGGGACACAGCCACATCATTACTCAGCTCTCCTGCAGATGGCTTACACATCTCTAGCTTCGACTTCTCTTGTAACTTTCACTTTATTCAGTAATCACATTACCTTCTGGGTATCCTGTAAACCCCTGGGTTAGTCAGGGGTCTTAGTTGCATGCAATGGAGGATCTGCTCAGGCCTTTTTAAACAGCAAGGGGACCATGAGCTGTGCTGCCCTGAGCTCTGCCCATTTGGGGTTTTCATTTCCTACTTCCTTTGGTGCTGCCTTGGAGGGGGCCGGCCATACTCCCAAAGTATTCTCTGGTCTTGTGAGGTGTGGGCTCAGAGCCAATGTGGGCTGGACTGGCACTGTCCGCCAGCCTGCTGCCAGGGACACCTGGTGAGGGTGCACTTCCCAGTCAAGAAATCCAGAGCATCCCTCCATGTCCTTCCTTGCACATCTGCTTCTGCACTCATTCAGCAGGGGCATGTTGGCCACTGCCAGGATCATGAGCTTGTCTTCTTAATGCTCAGCATAGAGAGGGGGGTGTCAAAGGTGTGGTCCCAGCCCTGGAGGAGCTAGAAAAAAAGACAATAAAAAAAAAAAGCACAGCTTTGTTTTTGTGATAGCTAAGGAGGTGGAGAGTGCAGGCTGCCCAAGCTGGTGAGTGGCCCCCTCTGCCCCTAGGATGTAAGGCCTTGGCCCCAGGTCCTCCTTCCTGTGCACCAGAGTCTGGCCACTCCCCAAGGTCACTGGTGCATGTGCTTCGCCTCTTCGACCATCCCTACCACCATGTCTGCGCTTTGGAGCCCAGCATGTCTCCCTAGACCATCAAAGCTGCTAATGTGTATCTCTGCTTCAAGTCTTGCCCTTTCAATAATTTTCTTTACCAGGCGGCCATAAAAATGTTTAAGGAATGCAAATCTGGTCACCCCCTTGCTCCCTCAGAAGCCTTCTGTTTCTCCGTGTGCCTCTGGAGGGGGCTGTCTGAACTCCTTGGCATGGCTGCATGGGGTTCTGCCTGCCCTCCTCTCCCACGGCTCTGCGCACACTTAATGTTCCATAAATACCGAGCCACCTCTGGTCCTGGCCACCCCTCGCAGCTTCCTGTTGGTGCTTTCAAAACTCTGTCCTTGGCCTGCAATGCATTCTCCTCCATTTCATTACCTAAAAAGCTTCTTTTCAGTTTTAAAACTCTATTCAGACCTCATCTTCTGTCTGAAGTCTCCCCTGAAAGCCCCAAACAGAGATAATCACCCCTCTTTATATTTCTTCTCTGCCTCCAACATCCTGTTGTCACCGATGTGTCATCCTGGTCAGTAATTACTTGTTTACAGTGGAGTTGTATCTTGTATAGAGTTTGGTTCTAAAGTCACCTAGGAGGTGAAAATTGCTAGCAATCAAAATTACCCCTGAAATTCCCTTAAATTCCCCATAAAGAGCAGTACATGAGGCTTTATGTCAATAACTGTGGACGGTTCAACAGTCGCTCTGACCTGGGTTGGTGAGTTGTTTGCTAAGACCCTAGAATATTTTTCTGTCTCCTTGTGGATGTTGAGGAAGCTACGGCGTGCCTCCTCCACGAAGGCATTTGTCCCCCTGCTGGGTCACTGGTCAGGGGACACTGGAGAGCCCAGGGGTCTTGCTGGTGGCCTCGGCCATCTCAGGCTTGCCTGTGCCATGTTCTGTGGCACGCACTCTTCATGTGCATGGCGGATGGGGCTTCTCTCTCCCTGGCTCCCCACCTCTCCTCGGCTCCCCCTCTCTCCCCGGCTCCCCCTCTCTCCCCGGCTCCCCCTCTCTCCCCGGCTCCCCCTCTCTCCCTCGCTCCCCCTCTCTCCCTGGCTCCCCACCTCTCCCCGGCTCCCCCTCTCTCCCCGGCTCCCCCCCTCTCCCTGGCTCACCCTGTCTCCCTGACTCCCTCTCTGCAGCAAATAGAATTGAATTCACATACACTAGATGAGCATCTCTGCGCTTCGCTTCCCCATCAGAGTGTATGTTTCACAGAGTAGAGACAACACACCACTTATTTCCAGTGACCTTTGCTGTTGGGAAAACAATTTCAAAGTCCAGGCTTGTCTTCCACCGGACAGCAACACATGGCGGCCCTGGCAAGTCATCGCTGCATCTCCCGTCCGCAGAGCTGCTGCAGAACTGTCCAGGATGCTGACCTGGAGCAAGGCAGGGCTTCTCTCCCTTTCCATCCACTCTTGACAGCAGTGTTCTATTCCTCTAGGCAGTTATGATTGGCATGCACTGTCTTTATTACCCCAAAGTCTAACTTTTTTGTTTTTGTTTTCAGACAGGGTCTGGCTCTACCTCCCAGGCTGGAGTGCAGTGGTGGGATCTCGGCTTACTGTGGTCTGTGCCTCCCAGACTCAAGTGATCCTCTCACCTCAGCCTCTGGATTAGTTGGGACTACAGGTGCACACCACCACATCCAGCTAACTTTTGAATTTTTTTATGTAGAGAAGGCGTTTTGCCATGTTGCCTAGCCTCGTCCCAAACTCCTAGCCTCAAGTGACCTGCCTGCCTCAGCCTCCCAAAGTGCTGGAATTACAGGTATGGGCCACCACGCCTGGCCTCCAAAGTTTAACTTGTAAAAGACCACGTGCTGCTCAGGGATTAAACAGTAAATTTCATCATAGTAACCTTCTTTAATTTTGTTATAAATTAATATTTCCTGATACATGTTTGAAGACATGTGCTTAAATATTTTTTTTTTTTTTTACATTTTCAATCCAGTCTCCTGGGCCTCTTAGAAAATGATCCTAAAACCCTGGGGAAAATGATCTTGACCCAGGGAACAGTAGGAGGGAAGGGTCTGCCGAGTCCTTAGTAACCGGGGTGTTAGCTCCAAAGGCAATAATCTCCTAAAGTGCTGGAATTGCAGGTATGAGCCACCGTGCCCCACTTCCAAAATCTAACTTGCAGAAGATGTGCACTGCTCCGGGGTTAAATAATACATTTTCACCATAGTACCCTTATTTACTTTTTGTTATAATTGGTATTTCCTGATAAATGTTTGAGGACATGTGCTATAAACATTCTTTTTATACAGACTTCTATTCAGCACTTTATTGTTAGTAATGGCAGCCGCTAAAATAGAGGGAGCCATTTTGCTTTCATGGTTCCAGTGCTAGGAGAAAAGCTGCTCCTGGACTCACAGATGTATTAGCCTGCCCACATTTTATTATATTTTATTTTTGAGTCAGAATCTCACTCCATAGCCCAGGCTGGAGTGCAGTGGTGTGATCTTGGCTCACTGCAACCTCCCCCTTCCAGGTTCAAGCGATTCTCCTCCCTCAGCTGCCCAAGTAGCTGGGATTACAGGTGCCTGCCACCACACCTGGCTAATTTTTGTATTTTTGGTAGAGATGGGGTTTCACCATGTTGGTCAGGCTGGTCTTGAACTCCTGACCTCTAGTGATCTGCCCGCCTCCAACTCCCAAAGTGCTGGGATTACAGGCGTGAGCCACCGTGCCCGGCTGGCTGCCCACATTTTTATCCATTCAACAGAACCATCTTGTCATAACTTGTGCTCCGTTTCTCTGAATTTCTTGCATTAGACTTAAAGGGTGTTCATTGGTTTTAGTTTGGTAGAGGATTCTAGCCTTCATTATTTTCCTTCAGAAGTCTGAGGATATTACAAAGCTGGCTTTCAGCCAGTTATTGTTGCTATTGTCAGGCCGCCGCCGCCGCCTCCTCCTCCTCCTCCTCCTCCTCCTCCTCCTCCTCCGCCTCCGCCTCCTCCTCCTCCTCCTCCGCCTCCGCCTCCGCCTCCGCCGCCTCCGCCTCCGCCTCCGCCGCCTCCGCCTCCGCCTCCTCCGCCTCCTCCGCCTCCTCCTCCTCCTCCTCCTCCTCCGCCTCCTCCTCCTCCTCCTCCTCCTCCTCCTCCTCCGCCACCTCCTCCTCCGCCACCTCCTCCTCCGCCACCTCCTCCTCCGCCACCTCCTCCTCTGCTGCTGCCTCTGCCGCCGCCTCCCCCGCCTCGCCCGCCTCCCCCGCCTCCCCCGCCTCCCCCTCCTCCCCCTCCCGCGCCTCTGCCCCCGCCTCCTCCTCCGCCTTCTCCTCCTCTGCCTCCTCCTCTTGTTCTGCTCCCTCCTCTTTTTCCTCCTCCTCTTCCTTTTCTTCTTCCTCCTCTTCCTTTGCTTCCTCCTCATCCTCTTCCTTCTTCTCTTCTTCCTCCTCCTCTTAAATTTTTTCTTCCTTCTCTTCCTATTCTTCCTTCCTGCCCCCTTTCTTTATTGTAGTACTTTGTATTTCCTCTGTGTTTGCTTTAAAAATGCTTTGCCTTTTTGTTGTCCAACATTGGGCCCAGGTGTGCATTTCTATTTAATGATCCTATTTAGGACTCAGTGAACATCTTCAGCTGGAGAACTTGGGCCTTTCTTCAATTCTGGAAATCACTTAGCCATTACTGTCTGCCTCATTCTCTTTATTCTTGCCATCTGGAATTCAAAATTGACCTATGTTCAGGATTATGTGAGCCTATTCTCAGTTTTCTTGAACTCTTTGTGGACGTATAAAGACTCTGTCTAAGATGATGCCCCCAGATTCTAGCCTGCAGCTCTCGCCCCAAGTCTTGGTATGTGCCAGTCCCCATCAGGGATGCTCTTCCACTCCCTCCCCCTCCCTGGGTCCACCTGATAAACTCTCATAGTCTCACTCTAGTCTCCACTCAGGTCAAAGTGCCACCTCCTCCAGGAAGCCTTCCTGGGCTTACCCTACCTCACTCCCTCTAACTTTCCTGCCCTGCCCATCACAGAGTGGGGAGGCTGTGACTGCCTGTCTACATATCCCTTATCCACAGCACCATGAGCTCCCACGGGGAGGGGCCACACCTTGCTCTGGCTGCCATGGAAACAAAGGAAAGGAAAGCCCCAGGCCAGCTCCCAAAATGTGCACCCGAACAGAGCCTCACAGCAAAGAGCAGCCCTCCTCCCCTCGAGGCACTTTCCAATCCTCCATCATTCCATGCTGTGAATCCCAAACATTTGAGACAGGTCTCAGTCAATTTAGAAAGTTTATTTTGCCAAAGATAAGGGTACCTGCCCGTGACACAGCCTCAGGAGGTCCTGACCACATGTGCCCAGTGTGGTTGGGGCACAGCTTGGTTTTATGTATTTTAGGGAGACATGAGACATCAATCAATATATGTAAAATGTACATTGCTTCTGTCCAGAAAGGTGGGACAACTAGAAGCGGGGAGGGGCTTCCAGGTCATAGGTAGATAAGACACAAATGGTCGCATTCTTTTCCGTTTCTGATAAGCCTCTCCAAAGGAGGCAGATATGCATTCATCTCAGTGAACAGAGGGATGACTTTGAGTTCTGTCTGTCCTTGGTCCACAAGGAAATTTCTTGTGAGGGAGGTATGTGGCTTTTTATCTTAGTAGCCATCTTTTTTAGGACTACAATGGGAGGCAGGTTTGCTCTAAGCAGTTCCCAGCTTGACTTTTCCCTTTGTGGACCTTAGTGATTTTAGGGTCCCAAGACTGATTTTCCTTTCACACTGCACAAACCAATTCTGTAAGAGCCCAGGTGTCCAGGAGGGGATGAAGAAACAGAATCAGGAAGCAGAGAAGCCACCAGCCCCTTGCATGGATCCTCTCCTACCTTCTTCTTTAAATTTTGATTGATTCATTCAATTCCTCCATATTTGTGGAGCACCTCTGTGTTCCAGGCACCGTTTTGTGCACTGAGGAATGATGCAACATAGGAGGGCGTGAGACCCTATCTCAAAAAATAAATATTCTCTTTTCAGAAGCAGCACATTCACCCAGCGTGTAGGAAGAGAGAGTGACTTATCAAGCAGCCACTGGAGAGGGATGAGGAACTCCTCTCTTGGGAGACAGGTGGACTCCAGATGTCCCTAGAACTTTCCAGGCTCACTGACTCAGGCTGCCCCCACACACACCAGCAGTGGAGCCTTTTGGGAAAGTGGTCCTCAGGGTCTGGGAAACGGAGGCTGGCTCTGGGCAGACATGGGCTTCAGCCTCATGGAGCTCTGTGGCCGCGGTGCCCTCACTAGACTGGAACCGAGGTGCCTTCCCTCCCAGGGGGCTCTTTTAATGGCCATAGAGCACTGGACGTGCTTAGTGATCAACGGTGCTCAGAGCCCTGGTGGTTGTTACTGTTGATAACATCTTGAGCCAGATTCCTCCTTTTTTATTCTGAACTAATCCATCCATGTTTTATTTATTTTACCCAAACCCATCTGTGAGGAGGCAGGCAGAGGCCACGGGCTCCCTGAAGGGGCTCCCGGGGGCAGGGATGCCGCTCTCAGGTTTGGGAGAGAGGTCCTTGCAGACTAAGCTTCAAAGTCCACTGAGATTCCCCCTCAACCCCAGGAGATGAGCCACGGGGTCTCACAGGCTGGGAAGGAGGTCGGAAGGAGCTTGGAATCATCGAGTGCATACTCAATTTATTAACTTTGACTTGTAAATTAAAACCCCCAGTGGTACAAATCAGGAATAAGCCAAGTGAAAATGAGAATCTGCCTTTCCTTTCTGCAGCCTGGAATCAGAACTCTAACAACTCAAAAAAAAATTGGAAAAACATTTCAATTACTATGCAAATGGGTTTTCGGTGTCTCGCCTTTCTGTCTTCTTGGTTCTACATCTGGCGCGAGGAGCCTCAGCTGCTTCCCTGCGGATGGACCCTGCCGGTGGCTGGGTACCCCAACGGGAAAAAAGGCAAAGATGCTGAAAGAAAAAGATTTTCCTTGATGAGCTCAGGGGCCATGCACACCTTCCTCCCGAGAGATGACAGTCCCTGGGCTGCAGGGCAGGGGCTGGTCAGGGAGACCCCTGCCCTCTCAGACCTGACTCCATGTTCCATGGTTTGTAACTCAGAGCCTGGCCCCTGGGATGAGCCACAGCCATGCTCCTGAGCCAGGCTCGCCAAACACTCACAGGCAGGGTTGCACGCGGGGGCTGAGGTTCACCAGCAACCCAGAGTAGCCGAGGGGTGCAGTGGGAAGCCCAGGCTGCTCGGGCTGGGAGCCCACCCTCAGGTGGGCATGCCAAGACCAGACAGTAGGCGCCGAGAAGGTTCTGGGGTCGGCCTGGGGCTACTGAGGTCCCTCCCATCTCTATCACATGTTGAGGTGCTCCACGTTGTGTGTGTATGTGTGTGTGTGTGTGTGTGCACATGTGTGTTTGGGGAGTCCATTTTGCAGGTGGCTAACTTCGTTTACTGTGATTTCAGAGCTTCTTCCTCCACTGGCCGATCCTGTGCTGTGAGGAACAGGTTCAGGATGAATCTAAGACCCCTCTGTAAGCAGCGCCCCCGGCCCCTTGGGCACTTCAGTCCTCCCCATCTGTGAGTGTCTTAGGATCCAGATAGGATGTGACGCTCCTAGGTCAGTCTCTGCCATTCCTCCAAAATAGGCGCTAAGATTTTAAATGAGACTTCCCCACAGGACTGGTCGCATTGATTAGGATCACAGTGGCCCGGAGAACCACAACCTCCAGGGAGCACCCTCTGTTCTTTCCCTAAAGGGTTCCAGTGTGGTGGGGGGTGCTGAGCAAAGTCCGTTCAGGGGACTGGCATGTGGCTCTGCTGGCGTTTAGTACGCGTGCTCCCCTGCTGCTAGGTAGCCACGACCCGGACAGTGGGTGGGCTTTGTCCAGGTGTGTTTGGGGCACAGAGCCCAGGGTGACAAAAGTCTGAAGTCCTGCAGAGGACTGGGCTGCTGGTGGCCTGGCTGCTGGGGCTTTATTAGCGGGCAAGCTCTCTGAGGGTGGAAACTGCCTCTTTATCACTCTCCCAGGGGTTCCCTGCCAGGTGCCCCTGATAAAGTTAAATCACACCAAACAATGCTGGCCACTCTGGCCCCAGGGCGAGGCACAAGAAAAAAGGTGACGAGTCCTGTCCACGCTGCTCCGGGGCCTCTGTGGGGCCGTCTTTACCCTTGACTGCCATGGCCTGGTCTCTGGTTGGGTCAGAGCCCAGATGCCTGGAGGGGGCTTCCCTGTATCCCAGCGTTGTGGCCGGGGCTGGGGTGGGTGCAGTGGGGTCTCTGCAGCCTGAAGGTCGTTCACCTGCTTCAGAAACAGGACAGAGGGCTGGACTGGGTGTAAGAGGATAGCACTTTGAGCCAGATTTGCTCCTTTATAAGCAGGGGGTGAGGCGAGCCTAGGGTGGGCCTCAGTTTCCCCAGTCATCCCCCATTCCCACCTAGCTCTAGGAGACCAGACACACACCTGGTCTCTGCATCCCATATCAAATGCTCTGGGTGCCCTGGTCCCACTATTGCACTGCCCTGTTCCTACAGAGGGTGGAGGAGCCAGGCCTGCATCATGTTCCGTGCAGGCTTGAGGACAGGCCTTCCCATTCCACGCATGCAGCAGGTATCCACTGAGCACCTGCTCTGCGCTGACTTGGGTCTCAGGAGTCTGGGATGTAGGGAAGCTTCTGTCTGTGGGGAGGTACAGGATGGACGTGAACGCGTTGAAGGAGTGGTGTGTGTTCAGAGAGAACCAAGAGTGAGCGAGAAGGTGCTGAGGAGGCCCCTGCCAGGGCTGCAGGCACCAAGGGCTGGAGCTCTGAGGAGGCGGGGGCTGAGGGAGGGCATCCCGCCGGGGGAAGATGCAGCCTCTGCTGCGCAGCTTTCTGTTCACTGATTCATTCATTTCATTAACATGGAACGAGTGTCCTTCAAATGTCCCAAACTCCCTGGTGCCTCAGAACATCCAGCAGAAAGGCCCCAGCTCTGCACTCACCCTCTAGGCAGGAGACAGTGCAGGGCAACGCACTTTGTGTGTGCGTGTGTGGAGGGGGTTGGGGGTCTCTAACCCAGAGAGGTGGGGACCAGCAGCTCTTGAAATTGGAGCAGGGGCTTGATGAAAAGTTGGGGGGCATCTCAGAGAGCAGACACCAGGTAGACGGACGAAGACCCAGGAGGAGGGTGTCGCCAGGAATGGCTGCATGGGGCCAGGGGGTGGCAGGTGCAGGCAGAGGCAGGTGGGGCATGAGGGGCTTAGTGCTTTGACCACCAGAAACCCTGAGTCTGTCTGCATTGAGACACTGGCCATGTATCCAAAGCAGTGGGAGGCGATTAAGAGTTTTCCAGAAGGCTCACTGCAATAGCCACTCGAGTGGGACAGACGGCAGGGGATGGGGTGATGCCCAGACTGGAAGGGGAGTGCACCGCATTTGTGAAGGGCACACGTGGGGAGGTCCTGAGGGCATAGGAAGGGCCATGGGCGCCATGGCCCAGGGCAGGACTGTGGGGCCCAGGGCTTCCCATTCATTGTTGAGACCCCCCCCAACCCTGGGCCACACCCCTGCCCACACCCCTGCCCACACGGAGATTGTGCCCTCATTGTGGGTAACAGATCACCAAGAGGTCAAAGCAAAGAAAAAGGGGGAGTGTCCCTCCTCCAGGAAGCTCCCAGCCTAGCTGGCGAGCATGGCCTCCCTTCTCCTCCTGGCCTCCCTTCCTTCTCCTCCTGGCTCCACGCCTTCTCTTTGCTTCCTCCCATTGCCGTTTCTCCTGACGATCTAGGAAAGAGCAGAAGCCTGAAATTGGGACCTGGGGGGACGTCTCTAATCAATGTGAGCCTGAGGTTTAAGTGGCTTGGACTTATTCACCCCAAATGGCAGCGATGTGTAAACTGAAATGTCACCAGTGGAACCAGAACTGGGGGCTCATTAGCACCCAACTGGTAGCAGTGATTAGGAAAATAAAATCATTTCCCCGCATGCTGCAACACTCCACAATGAGGCTGGCACCCCTGCTGCTGGGGGGTCAGACCATGGACTTGGTGGCTGTCACATCACTGTCCCCTCCATACCGAGGTCTCCTCTCTACTCGGGGGCACATGCTCAGCCGTGGGTGCCGGGTGCTGCGTGCTGGTGGTCTGAGTCCTGGCTGAGAGGCATCTCCTGCTCTCTTTCATCTGGGGCGGGGGGGGGGTCAGTGGGCCGGGCTCACACAGGCCACCTCACAGTGACACTTGCACTCAGCTTTGTCCTGGACGTGGGGATGCCGGCGCTGTGGTGCCTGCCCAGCACATTCTGGGATGACGCCACTGCTCCTCTTTGGCCCTGCTGAACTGTGTTCCATGCTGGCTGTCTTTTTCCTGCATGTATGTTAAAGAGATTGAAAAGTGAAGATACCAGTGGGGTGATGTAAGTGGCAAGATTGATCGGGGCTGGGCTTCATGATTCTGGGGAGAGGAATAAAGGAGGTGTTCAAGGGAAATGGACCGATCCCTGCAAATGACTGCAGAGACCGTTTCGGTGGAGATGGAGTCGCAAAGCGGGCAGGTGTCTTTCGACAACAGAACGTGAGGCCGGTGGGGTCTGGGTGGCGAGGATGGCCTTTCCTGTCACAGCCCCACTGCTGCCTGCCTTGGCCACCTGGCAAAATTTAGATCTATTTCAGAAAGTCTGGGCACAGTCCCATCCTTCTCTGGTACTTTGCGGCCGCAGCAGTTATTTATTTGCTCAATCAATCGACGTGCGTTCAGCATCCATGATGCATCTGGAGGTTATGGTTACGTGCCTTCTGCCCCATGACGCCAGGTCTCACGAGAGTCCTTGAGGCTCAGCCTGGCAGCAGGTGAGGAACTGGGGGGACTTCGGGTCAAGGCGACAGCTGTGAGGGCGGCTGGCTGTGTCAGGGAACACACCCACCCACAGGTGACATTCACGGCCCGGCTCCACTGAGCTCAGCAAGGATTTGTGCTCCCCCAGAAGCTTTCCACTTGCAGCCCCCACGTCCTCCTCAGGGCTTCCCAGGTGCTCCACAGGCCCACGAGCCCTGGCTCTGTCCCCCGGGAGCTCCACCTCCTGGCCTCCTGGGCCTTTTCTGGGGACACCGGGAGGATGTCTCAGTAAACCCTGAGGGTGTGTGGGATTGTGTGTGCAGCCACAAGGCCTGGCACGCAGCTCACAGCAGGGCCCCGTCAATGGCAGTTGCCTCTTCTGGCACCAGGGTCTCCAGTGTGCGAGGCCACTCACATGCCTGTTTGGGGCTCCACACACTAATCTAGTTTCATTCCCGCTTGCTGGGACCCCCCGTCATATCTTTGCCAGCTCAGCTTCTCATTCACCTAGAAATGCCCTTTCTGCTGTGTCCTCCCTGCCGGGTGCCTGCCCATTAGCTAAGATCTGGGCCAGGGCCAAGCCCCGCATCCCCTGGCCCCTTTCTCCCCTCCCTGTGCCACATGGTGCTTGATGTTCCAGCACGCATGCACTTTCTCCTGTCCCCCCCGACTGTGGGGAGGGCGTGTCCTGGCCTCTGGGGGCTCCTGGGAGCATGAGTTCAGCTTGAGTGTGTAGCTTTCTGGTTGAACACAGATCTTGAACCTATCATGTGCTCTCTATGCAATGTGATAAACCAAGTGTTTGGAGGAAGGCTTGATTCCTACCGGTGGGGTGGACACTTTGGGGCTCAGAACTCCTGTAGGCCTGCAGCAAGCTGACTGCAGTGACCGGACCCTACGCCGCGGAGGGACCTGCTTTGAGGTTCCATTACAGCTGTAGATTTCTGTGGACCAGGCTTCCTCAGAAGCCAGAGTCCTGGGAGGGTGCAGTGCTGGGGCCAGCTAGTACTGCTCCAGAGAGCCTGTTGTTAAATATCCTGGAATCCTGCAACAGTTGATGTCACATTTGTAGCTTGGAATCAGCCATGGTGGGAGCAATTGCACCAGGGCTATTGGTGACGACTGCACGACCATCCACCCCTCACCACAGGAGCTGGTTGTTAGCCATGTCTCAGCACACTGTGGCCTGGCCCACGGCTGGCTCCCTGTGTTCTCTCCCAGACTCTAGAGATCCTCTTTCCTAATAGTCTTCAGCGAGTCATTTTCTCAGCACTTGGTGTCCTAAGAAGCTTGCCCCCTGTGGCCACACCTCCATTCACACTGGCCCTAGCCAGTGGACAGAGGGCGGAAGGCACAGTCATCTTGCTCTGTGGTGGCCCTGTGAGGGACAGTAGGTGAGTGGGTGGAGGCGGCCTTGTCATCCTATGAAAGGCAGGCACAAGGTTTAGCCCCACAGCGAGTTCTGAGCCCCTGTTGTGACTTCCCAGAGAGTCGGCTCCTGAGTGTCTGGGGAGCTCCAGGGCAGATGCCCCTCGGCTGAACACACCCTTCTGTTTCCAGGCACCATGTTGTTTGGTGGTTTCCATAGCCTGGTTTGAATCTGCTCGTCCACTGAACCCAGACACAGTTGACACTAGCTCTGGAGGCAGACTACCTGGCACCTGCCCCCACAGCAGCCACACCTGACACTGCTCGTGGGTGCAGCCTGACACAGGTGTCTTTGAATCACAGGTGTGGCTTTTGTTGTTAGAGTCCACCTCTCTCTAGGTGGCAAAACAACCTGGGCAGCAACCTGTGTCTGCTTTGCTCTTCATTAGATCATCAGATGTGAGCCCAGCAACCGGCACCTGGAGGTCTTCTAACGTGCTGTGTGCGTCACCTCCACTGTGACGGTTGTGTGAGTGCAGTCACTCCATGCTGTGTGCATCACCTCCGCTGTGACGGTTGTGTATTGTCACTCCATGCTGTGTGCGTCACCTCCGCTGTGACGGTTGTGTGAGTGCCATCACTCCATGCTGTGTGCATCACCTCCGCTGTGACGGTTGTGTATTGTCACTCCATGCTGTGTGCGTCACCTCCGCTGTGACGGTTGTGTGAGTGCCATCACTCCATGCTGTGTGCATCACCTCCGCTGTGACGGTTGTGTATTGTCACTCCATGCTGTGTGCGTCACCTCCACTGTGACGGTTGTGTGAGTGCCGTCACTCCATGCTGTGTGCGTCACCTCCGCTGTGACGGCTGTGTGAGTGCCGTCACTCCATGCTGTGTGCGTCACCTCCGCTGTGACGGCTGTGTGAGTGCCGTCACTCCATGCTGTGTGCGTCACCTCCGCTGTGACGGCTGTGTGAGTGCCGTCACTCCATGCTGTGTGCGTCACCTCCGCTGTGACGGCTGTGTGAGTGCCGTCACTCCATGCTGTGTGCGTCACCTCCGCTGTGACGGCTGTGTGAGTGCCGTCACTCCATGCTGTGTGCGTCACCTCCGCTGTGACGGCTGTGTGAGTGCCGTCACTCCATGCTGTGTGCGTCACCTCCGCTGTGACGGCTGTGTGAGTGCCGTCACTCCATGCTGTGTGCGTCACCTCCGCTGTGACGGCTGTGTGAGTGCCGTCACTCCATGCTGTGTGCGTCACCTCCGCTGTGACGGCTGTGTGAGTGCTGTCACTCCATGCTGTGTGCGTCACCTCCGCTGTGACGGCTGTGTGAGTGCTGTCACTCCATGCTGTGTGCGTCACCTCCGCTGTGACGGCTGTGTGAGTGCTGTCACTCCATGCTGTGTGCGTCACCTCCGCTGTGACGGCTGTGTGAGTGCTGTCACTCCATGCTGTGTGCATCACCTCCACTGTGACGGTTGAGTATTGTCACTTCATGCTGTGTGCGTCACCTCCGCTGTGACGGTTGTGTATTGTCACTTCATGCTGTGTGCGTCACCTCCGCTGTGACGGTTGTGTATTGTCACTTCATGCTGTGTGCGTCACCTCCGCTGTGACGGTTGAGTATTGTCACTCCATGCTGTGTGTGTCACCTCCACTGTGACGGTTGTGTGAGTGCTGTCACTCCATGCTGTGTGCGTCACCTCCACTGTGATGGTTGTGTATTGTCACTTCATGCTGTGTGTGTCACCTCTGCTGTGACGGTTGTGTGAGTTCAGTCACTTCATGCTGCGTGTGTCACCTCTGCTGTGATGGTTGTGTGAGTATGGTCACTTCATGCTGTGTCACCTCCACTGTGATGGTTGTGCACATGCTGTCACTCCATTGTGTGTCACCTCTGCTGTGATGGTTGTGTGAGTATTGTCACTTCATGCTGTGTGTCACCTCCACTGTGATGGTGGTGTGAGTATGGTCACTCCACAGTGTGTGTCACCTGTGTTGTGATGGTTGAGTATGGTCACTCCATGCTGTGTCACCTCCGCTGTGAAGGTTGTGTGAGTATGGTCACTCCATGCTGTGTGTGTCACCTCCTCTGTGATGGTCGTGTGAGTGCCATCACTCCACAGTGTGTGACACCTCCGCTGTGATGGTGGTGTAAGTATGGTCACTCCATGGTGTGTGTGTCATCTCCGCTGTGACGATTGTGTGCCATCACTCCATGCTGTGTCACCTCCGCTGTGATGGTTGTGTATGGTCACTCCACGGTGTGTGTCACCTGTGCTGTGATGGTTGAGTATGGTCACTCCATGCTGTGTGTGTCATCTCTGCTGTGACGATTGTGTGCCATCACTCCTTGCTGTGTCACCTCCGCTGTGATGGTTGTGTATGGTTACTCCATGGTGTGTGTCACCTGCACTATGATGGTTGTGTGAGTATGGTCACTCCATGCTGTGTGTGTCATCTCTGCTGTGATGATTGTGTGAGTGTCACCTCCACTGCAATGGTTCCTGAATTCTTGCAATGATCATCTTGGCTCAGGTCACCTCGGATCTGGCATTTTTCCATCATGACTAGTTTATATTCTTACCCTGAGGTTTGGCAAAAATATTGAATCGATTGTTCTTAATTATGACCATCTTGTACACTTTGCATTGCAGGAACAGTTCAATAATGCTTTTATAGTCCAAAGAGCCCTGGGAGCACTGCTCAATATCCCAGAGTGGAAGACTAGAGTTTTCCTTTTGTTCAACTCATAAACTATTCTTAAAAGTGCCGTATTTTCTTGATTCCATTGTTGTTCTCCCTGTTTATGGCTCTGTTCATTGTCCTGTGTCTATGAAATGAAGCCATAATAAATGCTAATCATGTGTTTAGTGCGTTACCCGCAGTCCTGGCTGCATGAAGGTGGCGGGCTGTGGGGTTGGGGTGGAGAGGCCCTGGACAGAAGGCAGCAGTTGAGGTGAGCTCCCTCCTTGCCTGGCTGTGTGTCCCTGGGGACCTGGGGATCCTCTCTGAACTCTGGCTTCTGTCCACGAAGGTAAGGGTGGACAGGGAGAAGGAGGGTAGTGAGCAAACACCCAACAAGTAGGCTTGGACCAGCCCTTCAGTCAGGGTGTGGGTTGGTGTTCTCAGTGAGACACGTGTGAATGGAAGCCAGCTCCGACTCCTCCCAGCTGGGCAGGCACGGGCAGGCCAGTCAATTTCTCTGAATTTGGGTTTCACCCTTTGTACAGTGGGCAAAATTAACTCTGTTCTGCGCTGTCGATGGATGAGATGAAAGGACCTGAGTTTGTGTCTTGCACGATGTGGACCTCCTGGGAGGCCTCTGCCGCCGGGGCCCTGGTTCTGCTGAACAGAATCAAGAACCTCCAGGAATTGCCTGCCTCTGTTAGATGTGCTCTGTTTCCCTAACAAACAAACCAGGAACGTGCTTTGACCTCAACTCTGGGCACACAATTCATGGGGCCTGCTGCAGAGATAAGGCTGCTGCCATGGCAGATGGGGCAGAAGCCCCAATTCTCCCACTGCTTTAGAGGTGATGGTAGGGGTTGGGGCAGCCTTCCCCCGTGTCTCTCATCTCTCCCTCTGCAGGGACTGGAGTGCCGTCAACCCTCCTGTCCCCCATAGGCAGCTGACTCCCGCAGCCCTGCAGACCCCAGCAGGGGAACCCACAGCCCAGGTTGGGGACTCCACTCCTTGTCTGTGTAGCCTCGGCTGGAGGACAGGCCCGAGGACGGCAGATCTGCCTGGAAGTGCTCTTTCCAACAGCCTTGGCAGCTCCCAGAGATGCGCCGGCCAGGCCCTCATTTCAGGGAAGAAAAATGCCCCTGCAGCTTATAAAAAGGCCCAGCAGACCCCTTCCAGGAGAGCCAGGCCGTTCAAAGGGAAGAAAGATGCTTCCTGAGGGCACCGGGTGTGCTGACTAGTTTAAAAACTCACCACTGCAGATATATGCTTGCAATAAGCACAGATATTGGGCACAGGGCAAAGAAAATCATCCATTTCAGCTGCAGGAGCAGGCCGGTGGGGAGCAGCAGCTTTATTTATTTACTTCATTGGGAAAAGAGGCCGTGCAGTGAAATGGTAAATTCATGGCCTGCGAGCGCCTTCCCCGGCCGTGGGCACAGATGCCATGCAGTGTTCTTTGTGGGCAGTACATGAGAGGGGTGCCACTCTCACCACCTCCCTTGTTGGGAGATGGGCAGGGGGCTCAAAGGGCATGGGCAGCCTGGGAAGTTCTCGGAACTGGGGTGCTGAGGACCTGTGGCAGGCATGGAGGGAAAGGGGCGAGGGCCACAGTGCAGGCCATCTATGCCTGAGCCGCACGGGTCTTCCCAGTGGGAATCCAGAGGTCTCCCAGAGCTCCTCTGACAGGGCCAGCCCGGGGGTGGCTGCAGAAATGGTGGGTGCCTGGGATGGACATATCCTGGAGTGGTCAGAAGCGCTCAGCTCAGCCTCAGAACACCTGTCTTTAGGGCCTGGCTCTGCCACGTACCAGCTGGGGTCTTTGGGATTGTTATTTGTCCTTTCTGAGCCTCCCTCTTCTGCTTGAACAAGAGAGTGGTAACATCTGTCGCCAACCTCCCAAGTGAGGGTGAACCACAGAGGAGGCTGTGGAAAGTTCTGTGATGCCCACAGTAGGGACCACTCCACGTGGCCAGCACCTGCCAAGCCAGGCTCTGTACAGGCTATGTCCTCCCAAACAAGGCTGCCGTGGGCAGTGACATCACTGCCAAGGGAAGTGGAGTCCAGGAATAAACAGGTGAGGCCTTGCAGGGTCGCTGACTGATGTGGTTTGGCTCTGACCCCACCCCAATCTTGAATTGTAGTTCGTCTAATCCCCACATGCCGTGGGAGGTAACTGCATCATGGGGGCAGTTAACCTCATGCTGTTCTACTGAGAGTGAGTTCTCATGAGATCTGATGGCTTTATAAGGGGCTTTCCCCCGTTTTGCTCTGCACTTCTCTCAGCTGCTGCCATGTGAAGAACATGTTTGCTTCTCCATCCACCATGATTTTAAGTTTCCTGAGGCCTCCCCAGCCCTGCAGAACTGTGAGTCAATTAAACTCACAGTTTAATTGAGAGAGAGAGAGACACTGCCATCCTTTCTTTACTGAACAGACCTCCCTCAGTGCTTCTTGCTTCCTGGGAGGATAGCATGAGTCTGGGCTAGGGATCAGTGGGGGCCCACCCTGCCACCAGTGATCCCCAGCCCCGGACTCATGGTCTCCTCCCAGGATGGTGGTTGTGAGTGGCTTGGTCAGATTGGCATTTTAGAAAGTTTAAGCAGATTGTTCCTCTGCTGATGGGAGCAGGAAGGTGGGGAGGAGGGAGGCTAGGAGGTGGCAGTGGCCACGGGCTCATTCAGCAGTGTTTTAGGGGACCTGCTCTGGGTCACCCCCTTCACCAGGCACAGGGGTGGGTGGACAGCAGGGCAAATGTGGCCCCTGCCTGCCTGGAGTGTGTCACCCAGCAGGGGAGGAGGACAGAGAGCAGGTGCCAGACAAACTCGGTTGTCACTGCAGAGGAAGCCCAGTGGATGCCTGGGAGCCATAGTGGCTATCCCAGCATCCCGGGCCAAGAGTGAGTGCTGATGGCACTCCCATCCACCGACTCCACCTGCCCACAGGCAAGAGTACAGGGAAGGATGAGGGCTCTGGGCAGGGGGTCAGGGAAGGTCTCCCAGTGGTGGGATTGAAGCTGCCCTGGGAGAAATGGAACCCATCAATCCTCCTACCATCAATGTAGCAGGTGCCCTCTGCTTTCTACACATGTGAGTTCCCACCCACCTAGGCTTCTGCCCAAGTGGGAAAAATGCGAATGGAAGTTGTTCTCCGGGCAAGGAGATGCGTGCACTGGGACACAGATATTAGCAAAACACAGGATCTGCGTCTCCTCCTGCAGCAGTGCTGGCCTTGCCATTGGTAAAAAAGACTTGGAAAGATAATTTGAATTTATAAATCCCATTCCAATGGGGTTATTGATGTGCAAAGAAAAGGATACATATAAACGTGTGGCAAGGTGCACACTCGATTAGCTCCCTGATTATTTATTTATCCGTAAGAAGTGCTTACCGGAGGATGACAAACATTTGTTTTATAGATGGAGCCCACAGGACTGACCTGCTGAGAGAAATCGGATTATTAGTGCTCTGACAATTGAGTTTACACAAACTTTTACTTCCAGTTATTAAGAAATGTAGAGAATTTATATTCATGAGGTGCCTAAGTGCTCCAGGAGCCACCTGCTCCGTCCTCTGGCCCAGCCTGCCTACCCCATGTGGGCCCGTCTGGTTGCTGCCATGCTGGGACTGGGCAGGGGCAGCTAAGCCCACCCTCGAGGGGTGCGTCTTCACCTCCATGGTGCACTGCCTCATGTAGGTCACCATGGCAGCCTGTCCCCCTGGGACTCCCCCAACCCCATGAGCACTGCTCTTTTGAAGATCTGCCTGCTAGGGCGGCAGTCCCCCACACTCTGAGCAAGACAGCCAAGAACAAGGTAAAATCTCTGTCCTCCCCAGCATAGAAATGGCTGCCCCACTACAGGGCGGGCACCCACAACAACCAGCCAAGTCCAAGGGCACAGAGGAGAGAGGTGGAGTGCATCTATCTGCAAACCTCCATTCTACCCACTCCACCCAGACGTCCACCCCACCGCCTTCCCCACACCCCAGTTGCTTTTTACTCCTGACTCACTCAGTCTTTCATCCCTGCCAGCCTGCCTGTGTGTTTCCCTCCTGTCACTCACAGACCAAAATGAGGAACACCTTTCAGGGCTCACCGGTAAACTGGACACAGCTGAGGAAAGAATCACTGAGTTCACAGACATGTGAATGATACGAAGAGGAAAAAAAGGGTGTAAAGATGAACAGAACATCCAAAAAGTGTGGGACAATTCCAAAAGTTGTAACACATGTAATGAAAATACCAGAAGGATAAGAAGGAAAGAAAAGCCAAAGAAATATTGGAAACAATAATGGCTGAGGGTTTTCCGAAATTATTAACAAACAAACATATTCAGGAAGTTCAGAAAATGCCAAGCAGGATAAATGTTGACAAACATTGATATAAATATAATTTATATGATCTATCTCAAAAATACTCTGGTATAAATATCAAAAATATCTATACCTGAACATATGATATTCAAACTACCAAAAAAGAAAAACCAAGACGAGGAGAAAATTTGTGAAAGAAAGCAGAGTAAATATACCTACCCTGTAGAAGAACATGAATAATAATTACCTTGGAGTTCTCACCAGAAACCATGCAAGCAGAGAATGAAATATTTAAAGCATTGAAAGAATAAAACATTAACCTATAATTCTGTATACAGTGAAGTTGTTCTTCAGAAATAAAGGCTTTCTCAGACAAACAGAAACTGAGGGAATTTGTTGCCAATAGACCCATCTTGCAAGAAATATTAAAGAAGTTCTTCACCAAGGAGAATTATATAGGCCATATATTTGGATCATATAAAGAAAGAAAGAGCTTCAGAGAAGGAATAAATGAAAGTAAAATAAAATCTGTATTTTTCTTAATCTTACCTAGGCTAAAAAAATAACTGTTTGAAATAATAATAGCAAAAATGTATGGGGTAATTATAGCATATGGATAATTTAAGTGGATGACAGCAATTTTATAAGGGATGGGAAGAAGTAATTCAAAAGATTCTGTTAAAATGTACCTGAACTACCCATGAAGTAGTCTAGTGTAATTGAGAGTAGACATAGATTAGTTGCAAATGAGTATTGCAAACTCATAGGCAACCACCTCAAAAATTTCAAACAAGTGTAATTGCTATATGAAAGAAGGAAACAAAATTGAGTGATATAAAATTTAAATTAAAACGAGAGAATGTAGAAAAAAGGGGAAAAAAGAAAGTACAAGTGAAAGTAGAAAACAGTTTAAAAAATGGTAGATATTCATCCAAGTGTGTCACTAATCACTTCAAAAATGAATGGTCTCAATATACCAATTAAAAGACAGACTTTCAGAGTGTAAAAAACCCCACTTACATGTTATCTACAAGAAGTGCACTTTAAATATAAAGACATTGATAGATTACAAATAAATGGGTGGAGAAGGATATCCCATTCTAACACTGATATGGTTTGGATCTGTGTCCCTGCCCAAATCTCATGTCATATTGTAATCCCTAATGTTGGAGGTGGGGCCTGGTGGGAGGTGGTTGGATCATGGCGGCAGTTTCTCATGTTTTAACACCATCCCCCTTGGTGCTGTCATCACCATAGTGAGTTCTCGTGAAGTCTGGTTGTTTAAAGGCGTGTAGCATCTACCCCATCTCTCTCTTCCTCCTTCTCTGACCATGTGAAGTGCT
The DNA here is from genome assembly GCF_028858775.2 of Pan troglodytes. NCBI lineage: Eukaryota > Metazoa > Chordata > Mammalia > Primates > Hominidae > Pan > Pan troglodytes. The sequence continues at coordinate 49,366,262 of NC_086016.1, read as the reverse complement.
GGCTCCCTCTTCGCCTTCTGCAAATTGTGATTGTAAGCTTCCTGAGGCCTCCCTAGAAGCTGATCAGATGCCCGCGTCATGCTTCCTGTACAGCCTGTGCAACCATGAGCCAATTAAACCTCTTTTCCTTATAAACTACCCAGTCTCAGGTATTTCTTTATAGCAATGCAAGAATGGACTAATACAAACACTAATCAAAAGAAAACTGGAGTAACTATATAATTTCAGACAAAGGCAACTTCAGAACATGGAAAATATCAGGGATAAATAGGGAGACTACATAATGATAAAGAGATCAATTTTCCAAGGAGACATAACAAGCCTTTACATGTATGCACCTAACAACAAAGCTTCAAATTATGTGAAGCAAAAACTGATAGAACTGCAAGGAGAAATGGATGAATCCACTACTAGAGTTGGAAAATCCAGTGCTCTTGTGTCATTAATGGGACAGATCCAGCAGGCAGAAAATCAGTAAGAATACAGTCGAACTGAGCAGCATCATCAATCAACTGGATCTAATTGGCATTTGTACAATATGTCAACCAACAACAGCCAAATACACACTCTACTTATACTCACATGAAGTATTCACCAAGATAGACAACATATTGGGCCATAAAATACATCTCAAGAAATTTAAAAGAATAGAAATTGCCCAGGCACAGTGATTCACACCTATAATTCCAGCACTTTCGGGGGCAAAGGCAGGCAGATCACTTGAGGTCAGGAGTTCAAGACCAGCCTGGGCAAAATGGTGAGACCCCCCCCCCGCCCATCTCTACTAAAACAAAATAGAAAAATTAGCCAGGCATGGTGGCACACACCTGTAGTCCCAGCTACTCCAGATGCTGAGGTGGAAGGATTGTGTGAGCCCAGGAGGTGGAGGTTGCAGCGAGCTGAGATCACACCACTGCACTCCAGCCTGGGTGGCAGAGCAAGACCCTGTCTCAAAAAGAAAAAAAAAAAGGATAGAAATCTGAAAAATATAATCAAACTAGAAATCAATGTCTGAAAGCTGAAACATCTCAAAATATTTGGAGATTAATTTAAATAAAACACCTCTATATAACACATGGGACATAGAAGAAGTCTGAAGAGAAATTTAAAACAATTTGAACTAAATGAAAATACAACTTATCAAACATTTATGGGATGCAACAAAAGCAGTGCTTAGAAGGAAATTTATAATACTGAATGTACATATTAGGAAGAAAAATCTAAAAATCAATCATCTACGCTTCCACCTTAAGGACCTAGGGAGTGAAGAGCAATATAGACCTAGAGTAAGCAAAAGAAAAAAAAAATAATAGAGAATATAACAATGAAATTGCTTAAAATTTTCCATAGATATAAAAAGAAAAAGTCAATGAAATCAAAAGTTGGTTATTTTAAAATATTATTACAACTAAAAAGCCTCTAGTGAGGCTAACAAAGTAAAAAAGATACAAATTATTAATATCAATAATGAAAGAGAAGCCATCACTACTGATACCATGAATAATAAAAGAATAATACGGGGATATTATGAATAACTCTGTGCTCCAAAATTTAATAACTTATATGAAATGGAAAAATTCTTTGGGGGAAAAAAACTATCAAAACTCACACAACGGGGAAATAAACAGTCTGGATCTATATCTATTAAATAAACTGAATCTATAATTAATAACCTTTGAAAAACAGAAGGCACTAGGCCCAGATGACTTCACTGGTGAAGTCTACCAAACAAAGCAAATATAATACCTGTTCTCTCCCATTTATTTCCAAAAGTAGAGCAGAAGAATAATTTCCTAATTTGTTCTAGGGGTTATCATTACTAATACTAAAACCAGATAAATTACAAGAAAGGAAAACTATGAGCCAATATTTCTTATTAATGAAGATGCAAAGATCCTCAACAAAATATTAGCAAATTGAGTTCAACAATCTATAAAAATAAATATACACCACAATAAAGTGGGATTTGTTCCAGGTATACATTCAATTAATGAAATCTATCAAATTAGCAGGCTAAAGAAGACAAATTACAATGATCTTATCAATAAATACAGAAAAATAATTTGACAAAATTCAACACCTATTTATGAGAAAAACTTTCAGAAAAGTAAGAGTAAAAAGAAACGTTTTCAACATGTTAAAGTTGAAAACATTTACAAAAATATTTGTACATATCTACAAAAAACCTACAGCTGACATATTAATGATGAGAAACCAGATGCTTTCCCCTTAAGATAAAAAAATAGGTAAGACTGTTCCCTCTCACAGGAGACAGTCAATATTGTGCTAGAAGTCCTAGCTTATGCAATAAGACAGGAAAAGGAAATGAAAAGTATACAAAATTTCTTCCTAGAAATAAAACCGTCTTTGTTTGCAGATGATATAATTTCTATGTAGAAAATTCCAAAGAATCAACAAAAATCTCCTGGAACTGAGTGATTATAGCAAGATTGGGCCAGGTGTGGTGGCTCACACCTATAATCCCAACACTTTGGGAGGCTGAAGTGGGGCAAATCACTTGAGGTCAGGAGTTTGAGATCAGCCTGGCCAGCATGGTGAAACCCCATCTCTATTAAAAGTACAAAAATTAGCCTGGCGTGGTGGGCGCCTATAATCCCAGCTACTCAGGAGGCTGAGGCATGAGAATCTCTTGAACCTGGGAAGTGGAGGTTGCAGTGAGCTGAGATTGCACCACTGCACTCCAGCCTGGGCAACAGAGTGAGATTCTGTCTAAATAAATAAATAGATAAAGCAAGATTGCAGGCTACAAGGTTAATATGTAAAAGTCTATTGCTTTCTTATATGCCAGCAATAAACAATTTTATTTAAAATTAAAGACATAATATTATTTACATTAGCACCAAAAAAGTAAACACTATAGATCTCACAATGTATGTACAGGATCTATATGAGATAAACAACAAAACTCAGATGAAAGAAATCAAAGAAAATATAATTACATAGGGAAGTATTCCTTGTTCATGAATAAGAAGATTCAATGTTGTTAAGATGTCAGTTCTTCTCAATGTTATCTATAGGTTCAACACAATCTCAACTAAAATCCCAGCAAGTTATTTTAAGGATATGGACAAACCAATTATAAAGTTTCTATGCAACGGCGAAAGATGCAGAAGAAGTGATGCAATAATGAAGAGGAACAAAGTGGGAAGACTGACTTATAAAGCTACGGTAATCAAGACAGCATGGTACTGATGAAAGAATACACAAATAGACCAATGGAACAGAACAGTGATCCCAGAAGTAGACCCATACAAGCATAGTCAGCGATCTTTGACAAAGAAAATTCAATGGAGAAAGGATAGTCTTTTCAACAAATGGCTGGAACAAGTGGACACACACATGCAAAAGAAAAAGAAAACATATTCTAGACGCAGGCCTTGCACCTTTCACAAAAATTACCTCAAAATGGATCATAGATCTAAATGTAAAATGCAAAACTATAAAACTCCTAGAAGCAACATAGGGGAAAATCTAGGTGACCTTGAATTTGAAAAGAGTTTTAGATACAACATCAAAAGAATGACCCATAAAAATTGATGAGTTGGACTTCATTAAAATTGAAAATTTCTGCTCTGTGAAAGATACCGTTTAGAGAATCACAAGACAAGCCACAGATGTGAATAAAATACTTTCAAAAGACATATTTGGTAAAGGACTTGTATCCAAACTGTACAAAGAACTCTTAAAAATCAACAACAATAGACAAAAAACTCAATTTTTAAATGGGCAGAAGAACAGACACTTCACCAAAGAAGATATACAAATAGCACAGAAGCTTATGGAGATATACACAACACCATAAAACATCATCAAAATGATCATGAGATATCACTACGCACCTACCAGAATCATGAACATCCAAAACATCGATACTACCAAATGCTGGTGAAAATGTGGAACCACAAAAATTCTCATTCATTGCTGGCGGGAATGCAACTGTGGAAGACAGTGTGGCAGTTTCATAGAAAGCTAACCACACTCTTACCATACAATCTAACCATTGTGATCCTAGTATTTCCCCAACTGAGTTGAAAATTTATATCCACACAAAAGCTTATGCAAGAATGTTTATAGCAGCTTTATTTATAATCACCAAAAAACTGGAAGTGACCAATTTTAGTAGGTTAATGTTTTTAAAAAAAAACTGTGGGACCTCCATACAATGGAATCTTACTTGGTAATAAAAATAAATGAGCTATCAAGCCACAAAATGACATGAAAGAGACTTAAGTGCATATTGCTAAGTGAAGGAAGCCAGTCTGAAAAAGCAGTGTGTTGAGTGATTCCTACTATATACCATTCCACAAAAGGCAAAACCAGAAAACCAGAAAAACGATCAGTGGTTGCCAGGGGTTGGGGAAGAGGGTGAAAGGATAAATAGGGGGAGTGTGGGGGTATTTCAGGGTGGTGAAACTATTCTGCATGATTCTGAAACGGGAGATGCACAACATTATGCATTTGTCAAAACCCAGAGAATGTACAACGCCCAGAGTGAACCTTTAATGTAAACTATGGGCTTTAGCTAATGATAATGTATCAATATTAGTTCATACATTATAACAAAGGTACCACACTAATACAAGATGTTAATAAGAGAAGTGAGGAGAGGGATATATGGGAAATCTGTTTTCTGCTCAACTATTCTGTAAGTCTAAAACTGCTCTAAAAAATAAAGTCTATTAATAGAAAAGGAAGATACATGCAGAATACATATGAAGATGTGATCAAACTGGGAAGTATTCCACGGTCCTGCAAGGGAAGAGCCAACCTCGTGAAAATGCCATTGCTCCAAAGCCAATCTATGCTTTTATCAAAATTCCAGCCAAACCCCAACAGCATGCCTTGTGAAGCCTGATAAGCTCATCCTAAATCCATCTAGAAGAGCAAAGGCTCAGAAATGGCTAGGAAAATACTGAAGTAAAAACAAAGGGATGGAACTTATTCCACCTAAAGGCAGAAGCAGTTCAATGAGTGTGATACTAGCACAGAGACAGAAAAGTAAGCCGATGGAGCAGGACACAGAGCGCAGATACAGATCCACCCATCAACAAAAGCCTGTTATTCACAGAGTGGTATTAATTCCGCAAGAATCAGCTCCTTCCCGCCCATCCCTGAGAGTAAAGAAGGCTGAGCCCTCACAGGGTCAAAGGCCAGCTCTGAGCCTCTCAGTCTCCAGAGTGGATTAAGGTGATCCTGGACTCTTCGTGCGCCTGGTTCCAGCTAGATACTAAATAAACCTTCCCCAGAGGAAGATAACAAGACCCTAGGCTTAAAGTTATTTCTGCAATTTCTCATATACAATTTCCAACATCCAATCCATATCAGCCAAGCACGCAGAGAGGCAGAACAAAAATGGACAGAGAACGAATGAATTATTCTCTGAATGCTGCTGGAATGAATATCCATGTACAAAAAACTAAAATAAAATTTGATCTCTGATGTTGTCCTGCAGAATACTGGGCTGGAGCTACAGCTAAAATATTCTATGGCAGTAACAGGATGTTCTCTTAAGTTCAAATGCTGTACTCTCAGCTGAGCCTACTAGCCAGTCAGGTTGTAATGTGTGTGCTAAGCACAACTTCTCCAGTCTCCAGCTTCCTGGATGCTTTGGGGCCAGTGGTGATGGGAGCAGATTGCATTTTTCTGGGTCAGGGTAAGACCTACCATGTTGTCAAGTCCTTTGAAGGCTTCTTGTATCTCCCATCATGTCACATTGAAACTCCAGCATAAATACTTCATATGGTTGAAAAAAATCTGTAATAAGTCACATACCTGAATCTAATATGCTGTTATTGGTACAGCATTTTTCCTATACCACCATGCCTACCTGGCTGCATTCTCTACAGAATATGTAATAACAACCACAAATCTACAGTGTCCAGCCTCAATTCAATGGCTAACTCTGGACATGTGGAATGGGTCACCTATTACACTGGGGAGGGGCTGCACCCAGCACCCAGCACTCCCCTTACCCCATTTGACACACACTTGTATTGAATAAAAGGCGTATGTGGCGAAAATAAAATTACGGACTATTTAAAAGAAAACACAGGAGAATATCTTTCAGGCTTCAAAGCAGAGAGAGATTTCTTAACACACACGCATGCACACACATGCATCCACACATACACATGCATGCACATATGCACACACACGCACACAGGCATACACACAAGCAATAAAGGAAGAGAGTTTTGTTTATGAAAAAGATAGCAGAGAGGTAAACCACAGCATGGAGGGAAGATATTTTAAGCAACGTAACTAAGTATCAGTGTGTGAACTATTTAAATATATCTAAAGGCAAGCACAGAAGAGAAAACATAAGTGACCATTGTATCAGCCAGAGTCCTCCGGAGAAACAGAACCAAAGGGAAACAGATATGATTTATTTTAAGAAAGTGGCTCATACAATTGAGGAGGCTGGTGAGTCTGCAATCCATTGGGCATGCCAGCAGGATGGAAACTCAGGCAGGAGTCGGTGCTGCCGTCTTGAAGCAAAATTTCTTCTTTTCCAGGAAACCTCCGTCTTGCTCATGTCTTCACCTGAGTGGGTGAGGCCCACCCACCCTAGTGTGGGTCGTCTTCTTTACTTAAAGCCAACTGATTGTAGATGTTAACCACATCCACGAAACACCTTTGCAGCAACACCTAGGTTAGGATGTGATTACATAACTGGTGCTACAGCATAGCCCTGTAAAACTGGCCAGCACAGCCACCAAGCATGGAAACACATTTGCCATCACCAAGTCGGGGAAATGCACTCCGAATCCACCGTGACATAGCATCGGATGAGCAGAGGGTGAGTCTGCCCACACCGCCTGTTGTTGAAGGTATCCAGGGATTGGACTTTGCGTTCTTGGCCAGTGGCACAGAAAATGGGTCCGAGACCCTGGAGAGCTCCCAGGAGGGTGATGCTGTTGCTTATCACTTCAGCCTTTGAGCCAGATTGGCAGGGTTTTGCATATTGGCTCTGCCGCCTCTCAGCTGTGTGACCTCAGGCCAGGTGCTTAGCCTCCATGGGCCTCAACTGCCTCATCCATAAAATGGGGAGAATCACTGTCTATACATCTATACGTCATGGGACCACTGGGAGGTTAATGAGCTGGGGCACGTCATACGTGTCAAGAGGACCCAGTGAGTGTGAGCTGGGATCATCCTGCAGTCTCTAGCAAAGAGGCACAGACCTGACAGGCAACCATTCCATTTCCAGATGTTCCCATGGCTGAACTCCACTGCATACATTCACAGGGACAGGGGCGGCCACATGCATGGCAGGCATGGCCCACAGTGGTCCAGCATTTGGACAGCCTAAGCGGACCCCAGCACAGCACCTAGCCATAGGGCGGGCACATACATGTAAACTCCAGGGGAGCAGAGCCCAGCCACAGGGCCAGCACATGCACATAAGCTCCAGGGGAGCAGAGCCCAGCCTGGACCAACAAGATGGCACCTGCCAGCCACACTACAGGCACTCAGCAAACATTTGCTGAATTAATCACCCCTACTTATGAAAGTCTATGGATCAAAATTTCATGGGCCCACAATAAATACTTCCAGAGCACGGATGAATGGGCCCGCTCCTCTTACCTGAGTACTCTGCAGAGGAAGAACAAGAGATCCAGAGGGGAACCAACACTGAAGGTTACAGGGTGGGTCTCCTAAACCCCAGGCCAGGAACGGTGCACAACCTATCCTTTCCCTAAGTGTTTTCCCTGAACTGCAGCCCTGCTGGGTGCAATGAGGGCCAGGAATCCCCAAGAGAAGGCCAGAGGACCGTGGATGTCAGCAGCAGTGGACATTCCACAAGCTCACCACCCCCAGAGCCCGCCATGGGAAAGCCCCCTTCTCCCAGGGCCTAGCAGCATCTTAGCCCTCAGCTCAAGCTTAGGTTTGGAAGAGGGCTCAGAAACAAACACTGCCCCACCTTGGTGGTGTTTTATCCAAAGCAGCTCCACTCTTGTGCAGAAAGGGGTGGAGAAAAGGGGGCTTTGCTGAGGCAGGAGGGGGCAGATGGGATGGGTCGCTCCCAGGCCTGAGATTCGTGCTGCATATTGAGCACAGACGGAGCAGGCAGTATCTCGGTGACAGGGGCACACACTGTGGAATGACAGTCAGAGGTGAGGGCTCGGAGCAGGGAGAATCTTAATGCTGGCAAGACTTATCAGCCTGTCACGCACCAAATGTACTTACAGTCAAACTTGACATCACTAGTGTTTGTGGAACAAATATTTATTTGTTGTGTACTCTGGCTTTGGGGCCAATCCATCTCTGAGTGGCGCCATATGCAGGGACAAATGGCAGCCTCAGAAAGTGGCAGCTGGCGGGGCGGGGTCTGTCCCCGGCAGGTCCAGGAGCCATGGGGTTAGAGCAGCCAGGGAGTGACACTCCCATTTCCACTCTGCTGCTCGCGGGTGGGGCAGCAATGCCCACAAGGTGCTTTTGAGGTAGGAGCCTGAGGAAGGACACCTGGGCACAGGGCTTGGGTCCCAGCACTGCTGGCCCCCGGCTCTGTGCCTTCGCAGGGGCAATGGACCTCTCTGAGTCTCCGAGTCCACAGCACTCGGGTGTACTCATGGCAGGGGCATCTGTCATGGCCTCAAATGAGAAAAAAAGTGAGCACAAGCCTGCAGGAGCATCATGGCCACCACGTCAACACAGAGGGATGCAGCAGATGGTTTAGGAAGCTCCAGAGTGGTGATGCAGGGGCCGGGCTGTGTCTGTCCTGACGATCTGGGGACCACAAGACAGTCTGGGTCTCACTGTATAAAGGGGAGTGACAGAGGTACAGAGGGCACAGGGAGGAAATGCTTGTTTCTGAGCACTTAGACTGTTTGAGGAACTCAGCCTGGGGCTTTACACACACCACTCCTTTCAATTTTCACAATAATCTACAGAGAACTCTTAACCCCATGCCATAGATGACAATGCTGAGACTCAGGAAAGGTGAAATACCTGTCCACGGCAAGCAGACAGGAACTAGTAGAGACTTGCAGCCAGGTCCACCTGTCCCCACGCCCCCCAGTGACATGCTCCTGCCATCATATCAGTGACTCCCAGGACAACTTGCATCAGGAAAGCTGATGGACACAGGCACTTGGCCTGACCCAGTGTCCCTGCGGCCCATCAGAGTGTCACACTGTCCTCGACCATCCCTGCCACACCTCAGAGCTGCCAAGAAGCCACTGCCTCCCTTCTCCCGAGAAGTCTCCACCCCCTCTCAGCCCACACACTCCCTCTCCCCCTCCCCCAAATGCCATCTGTGGCTACTCTGCAGCCCCAGGCTCGACCTGCCTAATCCCAGAGTGACTGACTCAGGTGTTGACCACCGAGGTCCCCGAGGAGGGCAGGCAGACCAGGGAGCCCGGCGTAGCGACCGGCCCAGGTCCAGGAGTGCAGAGAGCAGTGGGATTGTGAAGGGCAGGAGACCACCAGCTCCTTCTGGGAAGGGCCTGCTTATTTCCAATGGAATGTTGCCCCATGGAAATCCAGGCCAAGTGTGGCCAACTCTTAATGTTTCCAAGAAAAAAAACATAAATACAGAGTTCAGAGGATTTCTCTTAGGTTTTAGAAATTGCTTTGAGATTTTGTTACAACACTTTGCAAGTCACACAAAGTCGTCTGTAGGGGAGCCGCCCGTGCAGCCTCCATGGTACACAGGTCAGTCGGCCAACAACATGGAGGGTGATGTGCAGAACTGAGTGGCGGCCATGCCTGAGCAAGCCGGACCTGAAGGTGCCATCTCTCTAAAGGATGTTTTGCCAGGGAAAGGTGCTCCAGGGAGGCAGGCAGATGCTGGCCGTGCCCAGGCCAGGGGGTGCACAGGCAGGCCCTGACCCAGGTCCCCAAGCGGAGGGATGCCATTGGATCACTGCATCTATGCTGTGAGCACACACGGGCCTCGCAAGACAGGGGCTCAGTGACTGCTGGCCAGAGCGAACATCTCACCTGCCCTTTCCTTCTCCTGTATATTTTTTAAAAGTCTTTTCCCCAGGCTCCCCATCTACTTTCTAGCATCACATTCAGTTTTAAGGGCAAAGCTCATGTTTTCTAGAGAAGAATGCATGAGATGCCCTCCCGGCTTGGACAAAGACAGGATGGAGCTTCGAGATAAAGCTGTTAATTACTGAAGCACTTCTGGGCCTTAGCTGGGGGGGGCCTCGGAGCTGGCAAGAATCCTTTGGATAATAAGTTTACAGGAAATCAGCTCAGCTCCATCAGGGAGGCTCTGGGGGCCACTCCAGTCTGCCAGGGGAGACGTGATTCCTGAGACGCATTTGCTCCCTTCTCCCTCCTCAATATGCCTTGAAGTCTGTCTCACAATCAATCAGGCAATAAACAACGAGCAGAGGGAAGGCAGGAGGCAGCATCTCCTGGAAGTGCAGGTGCTGCCGAGAGATGGGTCTGCAGTCACCTCCCCATCCTGAAACACCCTGTGTGCTCAGCACCTGAGGCCCAGACACCCTGCTAGGCACCAGGGACACTCCGTAGAGGAAAAATGTCATCCCTTTGCCTCTTAACAGGCAGGGAGAAAACAGCAGCTCAGGGAACTGTGGGGGCCACGGGGAAAACCCACCACTATCTGCCTGGGGTGGAAAGGAGGTGGGGACCCTGGGACCAGGATGGCATTGGAGGGAGGCTTAAGGCTGAGGGGAGATACCCACTGTATTAATTCATTCTCACACTGCTATCAAGATATTACCCAAGACTAGGTAATTTATCAATGAAAGAGGTTTAACGGACTCACAGTTCCACATGGCTGGGGAGGCCTCAGGAAACTTACAGTCATGGCAGAAGGTATAGGGGGGAGCAAGGATCTTGACATGGTGGCAGGCCAAAAAGAGTAGGCAGGGGAAATGCCAGGCACTTATAAAACCATCAGATCTCGTGAGAACGCACTGTCACAAGCCCAGGATAGGGGAAACCACGCCCATGATCCAATCACCTCCCACCAGGTCTCTCCCTCAAAGTCTGGGGATCATGATTCAAGATGAGATTTGCGTGGGGACACAAAGCCTAACCATATCACCCACCCAGCAGGGGAATCCACTGGTGGATGTGACAGGAGAACTTCTTGGCCAGGCCGGCTGTTCCGGTCAACATTGCAAATCCAGGACTCAGATAATGCACTGAGGAGCTCCTGCTGCGGCAGGAAGGACACTGGCCGTGGAGCCCAGAGCCCTGGGCTTGGGTGTGATGTCCCCAGCTCATGCTGCCATGGTGTGGCCTCTGAGCCTGGCTCATCTCCAGAGAACCACATAAAGATGAGATGATGGCAGATGGTCCTAGAGGTCCCTTCAGGGTCTCACATTCCTCATCTACCAACTCTTCTCTGCATCCGTGAAAGCCATGATCCCCACTGACCTGTGGCAGGTACAGTGAATACTCCACATCACAGATGGCGGAAGCACAAATGGTCCCTCCCACCCAAATGCCCATAGGCACTTGGTAACGACTCCTCTCGTCCCAAAAGCTGCTGATCTGCTTCTCGCCAGTGCTGCGTGTCTTGCTTCTGCAACAAGCCCAAGGCCGGCCCTCTTTCCCACATCCCACATGGAGCTGGGAGCCCACAGGCCCTCTGTTGACCTCCACACTTCCGGGCTTGACCCTCCGAGGCCCTGCAGAGTCAGAGAACGGACAGAGGCATGGCTCTGTCACCGTCAGCATTTCAGAAGACGCACTTAAATAAAACAAATCCTTCTATTAGAAATAAACCTCAAAAACATCTTTAACAAATGGGTGTTAACATCTCTCCAGGAGATGGGAAATGTGGATCTCTTAGCAAAGTTTCGGTGATAATTCAGGTGCATTTTCCTGCCTCGCCTGGCAACAATTCTCGGCAGATTCCCTCGGAATAATCGGCCCATTCCAGTTGTTAGGACATGGTCTTTAAAGCTGAGTTATTCCTCAATATCTTGGAAAATAGGGGCTCTTCATTTCACCAATTATGAAATACTGCAGACATCGTTTGCCGTCGGAGAGAAAGATTTATCTCCAAAGATAATGGTGAGATAGGGCTGCTCGGGCTCCTGGGACCCTTTGCTGGAGTTATTCATCATTTTGCAGGGAACACGGGGAGGGGATTTAACTGCTCTGCAGTGGGGGGAGGATGCTGCCCTGTCAGGGAAGGGAGTGACTGGAGGGGGCTTCACGAGTCCTCATGAGGGACAGGGTGAGGATTTACGGTCTGGCTGGGCCCTGGGGCCACTCGCCCCTCCCTCATTCACTCCCTCCACAGTCAGACCCCAGAGGCTGAGATGGGAGATCAGGCAACCAGAGAGACCAACCCTGAACAGGTAACTCAGGCCAGCATCAGCAGTGCTACGTAGGGGCAGACGTGTTTCCACAGATGAGGCCAGGCAGGGATGAGAAGCAGACTTTGCAGAGGGGATGAGCAGAGGCTGGAGGATGCACCAGAGCCTATGAAGGAGGGGCTTTCCAGATAGAGGAAGAGGATGGCCTGCAGCCTGCAGCCTGAGAAAGGCATCCTCCAAGAGGCTATACACCAGGGGTGAGAGAGGTCACCAGCTGGGTGGGGGTGTGGTGCATCGCCCATCCACTGGGCACAAAGGACCTGGCCCACCACAGTGGCACACACAGGCTCTATCCAGGGGACAGGGGGGTCTCGGGCGATTTCAAGACAGAGGGTGACATGCCCAGGTTCTCCCTGACCAGGAGGAAGCTGGCCTGGAGGAGACAGGCTGGAGGCGAGGAGGTTGTCGTGGAGGCTGTGGTGGGTACCAGAGGGGATGCCAGGCCCTGGAATGCGGGCAGAGGCAGCAGGAATGAGGGGAATCAGAGTCACATCTGAGGACTTGATAGGTGCAAAGCCCAGAGCTCAAAGGGATAAAATATTGTCCCCCAAAAAGTTCATGTCCAGTTGGAAACTTGGAAGGTGGCTTTATGAGGGAATAGTGTGTTCCAGAGGTAATTAAGATAAGGATCAGAGAGGCGGTTCCAAAATGGCCAAATAGGAACAGCTCTAGTCTACAGCCCCCAGCGTGAGTGACGCAGAAGACGGATGATTTCTGCATTTCCAACTGAGGTACGAGTTTCATCTCACAGGGGATTGTTGGACAGTGGGTGCAGCGCACCGAGCATGAGCTGAAGCAGGGCGAGGCATTGCCTCACCTGGGAAGCACAAGGGGTCAGGGAATTCCCTTTCCTAAGTCAAAGAAAGGGGTGACAGATGGCACCTGGAAAATCGGGTCACTCCCACCCTAATACTACGCTTTTCCAAAAGTCTTAGCAAATGGCACACCAGAAGATTATATCCTGCACCTGGCTCAGAGGGTCCTACGCCCACGGAGCCTCACTCATTGCTAGCACAGCAGTCTGAGATCAAACTGCAAGGTGGCAGCAAGGCTGGGGGAGGGGCACCCGCCATTGCTGAGGCTTGAGCAGGTAAACAAAGCAGCCGGGAAGCTCGAACTGGGTGGAGCCCACCACAGCTCAAGGAGGCCTGCCTGCCTCTGTAGACTCCACCTCTGGGGGCAGGGCATAGCCAAACAAAAGGCAGCAGAAACCTCTGCAGACTTAAATGTCCCTGTCTGACTGATTGGAAGACAGTAGTGGTTCTCCCAGCACACAGCTTGAGATCTGAGAATGGACAGACTGCCTCCTCAAGTGGGTCCCTGACCCCCAAGTTAGCCTAACTGGGAGGCACCCCCCCCAGTAGTGGCAGACTGACACCTCACATGGCCGGGTACCCCACTAAGACAAAACTTCCAGAGGAACGATCAGGCAGCAACATTTGCTGTTCAGCAATATTCACTGTTCTGCAGCCTCCGCTGCTGATACCCAGGCAAAAGGGTCTGGAGTGGACCTCCGGCAAACTCCAACAGACCTGCAGCTGAGGGTCCTGACTGTTAGAAGGAAAACTAACAAACAGAAAGGACATCCACACCAAAACCCCATTTGTACATCACCATCATCAAAGACCAAAGGTAGATAAAACCACAAATATGGGGAAAAAACAGAGCAGAAAAACTCAAAATTCTAAAAATCAGAGCACCTCTCCTCCTCCAAAGGAAAGCAGCTCCTCACCAGCAACAGAACAAAGCTGGACAGAGAATGACTTTGACGAGTTGAGAGAAGGCGGCTTCAGAAGATCAAACTACTCCGAGCTAAAGGAGGAAGTTTGAACCCATGGCAAAGAAGTTAAAAACCTTGAAAAAAAGATTAGACGAATGGCTAATTAGAATAACCAATGTAGAAAAGTCCTTAAAGGACCTGATGGAGCTGAAAACCATGGCAAGAGAACTACGTGACGAATGCACTAGCTTCAGTAGCCGATTCAGCCAACTGGAAGAAAGGGTATCAGTGATGGAAGATCAAATGAATGAAGGAAGTGAGAAGAGAAGTTTAGAGAAAAACAAATAAAAAGAAACGAACAAAGCCTCCAAGAAATATGGGACTATGTGAGAAGACCAAATCTACATCTGATTGGTGTACCTGAAAGTGATGGGGAGAATGGAACCAAGTTGGAAAACACTCTGCAGGATATTATCCAGAACTTCCCCAATCTAGCAAGGCAGGCCAACATTCAAATTCAGGAAATACAGAGAACGCCACAAAGATACTCCTTGAGAAGAGCAACTCCAAGACACATAATTGTCAGATTCACCAAAGTTGAAATGAAGGAAAAAATGTTAAGGGCAGCCAGAGACAAAGGTTGGGTTCCCCACAAAGGGAAGCCCATCAGACTAACAGCTGATCTCTCAGCAGAAACTCTACAAGCCAGAAGAGAGTGGGGGCCAATATTCAACATTCTTAAAGAAAAGAATTTTCAACCCAGAATCTCATATCCAGTCAAACTAAGCTTCATAAGTGAAGGAGAAATAAAATACTTTACAGACAAGCAAATGCTGAGAGATTCTGTCACCACCAGGCCTGCCCTACAAGAGCTCCTGAAGGAAGCACTAAACATGGAAAGGAACAACCAGTACCAGCCACTGCAAAAACATGCCAAATTGTAAAGACCACCAAGGCTAGGAAGAAACTGCATCAACTAACGAGCAAAATAACCAGCTAACATCATAATGACAGGATCAAATTCACACATAACAATATTAACCTTAAATGTAAATGGGCTAAATTCTCCAATTAAAAGACACAGACTGGCAAATTGGATAAAGAGTCAAGACCCATCAGTGTGCTGTATTCAGGAAACCCGTCTCACATGCACAGACACACATAGGCTCAAAATAAAGGGATGGAGGAAGATCTACCAAGCAAATGGAAAACAAAAAAAGGCAGGGTTGCAATCCTAGTCTCTGATAAAACAGATTTTAAACCAACAAAGATCAAAAGAGACAAAGAAGGCCATTACATAATGGTAAAGGGATCAACAAGAAGAGCTAACTATCCTAAATATATATGCACCCAATAAAGGAGCACCCAGATTCATAAAGCAAGTCCTTAGAGGCCTAGAAAGAGACTTAGACTCCCACACAATAATAATGGGACTTTAACACCCCACTGTCAACATTAGACAGATCAACAAGACAGAAAGTTAACAAGGATATCCAGGAATTGAACTCAGTTCTGCACCAAGCGGACCTAAT
Source organism: Pan troglodytes (assembly GCF_028858775.2). Lineage (NCBI taxonomy): Eukaryota > Metazoa > Chordata > Mammalia > Primates > Hominidae > Pan > Pan troglodytes. The sequence continues at coordinate 49,350,678 of NC_086016.1, read as the reverse complement.
AGACAGCTACAGAACTCTCCACCCCAAATCAACAGAATATACATTATTCTCAGCACCATACCGCACTTATTCCAAAATTGACCACATAGTTGGAAGTAAAGCACTCCTCAGCAAGTGTAAAAGAACAGAAATTATAACAAACTGTCTCTCAGACCACAGTGCAATCAAACTAGAACTCAGGATTAAGAAACTCACTCAAAACGGCTCAACTACATGGAAACTGAACAACCTGCTCCTGAATGACTACTGAGTACATAACGAAATAAAGGCAGAAATAAAGATGTTCTTTGAAAACAATGAGAACAAAGACACAGCATACCAGAATCTCTGGGACACATTCAAAGCAGTATGTAGAGGGAAATTTATAGCACTAAATGCCCACAAGAGAAAGCAGGAAAGGTCTAAAATTGACACCCTAACATCACAATTAAAAGAACTAGAGAAGCAAGAGCAAACACATTCAAAAGCTAGCAGAAAGCAAGAACTAAGATCAGAGAAGAACTGAAGGAGATAGAGACACAAATATCCTTCAAAAAATCATGAATCCAGGAGCTGGTTTTTTGAAAAGATCAACAAAATTGATAGACCACTAGCAAGAATAATAAAGAAGAAAAGAGAGAAGAATCAAAGACACAATAAAAAATGATAAAGGGGATATCACCACCGATCCCACAGAAATACAAACTACCGTCAGAGAATACTATAAACACCTCTACACAAATAAACTAGAAAATCTAGAAGAAATGGATAAATTCCTGGACACATACACCCTCCCAAGACTAAACCAGGAAGAAGTTGAATCCCTGAATAGACCAATAACAGGCTCTGAAATTGAGGCAATAATTAATAGCTTACCAACCAAAAAAAGTCCAGGACCAGACAGATTCACAGCCGAATTCTACCAGAGGTACAAGGAGGAGCTGGTACCAATCCTTCTGAAACTATTAGAATCAATAGAAAAAGAGGGAATCCTCCCTAACTCAGTTTATGAGGCCAGCATCATCCTGATACCAAAGCCTGGCAGAGACACAACAAAAAAAGAGAATTTTAGACCAATACCCCTGATGAACATCGATGCAAAAATCCTCAATAAAATACTGGCAAACTGAATCCAGCAACACATCAAAAAGCTTATCCACCATGATCAAGTGGGCTTCATCCCTGGGATGCAAGGCTGGTTCAACATATACAAATCAATAAATGTAATCCAGCATATAAACAGAACCAATCACAAAAACCACATGATTATCTCAATAGATGCAGAAAAGGCCTTTGACAAAATTCAACAGCCCTTCATGCTAAAAACTCTCAATAAATTAGGTATTGATGGGACGAATCTCAAAATAATAAGAGCTATATATGACAAACCCACAGCCAATATCATACTGAATGGGCAAAAACTGGAAGCATTCCCTTTGAAAACGGGCACAACACAGGGATGCCGTCTCTCACCACTCCTATTCAACATAGTGTTGAAAGTTCTGGCCAGGGCAATCAGGCAGGAGAAGAAAATAAAGGGTATTCAATTAGGAAGAGAGGAAGTTAAATTGTCCCTGTTTGCAGATGACATGACTGTATATCTAGAAAACCCCATTGTCTCAGCCCAAAATCTCCTTAAGCTGATAAGCAACTTCAGCAAAGTCTCAGGATACAAAATCAATGTGCAAAAACCACAAGCATTCTTATACACCAATAACAGACAAACAGAGAGCCAAATCATGAGTGAACTCCCATTCACAATTGCTTCAAAGAGAATAAAATACCTAGGAATCCAACTTACAAGGGATGTGAAGGACCTCTTCAAGGAGAACTACAAACCACTGCTCAAGGAAATAAAACAGGATACAAACAAATTGAAGAACATTCCATGCTCACAGGTAGGAAGAATCAATATCATGAAAATGGCCATACTGCCCAAGGTAATTTATAGATTCAATACCATCCCCATCAAGCTACCAATGACTTTCTTCACAGAATTGGAAAAAACTACTTTAAAGTTCATATAGAACCAAAAAAGAGCCCACATTGCCAAGTCAATCCTAAGCCAAAAGAACAAAGCTGGAGGCATCATGCTACCTGACTTCAAACTATACTACATAGCTACAGTAACCAAAACAGCATGGTACTGGTACCAAAACAGAGATACAGACCAATAGAACAGAACAGAGCCCTCAGAAATAATGCCACACATCTACAACTATCTGATCTTTGACAAACCTGACAAAAACAAGAAATGGGGAAAGGATTCCCTATTTAATAAATGGTGCTGGGAAAACTGGCTAGCCATATGCAGAAAGCTGAAACTGGATCCCTTCCTTACACCTTATACAAAAATTATTCAAAATGGATTAAAGACTTAAATGTTAGACCTGAAACCATAAAAACCCTGGAAGAAAACCTAGGCAATACCACTCAGGACATAGGCATGGGCAAGAACTTCATGTCTAAAACACCAAAAGCAATGGCAACAAAAGCCAAAATTGACAAATGGGATCTAATTAAACAAAAGAGTTTCTGCACAGCAAAAGTAACTACCATCAGAGTGAACAGGCAACTTACAGAATGGGAGAAAATTTTTGCAATCTACTCATCTGACAAACAGCTAATATCCAGAATCTACAAAGAACTCAAACAAATTTACAAGAAAAAAACAACCCCATCAACAAGTGGGTGAAGGATATGAACAGACACTTCTCAAAAGAAGACATTTATGCAGCCAAAAGACACATGAAAAAATGCTCATCATCACTGGCCATCAGAGAAATGCAAATCAAAACCACAATGAGATCACCATCTCACACCAGTTAGAATGGCGATCATTAAAAAGTCAGGAAACAACAGGTGCTGGAGAGGATGTGGAGAAATAGGAACACTTTTACACTATTGGTGGGACTGTAAACTAGTTCAACCATTGTAGAAGTCAGTGTGGTGATTCCTCAGGGATCTAGAACTAGAAATACCATTTGACCCAGCCATCCCATTACTGGGTATATACCCAAAGGATTATAAATCATGCTGCTATAAAGACACATGCACACGTATGTTTATTGCAGCACTATTCACAATAGCAAAGACTTGGAACCAACCCAAATGTCCAACAATGATAGACTGGATCAAGAAAATGTGGCACATATACACCATGGAATACTATGCAGCCATAAAAAAGGATGAGTTCATGTCCTTTGTAGGGACATGGATGAAGCTGGAAACCATCATTCTCAGCAAACTATCACAAGGACAAAAAACCAAACACCACATGTTCTCACTCATAGGTGGGAAATGAACAATGAGAACACTTGGACACAGGAAGGGGAACATCACACACCAGGGCCTGTTGTGGGGTGGGGGAAGGGGGGAGGGATAGCATTAGGAGATATACCTAATGTAAATGACGAGTTAATGGGTGCAGCACACCAACATGGCACATGTATACCTATGTAACAAACCTGCACGTTGTGCACATGTACTTAAAACTTAAAGTATAATAGAAAAAAAAAGATAAGGATCGCAGATGAAACCCTTGTGGGTCAGGGGTGGGCCCTAAATCCAATGACTGACCTTTTATAAGTGGAAGAGAGAGTAGAGGAGAAGGCTGTGTGCACAGAAGGCAGAGGATGGCATGGTGCCGTCACCAGCCAAGGAACCCCTGGAGCCCCTGGGAGCTGGAAGAGGCAGGAAGGATCCTCCCTGGTGCTTCTGAGAGAGCAGCCCTGCCGACACCCTGCTTTTGGACTTCTTGTCTCTGAACTGTGACAGAATCAATGTGTGTTGTTCTAAGCCGCCATTGTGTGGTCATTTGTTAGAGAAGCAAAAGTCCACTCACCCAGCCCCTGAAGCCCTGCAGCCCCAGCTCCCTCCTCATGCAGGACACCCTCCCCCACAGGCTGTGCCCACCTCTCCTGCATGCCTCCAAGGTGGGGGCCTCCCCAGCTGTTTAGCATCTGGCTCTCACGTGGATGGCTGAGACGTGAGAGTTGTCTCCAGAGTGCTCCAGAATCTGCCTGTCTCCTCCCCACAGACCCCGCTGGCCCCACATCCCAGATGTGGCCAACCTGGCCCTGGGGCCCGTGCCTCTGCCTTGAGTCCCTCCCTAGCACACCCACTTCCCTCTGGAATCTGCCTGTCTCCTCCCCATGGACCCCGCTGGGCCACCTCTGGAATATGCCTCCTCCCCGAAGACCCTGCTGGGTTCACACTCCCACATCCCTCTGGAATCTGCCTCTTCCTCGTGGACCCCACTGGGCCCACACCCCCTACTTCCCTCCGGAATCTGCCTCTGTCTCCTCCCCGCAGACCCTGCTGGGCCCCATACCCCAACTTCCCTCCAGAATCTGCCTCTCTCTCCTGCCCATGGACCCCATTGAGCCCCCCACCCCCACTTCCTGTCACCAGTGCTGTGCTAAGGGCCAGATGCAGCCAACTTGGCCTTGGGCCCCCCACCTCTGCATGGAGCTCCCCCCAGCACTGGTGATGGAGGGTCCCTTCTGAAAAGGCTCCAGTTTCCAGGGAGAAGTTTTCCAGGAGGATTTAGTGATTGGCTTAGAGCTAGGTGAGCACCACTGCTTCCCTTTAGCAAAGCCTCTCTGCGTCCCTTGGCCACGTACCCCTGCAGCCATGCCCACTCATCAGCACACAGCCTCAGAGGTCCTCATCCCAGAGGGAGCATCCCTGGGCACAAGCTGGGACAGTAGAAGCAAGGCAGAGCCTGCAGTTGTGGACAGGGCTCTCCCAGCCACCCCGCTGCTGTCTCCCCATGTGGCTCTGGGCACGACCTCTTCTTTCTGTGTGACTCAGGTTCTCCCTCTGTAAAGTCCCCGAGGTCCGAGATGATGGCCGAAGCCTGGGTGAAGATTCTGGCATCCTGTGGTCTTCAGTTACACATGTGTCCCTAGACATTCATAGATTCGGAGGGCTTATCACTGAAGGGGCTGCAAATGTCTGCGAGGACAGGGATGGTGGCCAATCTGTCTTTTTAAATACAAAGTAAAAAAAATTCTAAATGACAACAGAATAAATACATGGGCGAATCAAAGTGGAATGTGAGCCACTCGGGAGCAGCTGTGACCCTGGCATCTAGGACAGAGGGTATCTGCTCAGCACGTGTCTGCTGGGGAGACTCCAGGCCCCTCTCCCAGCCTCACACACACACGATCTACCTCTTGGGCCCAGGCAACAGCCTCCCTTTCCCTGCAGACCCAGGTGCCCGCGGTGCCTCCCCCTGCTTTCCCCGTGCCCTCCAGTGAAGTGATATGCTCACCTCTTTTGCTCATGCTCCCCATCAGTGAAAGCCATTCCAAGTCAGGGGTCTCGAGGTCATCCTTGACCCTCTTCCCAATGCTCCGTGGGCCCCTATCACCTTTCCTCGTGGGGTTTCTCAATGCAGAGCCCACTTAGGGTTTAGGACAGAAAACTTGCTCGAACGTCACTCGTATCTCTGGCCCATGCACTAATCGTCAAGTGCACCTGTAGCCCCCCATGTAGCATCCTCCCCTCTCCAAATGCCCTTTGGAGGGCGGGTCCTGCTGAGGGCAGAGCCCCTGGGGCCTGGTCCTCCTGCCTTCATTCTTTCCTGGGCAGCCTGGCTTGGCCTCAAGCAACTCTTCCTGCATGCAGGGACTGAGTAGGGCAGGGATTGGGTATGGCAGGGAGTGGGTAGGGCAGGGACTGGGTTGGGTAGGGTAGGGATTGGGTAGGGCAGGGACTGGGAAGAGCATAGATTTTGAGTAGGGCAGAGATTGGGTAGGACAGGGACTGGGTAAGGAAGGGATCGGGTAGGGCAGGGATCGGGTAGGGCAGGGATCAGGTAGGGCAGGGATCAGGTAGGGCAGGGATCAGGTAGGGCAGGGATCTGGTAGGGCAGGGATCTGGTAGGGCAGGGATCCGGTAGGAAAGGAATTGGATAGGGCATAGGTTGAGTAGAACAGAGATTGGTAGGGCAGGGATTGGGTAGGGCAGGGATTGGGTAGGGCATAGATTGAGTAGGGCAGGGATTGGGTAGGACAGGGACTGGGCAGGGATCGGGTAGGGCAGTGATTGGGTAGGGAGGGGATTGAGTAGGGCAGGGACTGGGTAGGGCAGGGATCAGGTAGGGCAGGGATTGAATAGGGCATAGATTGGGTAGGGCATAGATTGGGTAGGACAGGGATAGAGTAGGATAGGGATTGGGTAGGGCAGGAATTGGGTAGGGCATAGATTGGGTAGGACGGATTGAGTAGGGCAGGAATTGGGTAGGGCATAGATTGGGTAGGACAGGATTGGGTAGGACAGGGATTGGGTAGGGAGGGGATTGGGTAGGGCAAGGATTGAGATATTTCTTTTCAGTCCCCTCCATAACACAGACATAACATGCAGCTGGTGAATAAGCAAGTGGAAGAATGTAGTCCACACAATTCCTGATACCAACGAGGACAGCCAGGCCCGGCGGATGGCGTGGCCTGACCACAGCCATACAGGGGCTCCTCTGAAGCCCCAGGCCCGGAACCTACAGCTGCGTGATTAGAGCCAGGCTCGGAGAATGAGCAGGATCAGGACGTCAGCAGGTGTGGTCACCAGCGGGGACAGAAGCCATCAGGTGCCACTACTTTCCATCCTGGGCTCCCCTATGCAGGCAGTTGCTGCCGAGCCTTAAATCTCACATGTGTGAGAACTGACGCAGTCCCTCTAATTGTAATAAATTAGGTTGAAGGCTCTGCAGTGATGGAAAAATGAGTTTCTTTTACTCAAAGAGCTCAATTGACATCTTCCTAATCCTCCCTTTGTTTTCATTAATATCAAGCCCCACATGACCTCTCCCCCACCTGCCCTGCTCCCCAATAGACGGGGCTCGGCACAAGGATGTGAATGGGGTGTTTCTTTTACCCTCTTCATCCTGGTTTACAGTAAATCTGTGGAATCTCTCCCTGCTAACGACATTTATAATGCAAAGGGCGAAGTTTCCAGCTTGTTCTGTCAGATCATTACCACCTAACGGAAGACTGAGGTCCTCAAATCTGTCCACTGTAAAGTTAGCAGAGTTTCCCATGTGCACCATCTTGGTGGAGCAAGCTAGAGAGGATGCTGGGGGCTCAGATCCTTGTCTGTTACTCAAAGCCTGGGGCTGGGAGGAAATGGAAGGAATCTGTTACACCTGATTCCCTCCCCCTTCAGCCAAGGGTGAGATCTGCCAACTTGGGTCCTCAGCACTGCCGCCCCCAACCCCTCCACATCTCCAGTGGAGTCTCCCTGACTCAAGTTTCCATTTCTGCAAACACTGCTGAAAACCAGCTCCCTCCTGCCTGCTCCCTCCAGTTCCTTCTCCAGAAGCCCAGCTGTGTCACCAGCAACAGCGACCGCCCCATAATCTTGCCTCCTCTCAAAACTCCGGGTGGCTTCTTGCATCACCTGGGATAGATCCCGGGTCCATAGATGCCCGCAAGGCTGCACAGTGTCATGTAACTAGGAGCCTCTTTAGTCATCTTTCTGATATCAGCCTCCCTTGCTGGATGGAGCTCTCCCCAACAGCAGGTACCCCTTGTCCACTGGGCCTGTGACTCTTAGTCCTACATCTCAGCCTCCAGCACAACCAGCTCTTGAATTCTGCTCTGAGCACAGGTGGGCTCCAAATCCTGAAAGCATCCTGCAAAATAGTGTCTGCATCATGCTTTCTGGACTTCTACGGAAGATGATTTTTGACACTTGCATTTGGGATGGGAGGAAAGCATGGAACTACTTAGCTTTGCCTAATTATACTTAGGGCAGGTGTTGGAAACCAAGAGGCAGTTAGGTGATGTAGCAGCCGATAACTAGTGAGGCTCACATCTCAAGACAAGGTGGATAAGTGACCAACCCCATGGCTGCAACCCGGGGCAGTGAAGACCATGAGACACATGAATGCCATGAGGAGGCAGCATCCACGCTGAGGCTTGTCAGGAAATGTAAAGGCGGGACACTAGGATTCACCTGCCAAGACAAAGCTAGGGAAGATTAAAAGCCCTTCCCACAGCTGCAGCAGAGATCTGAGAAGCATGCATGGGCTCAGAAGAGCAGTGCCAGACATTGGCTGAGCCTGCGGTGGAGGGAAGCTGTGACTCAGAGTCAAGGTGGGGTCAGGGAAACAGCAAAACAGGACAAAGATGCAGAATTGTGCCTGTAGCCTCATAATTCCTCGATGAGAAGGAACAGAGGAAATACCCTGAATGTTGTTGAGGCTGCCACATGTATAGATGTGAGAAATCGTTGTCTTTCTCTTGCCATGTAAAAACTGCTCTGATTGTTTCTATTTGTATTCCTTTATTAGTGAAGTTGAATATTGAAAAGTATCCTAAATAAGGAATCTATAATAAATCCAGGATAATGCACTGTGTGGCTGGATACTGACCTTGTTTATGGCCTTGTTTATGTCTCACATATATATGTGACAAGCTCGACAACATTCAAGGTATCACTTGTTTCTTCACATCTAGGAATTAGGAGGTTCCAGGCACAATTCTGCATCTTTGTCCTGTTTTGCTATTTGTGTATGTAATTATGTAAATATACACAAATTAATTGTGTGCATATAAATACACAATTATCTATGTGTGTATATATGCACAATTATATACGTGTGTGTGTATATTTATATACACAATTATGTTAAGTTACTGCTAGAACATTGTATTTAATTCATTCAAGTGTGGCTTAGTCACTGTTACAAAGCCCAGTGTTGTTCACTTTATAAATTCCCCATTAAATGAACCCTATTTCTTGTTATAAGTAATCACATGGTCTGAGTAGACCCACTAGAATTCTGTTTCCCTAAGCAGGCAGGGTCAGAATTTCAGGACTTGCATAATGGGCATAAACAAGGTCAATCTCTATCCGGCTACACTGTGCATTATATTGCATTATAAATTCCTTATTTAGGATATATTTTCAATATTCAGCTTCACTAATAAAGAAATGCCAATTAAAACAATTAGAGCAGTTTTTACATGGCAAGAGAAAGGCAGTGATTTCTCCCTCCTCCTATTTGACATTAACTAAAAGCAGAAAAGAAAATAACAAGAAAGGTATCCGTAGCCCTGAACATCAATGTATGAGGAATGGCTACCATACAAAATAAAAGCCAGACAAAGGTGTGAAAGGGGCCACGGGACCATGCCCCGTGGTGGAGACATCAAGGGGAAAAAGACAAAACCAGAATGAAAACTGACAATCTCTGATTAAGACCAGAGAAATGGTACACAGATGTGCGACAAAAGCAACCATGGACCGAGTCTACAGTGTCCAGAGAGGAAAGGTGGGGCTGAACCAGGAGCTACAGAGGAGCCATATTTGCAGGAAGCAGTTTCATAAGGGGTCACACAGAGGACAGAGGCTGCATTGTGAATTCAGCGATGACCTAGCGTGAGCAGGAAGAAGGAAAACCAAAATAACACAACCGCAAACACAGCCAGTGTCACACACCAAACATTTCATCATGATTAGAAAAATTTAGAACTCAAAGTGGAGAAAAAAGCATTGAGTGAAAATGGAGATAGAACAAAAAGTGACAAAGCTCAGGAAAAAATATGAGGAAACCAGAAAATCCTATCTGAAAGGTATACCCAACTGAAAGCAGGACGGAGACAGATACAAGCACCAATGAAACCCAGTGTATTGGTCAGCGTTCTCTAGAAGGACAGGACTAATAGGATAGATGTAGATATGAAAGGGAGTTTATTAAGCAATATTGACTCACACGATCACAAGATGAAGTCCCACAACAGGCCATCTGCAAGCTGAGGAGCAAGGAAGCCAGTCTGAGGAAGTTGAGATAGACTTGCACTGCCGTTGTTCAATGTGTGGAGTCAGTAGAGGATTGAGTAGGGTGTATAAAGTTAGAGTTAGAAGACGGGCACTAAAGCAAACTTCCAGTCCTGCCAAATGACAAAAATAAACAAACGGATGAAACAAAGTAAAGGATACACAGAATCTATAGTGAAAGATGTTCTTGAAGGACAATTAAAAGTAGAAAGTATAGGCCAGGCGTGGTGGCTCACGCCTGTAATCCCAACAGTTTGGGAGGCCGAAGTAGGCGGATCACCTGAGGTCAGGAGTTCAAGACCAGCCTGGCCAACATGGTGAAACCCCATGTCTACTAAAAATACAAAAATTAGCTGGGCATGGTGGTGCATGCCTGTAATCCCAGCTACTCAGGAATCTGAGGCAGGAAAAGTGCTTGAACCAGGGAGGTGGAGGTTGCAGTGACCCAAGATGGAGCCACTGCACTCCAGCCTGAGTGACACAGCGAGACTCCATCTCAAAAAAAAAAAAAAAAGTAGCAAGTAGTATAGTAATAACAGGACTAACTTCAAACATATCTGTACTTCACTAAGGAGTTAAACTTATTCAGGAGGCAGAGACCAATTGTGAACTGTATCCCAGAGGTATATCAAAAACAAAGCGACTCAGAGAGGTTAAAGATAAAAGCACGAAAGGCAAATGCATTTTTAAAATGCAGGGCCAACAATCAATATCAGACAGGCTGTATTTTGGGACAAAAGGCATTCTATAGAACAAAAGTCACTTTAGAATGATAAAGGGTGCAATCCACAAAGTCTAGCAATTATAGATATTAGCACAACGTAATGTAACATCAACTTTGATAGTGCTCAAGTTCAGAAAACACAAGAAGCAGCAGGGATACTTTAGAGTAGGAAATTTTAATTCATCTTTCTCAGGCCATGATGGATCAAGGTAGAAAAATGAGAAGAACACAGAAGCCTAAAAATAGAATTTAAAGACTCACAGGTTGCCAAGGGAGACTGGGAAGCAGAGGGAAGCCCGCGGAATAATTGCGAGTGGTAACTGCCCCACCAAGGTAAGTACAGCTCAAAACACAGAATCCATAAAACAGGCTGGGCGCAGTGGCTCACGCCTGCAATCCCAACACTTTGGGAGGCTGAGGTAGGCGGATCACTTGAGGTCAGGAGTTCGAGACCAGCCTGGGCAACATAGCGAAACCCCATCTCTACTAAAAATACAAAAATTAGCGGGGCATGGTGGCACATGCCTGTAATCCCAGCTACCCAGAGGCTGAGACATGAGAATCGCTTGAACCTGGGAAGTAGAGGTTGCAGTGAGCCGAGATCATACCACTGCACTCCAGCCTGGGCCACAGGGTGAGACTCTGTCTCCAAAAAAAAAAAAAAAATCCATAAAAGAAAAAACGTTGGATTACATTAAAATGTCTTAATCTTCATGTCAAGAAGTACATATAAAGTAAGTCAAAAGACAAACTGAAAACCAGAGAAAAGTTTTGCCATTTATGTCATACAGTGCTATTTCTTATTAATTTTTTAAAAAGATATTTTTAAAAAAAATTTTTAAGTGTGCTAACAGGTATGATCCATGTAGGTGACAACACCCATCAATAACACAACAGAAAAATAATCAAAGGATATGAACCCGGTTTATAAAAAAGAAAATACAAATGGCTGTTAAACATACAAACAAAACATCAATTCTACACGCACAATTCTGAAACTAAAACTACAATGAGATACTATTGTTCACTTCCGCAACTGACCAAAGGGTTGACAAGCACTGTGTGGTGAGGAGGTGGGGCCCTGGGAGCTCTTATGCAGTGCTAGTGGGGATACGTCTCAGACAGGGTTCGCCTGGGAAAATGGAAACCCTCCAGGTCCTTCAATGGAGAGGAGATTAATGCGGGAGATTACAGGCTTATGAAGCTGTTGGGGAGAGTCAAGGTCAGGGAAGCTTCGGAAGCATTCAGGAATCCAGGAAGTGGAGACTGCAGGGACAGCCACTGCAGATCTCAACTGTGTGAACAGATGACTCACGCCTGAAAGCCACTGGCAGAGCTCACCCAGCCTTTATTGACGCCCATGTCTCACGCCATTGCCAAAAGTCAGCTTCTTTTTGTCTGGTTTCCAAATTTTACACCAGTGGCCCTCACTGGCAGAAACTAAACAAGATCCCTGCTGGCAAAGGATTGAAGGAACATTGTTTCCAGGCTCTGACCCCTGCAATACAGAAGGACACAGCAAAGGGAGAAGGAATAATGAAGAGAAGATCGTAACAGATCATCTAGAAAAGTGGGCTACTAGGTACGATCCATGTAGGTAATGACATCCATCAGATTTACCCTTGTACCCAGGAATTACACAGCCAGGAATAGGAATTTATCTGACAGGTATTTAGCACATGTGCAAAATGACATGTGCACCAGAATATTCATAGCACTGTTTGCCATATTAAAAGATTGGAAATACCATAAATGTCCATTAATATAGGACTGGCAAAGTCAGTTACGACGCATGCATATAATGGAATGCTAGGCATGCACTGAAAACAATGAGGCAGTTTTGTATGTCAGCTATGGTCCCATTTCTAAGATATATTGTCAAGTGAATAAAGCAAAACAGTATGTACATGTTACCATTCTTAGGAAAAGCATTTACTTGTGTAAAAGCTAAAATTAACCATGTATAAATAAGCTTGTTTGTGCAGGGTTCACTTTCCAAGATCCATAAGAAACTGCAAGTAGAGTTGCTTCTGAGAAGGAAAACGGGTCAGGGCTGGTCAGGACGGCCTCCCTTCTCTGTATGCATTATTTGGTTTTCTACATATTAGCTAATCACAAATAAGTGATACTCATATCAGTGAAGGTTCAATCAGAGTAGAAACAACTGGTATAAATAAATACAGAGATGGAGGTGCTAGAGATTGTGATGGACATGATGAAGGTGATAGAGATGGTGATGAAGATAATGGAGATGGAGATGAAGTTGAGGATAGAGGGATGGAGGTGATAGAAATGGCAGTGATGAAGATGATGGAGGTGATGAAGGTGATAGTGATGGAGATAAAGAAGGAGATGATGGAGATGGTGACGGAGGTGATAGAGATGATGAAGATGATGGAAATGGCAGAGGTAATGAAGGTGGAAGTGATGGAGGCAATAGAAATGGAGGTGATGAAGATAATGGAGATGGTGATGGAAATGATGGAGATGATGAAGATGATGGAGGTGATAGAGATGGAGATAAAAAAGATGATGATTAAGGTGATGGAGACAGAGATGATGAAGATGATGGAGATAATGCAGGTGGTGAAAGTGATGGAGATGGAGATGATGGAGGTGGAGGAGATAATGGAGATGAAGGTGGAGATAAATGTGTTACAGGGGTTTAACCTCACTCACTTTGGGGAGCTTGTTAAGCAGTCTCCCAAGGCTGTTGTCTTTCCATCTGGCACTGGAGCTTAAAGTCCACAGGGCTGTCAGTGGGGCCAGGAAGATGGCTGCCAGGTGGGAAAGCAAGAATAGGCTGGAGCTCCAGGATGAATGGAGCCCATGAGGATGGACAAACCCCTGTCCATCTGGCCTTGAGGTGTTGTGTGTCCTCAAAGCCAGCTCCTCTTCATGGACTTAAAAGCACACTCCCTACCTAGAAGTAGGAGGATCCAGGGGAACAAGTTGCAATTTGAGGCCCGGCCCTGCCTCACACCCCTGAGACAGGCCAGGAACTGAGGACAACACACGTGTGTGGCCAAGGGCTGTGGCTTCACTTCTGCCCTCTGAGGCCCACACAGGAACCCCTCCCGTGGCCACAAGAGCCAGAAACACACAGAGGGAATCCTGGGAAGTACAGTCCACCGACCACTCTGACACATCACAGAGGCACCACGCTTTCTAAAAAAGAATAATGTAGCCACATTTTATATCCCCTTTAAAAATATTGAGAAGTGATTCTTAATTCTGGCAAGAGTTTGATAACAATCGATGCAGTCATATGTTGTTGGTGACAGTATGAATGGTACAGACACCTGAAGAGCAATGTGGACAAATAAGTCAAGAACTGGGGGGATCTTCATCCCACTTCTGGAAATAGGATAAAAAATAATCATAACCTAAAATACTGGAGGAGGGGAGGGCTCCATTGCCCCACTGTAACATTGTCTCTACCAATAAACAACCAGAAGCAACCTAAATATCAAAAAAATGACCTGACATGTACATCTTACTGTTCACAACGATCACACATTTTAATTATGCAGGCTCTGGCAATGTGGAACATGTACATCTTACTGTTCACAACGATCACACATTTTAATTATGCAGGCTCTGGCAATGTGGAAAATACCTACGGCATTAAGTAAAATAAAGGAGGTCACCCAAATATCTGTACACTCTGTATCTATGAATAAGATGAGTTTTACATGAGACCAAAGGTCGATATGCAACACCCATGGGAATATGCCCCTTGTCCCTGGAAAAGCTGGCCCAGGGGCCCTGAGAGTGCCTCAAATATGACAGCAGCCCTTTTCCAGGAGGTAGGTGCCTGTAGCCGCTGTTTATCCATCCCCACTCTGTGTGAGATGCTTCACATCTGCTGTCACTAATGCTCCCAGCAGTCCAGCAAGGCAGGCGTTGTCATCCCTACCCCGGAATTAAGGAAACAGAGGTTCAGGCAGGATGAGGCACGTGGCCAAAGTTCACAACTGTTAAGTGGCAGACCCAGGACGCAAAGTGCAGTCTGTTTAACTCTAAAGACCTGCTCTTTCTGCTACACCGTGCTGCAATTTTCCCAGTCCTCCCAGATATCTAAAACAGGGTAAGTAACTGCCTGCTGACTGCTTTTTTCAGATTAATCTAATTTTTCATCCTATTCAAGGTAGGGATTTGGCAGGGATTTCTATTCCCTTACCAAGTCCATTCATAATACATGGAAACGATTTCCAAATTGATTTAAGAGCCTCACTCCTGGGTGGTGGGTCCCAGCAGGTTGAATGTGCTTCCAGCTTGGCTTCTAAGTGACTCCGATTTATTTTAGAATTGGTGCTGACGAGGAAAGGAGCTTCTCTGCAGGGCCTGTGGAAAGATAGTGCCATGGAGACGACTAGCAGGCAAGCACAGAAAGACTTCAGGACAGTTCCCCCTTTCCTCATAGAAAAAATGCCCAGAATATTTTATAGGAAGGGGTAGAAACAGTGCCCGCCAGTCTCTTGCATGGGCTGCCCTTTTTAATATCTTTCATCTCACAGAGAAGAACAAGTTGCTAGTCTGACTGCTCAGATTCAAAGCCATATATTAGGCCATATGGCAGACCATCTACAAAAAGAGCCACAATTATTCCCCTTCCTGTATCCCTGCTCCTTTGCAATGTCACTTGGCAGCTGCAGCTCCTCTCAACAGGAAGTGGAGTCTACTTCCCCACCCCTTAAATCTGGGCTGGACTTATGATTTGCTTTGACCAAACAGAATGTGGTAGAAATGGCATGAAAGTGTGCCTGCCTGAGCCTAGGCCTCAAAAGATCATGTGTTCTCCTGGAAACCTGCCCAGCATCAGACAAACAAAGCCAGGCCAGCCTGTTGCATGAGGAGTCGCTGCCTGCTCCTGCTGACAGCCAGCCAACCCCCAGAAGCAGAGCTGCCTAGCTGACCTAAGGCCAGCCACAAATACATGAGGGAGTCCCATCAAGGCCAGAAGAACCTCCCAGCTGAGCCCAGCACAAATTGCTGGCCCTTCCTGTCATGAACTAAACATCTGGGTGTTGTTTTAAGCCACCGAGTTCTGGGGTAGTTTGCAACCCTGAAAAAGCTAACTGATTCATGTGGAATTACTAGTGGGGAAAGTCACTGCTTCTAAAGAACATTTACCTATGCTGACTCCGCCTCTCCTTCTTCTTCTCCAGGCATAGAAAAGAAAGCAGAGCCCACACTGGCCCCAGGGTCAGGCTGGCCATCTTCTTTATCTCCCATCCCCTCTTCCTCCGTGCCCTACAGTGGCTGTGTCTAAGAAGTCACCTCTTTAGCCCAGTTTATAACCAACAAGTCCACACCCAACACATGCCTGCAGCATGCAGGCCACTGCCTCTAGTTCATCTGTCTAGCAGCCAGACCGTGGATGGTAAGACCCTAAGATCCAAACAGTGACTGAAAAGGGACAGAGAGCCCTGCCTGAGCTCTAGCACTGGTACATCAGGCACCGGCCATTTTAAGACATTTCCTGTTTGGCTGGAGCTCCTGAGTTATCTCCACAGAATGGAGGAGTGATGGACCAGGCAGAACTGTAGGCATGTCTCGGTTCTTAGCCACAACACTACCAAACACTGCCAAAATCCTAACTTGATCCCTTAGGAAAACATTTAATCCTGTTTACATGTGTCTGGGATTCTATTTTAAGAACATAATCAGAGAAGTGCATCAAGATTAATATTCAAGGGTGTTCACTGCAGCCTTATCGCCATTGAAAAACAAAACAGGGACAGATTATTAAATACTCGATGTCATCTACTAGGCAGGAACATCACCAGGGCACCAGCAGTCAGGCTCACGAAGGCTTCCCATTCCAGTGCTCAGTGCACAGTCACACCAGGCCCATCGGAGTCCGACCCATGGAAAGGGTCCCGAACCAGGGAGTCAGTAGACCCAGTGATCCATTGACCTAGTTACTTAATTGCTCATTCATTGGCAAATAGCTCCCAAGCCCCTTTTGTGTGCCAGACACCTGCTGACTTGCTGAGACTGGAACTCGATCTGCTCTAGTCCAGCTGCCAGGGGAGGGGCTCCTGTACTCTCAGAAATAACTGCAGTGGGGCAGGGCATGGACAGGCACTAGGAGAGAGAGAACGGTGCCAGAGCACCCAGAGGATGAGGGAGCGGCTCTATCATCCCTTCCCCATGGACCCCTAGACTCCCACCCACTCCCAAGCCCATCTACATGCCACCCAGCCCTCCCACGATGCCTGGCGCCCCAGCCTCCAGGAGCCCCTCCTTGAGCACCCCACCATCTGGCAGCCCTGCCTGCCCTTCCCCTTGGGGCATCACCAACGCCACTGCCATGGCCCTCTCCGTGGCCTCTGTAGACCTGCCTTGGCTTCTCTCTCCTCCACCAGGGTCAGAGCCAGGGCTGGAATCAGGCTTCCTGACTCTCGCTTCTCTGCTCCCTCCCTGGACTTTGCCCCTTCACCCACAAACACACTCATGTGGCCCGGACCCCCGTCCCAAAAACTCTCCCAGTTACCATCCAGGGCAGTTCGTTTTATGTGTCAACTTAGCCATGGCCTCTGATGCCCAGTTTGGTCAAACACCATCCTAGATGTTTCTGTGATGGTGTTTTTTGGATGAGATCAACATTAAAATCAGTGGACTTTGAGTAAAGCTGATGACATTCTTGATGTGGCCTCATCCAAGCAGATGCAGGCCTGCACAGGACCAAGGCTGACATCTGAGGAAGAGCGAGTTCGGCCAGCACCCTGCCTTCAGACTCAGGGCCACAGCATCAGCTTTTCCCGCGTCTCCAGCCTGCCCGCCTGCTCTGCAGAGTTCAAACGGGCCAGTCTCCACAATCAAATGAGCCAATCGCTTAACATAAATACATATAGAGAGAGAGAGAGCCAGGGCTGGAATGGAGCGTGTGTGTGTGTGTGTGTGTGTGTATGCGTATGTGTCTATGTATATGTGGCATACACATATGTACTTATCTATGTACACTTACACATATTCCATTGGTTGTTTCTCTGAGAACCCTGACTAACACAACTCCAGCACCCATGTGCATTTCAGGACTGGGTCGAGCGTCACTCCCTGCAGAAGCTGCCCCCAGTCCCCAGGTTGAGCTCACTCTCCCTCCCCCGGCTTCCATGGTGCTTAATGAACAGCCATGACGGAGCACACTTGTCACTGGGAGCCGGCCAGCCTTATGCTCCCAGACCTGAGGGTCTCTGTGGGTTTCTACTCTGGGTCTCTGTCCCCAGTCCTGGGCTGGGACCTGCCTGGCCTCCAAGATGCGGATGGGGGTGCAGGCACAAAGGTGCTGGTCTCACTGAAACTTACATGAAGTAGCTTTTATTCCTCGAACTTAATGAAGGTTTGGCTCTAGTATTAAATTCTTATTTTCAAATCTTACCTTGAAAGAGTCTGCATTATCAGGCTGAATGTGGGATCTGCCGAAAAAAAATGTGAAAGTTATCTTCCTTCTGGGATTTCTCTTTTAAACAAATCGATAAATCATTTCTGGTGGCTTTAACATAGATTAGCCAACTAAATAAGTCAAGTCAGGGCTTACTCAGCTTCTTGGAAGTGAAAGATTTTAACACTGAAGTCTAAGGAAGTAACAAGGGCCCTGAAAGCCACAGTGGTCTGGAGTCTTTACAAAGACTGGAGACCTCTGGAGGAGGTCCAGGGATGACCCAGGGGGCCTTCACTTCAGTGGCCACCATCTCTGCATTTCCAGGGGCTCGCCCTTCCCCAACCCATGTAAAGCCAGAGTCCGGGGAAGTCAGCCAGCTGCCAACATCAGGACCAGGCCATATTCCTGAGAGTTTATTATTATGGATCTCTGCCCGTCAGTCTGATGTTTGGGGAAGAAGAGGGAGAAAAGGAGGGGATGGAAGGGAGAAAAGCAAGGTAAACATATCAGAGCAGGAAGACCACGCAGCAGGTGAGTAAGCTGCTCCAGAGAGCCCCCGTTCCTGAGCTGTGCTGGGAGCAGGGGCAATAGAAGGAGGAAACAGGGCAGCCTAGAACTGGCTGGTGCTGCCCTCCAAGAACCTGCTTGAAAGTGCTCAGTTGTGCACTCTGACCACCTTTCTAGCACACAAGCACATGCACCCACACATGCATGCACACACATGAATACACATGCACAGTGCACAGTCATGCACGTGCAGGCACACAAGCGTGCGCACACACACGCACAGTGCATACACACATGAACACACAAGGCACATATGCACACACAATGCACACACGTGCAGACACACATGCACACACAATGCACACACGTGCGTACACCCATATGCACAGATGCACACACAAACTCTTGAGTACTCCCAGCAGCCTCAGCAGCCTCAGCACACCCTCCCTTTTAAGAACAGGCTGCTTACCTTGTCCCAAAGCCACTGAAAACAATCGCCTCAATCACTCCTCCTCGAAGCCAGCCTGGCTTGGCAAGGACTCAACTGACCACTGTCTTCCTGAGGAGCCCAGGCACTGCCAGGATGGAAGTCCCCAGTGAGGCAGCCGACTGAACTGTCCCTGTGGAAGTTCTTGGCCGCAAACCCCAACCACGTGAGAAACTCTAGTAAAAGGCTGCAAAAAACCTCCCCACCGCCATTTCACCCCCCATTACCCCCAGCAACCAAACAAGGGAAGGGCTTTATCCTAAAGCCGTAAACCACACCAAATGAAGATCAAAGAAAGACTCAAAAGATCTTGGAGTACCCATGCCACCGAGGCTCCTCCTCCCAGAGACTGGGCTGGGAGGTGACAAAATCCTGTGCTTTCTCACAGACACCAAGAGGAGAGGAAAGCAAGTGGGGTGGGTGCTCTGGCAGGGGATGGCCATGGTGATGGTTGTTCTGCCCCTCCCCTTCCTCCTCCTGCTCCTCTTCCTCCTCCTTTCCTCCTCCACCCTTTCCTCCTCATCCTTCTCTTCCTCCTCCTTCTCCTTCTTCTGTCTGACAACAAAACAACGGAGACTGATGCTCAGAGAAGCGGGTGAACCAGGGAACCTGAAGCATTGGCAGAATCCATCTGATGGAAGCAAAGTCTCTAAGACAATATTCTGAATTACAGGAGCAGTCAAAATCCCAGGGGAATCTCCCACTGAGCAGTACCCACACTCTCAACCCTGGAGAAGGGTATCCTAGAGCAGGACTTCCGATAAAATCTCAGGGAAGAGAGACTTCCTCATTCTCCACCCAGAGACGTTCCTTCGGGCTGCAGAAAAGTAGAGACAACATAAGATAGCTCAGCTTCTCACCTAAGCTCGGGCCCGAAATAGCCTGGTCACAAATTGTTGGGAAGAGATCAAGAAGTTACCTGTCAGAATGGTGCAGGCATAAACAATATGAAAACAATAAAAGCACAACTAGGCAAACATGTTATACAAGAGAAAAGAAGTAATGAATAGAAAAGAGAACGATCCCAACCTAGAGAAAAATAGTCACTCATGGAAAGAAGGAAAGTCCCCAGGCCGTTGTGTGCTACAGAAAAACTTAATTAAGCCATGACTCAAGTGAAATGAGTCAGAATGAACTGAGGACCAACTGAGGAACTGAGGACCAATGGGATGTCATTGTGGAAATAATAATGAAATTATAAGCACCGAGGAACAGAATCAAAGGCACATTTCCCTGAACAGATAATGTGCTGACTCCAGGCTGAGTCACGCCAGAGGAAGGCCAGACGTGGTCAACACACACTGCCTGAGCTGTCCCTCCAGGCCCACGGCCTGTGCGCCAGGCAGGGGGGAAGACTAACTCCCAGCCCACACTCCCAGGGAGCTGCCTACCCAGGAGGTGAGAGCAACAGTGAAGGGGCTTTGGCCACAAGTCACAGAAATAGAACTAAGCTAGTTTGAGCAGAAGGGAGAAAAAGGAAAAGAAAAAAGGTAGGAGGGGAGAAGGGAGAGAAGGGGAGGGGAGGGGAAATAAAGAAAAAAAATGTAACGGCTGGGGTGGAGCCACTGAAGATGTTGGAAGAATTCACAGGCTTCAAGAAGAACTGAACAAGTACCTCCCTCAGGAAGCAGAAAAGCAGGATCACCTTCCAACACCTCAGTAGCCAGGATTATGACAGTCTATGGACTGTGCCTCCATGTACCACGTCAAAATCACCTGGAAACTTTTAAAAATTGTGGCAAAATACACATAACATAAAACTTACCATCGTAGCCATTTTTAAGTGTACAGGTCAGTGGCATTAATAAAATTCACGTGATTGTGCAACCATCGCCACCATCCATCTCCGCAATCTTTTCATCATCTCAAACAGAAACTCTGTCCCCATTAAACAATAATTCTTTGTGCCCCAGCCCCAGCCCCCGGCACCCACCATTCCACTTTCTGTCTCTATGCATTTTTTTTTTTTTTTTTTTTTGAGACAGGGTCTCACTCTGTCACCCAGGCTGGAGTGCAGTGGTGAGATCTTTGCTCACTGCAACCTCCGCCACCTGGGTTCAAGTGATTCTCATGCCTCAGCCTCCCAAGCAGCTGGGATTACAGGTGCCCGCCACCATGCCTGGCTAATTTTTGTATTTTTAGTAGAGACGGGTTTTCACCGTGTTGGTCAGGCTGGTCTCGAACTCCTGACCTCAAGTGATCCGCCCACCCCGGCCTCCCAAAGTGCTAGGATTACAGGCATGAGCCACCGCGCCCGGCCATCTTTATGTATTTTACTTCTGTAGGTTTCTCATGTGTGTGGAATACTACAATAATTGTCTTTTTGTGACTGGTTTACTTCACTTAGCATGATGTCTTCAGGTTTCATCTGTTTTGTCGCATGTGTCAGATTTTCCTTCCTTTCTGAGGCTGAGTGACATTCCACTGGATGGATGGACCAGATCTTGGTTATCTGTTCATCTGTCAATGGACACCTGGCTTGCTTCCATCTTTGGGTTATAGTGAATAATGCTGCTATGAACATGATGTGCAAATATTTCTTGAGACTCTGTTTTTCATTCTTTTGGCTATGTGATGGTTGACTTTGTGTGCCAACTTGACTGGGCCACAGGGTGCCCGGATGGCAGTTAGACATGATTTCTGGGTGTTTGAGAGTGTTCCTGGACAAGATTTGCACTGGCATTGAGGGACTGAGTAAAGCAGGTGGCCCTCTCCAATGTGTGTGGGCGAAGGCCAATCCACTGAGAACTTAAATAGGACAAAAAGGTAGAAAAGAGTTGAATTCTCTCTGCCTGACTGAGCTGGGACATCCATGTCCTCTTGCCCTCAGTGCTTCTGGTTCTCAGGCCTTCAGATTTAGACTGGAATCCACACCATCAGCCCTCCGGATCTCAGGCCTTCAAACTATACCACCAGCTTTCCCGGGTCTCCAGCTTGCCGATGGCAGATCATGGGATTTCTTAGCCTCCATGAGTCTGTGAGTCAATTTCTTATCACTCATCTCATTCTAGGAAGCTCTCTATATATCATATATCCCTAAGCTCCAGTCCGTGGCCTGTTAGGAGCCGGGCCGCACAGGAGGACGTGAGTTGTGGGCAAGCGAGCATTACCACCTGAGCTCCGCCTCCCATCAGATCAGCAGCTGCGTTCAATTCTCATAGAAGCATGAACTCTATTGTAAGCTGTACATGCGAGAGGTCTAGGTTGTGCTCTCCTTATGGAACAGTTTCATCCCGAAACCATCCCCCACCCCAGTCTGCAGAAAAATTGTCTTCCACAAAACCTGTCCCTGGTGCCAAAAAGGTTGGGAACCACTGATATATGATGGATATCTATCTATGTATATATCATGTGTATATCCTGTTGGTCTGTTTCTCTTGAAAAACCCAAGTAACACAGGATAGACTCAGAAGCGGGATTGCTGATTGCTGGATCATATGGTAGTTCTATTTTTAATTTTTTGAGGAACCTCCATACTGTGTTCCATAATGGATAGTGGCTCACCTGGAAACCTGTAACGAAGTCCCTAAGTGACCCAGACGCGCACTGGAGTTTGAAAGTCACCGCACTAGACTCCATCCTGACATGACTCTGTGATAATAACTGCGAGACACGATGTTCCTTCCCACACATTTCAAACCCCACAGAGTCTAATTGGCCCAGCTCATCAGAGAAATGCAAATCAAAACCACAACGAGATATCATCTCACACCAGTTAGAATGGCGATCATTAAAAAATCTGGAAACAACAGGTGCTGGAGAGGATGTGGAGAAATAGGAACACTTTTACACTGTTGGTGGGACTGTAAACTAGTTCAACCATTGTGGAAGACAGTGTGGCAATTCCTCAGGGATCTAGAACTAGACATACCATTTGACCCAGCCATCCCATTACTGGGTATATACCCAAAGGATTATAAATCACGCTGCTATAAAGACACATGCACACGTATGTTTATTGCGGCACTACTCACAATAGCAAAGACTTGGAACCAACCCAAATGTCCAACAACAATAGACTGGATTAAGAAAATGTAGCACATATACACCATGGAATACTATGCAGCCATAAAAAAGGATGAGTTCATGTCCTTTGTAAGGACATGGATGAAGCTGGAAACCATCATTCTCAGCAAACTATCACAAGGACAAAAAACCAAACACCGCATGTTCTCACTCATAGGTGGGAACTGAACAATGAGAACACTTGGACACAGGAAGGAGAACATCACACACTGGGGCCTGTTGTGGGGTGAGGGGAGTGGGGAGGGATAGCGTTAGGAGATATAACTAATGTAAATGATGAGTTAATGGGTACAGCACACCAACATGGAACAGGTAAACATATGTAACAAACCTGCACGTCGTGCACATGTACCCTAGAACTTAAAGTCTAATAAATATATATATAAATAAAAAATAATAAACATAAAACATTCACCACGAAAAAAAAAAGTCTAATTGGCCCACCTTGGGTCAGATGACCAGCCAGGCACAGATCCACTCTGTCCAGAGGGCAGAGTTACAAAGTGAAAACAGGGCCTCCAGGTGCCACAGCCAAGAGCAAGGTGGAAGGTCCCCTAGAAGAAAACAAAAGACAGCCCAGTAGGTGTCTACCAAGTAGAGCAGAGACTCTTTCACCATCTAAGAGCCTCGGAGAGGCCTCAAAAATGTTCCAAACAAGAGACTGTGGGGAACAACTCAGGTTGGAATGTGGCTTCCCAGGGGACAGACTGCTGGAGGGAAGGGCTCAGGCTGGAGGACAACTGGCCAGGGTTTACATTCACCCTTCCACCGTGGTTGCAGTCTCCAAACTCCAGGTACTTCAGTGAGATGTTGTACCTGTTAGGAATTACGACTGCTTGCTGGGAAATGGAAAACAGTGGCTGGGATGACTGGAAGCCCGCAGGTGGGCGGGCCAGGGCTCCCTTGGTGACTCTGAAGCCATCAGGGCCTCTGCCTCCTTCCACCTTTCTGCTCAGCCATCCTTAGTGTTGTGGGTTTGTGTCCCTCAAAGAGACATGTTGAAGCTCTGACTCCCAGGACCTAGAATGTGACTCGATTTAGAAATACGGTCACTGCTGACAGTGTCATTAGTTAAGACGAGGTCAGAATGGAGTAGGGTGGGTCCTAAGCCATTATCACTGGTGTCCTCTTAAGAAAAGAATAAGAGACACAGACACACAGAGAGAAGGCCCTGTGAAGATAGAGGCAGAAACTGGGCAGCTGCAAACCACAGAACACCAAAGACTACAGGTGGAACCAGAGCTGAGAGAAAGGCATGGAACGGCTCTTGCCTAGAGCCTTCGAAGGGAGCACGGCCCTGCTGACACCTTGATCTCAGACGTCTGGCCTCTAGAATTGCGAGAGAGTAAATGTCTGTTGTTTCCAGACAGTTTGTGGTGCTTTGTTATAGCTGCCCGAGGAGACGGATGCACCCAGCACAGGCTGTTGTCCACTGGTCACAAAACAGCTGCCCCACCTCCAGCATTGCCTCTGCTTTCAAGGTAGGAAGAAAGGGAAAACAAAGAGCAAAAGCTACCCACCTTCTAGCTGAGCCTGTCTGCCATCTGAAACGTCTTCCTGAAAGCCCCAGCCAGCAACTTCTGGGAACATCCCACTGGAGAAAACTTGAGTCCGGCGGGGCTGGGCAATGAAACTGTTCTAGCTGCTGCTGTTCTCAATCTGGATGCACCCCGCCCCCAACAGGCTCCGAGTTCTGTTGATAAGAAAGTGGGATCATGTGAGTAATTTGAAGACCACTAGGGTGGATGATGTCCTGGTCCTGATCACGCCCTCCATCTGGTGTCAGTGCTTCCATGAGGACACTCAAAAAAAAAAATAAACAATGAAAATTGTAAATTTCTAAAAAATAGATAAAGCATATAATACTTACTATTTCTATAATGTTTCCCGTATGTCAGGTACTAACCTAAGAGCTTTAAATATACAGCTCATTTACTTCACAACAAGTCTGCGAGGTAATCTGTTGATCCCATCTCACAGGTGAGGAAACTGAGGCAAAAGAGGTTAAGAAACGTGCCCACATTTATACAGCTAGAAAGCGAAGCAGCTGGAACCTGAACCGAGGCTCCGTCGTCTCTCCACAGTGCTTAACCAGTCCTGGTAACATCATAACTCCCCCAAAGACATATTTTTCTCTGGTTAAATGGGGAAAAATATTTTTTTAAAAAAGTCTCGTTTCAGTCACTAGTTTAAAATGCACAAAACTGTGTGAACCCACTTAGCCCTCTGCAAGCAGTTTGCCAGGCGGTCAGGATTCTCACCTGCAAGGGATGCTCCTGAGGCAGTGCTCGCCACGTGCATGGAGCCCCCCTGAAGTAGGCTGAATACTGATTTCTGGAAATTAGAGAAATAGATATTTATGTTATCATCAAGAATGGCTTTCAGAAAGCTCTTCCCAGACGTAAATCAGAAGCAAACACTTAACCAAAATTGACTAAATACTTATCCACTGTGTCAATCAGCAGCTCAGCGCCAAAGCCATCTGAACTTTGGCTTTACAATCTGCATTTTTAAGCACCTCACCTGCCCATCAAGTACTCACAAATCTCTAAATCCCATTCTCTGCGCAGCCACTGGCCCTATTCTGCCTTCTGCGTGGATGTCACAGACTGTGAGCTTCATTGAGAGGGTTTTTTTGTTAGTAAAGTTTTCTGTACCAATTTTTCTCTGCCTGTTTCTCTGTGTGTGTGTGTGTCAGTGTCTCACTCTGCTGCCCAGGCTGGAGTGCAATGGCACCATCTCAGCTCACTGCAACCTCCACCTACCAGGTTCAAGCAATTCTCGTGCCTTAGTCTCCCGGAGTAGCTGAGATTTCAGGCATGCACCACCACACCTGGCTAATTTTCTTGTATTTTTAGTGGAGACCAGGTTTTATCATGTTGATCAGGCTGGTCTTGAACTCCTGACCTCAGGTGATATGCACACCTTTGCCTCCCAAAGTGCTGGGATTACAGGCGTGAGCCACTCCCCACCAGCCCCAATGCCAGCCTACCTGCCTGTTTCACCATTGCAATGAAGCAAAAAAAAAAAAAAAAAAAAAAAAAAAAAAAAAACTCTGACTTGGTCTTAAAGAAAACAGCACAGCTTTTCTATAATGGTCATCCCTTTTCTGGCCCATAGCTGGCCTCAGCTAACCATTCAGTCCCAAATGGCGATGGGACCCGACCCCAATCCCTTGTCCACAGCCTCGTCCCAGCTCTCTTCGCTCACCCATTCTGGCTCTGCATCCTGACCACATCTCCTGGCTCCCTGCCCAGGTGTCACTTTCATGACTTTTCCTTTTCTTCCTTTTGCACAGACGTCCTCCAGGCTCCTGGGAAACCTCCCATTTATTTATTCAGTAAATAATTAGCGAACACCTGCCATGGGGCACGCACTGGCCTAGGCACTGAAGTGAGCATGAAAGACAAGAAGCCTGCCTTCTAGAAATGAACATTCTGACATGTGCATCAGGCAATGAGCAAGGGACCAATGAATGTCAGACATGCACATTCCTCCTGCAATGCATACCTGTGGACATCACATGTGCCACATGTGATGGCACATGTGGCCAACTGGATGTTGTGGAAATGACAGGATATAGCTTCTGAGTCTGGGTCATAAATAGCATTGTTGCTTCCACTCGTATCACTAATTCTGGGAAAATCAGCTGCCACATCATGAGAACACCATGGCATCCCTATGGATAGGGTTCCTGCCAACCACAGCCTGCCAGCTATAGGAGCAGGCCCTCTTCAAAGTGGATCTTTCAATCCCAAGCCCTGGCTGATGTCTTCAGCACAGTTTCATAAAGGACTTGAGAGTGAGCTAAGCCACCCCCAAATTCCTGACCCACAGAAACTGAGATAATAAATGCTTGTTGTTTTAAGTTTTGGGGCTGCTTGTTATGCAGCAATAGGTAACTCATACATTGATGGTGCTACTTTAGGTGATGAAGAAAGTCCTTTCTAAGCAGCTGACTTTTGAGCAGAGACTTGAATGAAGTGAGCAGGTCAGGTAAAGATGTGCAGATGGGCATTCCAGGAAGAGGAAAGTGGACCTGCCTGGGCACCGAGATGGGCATAAAATGACCTTTTTATGAATAGCAAGGAAGCCAGTGTGAGTAGAGTGGATGGAAGAAAAGGAGATAAGATGGAAAAGGTAGACAGAAAAGGTCAACTCGCACAGGACCTTTTGACCCATAATGGGGATTTTGGATGTTATTCTAGGCATAAGCTGAAATTGTTGGAGCATCTTGAATGGAGGTGTGGCATATTAATTTTGGCTGCTGGATGGGAATGGACTGTACAGGGGAAGAGATAAAGATGGGAGGCCAACTAAAAGGCATCTGTACCAGGCCAGCAGAAAGTAACGCTGTCTCGACTTGGTGGCTATTTTGAAGGTTGAACCACCCAGCATTCGCTACTGGAAAAGAGATGAGGTATGAGAGAAAGAGAAATTGAGGACTATGTTTTGGACTTAACAAGGATGATTTGGGAAGAAGTGGGTCAATAAGGAAGTGAGATTAAGAGTTCAGTGTCCAGGCCAGGCACGGTGGCTCACGCCTGTAATCCCAGCACTTTGGGAGGCTGAGGTGAGCAGATCATGAGGTCAGGAGATAGAGACCATCCCAGGTAACAGGGTGAAACCCTGTCTCTAATAAAAATATAAAAAAAATTAGCCAGGTGTGATGGTGCATGCCCATAGACCCAGATACTCAGGAGGCCAAGGCAGGAGAATCGCTTGAATCCGGGAGGTGGAGGTTGCAGTGAGCCGAGATCGCACCACTGCACCCCAGACTGGTGAAACAGTGAGACTCCGTCTCAAAAAAAAAAAAAAAGAGTTCAGTGTCCAAAAGTTTAGGTTTGAGATGACTATTAGACATTCAAGAGATTTGCAAAGAGAAGATGAATGTACAAGTCTGAATGTCAAAGGGGAGGTCAGGACAGGGAATACGGATGCCATATGTACATCCAATTATTTAAAGCCATGATACTAGAGGTGACCTAGAGTGTGAACACAGGTAAATAAGAGAGGGGTAAAGAGCTTGTCCTGAAGCGCTCCAACATTCCAAGGGCGGGAATATGACAAAAGGAAATCCCTAGGCCCCTTGTGGGAGCCTAGAATATAAGAAATCATTCTCTGGAGGAAGACATCATTATCCCTTACCCCCAAGTTATTTCTAGAAATGTGTTGGTTCACATACAATGACCAGAAAACTAACAAAGACAACCAGGCACATAAATACAAGATATCATGAGTAAAAGCCACCGGAAACAACGGTTTATAGCAACAACCATATATCACATCCAGGTATTAGAATTACCAGCCACAGATTGTAAAACAGCTGTGCTTTCTACATTCAACATAAAAGCTAAGCATGAGAAGTTCAGCAAAGAACTTGAAAACAAAACAAAACAAAAACTGTAACAGATTTTAAAAGAAAATCCACATGGAACTTTTCCAATTTAGAAACAAACAAAAATTAAGTATTTGATGACTCGGTGGAAAGGCTTCTTTACAAACAAATAGACATCAATGAAGAAAAAATTGGTGAAAAGGAAGACAGGTTAATAGAAATCACCCAAAAGAAATTATGGGGAGAAAAACACAAGGACTATGCCAGGAAGAAGGTAAAAGACAGATGATACAAGGGGGTAGCTCTAACTTGCATCTAATTAGAGTGCCAGAAGGAGAGGAAAGGCAGCTCAGAGTAGAGGCAATATCGAAGAAAATAAAACTGAGAACTTTTTAGAACTGATGAGCATCACCATACAAATTCTAGAAACCAACCAATTGCAAGCAGAACATAAAAAACAAATGCACCTAGGTATTTCGTGTTGAAAACTGTAGAATTTTTATTTATTTATTTATTTGAGACGGAGTCTCACTCTGTTGCCCAGGCTGGAATGCAGTGGCAGGATCTTGGCTCATTGCAACCTCCACCTCCCAGGTTCAAGCGATTCTCCTGCCTCAGCCTCCCAAGTAGCTAGGATTACAGATGTGCACCACCACGCCTGGCTGATTTTTGTATATTTAGTAGAGATGGGGTTTCACCGTGTTGGCTGGGCTGGTCTGAAACTCCTGACTTCAGCTGATCAGCCTGCCTTGGCCTCCCAAAGTGCTGGGATTACAGGCATGAATGACTGTGCCCAGCCCAGAAAACTGTAGAATTTTTTTTAAAAAAGAAAATTTTAACAATAGAGAAATAAAAAGATAGATTCCCTTTGAAAGAGCAATCTCAGACTTCAGGCCGATCTCTCCAGAGATGAGAAAGCCCAAAGAAACAGACAGGACGTCCACATGCCAAAGGCCAACTGCCATCCAAGAAATTCACACACAGCCAGCATGTCCTGCAAGAACAGGGTGAGAGAAAGAAAGTCTCAAACAAAAGCAGGGAGATGTCATCAACAGCAAATTCTCAAAGAGGCTCATCAGACAGGAGAAAATGACCCCAGATGCAAAGCGTTATGAAGATCATTAGCAGCAAATAGAGGAAAGAGGCTCAATACACAATGACTGTGCAAAGTAATAATGTAAGGCCTGGTGAGTTTAAAAATATATCAGAATAAATATCAATGTAGAATTTGAAATATATTGCAATAAATATCGATGTGAAATATCAATGTAGAATTTAAAATATGTTGGAATAAATATTGATGTAAAACATATCAGAATAAATATCAATGTAAAATGCAATATCTGGTGAGTTTTTAAACATATCAGAATAAATATCAATGTATAATCTATAACCAGCAACTCTGGAATATATGCTAGCAGAGGTAAACTGTTCCAGAATTCTTGCATTTTCCCAGAAAGTGGGTAAAAGTATTGATTAACATTGAAGTTTGATGTGTCAATGATGTATATTATAATTTCTAAGGTAACCACTAGAATAAAAGAGTGCATATTTTTGAACTAAAAGAAGAAAAAGTGGGACGATTTTAAAAACTCAATTACTGCAAAGGAAAGCAAGAAAATGAGAAAAGGAACCCAGAACAGGGGCTACAATTAGATATCACATAGTAAAGCAGAAAAATATATTTTGAATACATCAGTAATCACAATAAATGTTAATGGTCTTAATCCTTCAATGAAAAGCCAATTTTTAAAACCAAGAGTTTTAAAAATCTATGTGCTATTTCTGTGAGTCCTATCTAAAAGTAAGAAAAAAGAAAGGTTTAAAGGAAAGAATGGTAAAGGATACTGACATCAACACCAATCAAAAGGAAGCTGCTGTATGAAAATCACTATCTGAGCAGTAAGTTCCAAGGTAAAAAGACTACTAGAGATAGTGACTGCTTATATTGATAAAAGTTTTAATTCACCAGGAATATATAATAATTCCTAAGTTTGCACCTAAAAACATGACCTCGATAGAAACAAAGCAAAAATTGACATACGTACAAAAATGGCAAATCCTTCAACATTATAATTGATACCTAAAGGAGGGTAGGCTGGTGAGGACGTGAGGACAACACGATGTGCAAAGTCAATGCAGCGCAGACGAACACACGATGAAGAGGGTCACAGGCGGAAAGTGAGTGATATGGAAGCATTAGGTTGATGAGTGTCTGGTGACAGTAATCCAGAAAAGAGGAGAGGGGGTGAAGGAAGGAGGGGAGAGCAGACGAACACATGATGAAGAGAGTCACAGGGCGGAAAGTGAATGATACGGAAGCATTAGGTTGATGAGCTTGCAAGCCTTGATCAGTAAGTGTCTGGTGTGAGTAATCCGGAAGAGAGGAGAGGGGGTGAAGGAGGGAGGGGAGAGCAGACGAACACACGATGAAGAGGGTCACAGGCGGAAAGTGAATGATACGGAAGCATTAGGTTGATGAGTGTTTGGAGAGAGTAATCCAGAAAAGAGGAGAGGGGGTGAAGGAGGGAGGGAAGAGCAGACGAACACACGATGAAGAGAGTCACAGGCGGAAAGTGACTGATACGGAAGCATTAGGTTGATGAGTGTTTGGAGAGAGTAATCCAGAAAAGAAGAGAGGGGGTGAAGGAGGAAGGGAAGAGCAGACGAACACACGATGAAGAGAGTCACAGGCGGAAAGTGAATGATACGGAAGCATTAGGTTGATGAGCTTGCAAGCCTTGATCAGTAAGTGTCTGGTAAGAGTAATCCAGAAAAGAGGAGAGGGGGTGAAGGAGGGAGGGAGATGGGGTAAGAGAGAGACTGAGAGAGAAACCAACGTCAGGAACAAAAAGGGTGATGACACTATAGAGCTTGCAGTCAGACTCTGCCTTTGGAATAAGAATTTGAGAAAATTTGAATAAAAATGACTAATTTCCAGGAAATTAAACAGCTTATCAAAACTGCCAGGAGAAGAAAATCAAAATTTTCCTGTAAGTGATAAAATTATTGAGTCATTCATACAAACCCTTCCCACAAAGAAAACTTTAGGCAGAGATTTTTCAGCGGAAGTTCTACCAAACTTTTAATGAAGAAAGAATTCCAAACTTACACAATATTTTTCAGACAAAAGAGGAAAAGAGAAATATTTCCCAATTGATTGTATAAGACTAGTATTATTCTGATGCCAAAACCTGACAAGGATAGTATTGAAAAAAAGAAACTAGAAGGCAAACCTCAACTATAAACATGGATGCCAAAATCCTAAATGAAGTACTGGCAAACCGAGTTAAGATTCATAAAAGAAATTTATCTCAAGAGTGAAAACGTATTTTATTATTAGAAAATCAATCAATATAATTTGCCATATTAACAGAAAAAGGAGGAAACTCATATGATCATTTCAATACATACAGACACTCTGACTTAAATTTTTAAATATTCATTCATGATTTTTTAAAAGAATTAAATCAATTTATAAATAGAAGAAAAGGACTTTAACCTGATGAAGTATCTTTTTAAATGACACATAAAGTATCATTCTTAATGGTGACCTCTTTCAATCTTTGCTTAGAAATAGAGCAAGGCTACCTGTTATCATAATTCCATTTGACATTTCACGGTAGGACCAGCTGGTGCATTAAGTCAAGGAATAGAAATAACATGTGAGAACTGGCAAAAAATAAATAAGTAAATTAATGGAATTGTCATTATATGCCGAGGATATAATACATAGGCAATACAAAGGATTTTACACATATGTAATTTGAATGAATATAAAAGTTTTCTAATATGGCAGAATATATAAATCAATATTAAAAACCAGCCTTTGCCAGGTGCAGTGGCTCACACCTTAATCCCAGCACACTGGGAGGCTGAGGCAAGTGGATCACCTGAGGTCAGGAGTTCGAGACCAGCCTGGCCAACATGGTGAAATCCAGTCTCTACTAAAAATATAAAAATTAGCCAGGCATGGTGGCATAAGCACCTGTAATCCCAACTACTAGGGAGGCTGAGGCAGGAGAATCGCTTGAACTCTGGAGGTGGAGGTTGCAGTGAGCCGAGATCACACCATTCCACTCCAGCCTGGGTGACAAGAATGAAACTCCGTCTCAAAAAAAAGGAAAAAAAACCCCAGCTTTTTATCAATATTAAAAACAAGAAATAAAATAAATAAATGCAAATTTTTACAGAGTATGTGTATTATATACACACTTTTCAGCTTCGGGTAGTGCTAGACTCACTCAGATCAGACCAACCATCTTGTTGATAACAACTATAAACTCTGCGCAAAATGTAAAGAGCAACTGTTTTAAGTCTCAGGAAGGCAAAGAGAAGTAGCCAGGAACTGAATAGGCATCCCGCGTGTGGAAGATGGACTCGTGCTGGGTAAGCCCAACATGTACCCAGCTTTTTCCAAGGTTTGACACATGGGAAACGGATCTCATGCAGAGAACAGCAATCTTAGTGAGCAGGACTTAGACGTCAGAGTTCAGGCCACCAGGGCCTCTGGAAATTGAGGGTGAAAATATCAGAAAGGAAAAAACTAACATGGAATTGGTCTCCCAGGAGAAAAGCAAGGAAATGAGGGAGAGAGAGAGATATATATATACACACACACACATATTATATATATATACACACACATATTATATATATTATATATACACACATATTATATATATTATATATATATACACACACACACATATGAATAAATATTGGTAGAAAATTTGACAATTTTCTACCAATTTGAAACATCAACCCACAGCCGCAAGAATCTCAACAAATCCCAATCAAGATAAACACAAAGAAAGCCACACTTCAGCACCTCCTAATCAAACTGATGAAAAAAATAAATGAATAAAATTTTAATCCTCCAGGGCGACTGCACCATTTGGTCATGAAAGATTAGCTGACATAGAATTTGTCTTCTCACCTCAACCGGTTAGAAACTGTTAAATATAGAAAACAACTGTTCCGTGTGCTGGGGGGAAACGATGATGCAGGACGGTAATCAGTGAGATTAAACAAACACACAGAGAAAATCCTGCAATCGCTCTGGCTTTCTCAGGGTGGACCAGAGCTGTCTCGATGGTGGGAGGAGAGGGAGGGGGAGGCTGGGGAGGCCACAGCAGCTGGAGTTTGCAGGTGGATGATCCAAGAAGAAGGAGCCACGCAGAGAGAGAGCTCAGAAACCTTCAAAAAGCTCTCCTTGAGACCCTGGCTGGATGCTAATCTACACACACATCAGGGGAAACAACACAAAGCCAGTAAGCTTGGGAGCTATAAAGCGAAAAATTCCCAGATCTCACTCAGGGATGGAAGATATTTTAATTCCATCCTGCGAGAGTAGAAAGACTTTATTGAACACATGGGGCAATCCCTAGAGACCCTGAAAGGGCCAGGCTGCAGGTGTGGGGCTAATTTGTTTCTGGAGTAACAACTACACTGAACTCTTCTAACAAAGCACAAATACAGCCTCAAAGAGACCAACCTGATCCACCAGGAAACTAACTTCCTGTCTAAACAAACTTCAGTGCTCTTAAACGGAAGACAACAAAACTGAAACAATCAATGATGGAAAAAGCAAATTGCCTGGTATCCAATAAAAAATTACAAGCCATAAATAAGCCAAAGAATTCAATTCCTAGAAACATGCCTGTCCCTCACACAACTGAAAAATCGCCATTGTGAGGATTTAAATGTGCTCTTTTTTTTTTTTTTTTTTTTTTTTTTTGAGACAGAGTCTCACTCTGTCACCCAGGCTGGAGTGCAACGGCATGATCTTGGCTCACTGCAACCTCTCCCTCCCGGGTTCAATCAATTCTCCTGCCTCAGCCTCCCAAGTAGCTGGGATTACAGGCGCCTGCCACCACACCCAGCTAATTTTTGTATTTTTAGGAGAGACGGGGTTTCACCATATTGGCCAGGCTGGTCTTGAACTCCACCCACCTCGGCCTCCCAAAGTGCTAGGATTACAGGCATGAGCCACTGAGCCCGGCCCAATTTGCTCAGATAGTTAAAGGAAAATATGAACATGGAGAAAAATTGAAAGTATCAATTAGGGCCAATAGCAACATCTAGAACCAAAAAATGTAATCTCTAAAATAAAACTTTCACAAGATAAGGTTAACAACATATTAGATACTGGAGAGCAAAAGATTCACTCAAAAACATAGCAATAGGAACTATACAGTATGAATCAGGGAGGGAAAAAAGATTTTAAAAACAAACAAAAAAGACTGAACAGAGCCTCAGTAATCTGTAAGACAATATCAAATCATTTGAAACATAAGCAGTTGGAAGCCCTGAAGGAAGAGGAACAGAGACAAAAAGAAAGTTTACTTAAAGAAATAACAGTCTTAACATTTGTCAAACTTAATGAAAACTATAAATTTACAAAGAAATAGCTCAATATAAAAGAAAAAATCATGCAAAGGCACAGCCTAATCAACATTGCTGAAAACCAGTGAGAAAGAGAAAAATCTTAAAGGAAATTCAGGAGGTGGGGGAAATATTTATGTATGGAGGAACAAAGAGAAAAAATATAGGAGACATATCATCTGAAACTACGTAAGTCAGAGAACGAGAATGACAACTTTAAAGTGCTAAAAAAAAAAAAAAATCAACCTAAAATTCTATACCCAGTAAGAAAATCCTATAAATGAAGGTTAAATAAAAACTTCCTCACACAGACAAAAATTGGGAGAATTTGTTGCCACTAGGTATGCGCTGTTTTTAAAAAGTTATAAAAATTATTTAGGTGAAATAATAATGATGCCAGGCAGAAACATGGATCCACACAAAAGAATGAAGAGCAGTGGAAATGATAAATAGGTGGGTAGACAGAAAAATATCTTTTTCTGATTTTAAAGTTTTCTTTTTTTAGAAAACTGGCTGTCTAAAGGAAGAGCACATATTGGGAGATTTATGACATATGTAGAAGTAAAATATGTAGGCCCGCTATTGCACAAAGGACAGAAGGAGGAAGGCTGTAAAGTTCTTATACCATAGGTAAAGTGAAATGATGTTACTTGAAGGTAGAGACTGATGAGTCAAAGGCACATATTGTAAACCCTAAAGCAACCATTAAAATTTTTTAAAGTCATAGCAAAATAATAATAATAATAATGCAGATAAAACGGAATCATAAAAAATAATCCAAAAGAATGAAGAAAGAGAAAGGATCAATTAAAAAAACAAATAAAATAATAGTAATAAAATACAACAAATACAAAACAAATAGCAGGGTGGTAGATTTAAACCAACCATACTGATGATTACATAAAATGTAATTGTCACTCAGGATGGCTTCTGTCTACAACAACCTATTTTAAATACAAAAGCACACATATGGAGGCCAAGGCAGGAAGATCACGAGGTCAGGAGATCGAGACCATCCTGGCTAACACAGTGAAACCTCATCTCTACTACAAATACAAAAACAAAATTAGCTGGGCATGTGGTAGCAGATGCCTGTAGTCCCAGCTACTCGGGAGGCTGAGGCGGAAGAATGGCGTGAACCCGGGAGGTGGAGTTTGCAGTGAGCTGAGATCCCGCCAGTGCACTCCAGCCTGGGCAACAGAATGAGACTCCATTAAAAAAAAAAAAAAAAGGGGCACACATATACAATTCTGAACTAATACATGAAAGGAAAAAAAGATACACACAAAGATTAAAATTAGAAGGCTGGAAAATACATGCCATGCAAAACCGTATGCATAGGAAATATGGATACTACTAGGGATAAAGGGAGACACTTCATAACAATAAATGGGTCAATTTATTTGAAAGCTATAATAATTCTAAATATGAACATATACCTAATAACAGAACTTCAAAATTCATGACAGAACTGAAAGGAGAAATAGACAGAACCACAATTATACTTGGAGATTGAAGACTCTTTTCATGTTAATTAACAGACAGAATATCAGTGAAGATGCAGAAGATTTAAACAAATAACACTATCAACCAAGAAGCACCAGTTGACACTTGTAGAACACGCTACCTGATGACAAGAGAATACACATTCTGTTCAAATAAACATGGAACATTCACCAAGACAGACCATAAAATAAGTCTCAATATATTTTTAAAAATTGAAATTATAATAAAACAAAAATTTTACAAACACAGAATTAAATTAGAAATCAGTAACAAAGTTTGAAAAATTCTCCAAATATTTGGAAATTAAACAATACACATCAAAATAACCCATGGGTCAAAGAAACTATTCCAAGGGAAATTGAAAAATGATTTATGCTACATTTAAAAAAGGAAAATTATTAAAATTTGTGGGTTGCAGCTAATGCAGTATGTAAAGGAAAACTAAGAGCTTTAAATGTTTATATTGGAAAAATAGAAAGGCCTAATGTTGATAAGCCTGTTTTGTACCTTAAGAAGCTGAGAAAAAGAGCATATTAAAAGCAAAGTAATTAAAAGAAAGGAAATTATATAATTAGTAGCAAAAATAAAGTAGTAACAAGAAAATCAGAGAAAATCAATGAAACCGACATCTGTGTCTTAGAAACAATCAACTAGCTAAGCTGATGAAGACAATAAGGTAAAAGATGCAAATTTACCATATTAGGAATGAAATATATGACATCACTGTAGGAATGAAATATATAGCATCGCTATAGATCCCATGATAATTAAAATAATAATATGGGATTATTATGAAAAAATGTTTATGCCATTCAATTCAACCACTTCAGTGAAATAGACAAATTCCATGAAATATTCAAATTGCCAAAACTGACTCAGAAAGAAATGGAAAATATGAACAGCCCTATAATGACCACAGAAATTAAAATCACAATTAAAAATCTTCCCACAAAGGTAACTCCAGGCCCAGATGTCTTCACTGAGTAATTATATTGCATGCTAGGAACAAGTAAAATGAAATCTATACAATTACTTTCAGAAAATGAAGGAAAAAGGAACACTTCTCAATTCATTTTATAAAGTTAACACTAACCATTACTAAAACCTGATACAGACATTGCAACAAAAGAAAACTACCCAACAATATTTCCCATATATATAGTTGTAAAAACCCTTAACGGGTCAAGTCCACCAACATATGAAAGTTGGTGTATCCCAGAAATGCAAGGTTGTTTTAATATTCAAAAAATCAAGGTGAGTCATCATACCAACAGCATATAGGAGAAAAATGATACACTTTTCTCCATAGAGGTAGAAAAAGCACATGGCCCAATTTAACACCTACTTGTAATAACAATTCTCTGTAAACTAGGAATAGAAAGAACGTCCTCGAAATAATAAAGAGCACCTAACAAAAACTTGCGCTAAAATTTGATAATAAAAGACCAAATATTTTCCCACAAGACTGAGCACAAATCAAGGATGTCTGCTTTCATCATTTATGCTCAGCATTGTACTGAAAGTCTTAGCCAATACCAGGAGGCAAGAAATTAAAATAAAAGGCATGACCAAGCAAGGTAGCTTATGCCTGTGATCCCAGCACTTTGGGAGGCCAAGGCAGGAGGATCCCTTGAGCCCAGGAGTTAGAGACCAGCCTGGGCAATATGGTGAAACCCCATCTCTACAAAAAATACAATAGCTGGGCATGGTGACACATGCCTGTGATCCCAGGTACTCAGAAGGCTGAGGTGGGAGAATTGCTTGAGCCTGGGAGGTCGAGGCTGCGGTGAGCTGTGATCGTGACACTGCACTCCAGCCTGGGTGACAGAGGGAGACCCTGTCTCAAAAAATAATAATAAGAAGAAACAAAAGGTGTCCAGATTGGAAAAGAAGAAACAAACGTCCCCCTTCACAGACAGTAGTCTGTGACATACTTGACATAATTAACTCAAATGAATCACAGGGTTACATTAAGTGCTGAAACTATAAAAGCTCTCGGAAAATATCTTTGCACCTTAAGACAGCAAAGATGTCTTAGATGTTACACAGAAAGCACAGACATCAAAGGAAATACTTATAAATTGGACTTCATAAAAATTTAAAACTTCTGCTCTTCCAAAACATTATGGAGAAAGGGAAAAGGCAAGCTACAAACTGTAGGATGATATCTGCAACACATATAGCTTGACAGAGACCTGGCATCAAGACATGTAAAGATTTCCTACAACTCAATTATAGGAAAACAAGTGAAAATGGATGAGGACTTTGAAAAGCCTCTTCATAAGAGAAAACATAGTCAATAAGCACATGAAAAGGTGCTGAACACCACTAGTCATCAGAGAAATGCAAATGAAAACCACACCTGTAGTCCCAACGACCCAGGAGACTGAAATGGAAGGATAGCTTGAGCCCAGGAGTTTCAGGCTGCAGTGAGCTATGTTCACACCACTGCACTCTAGCCTGGGCAACAGAGCAAGACCTTCTCTTTAAAGAATAAAAATGAAACCACAATCAGATACCACTCTACACTCACTAAAATGGCAAAAATGTCATACCAAATGGAGAGAATGTGGAGTAGATGGGACTTCAAGTAACATAAAATGCTACAGTCACCTTCAAATTCCTTAAATCTTAGTCATACACCTACCCTATGACTCAGGCACTTTATAGCTTTATTCATAAGAGCCAAATACTGAATACAATCCAAATGACATCAGCAGGTGAATGTATAAAATTCTGGTATAAATGTCTGATGGAATACTACTCACTATGAAATGAGTAAGCACACAACATACAACAACATGATGAATCTAAAATCACCACACTGAATGAAGAAATCCAGACACACAGAATGCCTACTATGACTCCATTTATAGAAAAGTCTAGAACAAATCAAACTTTTCTCTAGTGACAGGAAGCAGACCATAGGTGGCGTAGGGCTGGGGGAGAAGGTTGGGGACTGGCTGAAAAGGGTCATCGTGGAATCGGGGGTGAGAGAAATATTCTATATCTTGACTGTGGTGCTGGTTACACTCATTTGTCAGAATTTATCAAACTGTACAGTTAAAGTGACTGCATTATTATATGTGTAGGATATCTTCATAAAGTTGCTTTCAAAAGGAATAATAGACTTGACCAGACACATCACACAAGAAGGTATACATGTGGCCAGTAAGCATGTGAGAGGCCTTCAGCATCCTTAGTTACCAGGCAGATGCCTACAAAAATGGCGATGACCATCACTTCGTACCCACTTGGAAAGACCCACTTGGAAAGCCCAAAATTAAGATAGCTGACAGCAGCAAATGCGAGGGTGTGGACGATGAGAAATTCCAGACACTGGCTTCTAGGGGTATATACAATGGTCACCCACTTGGAAAACTCTTTTACATTTCCTTACAAAGTAAAACATTGCTCCATTCTTTGAACCAGACATTCCACTTGGTTCGAAGTTACTCAAGAAAATGAAAATACATATCCACACAAAGAATTTGCACAGAATGTTCATAGCAGCTTCACCCATACTTGCCAAAAGCTAAAAGTATCCCAAATAACCATCAACAGGTGGATAGAAAGCAGATGATGGTATATTTATGCAATGAAACACCATTCTGTGATAAAGAGGAATGACTACAGAGGCACAAAACGGCACAGATGAATACCTCACAAACATGATGTGGAACGACAGACGCCAGATACCAAAGGACAAATGCTGGATAATTTCATTTACACGGAGTTCTCAAATGGGGAAACCTAATCTACAGTGACAAAAATCCAAACAGGAGTTGTGTCAACATGAGAAATGGGACAACTGCCCAGAAAGAGACACCAGGGAATTTTCTTGATTGAGATCTTGTTACTCAAGTGGACACGCACATCAAAACTCATGGAACTGCACTCCAAATTCTGTGTAACTTATTGTATACAAATGGTTCCTCAATGAGAAAAGCTCAGAAACTAAGTTACAATAGCATCTGAAAAGATGAAGAAGTACATCTAACAAACTGTAAAAGGTCTTTATTCAGGAAACTGTAAAACATTATTGAGGAATTTTAAATAAACTCTTAAAAATGGGGAAAAAATCTGCATTCATTGGAGGATTCAATATTACCCAGATGTTAGTGCTCTCTGCATTTATAGATTCTGTAAAATACCAATCAAAATCCCAAAAAGAACTTCTATGGAACTGGGCATGGTAGTTCTAAAATGTATGCAGAAATCCAAAAGGCAAGAATAGACAAGACACTGTTGAGAAGCCAGAAAAACCTGAGAGAATTCGCTCCACCAGGCACCAAGACTTCTTACAAAGCTCCTGTAGGTAAGACAAGGCTGGCCAGGGGCCATGACACCCGCCTGTAATCCCAGCACTTTGAGAGGCTGAGGTGGGAGGATCGCTTGAGCCCAGGAGTTTGAGACCAGCCTGGGCAACATAGCAAGACTCTGTCTCTCCAAAATCAAAAATAAAATAAAAAACCTAACAGGGCAAGGTGGCACATGTCTGTGGTCCAGCTACTCTCAGGAGACTGAGATAGGAGGATTACTCTCAGGAGGTTAAGGCTGCAGTGAGCCAAGATCATGCCACTGCACTCCACCCTATGCAACAGAGCGACAGAGACCCTGTCTCAGAAAAGAAAAGAAAAGAAAAGAAAAGAAAAGAAAAAGGTGGGGTTTTGGTGCAATGAGAGAGAATAAAGAGCCAGAAACAGGCCATTTATGTGTGGACACTGGATTTAGACGTGCCTAGCTCTGCACAATAACAGAAGGGAGAAATGGTTTGGGGACTGTTGATTATCCACATGGGGAAAGAAATGAAACTTGACCTGTTACCTCCCATAGCACAGAAAAATTAATTCCAGACAGACTGAGATCCAAAAGTGAAAGTCAAAACACTTCATAAAGCTTTTAGAAGGGATATGAGAGAACTTCTCCATGACCTTCAGTTGAGAAAAGATGTTTGAACAAGATTCAAAATGCAATAACCATAAAGGAAAAGGTGGATGAATTTGGCCACATAAAAATTAAGTATTTCTGCTCATCCAAAAACACCAGTAAAAGAGTCCAAAGGTGAGATCAGCAGTGACAGAAAATATTTGCAACACATATAACTGACAACAGCCTCATATCTAAAACATATAACAAACTCCTGCAAACTCGTTAGGAAAATGGATCCAGCACTTGAATAAGCACAGCACAAATGAAGGTCTCCAACTGACCAGTAAATGTAGACGGTGGTGCCTGAGAGTCATCAGGGAAATGCACATTACAATCTCAATGAGAAATCACTGCACACCCACCAAATGAGCTAAAATTACAAGGACTAGTGGGAGGGCAGAGCAAGGGACTGCCTCATGCAATACTGTACACACTGAATCCACAGCAAAGAGCTCCGATTGTCTGAGACATTGAAAGACACACATATGCTATGACCAACAGTTTCACTCTGAGATACACATTCAGCAGAAAGATTTGCACAAGAGCTCCAGCACCCAAACATTCTTTCGCAGCAAAACGGATAAATAAATCTTGGTACACAGCAATGAAAACGGATGCGTTGCAGCTGCACATGATAGAATGCATTAATCTTTAAAATGCCATGTGGAGTCAAACAAGCCAAACATAAACATCAGTACTGTATCATTTCATTTACATAAATACTTCGAACATGTTAAACTAAGCCATTATTTGAGGATACCTACACAGGTGGCAAAGCTATAAAATGTTGTAAAATAAAATAAGCTGTACAAGGAAAGAAGCGATTGCATAAAGGTCAGGGTGTGGGGTGCTGGGACGAACAAGAGTAACTTGGGGGTGGGTCTGGCAGCTGGAAGTGGGAAAATGGGCATTGGCTGGAGGTGCCTTAGGGTCAAGGAAGGTTCCCTTTTAAAGATGGGAGCTGGTGTAGCCCATCTGTGGCTGATGATCGTGACTCGGCAGGACACGAAGATGGTGACTCAGCAAGAAGGGAAGGAGGCTGGAGAGATGCCCTGCAGGGGACAAGAGGCGTGCACAAGGGGACAAGTCCATGCACAAGTGGACCTTAGCTGACCTCAGGTGACCTTAGGTGGACCTTAGGTACCCAGGCAGTTCATCCAACAAAACATAGGTCCATGACAGAAGCTGACAGATACAGGGAAAAGGAGATGAGGGCAATTTCCTAGCTGGTCCCTTCTTTTTCAGTGAAATAAGAAACCAGGTGTATTAGTTCATTCTCATGCTGCTATAAAGAACTACCTGAAACGGGGTAATTTATGAAGAAAAGAGGTTTAATTGACTCGCAGTTCTGCAGGCTTAACAGGAAGCATGGCTGGGAGGCCTCAGGAAACTTACAATCATGGGGGAAGGCAAAGGGGACGCAGGCACGTCTTACATAGCAGAGCAGGAGAGAGAGAGAGTGAAGGAGGAAGTGCCATATACTTTTAAACAACCAGAGCTCATGAGAACTCACCCACTCTCACGAGAACAGCCATGGGGAAATTCCCTCATGATCCAATCACCTCCTACCAGGCCCCTCCTCCAATTCTACATGAGATTTGGGTGGGGACACAAATCCAAACCATATCACGAGGTCAGTGTCCCCATCATGCCAAGGCTTATGGAACCCCTGGGTTTCTTTTTTTTGAGACAGAGTCTCGCTCTGTCACCCAGGATGGAGTGCAGTGGCACGGTCTCAGCTCACTGCAGGCTCTGCCTCCTGGGTTCACGCCATTCTCCTGCCTCAGCCTCCCCAGTAGCTGGGATTACAGGCGCCCACTACCATGCCCGGCTAATTTTTTGTATTTTCAGTAGAGACAGGGTTTCACCGTGTTAGCCAGGATGGTCTCGATTTCCTGACCTCGTGATCCACCCGCCTCGGCCTCCCAAAGTGCTGGGATTACAGGCGTGAGCTACCGCGCCCGGCCAGAACCCCCGGGTTTCTCAACATCACTGGGCAGGTCCTGAGACCAGGTCGACCAGGCCTACCCAGGCCTGCTGAAATGCCAGTGGCCACAGCATCTCTGGGAACTGGAGGGGTCCACACAAAAGACCACAAGGAAGCCAAGATGTCTAACACCAGGATCAAGGGTGTAGGGGCAATCACCCAAACCTGCAGAAATAAATCCCTCGAGAGAAATGCATGAAAAACATCATCTGTGTTGCCAACAAAGTACCCAAGCAAACTCTTGGGAATTAAATACTCAAAGCGGCCCATGCTCATGTTGAAGGCATCAGGCAAACGCTGAGTACCTCACATCTGTGAGGGCAGGAAGGAGGAGAGAGTGCATTCTGAAAGCCCCAAGTTCAATTTCTACACAAAGTGCCTGTAGAGCTGAAGTGATCAAATCAGGGAACTTGGTAAATACCAGCTGCTGCACTCCCAGCTATTTTCAGCTTTCTGAGAAGAAAATGGGGTCAGAACCCCAGTATTGCTCCCCCCTACAGAGTGGCAGCCGCCCAGGAGAGGGCCCGGGCTGGAGTATAAGCCCTGAAATGCAGGAGGAGCCTCACTTTGCAGATTTATTGAAGCATAGTCACCGGCTTCAAAAACAGCTTACTTCAGGGACATTTTGGAGCACTGAAATGAACTTATTTGAAAATTGCAAGAACCACATGAAAATACGGTGACATTTAATGATAAAGTTTATGGATTCGAAGCAAAAACATCACCTTTAGAAAAGCGAAATCAGAAGCCGCTCACCAGTGGTGTTTAGTGGGGGTTATCATTTGAATCCTACAGAAGAATCATTAAGGTTCTGGGAGGAACATCTGTGGATGTGAGGAAAAAGTCGTTATTTTGAAATATTTGATATAAAAAGTTCAATTAGATTCAAAATCCATTTGCATTATCACAGAAAATTCTAACATTATATTTGTCAACGAAAGAAAAAGACGGTTGTTACATTAGAAGAATGAGTTCAATTCAGAGCAACTGGATTATTCGAATTCCGGTTTATGGAGAGAAAGGAGGTTTTACCAGGCTGAAACGCAGCCACCATACTCTCCAGCCATTTGTTCTCAGCCCTTGCTAGAGTTTCTTATCCTCAATCTGGGGAGATTAACCCAGAAATTATCCCAGGCCATTTCACGTATAAGCCGATGTAAAGAAAACTCAAGTGCAGGCTCAGTCTCTGATTTTAAATTTATGAAAGGGTTTTATTTGAAAGCTTTACATAAATTCAATATTCAATAGCCTCCCTACTCCTCAGCATTTTTTTCTTAACATTATCTAATATGAAAACCTGTGGACATTTTCACCAAGGTTTAGGGACCCGAGTCCCCTGCAGTTTGTCCTGGTGCAGTGAACAGCCCCAGCCACGTTCCATGTCTGCCAGGACGTAAGCAAGGCTCAGAAGTTTTTGAGTTTCAGGCCGAGGGTTAGGAAGGTGGGCCCTGGCCACAGAGAGCCTGGATGTAAAACCCCACTCTTCACCCAGAGGCTGTCGGGCAAGCGACCCAGCCACTCCAAGCCTCAGTTTTCTCATGTGCAAAATGGGACAAATAACCTAAGAGGGTTTAGTTAACATTACACAGGCAAATTCTGACCCAAAATGATCACTCAATCCACATCCAAAACCACTTTGTAGAAGGAAGGCAGACGCAGGCTGTTAGCTGAAGCAGCGTCCACAGGAAATGGGAGGCCACATGACCGGGCACTCCGGCAGCGACACTGGGCCCAGGCCCACCACACACACCACAGTGACCCAGGGGACGCAGCTGGGTCAGGGCCTGGTCTGAAGTGACCTCAGCAGGCTCAGACCCTACACAGGACACACCCGAACCTGCTGTTCTCCACTCTCGCCAGGCTCTGCCCGGGCTCACCTGGGTCTGG
The DNA here is from genome assembly GCF_028858775.2 of Pan troglodytes. Lineage (NCBI taxonomy): Eukaryota > Metazoa > Chordata > Mammalia > Primates > Hominidae > Pan > Pan troglodytes. The sequence continues at coordinate 49,305,742 of NC_086016.1, read as the reverse complement.
GCCGAGTGTCACCCCCTGTTCTCACTCTCACCAGGGGGCTGGAGGTCTAGTTGGGCCCGATGATTAGGGGTGCAGACAGGGCCACCGGAGCAGCTGCCTCTCCCAGCAGTCAACTTGTGACACCACCGCTCACCCCACTCTGGCCAAAGCCAGCCCCATAGAGCCCCAGAGCATTCGAAGAGGAGCTCCAGGGGCCCTGCCAGGCCCATTCCACCCGGGGCTTGCTGCCAGCTAGAGCACTCAGGTCGGGACCTCTGTCTCAGAAGGCACCACCCTCCAGTCCCTCCCAGGGTGGTGTGCACAGCAGGCACCACGGAGAACATTGAGCTGGCAGGCCACGGTGGGGGCAAGCCACGGTGACCACCACCCAACGTGGCTGTGGGCTAGAGAACAAAAGCTCATCTTTCATCGCGTGGGCCTGCAGGGAGGCTGGGGCCTTGCTGATCCTGGAGGGGTGGGGGACACAGGCTGAGAGGTACACACACAATACACATATCACATCATATGCACACATATCTTGTACACACACACACCACACACACATCACATGCATACATACCCCTCACACACACATCACATCACATGCACATATACCCCATACACACATACCACACACCATATCACAGGCACTCATACCCCACACACGCACACCACACACGTCCCATATACACATGCTCCCCACACACACCACATACCACGCACGGTCTCCACTTGCATTTCCTTGGCTGTGCAGAGCCATGGCCGTACCTATCCCTAAAGGGCCGTGTGGTGCTCCACGTCTGACAGGGGCAGGTGAGCTGGACGCACAGCACGGGCGGCCCACAAGCTGGACAGGCCACTCACCCAGTCAGGCAGCCTTGTCTAGTCTTCCTTTTGAGCCTCACTGTCCTTGGTCCCTACACTGTTCTCCTCTCTGGGAGCTATGCCTCACCTGGTGGCCCCACCAGCCTGCTGGGTGTGTGGCACTGTCTCTGCTGCACCAGGAGAAGCCTTAGAGCTCCATCACCAGCCGCAGCCACACATGGCAGAGCTTAGAATTTGGCCTGCAGAGGCGTCCCCAAATGTCCTGGGCCTGGGAAAAGGTCCCTTCCCCTTCCCACCCACACCCACTCCCCAGAGAGAGTAGCAAACTGGAAGGTCTGCATCTCACAACTAGGGGCCCTCCAGGGGACAGGCAGCCTGAGTGCAGGCACCTGCTCCCACCCTCTGTCCCCCGTGGTTTGGGGCAGCTGAGCTGCAGGGGGAGCTGCATTCATCCATCCCCAGGATGGGGAGGAGGTGGGTGTGCCCCTGGGGCAGAGGAGCCTTGTGGAGAAGGCCGTGAGGATGGAACTCACCGTTGCTGGTTTTGCAGGAACTCTACATCCTCGAGAGAAGTAGGGCAGGAGGAGAGAGGCATGTGCACACTTAGGGTGCTGCCCTCCATGGACCTGTTCTCCCAGAGAAAGGCCCAGCATCCCACCCTCTACTCAGGCCTGGCATCAGTGCTCCATAAGCCACATAAGCATATATAGGTCGGTTCTCAGGAATCAAATCCTGGGTTTTCTAAGACATCCAGAGGGCATCTCCAGGCTTCCAGTCCCTGACTTAGAGTGGGCACCACTACATGGAGATTGAATGTGTGGATGGATGGATGGACAGATGGATGGAAAAATAGATGGATGGGTGCATTGATGGATGAATAGAAGGTAGACGGGTGGATAAATGGATGGATAGTATGGATGGATGGATAGATAGGATGGGTGGGTGGATGATTGGATGGATGGATGGATGGATGGATGGATGGATGGATGGATGATTGGATGGATGGATGGAGGGATGATGAATGGATAGATAGATGAATAGTAGATGGACAGATGGATGAGTGAATGGGGGGCTTTGCATGCACTCTCACAATCGCCCACCATAAGGAAGCCACAGAAGACATAGCCCAGGACTTCACCAGGACCATTTTGGTGGCTGGCGGAGCTGGCATCTGATTGGGGCTTCCAACGACCACAGATTGGTGACAAGCGGTGGGTAGGAGCCGCACATCAGGAAAGACACAGCGCAAGGGACCTCCTCCCTGTTATATTATTAAATCCAAACAAGAAGTCTAGACAGTAAGTCCTTTTATATTTTACCCTCCACACCCAAGCCACAGTGAGCCCAAAGCCCCCAAGGGGAGTGGGTTGAGCTAGAATGCGCAGCAGCTGCCAAATTCTCAAGCCAGCCCCTCTAGTGACTGCCTGTCTCATCATGGCCCCTGCTCTCAGCCTGCACGGGGCTCCAGTTCTAAGAGCCAGCCCTTGAGCTTTCTGTAAACATCAATAGCCCCAGCACCTCCTGCCACCTGGATTCCATCTTTGTCTCCACCCACAGATCTGCATTTCCTCCAGTCCCCTCCTCCCCATCCCTATGCCCCCTGGCCCTGCTGCAGCCTGAGGCCTTAGCTCCAGCCTGTAGGAGCGGCTGCAGGCACAGTAAGCCCACGTCTTCCAGGCTTACCACAGTGATGCTGTGTGTAATATACTTGGACTTCCAGGTTCACACTGCTGCCCACTGCAGAAGGGGCCAGGGAGAGAGGGCATCCCGCCCCGCTACTGCTTTTTGGAGACCAGCTGAGCAGTTTGTATCAAAAGTATTGTAAATGTACATACTTTTCATCCCAGTGTATCCACTTTTAAGAATTTACCCTGGAGAGACTGTCATGAATTTGCATGAAAATGTACTAGAAGGTAGTCACGTCAGCTATCTCTATAAGAGTAAAACAGGAGGAGTCATTTAAATGGCACATCCGTAAGACGGATGGCTGCAGCCATCATAACTCAGGCTGTGGACAAATGCATGTGACATGAGAAAACTTTAAAATATGATATAATAAAGTGAAAAGTGCAACCTCAAATCACCTGCAATTAAGTTTTCAACATCGGTATATATTGCATGAGTGTGTGCTCAGGCAAAGGCATTTGAGAAAAAACCAGAAAGAGGTTTAGATAACGTTAGCAGTTGTCAGTAGGATGTGAAAATGCAAGAGGCTTTTGTTTCTTTTGGCTGCCCCCTGTGTTTTCCAGGCATCATATAAGGAGCATGCATTACCTTTGCATCCAGAAAATAACTATTTTGAGAAATCAGTAGGATCCGGTCTAGGCCCCACATCACAACTTATTCCTAGGTACCCAGGGCTGGCAGGCCCCAGGCGCAGAGCGTGCAGACCTCCATTTGCAGGAAATACAAGGAAGACGCTCATGTCACCAGGAAAATCATAGCAAATGCACCACGCTTGCTCTGTGCCCACTCTGTGCCCAGTACCTTCCTTGATTAACTCATCAGCCTCCCAGCGCCACTGAGGAAGGACCTGCGGGTCTCCTTTTACAGATGAATGACTTGAAGCACAGCGAGGTGAGTAACGTGGCCTGGGTGGGACCAAGTGGTCAGTCCTTCCTTCCACATGGCCCAGATGAGGGGAATCATGTAGGGGAGCTCTGGCCGAAGGTGGCAACAGGACCCTAGACCCAGCCAGAGAAAGCAGAGGCCCCCAAGAGAGGGGCTGGGGTTGGCTGGCCCCTTCCCCGGTGAGGCTGGGCTGGGGCAGGTGGCAGGTCCGCTGTGGAGGACGCCAGGCCCTGCCCAGTTAGAGGCAGCTGTCCCAGCCACCCTGTCCACAGGGTCCTAGCCGCTTGGTGTCCCCCTCCACATGCTGTGGTCTTCCTCACCCCCACATGCACCTGGTGAGGAAGGGGTGACTAAACAAATGCCTTCTGAAGGTTGGAATAAGCACATGTACCCCAGAATGTTGGCAGATCCTTGTCCTCACAAGAGTGGGTCAGGAAAGCCCAGGTGAGAGCTGAGGGGTGGCTGGAGATGGAACAGTCAAGAGAGGGGACAGCCCACGGCTTCCATTATGCCCATCCGAGGCATGGGGGTCTCTGGAGCAGAGAAAGAGCGGGTGGGAAGGACAGAAGTGAAGCCAGAAGACCAAGGCCCAGCAGAGGTGGCTGGAGACCGGTGACCTGCAGCCCAGGGCTCCTTTGCAGTAGCGAGAACCCCACTTCACCCTCAGCAGCACAAGTAGCTGTCATCATCACTCCCACACTTGGCAGGTGAGGAAAGTGAGACTCAGAGAGACGTGGACAGGTGTGGGTTCACAGCGCAAACAGGCAGGGGTGGCCTCATGCAGAGTAGGGTTGCAAAGAGAGGGAGAGTATGGCGTGTCGGGAACCTGCTCTGTGCCCGGCTCTCAGCCTGGCCTTTTGCACGCAGCCCCTCACCTCGAAACCTGGGGTGGTTACCCCCATGTTCACACGAGAAACCTGAGGTTCAGGTAGGATAAGTGACTTGTCCACGGTCACACAGCAAAGGGCAGAGTGGACGTCAGACCCAAGATGACTCCAAAGCCGGGCTCCTCCCACCCAGGGCCCTCACGCACCCACTGGCTTCATGCATTCATGAAGCCACCGGCAGCACCAGGCGCCACCCAACACAAGCGCAAGATGAGGCTGGAGGCTGTCCTCACTCACTGGGACTGCAGGGGAGCTGGGGACACAGACACAGAGAAAAGTGCTGAGAAGACAGTAGGACAAGGGCCAGGTGAGACCTAAAGGGTGAATAGGTCATAACCAGGTATATCCGTCAGCCTTAGCTGTGTGACAAATGACTCCAGAACCCAGAAGCTTCTGCCTAGATGCGTTTCTTATGCTTCTGGGCCAACTGGTCACCTGCAGCTTGGCCACCTGGTTCTGCGGGTGATTCTGCGGCAGGCAGCCAATCAGCCAAGCCTCGTGCAGCCCAGGCTGGAGGTGCAGCAGGCGCCTGTCCCCTGGGATGTGAGCACAGAGGAGAGCAGGGCAGGACTGCCAGCCTCCTGGTCTTGGGGTGGGAGAAGGGTCGGGGGACGCGAATGAGCCTCCCAGAGTGTGGCAGGCGGCAGAGCCAGCGGGAAGAAAGCCCCAGGATAAAAGACAGCGCAGGAGTACGTGTGGCCCAGAAAGGTCAGCAGGCGCCTGGCACCCTCCAGTAACCCGCCCTCAGGCATGGCTTCCCTCTAAGAGCAAGGAGAGCCATTTTGAAGGAAGATTCCAGGAGCAGAGGGCCCAGTGGTTGGTTCCACCAGGTCTCTGGGCCGTAGAGACCCAAAAAGCAGAAAGGCCTTTTTGTGCATACCCAGGCCCCAATGCCACCTTTACTCCACATCATCAACTCCTTCCAACATCCCGCTTGCCCCAAGGTCCTGCTGGGGACCTGGTGGGGTGGGGTGGGAGGAGGCCACTCTGTGAACCCTGCTCTCCAAGGCCACGCAACGGGGCCTCTTGGAAAACGATGTTTCTGAAAACAAGAGAAGCCAGGCACAAAGCTCCTTCCCTCATCTCTAAGATGTCTTGTGGGTGGACCCACAAATCACACAATCAGTATTGGCACACACATTTTCACTGCATTTTCCCAGCGAATTCCCAGCCCTCCCCACTTCAAATGTCTCACACACACCCATTATGGCAGGGTATGAACCGGTAATTAACTCCCCAAACCTCCAGTGGAAACCAGTCTTCTTTGATTCTTGTCAAATTCCTTTAATTATGAATTTGCAACTGGCCCGCTCCTACACTCATCTGAGACATGGGGCAGCCTGCTTTCTGCCATGCTGGGTTTAAAAAAAAAAAAAAAAAAAGTTTAATGAGCCTTGAATTTCAGGAAAAAGAAAAAAAGATGAACTTTGTAAAACACACTTAAAGATTGGAGGGGCCCTGATGTCACTTCCCTTGAGGAGCTACCCCTGACCAGGCCGGCGCATCCAGGGGTTCCCTTCTCTAGGCTGTGAGAACCCACTGCCTACACGTGTCTGCAGGGGACAGCAAAAGCCATGGGAGACGGTTTGCAAAAATGGCCCAAATATTACACACACAGACACAAATACACACAGACACACACAGACACAAACACACACACACACACATGCCCCTTGCAATGTGACTTGGCAGCTTCTCCCTCTTGAATATGGGTGGACCTTGTGATGTGCTTTGGACAAAATAATTCAGCAAAAGTGACATCGCTTGTTCTGAGCCTGGCCTCAAAGGGCCTTATACTCTCCACTCCCTGTCTGAGTCCTTCCTGGCTGCCGTGAAGATAGCCAGGTCTCACCTGCAGGAGGATGGGGCCAGAGGAAGCAGGAGAAGAAGCAGGCTGACCACCCTTCAACCCCAGATGCCTGAACGAGCCCAGCCAGGACCGGAGTAGCCTGGCCCAGACCAGCCAAGCAGACCTGGGGTGCAGAGAAATGATAAGCAATGCTGATTTTGAGAAAGAAACTTTGGGACGTTTGTTACACACGAGTAGCTAACTGACACAGAAACCATAAGCATCAGGGTTTTTATGGAGATGATGACACCTACCCCAGGCCCCAGGACAGCCCCTGAGTCCTTATAACATGGTCACTGAAATCCCTCCTGAGTCCATCATGCAGGCAGCCTCTCCAGCCCTGCCTCCTCCCGCCTCCTCCACGGAGTGGCCACCAGGAAAAGCCTCCTAAAGTGCTTGAATTTCAGGAAAAAGAAAAAAAAATGAACATCGTAAAACACACTTAAAGATTGGAGGGGCCTCCTAAAGTCCCGACCAGGACCCCGTGCGTGCCTCGAGTTACCCCAGGGCACCTCAGGTCCCAGAGAAGGTCCTACCTCTTAGTAAGGACATTGAGCCCTTCCTGATCTGGCCCCCACACTTTATCTGGGGCTGAATCTCCCACGTCACCCACCCCTTGTGCCACCCAAACCCGCCCAAATTCACCGTCATTTCTCTCATTCTGAGCCCCACACTGTCTGTTCCTTCTGCCTGGAACATGCCCCTCCCCAGGCCCTCCAGCTCCCAGCAGGCACCTGCTCCATCTTCAGAGCCAAGGGCTCCTCTGCGCCACCTGCCCACCAGCAGCCACCGCCAGCACCCCCTGCTGAGTTCTCCGGGCACAGCTGCGCTGCACAGTGGTTAGGGGTACAGGAAACTCCTAAGGTTGGAGCCTGCCTCTGCCAATGACCAGCTGGGCATCCTACCTTCTCCGAACCTCAGTTTCCCCATCTCTAATGTGGACGTGAGACTAGAGCCTTCCTCACAGTGCTGTCATGGGAGTGAGGTCCTCCACGCGGAGGACAGCGCAGGCCCAGGCAGCACACAACGGAGGAATGGAGGACAAACACCAGAAACCAGGGCTGGGTGGGGGCGGGGCACCCTCAGGAGGCAGCGCCGACCCCTGAAATCTATGCAAGGAGGTTACAAGACATCTCTAGGACGTCTTGTCCACCCACGGGATGACTTAGAGACGAGGGGAGGAGCTTTGTGCCTGGCTTCTCAGCCCTCCAGGACAGGGTGGTCCAAGATCCCTCAGGAGGCTTGGAGTCCCCACAAACCCACTGATTTATAAATCTGGGACTCAGAAAAAATGCATGTCAAGGGCAGGGCTTGCTGCTGCAGCACTGGGTGTGGCAGGCGGGATCTGGGCAATCACCCGCCCTGCAAGATCGGCGGGTCCCAGCAGGCGGCCTTTCCCACTTCCTATCTGGACATTTGGAGTTGCATAGACACGACCATTGAGCCCCATTCCTTGCAAGGTAATTAGTCCATGACCCTGCAATCTCTGCATTTTGAAATTCATCCTGAACTCCCGCAACCCGCTGGGCTTCATTTCAAATGCCCGTGCTCTTTCATCTTCCCAGCCGCCTTCATTAATTCTCACACCCGAGCCGGGGTGCGTGTGCCCCCCTCTCCTCCCAGAGCTGTCTGCAGTCTTCGGCCTGCAGATTGATTGGTGCTTCCCCCTCCCTGGCATTTGCACAACGGGAGATAGTCTATGTGTCTGCGACTGGCCAATTTCTCCTTTCCCTCCAATTTGTAGCCAGTGTTAGCTCCCCGGTAGAGGAAGGTGAGGAGGAGATTAATTGGCAGAGCCAGACGAGGACTGTTCTACCCCTAAAGTGGGAGACAGGCCATGGAGAAGTCGTGGTTTAATTGGTTACATGTGACCCTTTCCCTTTTTTTAAATTTAATTCTAACTTTTAACATTTGAAGCTGCATCAATATTAATCATTGCTGCCGTTTTCTGAGTCACCTCTCACCCAGGAAAGGGCATGTCCATTTCTCAAAGGGAGGAAGATAGATTTGCAGAGCCAGGGGGCTCAAAGAGACCTTGGAGGTCCCAAGTCCTGCCCTCGGTCCTTGCGATGGGGAAACTGAGGCCCAGAGGGATGGCGCCTCGACCGGGATCGCACACCGAGGAGCAGCCCCAGGCTCAGCGCTGTGTCTCAGGTCCTGAGGCTTGCTTCACGTCTGCATCTGAGAGAGAGAAAGAGCGAAGGGAAGGACTCAGGGCTGGGAGGGGCAACACAACTCTGTTCTATTTTCCGGGTCTCTAGCAAGTCCCAGGAGTTTTGGAAGGATCCTTTTCTGACATTTCTGAAGGACAGTAATTCAGAATCGGCTCCAAGGCATCCAGCCTGCTGTGTTGCTCTTTAAGGAGGAGGGTGTTGAAGTGACCTGTGAAGTTGTGAAGCTGTGAAGCCGTGAGGCTGGATCTGCACAGAGCGTCCACGGAGCAGAGCCCCAGCTCCAGGCTTCGAGCAGGTGAAGCCGCTGCTCATTAGCGGGAAGGGGTATTGAACACCCCATGTGACTCTGGGCCCGAGTGGGCTCCTGTGTGCTTGTGAGTGGGATCAATACCCCTCCCGCCGCTATTGACAGGAACAGTGCTGCTACCCAGCAGGCCTCCCCATGGGCCCCCCCACTCAAGCCCTGCCACTCAGCACACGTTAGAGAGAGGATGTGAGGCCACAAAGACCCGAAAGTGTGACCAAAATGCAGGTGTGTAGCCACAGAGCACCGCCGCGGGCTCTCCTCTGGTCTCGGGTAAAAGCAAATGCAGAGCCCGCTCTTCCAGGCGCTCGGGCAGTGGGCACCCTCTGTGTGGACAGCTGTTGCACAGGCACTGGCCCTGAGCTCACTTTGGACCCTGCTCCTTCCCAGCTGGGGGCTCTGGGCTAGTCACAGCCCCTCACTGAGGGAGGCAGTCCCTCAATGGCCTTTGCCCACCTTTCCTGTCTTTGATCTTTCAGCTCGAGTTTCTCGGGTATTCCTGTGTCCAGATGCCGGGTCCATGGGGCCCTCACTCCTGGGGATCGGCTGGGGGCCGACTGCCATCACCAGAAACTAACTCTGTCTGATGCAAACAAAGAAGGAGCTTACTGAAGGACATTTGGGTCACAGGACAGAAGTAAGGCCAAGGAAGTGGGTCTGGGGCTGAGGAGGCTCTCAAGGAGGTGGGGCCAGCAGCAAGAGCCATTCAACCACCTCACCCAGGACCACCGCTGAAATTAACCACGCTGTTTTCAGCCAAGACTCACTGCGTCCCTACCCTGGACCAAGCACCGTCCCAGGCCTTGGGGATTGTGCAGGAAATAAATGAAAAGACAAAGCTCACCCATTTCTTCCACGCCTGCCCCCGACCACTCAAGATGCAAAGTCCTAGAGCAGAAGAGCTGATGGATGGGCTAAGCTCTGGTCACTGCCTACCCTGGGCTCTTGCTGGGCAGTAAGAGGATATGGCACAGTCTCCAGCCACCCTGGGGCATCCAGACAAGGGAGAACCACGAAAAGGGAGGCAGTGGCCCAGAGAGGCTGCAGGCAGGTCGCTCCTGTAGAGGGGAATGGTGAGCTGAGCGAGAGGGAGGCTGAGGCCATGGGGCAGGGCCCGTGTTTCTTGTGGCTGGATGGAGGGCACTGGGGCCAAGAGAGACAAGGGCATGGGAACAGAAGGGTGCTCAGGAAGACCAAGGATGCCAGTCCAGGGATGAGCTTCACCCCTAGGGCAATGGGGAGCCTGGATTTTGGGAGACACAAGGAGTGTTTGGGGTTCGGTGTTGAGGAAGGAATGCAGGGGAGGCAGGAAAACGGGTCAAGTTCAAGAGTAAGGGGTGTTTCTTGTCCATACACAGGACAGGATGGGCCCAAACTGACTCTCTGGGTACCCCGTGTGGTGTCCTCTGAGTCTAGCAACAATAATCTCATGAGGTCAGTCATAACGCAGGCTCGGCTCCCAGCCAGGGTCTCAACCCTGCTTGTGGTAACTCATCACCCTTCCAGCCAGCCCATGAGTAATGCATAACAAATGACCACCGGTTTATTGGCTCCCAGTTCTGTGGGTCGGAAGTCCAGCAGGGTGTGGCCGGGTTCCCTGCCAGGGGGTCTCCCAAGACCAAAATCCAAGTGCCAGCCCAGCGTAGTCCCGTCTGGATGCTCTGGAGAGAAATGTGGTTCTGAGCTCACTCAAGTCCTTACAGTCGTTGGACTGAGGTCTCTGTTGCTAGGCAGTTGTCAGCTGGGGCCACCGTGCCCCTGGAGGCAGTCACACTCCTCACCATGTGGCCTTTTCCAGCCTCACACTCTCAATGGCACATTGAATCTCATGCTTCCAATCCCTCTGGCTTCCTCTTCCTCCTTCCACGAGGGCACATCCTCTGCTTTTTAAAGGCATCACCTGATTAAACCAGACCCACCCAGCTAGTCTCCCTACCGTGAGGTCGACTGGGCAGAAGCAGAACATACGCCCGGGAATGACATCTCATCTTCATCAGCTCCAGGGATTAGCACAGAACATCCTCAGGGTGCTGTACTGGGTTGACCTGTTCCCTCAAAATGCATGTCCTTCCCAGAACTTCAGAATGCGATCTCATTTGGAAACAGGTCATTGCCGATATAATTCGTTAAAATGAGGTCACACTGGAGTAGGTGGGTCCTTCATTCAGTGTGACTGATGTCCTTACAAGAAGAGACTCACAGACAGAGACACAGGCAGAAGGCCACGTGGTGACGGAGGCCAAGATCAGAGCGATGTACCTACAAGCCAAGGAGCACCACGCACTGCCCACAACCCCGGAGATGAAGGGGACAGGGAACAGCTTCTCCCCTAGAGCCTGCGGAGGGGGCGTGGCCCTGACAACACCTTGATTTCTGACTTCTGGCCTCCAAAACTATAAGAGGATAAATTTCGGTTGTTCAGGGTATTTTGCAACAGCAGCCAAAAGAAGATAATACAAGGTCCATGTTTAGAAATTCTGCCTGTCATGCATAGGAACTCATATCCTGTCCATTTTGCAGATCAGAAAGCTAAGGCTCAGAGCAGTGAAGAGCTTGCCCGAGGTGAGAGGTGAGCAGCTAGCAGGCAGCAGGACTGGGTCTGGCACCCACGCCCTGAACCTCTGCTCCTTCTATGTCCCACAGAGGGGAGGGGTTCACATGGTCCTGCTTAGGGACAGAGTGGAGAGGGTCCAACTCCCAAAGCTCGTGCTCAGAGAGGACTCCTCGGAGTCCCCCCAAGACCAGGATGACAAGCTGGGCAGCAGAATCATCTACCATTGCAGGCGGAGCAATGGACAGTCAGAGATGGAACTGGTAAATAACACAATTTTTCATCCACGCCACAACACTTAGAGAAAGAGGGAACGATGGCTAATTATGCCAGGGTGACTGGCATCATGGGACTGTCCCAGGCAACCAGGACACACAGTCCTCTCCATCTGAGGCACCAGGCGGCCGAGAGCTGACCGCACAGCCTGCCCGCAGAGTCTCCTTCCCGTGAGGCCCCATGGCCGCCCGCCTGAAGTTCCAGGCCTCACTTCTCCGCAGGACTCCATCACTGGCTCCCAAACACGGTCCTTTGAGCCTCCTGCTCTAATTGCAGGAAGAGATTACTCCCACAGTTTCAGGGCCAACAGCTGGGCTAAGTGGCCGTCCCCAAAACCCATTTCCTGCCTGGCTGGGTACGGAATGTTCTTTCCCTCTAAGTAAAATAAACAGGTCTGAACTCATTGGACTTTTCTATTTGCCGTCCACTAAAGCCTTCTAGCTCCTGGGTTTTTATACAACTAAGATTTATAGTATCTATTCTCACCAGTGCAGAGTCCCCAGATAATGCTAATAGATGGCTAGTGTTGCCAATAAATCCCTCCGGCGGTGGAGAGAAATATCTATTTCAGATGAGTTCTCCAGAGCTAATCCACATTCCAAGTGGTGGAGGGCACTTAGGCTGAAACAGCTCCACTCAACAGGCGAGGGCACTTCCGCAGAGTCTGGGCCTCTGCAGCCCACCTCTGCATCCTGACACCCACAGAGATGCCAGGGCCAGAGCTTGTGGGGCTAGGAGCATCCATCCACCTTTGTAAAATGCTTCTGAGATGGGTCAACCAGACGGCCACACCCGGTCTCACAGAATGGGGCCCAGAGGAGGTACTCAATACTCATGGGTTGAGGAATTGATCAGTCCAAATACAGCACCCTCCCCCTAAGGTGGCCTCCTGTCCCTCCTAAGGTCCCCACCAGCCTCGAGTTCACCCAGGTGAGCTATCTTGGAACAGAGCTGGCCATACCCTCCCTGATGCCTGAATCCAGGCGTCAGGTCTCTCTGCTTCCAGCCCCTCCCTCCCAGCCTTGCTCCTCTCCTGCGGCTAAGGAAGGGATCCCCTACTGGGTCCTCATCCCATGCCCAAATCACCCATCCTGAAAATGAAGCTTCCCGTGCAGAATCACGCGAGCACACTCTGCATTTTCCCTCCAAAGCAAGAGTGGTGATCGGCCAAAGGTACTTGAGGGAACACCCCACTGCATTCAAGGCCCTCCATTGTGAGGGCACAAGCCACCTTCCCTGGACCCCGCCAGGCCTTGGACATGCCCAGGACCCCCCAGCTTAGGCCCTGGCTTCCCCAGCCCTCTGCAGGAGACCTTCTCCGTAGCACTGTCCCCTGCTGAAGTCACCCCGGGTTCCTGAGATCCAGCACAGATGCCATCTTCTCCAGAAAGTTTTCCCAGAGATTCACTTCTCTGAAGGCAAACCTCGCACCATGCACCGTCCCCCTGTGGGGAAGACAGCAACGGACAAAACCATGACATATGCGCAGAAAGCTAGAAGGGAGGATTTCGAATGTTCTGAACACAAAGAAATGTTAAATGATGGAAGTGCTAATCATCCCGATTTGATCACTACACATTGTATGTGCGGAAACATCACTCTGCACCCCATAGATATGTACAATTATTATGTATCCATTTTAAGAAATACCCCGTTCCTCCTCCTGGGGAATCGTGCAGCTTGGCCAGTGTCGTTCCCATCCCAGGGGGCTGTGTGGATCTTGGCCAGGCTATCAGAACCTGGGTCATGTCTGGGTGTGCAGAGGCCTCTGTGCTGGGCACCTCTGCCTGCTGGGCAGCGGCCCAAGCAAGGGCGGCCTCATTCCAGGACCACAGGTGAGTCCTGGAGAGGTGGTGGGCAGAGAAGCAGCCAGCCTTCATCTTTCATTTGAGATTAAATAGGGTGTGTCAAAATTATTTGCCAGTATTACCACAAGGACAGAGAAACAGAAACCTATGTCGTCCCCGTAAAAGCTCATCTGCGCTGGGGGCGGCTCTGGGGGCCAGGGCACCTACACTTATTCTCATGCAATTCTCACAGCAACCCCAGAAGATGAATCCAGTGTGGACCACGCTTCACAGGCGCAGCCATTGGGGCTAAGAGAAAGTAGGTCTCCCCCACCAGGCAGCCTGGCTGGACTCAGAGCTGGAATTAGCACATGGCCTGGCTCTACCTGGCTGCAGCTGTGCTGGGTGAGTAGAAGGGATCCTCCAGGGTTGGGGCAGGTTAGCCCGAGGCTGGCGTGGCTGGCAGTAACCATCTCTCTTCACACGTCAGAATCAAGATTTGTCGTGATGAGGCCTGGATTTACTTCCTGGCTCCACCCGTGACCGAATCTGCAACCTTGGGAGAGCTATTTTCCTTTTTTTTTTTTTTTTTTGAGACGGAGTCTTGCTCTGTCGCCCAGGCTGGAGTGCAGTGGTGTGATCTCGGCTCACTGCAAGCTCCGCCTACCAGGTTCGTGCCATTCTCCTGCCTCGGCCTCCAGAGTAGCTGGGACTACAGGCGCCCGCCACCACGCCCAGCTAATTTTTTGTATTTTTAGTAGAGACTGGGTTTCACCGTGTTAACCAGGATGGTCTCAACCTCCTGACCTCGTGATCTGCCCACCTTTGCCTCCCAAAGTGCTGGGATTACAGGCGTGAGCCACCGCGCCTGGCCAGGAGAGTTATTAATTCACCTGGACCTCAGCTTTCCCATCTGAAATTGGGGAATAATAATACCCTCCTCGTGGTTTTCATGAGAAGCCAGTGATGAAGGCAGCTACTGTGCTTCCCAAGATCTTTGCCTTGGCACGAACGCTCACAATATGGAACCGTCGCCGGTAAACTTTTCTGCACTTTATGAACTTACCTGTAAGGGGGACATCTTACTTCCGTAATTGGGAAATAACGTCTTTAAGAAAATAGCTTTCTGGTCAAGTCTGGAGATAAAGATAGGGACAGATTTGCTGTCGTTAATTGTGGGAATTAATGGAGCAAAGCGACAGCTTTTCCTTCCCTGAGTGCTGTGTATTAAAAATTTCTCTCATGCATCCTTTCAACATACAACTGACATACTTGTTTAGCTCCAGCTGTTGCACTTGTTGAGGTTTTTGTTGCTCCCCTTCCAGATGTGCTCATGCATGCCGGGGGCCCAGATGGGTCTGGCCAGAGGTAGCCAGGTCAGACAACTTCCAGGCTCTTCCTGGTCCCTGCACGGTGTGGCTCTCACATGGGGGCATGAACCCAGAAACAGCAGGTTCCTGCTTGGGTGACCTCCGGATTCCAGCAGGGTGCCCGACAGCCTGGGGGCATCGGGGCTGCTCTCTCATGCGCCTCCTGCTGTTCCCAACACAGGGAATTCGGAACATGGGGCAGAGGATGGGCCTGTCCCCCTACCTTCCCCACTTCAGCTCCAAGCCCAGCCTCTGCCAGTCCTGAGCCCACCAGACCAGCCCACAGCCCAGAGGGTATCATCAGCCACCTGCAGGCATGGCCAGAGCTGATCTCTTGGCCACAGACCCTATCTCCTGCTTGCCAGGGGACAAGGCTGGACCCCATGCCAGATGGCCAGTCAGCCCAGTCAGCTGCCCTCCCCAGCACACCGAGTGCCTCTCGGGCCTCGGGGGTGGTCAGGCTGGATGAGGGGCTGCCCCTGACAGCCTTCAGGAGCATTCACCTGCCAGTGCCCAGAGGGTTAGCTCAACATCAGGAATCAGTTTGTGTCATGAATGACCACACTTTTCCACAACTAACCCTTGAGCTGTTCCTGCACATTCCCATGTTAAAATAACTTCTCCAGGTATCATTTCTGGATGCACCTTCTGCCCCCTACCTTCCCTCACCACCCCATTGGAGGTGCTCCTCCCACCCCACTTTTCCACCCCCACCTGCCAGTCTCCCTGATTGTCCTCATTCAACACTTGACCTCACGAGGTCGGCCTGTGCGCTCACTCTCTCTCTCATGTTGTCTGTTTCCCTCAAAGAGTGTGAGCTCCATCAGAGCAGAGTCCTCCCGGGAGGAAGGAGTAAACATGTGCATAAGCAGCAGAGCTGAGTGCTAAGCCCGGCAAAGAAGGACATTTATTGGGGGACACTGGGTGGGTCACAGAACCCAAGAGCAAGGCTGAGTGGCCCAGACAAAAGACCAGACAGGCCAGCTCCGGGTTAGGGTGGAGGCACCCACTGGCCTGTCCTCTGGGCACTGCCCCCACCTGGCCCAGCCCCACCAGCCTCCCTCACTAGACTCACAAGAGGGACTCTGGCTGATGCAGCTTGCACCTCAGGTCCACCTCTGTGGTCAGGAAAGTGCACACTTGTCAGGGAGGGGGTGTGGGGGAAAGATAACCTGACAGACAAAAATAACAATGATTACAATCAGAGGTACTAGAATCCAGTACATCTGGGATTCTAGTTCTAGTTGTTCTGAACCCTAGATCCATGTTGTGGTGGAAGAATGAGTGGGTGACAAGGTAGGACCAATGCATGAAAAGAGGATGGATTTTGGATGGATGGATGACAGGTGGGTAGATGGATGGATGGATGGATGACAGGTAGGTAGATGGATGGATGGATGACAGGTGGGTGGATGTAGGGAGGGAGGGAGGGAGGGAGGGAGGGAGGGAGGGATGGAGGGATGGATGGATGGATGGATGGATGGATTGATGGATGGACAGGCAGGTGGATGGAGGGATGGATGGATGGATATGGGTTGATTGGATGGAGGGATGAATCAATAGAAGAGATGGCTAAATGGGAAGGTGAATGGACAAGAGGGATCAGTGAATGACTGGGTAGGTGGTGAAGGAGTTTGCCCTTGGATGGACTCAGCGAAGATGCCAATTGTTGAACTGAGACCCTGGTTAGGTAGATCAAGTAAGGATCTCCTGGAACAGGAGTCTTTACAAAGCGTGGTGCTATGATGTCAACAAGGAAATATGGTTCCTAGAGAGAAACTCTCCATATCTGGTATGCCAACTCTGACAAAACATGTATGCTTCTGTGGGCATGCATGCACACACACACACAGAGACAGAGAGAGACAAAAAAGAGAAAGAGGGAATATCATTATTACTCCGAAGGAAGTCTTGAAGAACATCAAACCCAAGATCATCATGTTCCAGTTAGAAAACTCAAGGCCCAGAGAGGGGAAAGAAGTCCAAGGTCACCCAGCTGGTTGGAAGCTGACCCAGGTTGCAAACTTCCCAGCCAGCTCTCCTGCCATCTCACCACACTGCTTCCCAGCCAGCACTCCTGCTGTCTCACCACACCACCTCCTTAGGAGCTTCCGAAATTGCATGAGATGCAGCCTGCTTCACGGGCAGATGGAGGCTGCTCATCAGCACACAAGGATCACAGCTGTGCCTTCCAAAACAGAAGGCATTAAATACGCCTGCACAAAATGCAACAAACATAATAGGGGCCGGGCACAGTGGCTCACGCCTATAATCCCAGCACTTTGGGAGACTGAGACAGCTGGATCACCAGCAGTTCGAAACCAGCCTGGTCAACATGGTAAAACCCCATCTCTACTAAAAGTACAAAAATTAGCCAGGCATGGTGGCGGGTCCCCATAATCCCAGCTACTTAGGAGGCTGTGGCAGGAGAATTGCTTTAACCCAGGAGGCAGAGATTGCAGTGAGCCAAGATCATGCCACTGTACTCCACCCTGGGTGACAGAGCAAGACTCCATCTCAGAATAAAAAAGAAAAGAAAAGAAAAACAGAATGGGGGAGGTTGAGTGGAGCTCAACGTCTGGCTCTTGGTAGAACAAACGAAAACACGTCCATGTGACCACCCAGCTGAGAGCCGTAGTCATTGGAATTTGAGACCCCGGGGGCTTCCACCAACCCCACCCTTTGCAGCTCTCGGTTTGTGGTGGGGGTCACAGTGGAGACAGAGGCAGAGTCTGAGCCAACAGCACCCACTCGCCACTTCCGGTGAGGCTTTGGTGAGGTCATGTGCAGTAGAGCCTGCACACACTCTGAGCACTTTGAATGGATACCCACCCCACCCTACTTTGGGTGTGAGGGGATGAACCATCCAGGATCAGGGTTGAGTCCCAGCACCCCTGCTGACCAACCATGCATCCTTCACCAAGTCACCTCACCTGCCTGAGCCTACGGCCCTCACTGTGGACCCCAGGATGATGGGGAGCAGGCGGAGGTCCCAGGGAGGCAGAGGTTGTGGCTGCACCAAGGGAGACGTAGCCCCACCTTCCTGAGCTGCCCACCAGGAGTTTCCCGTGGCTCCCTGAGCCTGCAGACCTTGGCCCCTGCTAGAATCTTTCCTGTCCTGCTTGTCACCACCACTACAGGCACTCCACCCCACCTCCCCGGCTATCTCCTCCAGCCACATGAACCCACGTGAAACTGCTGCTGCTTTGACCCCACTGATGTGGTTTCACCTTGACCCACATGTGCTGCTGATGAAAGGCTGCTTCTCCATCAAGTCTGGCTTCACAGCCACCACTCCCCTGGACCCCTTCCTGAGCCCTTGCACCTGCCGGCAATGCCCGTCCTGCAATCCTCCAAATGGCACTCACAGCATCTTATCCATTTCACATTTCGCTTCATCAAAATGCCCCCAACCCTCTCCTGCCAGCCTGCAGGAGCCAGAAGTCCTGGGTTGCTGCCCTCGTACATCCCAGGCGCAATGCCTGGACCACCAGCAGGTGTCCAGCACAGGGTCCCAACTCCCCGTCAGCACAGCGAGCTCTGTGTGGAGGCGCCTGGGCCACCGAGGTGCAGAGCTGGGCTGGATGTCAGGCTCCAGGTTGACTTGTAAGCAGCCCCAGGCCACCAAACTGAAAGACGCCACCAGCCGGGGACTATGGTCATTGTCCTTGGACAATCTGATTCCCAGGGCCCAGCCCTTGATTCCTCTGCTGATGTGAGTCAGCTGTGGAGGCTCCGTCTCAGGCCTGAACCTGAGAAGGTCACAGATCCTGCAGAACGTGGGGACCTTCTTCAAGGGCTTGCCCTTCTGATGATGGCTGCCCATGCTCGCAGAGGCGAGTGCTTCCCCATGGTCAGCAGGCATTTCTAGTGGCTGAGACAGGCCCTCTATCTATTAAGCGCCTGCAGCACATGCACATGGAGACGGACATTTGTCTCCCCTCCTCCTGAGCCCATCACTTTTTCCCTAACTGCTGCTGAACCTGCTCTTCACCAGCCCAAAAGCAGAGCTGCAGAAACAGGTGATGGTCGCCGGGTCCAAGGTGAGGCTCTGCTGTGCCAGGAGCGCTTTGTTCTAGGATGAGTCTTAATGTCCTGGCACGGAGGAAAAACAAAGTCCCCGCAAAGCACTGCTACCCACTCCAAGGCCATCTGCGAGGCCCTGCTCTTCTCAGGAGACCCGCCATGAAGTAAATGGGGTGCGGGTGCAGGGCCTCTGACGACTCGGTTCCCTTCAGCTCTAACATCAGTGCCTGGGTCATCATCACTAATAAAATCCCTTCACAGAATGTCCCTCCAGAGCTGCCACCAACTAAACCAAGAGAAACATTTCAGGGATCCTGCGGGTTTTCAATGCCAGGACTTATATGAAGTTTTGATCAGATAAAAGTGGACCCCAGAATACCTGGTGGGTAGAATACATAAAACCAGCAACATCAAGGCCATCACTGACTCCTCCTCCTAACAAATTAGAAAACAGAAATGGGAAGACGACAGGCAGAGAGATGGAGGAAAAAGAGGAGCAGGAGGGATGGGGAGGGAGGGAAGGAAGGAGGGAAAGAGGAACAGAGGGAAAGAGAGAAAAAGAGCCTGAGTAAGTGAGAGAGAAAGAGACAGAGAGAGAGACGGATAGACAGAGAGATACAGGGAGACAGAGAGAGACAGAGACAGAGAGAGTTAGCAGCCATGGGCAGGAGTACTTCCTTTTCCCCCATGAGCCGAGGCAGCCCCACTGCCCACCAGATCTGCCCGGGACTCCGAGGCCCCTGCAGCTGGTGAGCTCAGAGCCGGGACCCACACAGGATACAGTGTGATTTGAAGGCTCAGCAAATTTCCCTCCCAGCTAAACTAATGCCCCTTTGGTCTGTCCTAGGCAGAGACTTCTTGCCCTGGGGATGCATCTCCAAGGTCTCGGATTATTCAGAATCTCAGACAAGCCATTCCCGTCCATCTCAGCAGAGCATCCCTTCGTCTGTCAGCTGCTCGCGGGCTGTCCATATCGAATGAATAGCTGATTAATATGCATTTGTTTATTGCCTGTTCTTTCCTCACCATTTGCTGACCATTTCCTCAGAGCCCGGACCCCAGCCAGCACCAGGGACTCACAGAACAACCACGCAGGGCTCAGCCTGGCGCGTGGCCTGGGTAGAGCCGGGGATGAATTCCTGCAAGGATGATGACAACAGGTGTGGTCAGAGCCCTGGGCTGGCCACAGAGGAGCAGGGACTCTGTGGCGGGGGAGCACACTGTCTCCCACCTGCCTGCCAGCTGAGGTGGGTGAGCCCTGGAGGAATGGAGGGAGGGACTCAAAGCCAGCTGCCAGTTTGTCTATGGGCACGAGACCCTCATTCCCACGAGGACTCCTCAGTGGAAGCAGAGGGGCCGCAGCTCTGCACATCAAGTTCAGGCAGAGCAAGGGAGACCATTTCTGGGCTAGAACAGCAAGGCATCACTGAGGACCCCTGAACGACCCCTCAGCCTCAGGAACCATCCAGTCCACAGCCTCACCATGCTCAGCTCCCTGCCCAGGACCCCAGGCACTGTGGGGACAGGGATGGCTGGACACAGCCTGACCCTAGCACCCTGCTGACCAGCCTCCCTTCCAGCAGATGCACCTGCTTCTTGAGGCATGGCTCTCCCTGTTCTGGACCACAGGCTGCCTCTCCAGAGCGGGGCCGATCTGGACAGAGACAAGTTGAATTCCCTCCCCAAGTGTTGGGAAGGCACCTCCCTGTCTCCCCAAGTGCCCCCAGGACCCCTGGGTCACGCCTCCAGCTAAGTGCTGTCTGCCCCAGGGTCTGCACTCGGGGTCTCAGAGGCAGAACGACCCACCCCAAGATGCTGCTGGGGACAGAGGTGAGACCTCCTTTGGACTTAGATTTTCTCTTTCCAGGCCTGGCTGGGGTACCTGGGGCACATCCCCCTTCTCCAGGCTCCCTGCCCTGGCCCAGGGTCCCCCCCACCGCCCACAGGCCAGGCATCACTCGCTGAAATGAGATCCTCCATGCCGCTGCTCAGGAGCATTTGGAGAGGGCTGGAGACGGGGGCGAGAGCTTTGCTGGGCCTTCGCAGAGCCGGGGACCGGCAGCGTTCGAGGTGACAAGGGTAATAGCCGCTGACAGTCACACGGAGGCCTTTGGCGCTGGCAAGGCTATTAAGGGTCTGAGATGAGAAATGAGAAAAGACCGCAAAGTACTGTGATGGGTAATTTTCAGGAGGAGAATTTCTCTTCAGGAAGAGACATCCTTTAGAACACTCCGAGCCATCAGTCCTGGAAACTGAAAGAGCTGCTCTTTCCTGGGCTTCTGACAAAGAAGGAAACAAGGGGTCTTTTCCACGAGTCCACTGTGCCCAGGGGGCAGGGGCCGCTTTTGTCTTTGTGTTCATCTCCGCTTCCTTGTTACAGCAGCGGGAGGGGCTCGGGACAGGCCAGAGCCTTCCACCTGATTCAGGGCGAGTCAGACACAGGTGGGTGTCAGAGCTGGTGTCCTGGGGGGTTTAGGTAGGACAAGGGGCAGGGCCACAGCTCCTAGCCACCCCTGGAACCCCCGACCCCACAGGGATAGGGATTGCTGCCCTTCACCAGAGCGGGGGCCGGATCTTCACTGAGCCTGCCTCCCTCCCAGCGCTGAGATGGCTTCTCCTCACCCATTCATTCATTCAGAAACACCTGCTGCCCCCTGCCAGGCACAGTTCTGGGGTCATGGCCTCAGTGATGAACTAGGCCTCCGCTCTCGGGGCACTTACCTTGTCCCCAAACTGCACCTTATCCAAACACTGGATGCAGCTGCCGAATCAGCACAGCCATGATGTCCACCCGGATCATGGAGAGCCTGCCTTCACCTGGCAAGGCTAACGGGACGTGTGTTGGGCAGGGGCCCCAGCTGGCCCCGTCCAACCCTCTCTCCTGAGAACTTGGAATTGGGAAACAGAATTTTAGTCCATCTGAAAGCCCCAGGCTCTGCAGCCATGGTGCTGAGAACAGATGTGCCCAAGGTGGCCCAGGAACAGGTCAGACCCCAGAAGACAGAGTCGTGATGGCACAGACCCCAGAGTAAGCTGGAGGCTGGAGGTCTCGGAGGGAGGGGAAGAGTGAGCCTGGGGCAAACCAGCTCCTGCCCTGAGCTGGGCACCAGGGCCTGGGTGCCCCCTATTCCCGACTCTAGGGTTCCCGGGGCTCTCCACCCCTGGTGCCGGGTGAAGATGCAGGGAAGGCCAGCAGGACACAGGACCCTGCCTGGCAGGACCCAGGATCCCGGGGCTCTGGTCTCCATTCTTGCCTCACCAGCTGTGGGACTCAGCCCCCCTGCCTGGGTAAGGAAAGGCCCGCGGCCAAGGCTCCATGTCCTCTGGAGCTCTGGCATTCTGTGAAGGGCTGGGAGGTGGCCATGAGGCTCCCACCCTGCCACAGCTACTCTCTGCTGTTTCTGAGCCTTTGGGAGCCCTGGACCACACCCTCACCTTGCCTGGGAAGCAGAGCCAAAGCCTCCACAGAGAGGCCCAGAAGGGGAGAGGCCACGCGGGCCTGCCACCACCCCCGCCAGTCCCAGCCCTGCACCCCATTTATCCCATGTCACACCATCACTGCCGCTTTGCCCTCTGTCCACACACCCTTCCTCTCCACTAGCCGCCAGCTCAGAATCCAGGAACCCTCAGCTCCAACCCTTTGGCCAATGAACACAAGCGAAAGTGGCACGCGTCACCCCAAGAGCCACTGTGTGTTTCACTGTTTCTGTGTTCCCTCTGCCATGCCTCATCAGGGCTGGGCCTCAGCCTGGTCGGGAATGAAGAAGAATGCAGAGCAGATGCACAGCCAGCAAGAAATCAACCCTTGATTCAGAAAAAGCCCCCGAGACTTGGGTGTCGTTGGCTCTGCAACATAACCCGCAGAAGCTGCCTGGCGTGTCCGGCAAACATGCCCAGAGCAGAGCCATGTGCATGTCAACATGCAGGCTGACTCTGGAAGGAAAACCAGGCCCAGAAGCAGCGGCTGCCTGTGCAGAAGAGGTGGGGAGGGGTGGGCGAGGGAGACTGAGGTGCCTCACACTCAGGGCTGTGTCATCTGAATTCTCATCCTGTGCACTGTTGCCTTAAAAGGCAACCATTTTCAAACAACTCTTTGAGGACTGGGATGATGACATTAAGATGGTCCCAACTCACACTGTGGCAGTGATGCCCTGATGACCACCCAGGGGAGCACTGAAGACCAACGCAGCCTCGGTTCACTCCCCAAAGGACAGATCCCTCTGAGCAGAAGATAGCACTGAGGGGGTCTGCAGGTCCAGGGTCCATGCAGTGCCAGGCAGGGGCCACACTCAGGGCTCACAGCTGCACAGACTGGCCAAGAAGGGAGCAGGCTCAGCAAGGTGAGGGGACGCGCCCAGGGATCAGGCCCTGACCCATCCATCCATTACCAGGCTCCGGAGCTCTGCTCATTTCTGAGAATACTCTCATTTTCTGGCAGTCTCCTGGTGACTCACCTGCTCTTCTCTGCCCATTTTCCCAGCATAACAATTGCTCGATACTCTCCCAAATTACTCAGGAGTCGCTCATCCATGAAATAGCAGAGCCGGCGAGCCTTCCAGACAAAAACTGCCCATTTCTTAGAACAGCCCGAGTCTCAGACTCCAGTCCATGGAGTCCTGGGGGGCGAGGGCCCAAGGGGACCCCAGGGGTGGGAGAGTGGACACTGTCAGAGAACATTTCTCTCCTCTCTTCCCTGCGGGCAAAGTCCTCAGCCCCTCCCCCATTTTGATGGAGTGGCATTTAATGCTCTTTTATCAACTTGGGGATTGTCTTGATCCAGGAGCTAATTGTATTGACATTAACCTGTTTTAACAGGTCTAAAGTATCAATAAATCATTTTTTAGTAGCTCTCCTTATTACAACACTTTGTTAATGTATTGCACTCGAAGTGACAAATAGCCAGAGAAATCATTGCTTTCCTGTAATCTACTTTGTCTTTTTAAGTCTTTTCTTTCCTCCTGCTAGTTCAGATACTTCTAAAGTTGATTTAGAGGTGAATAAAGACGGAGGCAAGACTAGTGCCGTTCACTGGGCTGGAATCCTCCATCATCTACCGCAGCTTCATTTCTCCTGGACAATGGCCATCCGCACATCCCACTGTTTCCACACAGCTGGAATCTGAACAGGTGCACATTAGGTACGTATTTCTACACAAGAAGGATCTGGAAATACAATCGAGGACTTCTGAAGAGGGCTGGAGGCTGAGTCTCCTAGAGAACAAATCTTCATTTGGGCTTTTTGACAATATGCAAATCCACAGATGGGTAAAGAAGTAAAAATTCCAAAAACTTCAGCTAACTCAGAGGTTGCCAAAATCTAGCTCTGGGCTTACTAGTAGCCAGGGCAAACGCGTTGTGTTTTTGATTCTTACTTGGAATAAAAAAAGAACCTGGCTGATTTTTTTCAGGAGAGGCTCTTTCATGGTTCTGAATTTTGAGAGTTGTTTAGGAAGAGCTTTGAAGTCGGACAGAAATGGGTTCAAAACCTGGCTGTGACACTTCATCAGCTCTGTGTCTTGAGCAAGCCACATCCCACCTCTGAACCCGGTTCCCCACCTTTATAAAATGCAGATGGTAATGCCTCACTGCTCTGCGCAGGTTGAATAAGAAAATACCTGCAAAGCATCCAGCATCGTGCCTGGGGCAGCAGATGCTGGGGATCCCCAGCTGCAAACGGCAAACAGCAGCACAGACACCCTGCTCTCACCTTCTCAAGAGCAAAACCATCCGTCTCCGTCCCCTTTCCCTAACTACAGAGGAATGTGGGTAGAGTCGGTTCTGAGTTCAGACTGAGGTACGCGCTTTCCACTAGCTCATTCCAGTCCTAATTCGCTCTCAAGGGATGCTGAACTGTTCAAGAAACTAACTTTTTTTTTTTCTAACAGTTTCCAACATGTTTCTGTGTTCCAGTCCTCATTCAGACATTTGCCCCTTTGGAGAAAGCCCTCCCAAGCGAGAATGGCAAGAGAAGCCCACCAACTTCGGGAAGATGTTTATTGTCACTCAGAGTCCTGCATGTATTTCAATATTTTCTTGATATGAGTCCAACACACAAGTTTTCTCTAAGTGAAAATTCCCCTTGTCCTAAATAATTCACAAGAAGAAACTTCTGAAAAACAAACTCTCTCACGGCCCTGCTCAGAACCAGCTATGGTTCCACCCAGACGCCCACTGCCCACTGCAATCCACAGCGTTTGGGACTCAATGGAGTCACCCCTTGGCTGAGCTGGCGATGAGACCTGGCGTCCCTGGCTGGGGGCTTATACCTTCACTGTAGCCATCTGTCATTCTGGGAGGCCCATTTCTGCCTAAGGCCCATAGCATGTGCCCTCCCTAAAGACCCAGAGTCTGCAGATGAGCAATGCCCTTGGCCAGCCCAGGCTACACCATTGGCGGTCCCAGGGTGCCTGCACCCCGGAGACACCAGGCTTGGAGACAGAAGGACCCTAGCAGAAAGCAGAGTTCTGGAGAGGAAGGCAGCCTCTCCCTCACCGAGTGACTGTCCCCACCTCGCTCCCCCTGGGCAGCTTCTCCAGGAGCTCACAACCTTCATGGAAAAGTGCTCTGGGCAGACAGACGTAGTACCTCTTTCTGCAGCCTTTCGCTGACACCAGGTGCACTTTTGGTTTAATCCTTCAGGAGTCAAGGAGGCCAGACTGAAAACTAGGGATCTTCTGGCTAGCTCAGTCCCAAGATCCAGCAACCTTGTCATTGCCGGCACCCCCCCGCCTGCCACAGTGCAGGTGATTGAAGGAGACGGAAGGGCCACTGTCCTGCACTGAGCCTCCCACTACCGCCAAGCTGCATTCCAGTACATTCTGTCAGCTGACCCCACAGCAGTCCATCAGCGGCGCTCAGTCCTGGGACTCAGAGAGGTCTGGAAGCAGTGAGATCGCTCAGCCTGTGAGGTGAGAGCCCAGCCTGAGACTCAGGACAGCCAAGGGGTGACGCCTGATCAGCGTGTGGGCCCAGCAGTGCCTGAGGCCAAAGGAAACACGTGTGCTCCTACATCCACTTCTCACAGTTGCCTCTCGCATTCTGAACTGAGTTGGAAAAGTTAGTAACTGCCCAACAATCCAAAATCGTGGCTCTATCCAGAGAGCCCCGAGTTGCCCCATCTGCTCACATACCATCGGCAACCCTCGTAAACTCGTATCATGGTGGACACGCCAGCCAGCAGCCCCAGGAGCCTGGGACTGACCAGAAGTGGCATCCCCACTACAGGATAGACAAGGTCACCAAACAAGAAACAACAACCTGTTCTTATTTAAAATGTTGATATTTTGTCTATCATAGATTTTTGCATTAATTTTGATATTTTACATTATTGCACTGAAATATGATCTATCTTGATGACTTAGTTTTGAGAACCCCGTAAATTCTGTGCGCTAGGCACACACCTGCCTCTCCTGAATCCAGCGCCCGTGGTGTTCAAGTTCTGACTTCGGGCAGGGTCTCGTCCTCTTCGTCCCATTGCCATTGACCTAGAAGCTGGAGCTTCCAACAGAGTGGGTGCTGTTTCCCCTTTTCAAGCCCAGGTTTGATTCAGTTCCCTGCCGGGTGGTGAGGACCACCAGCCCCAGCCAGCTCCACAGATTAGATTAAAATTTGCGCGTGCAGCTGATAACACGCTGTTCCTGGACTGAGTCCACTTAGGTCTATTAAAATCCTGTTTCTTCCCTGCCGTGAGTTAAAGAGACCCATTTCTCTCAGTTCCCACTTCCTGATTTCAGCTCAGAGAAAATAATTAATTCCGCTGATCCCTAATTGACTTCAGGTGGCACCTATACCAAACACTAACACTGTTCCCTTAACGAATAATTTCTTCACTGAAACGGGTTTCAGCCTTATTTGGAAGAAAAGAATAAGAAAATTAAAGCTGCGGGAAGATAACACTGCAAAGAATAACTGAAGCGTATTTACATATGCAACCAGGCACCCCTTCTGCACTGTGAAAGGCTGGGGGAAAGCTGCAAACAGAGAGAGAACAATGAGTACAGAGGAAAATGATTAATAAATTGGAGCACAGGCGGCGGGCCCCAGGAGGCTGCTGCTGATAACAGCACGGGGTACAAAAGCAGGGACGCCGCTGAGGCCCAGCCACTGAGCCATGTTGCCAGGCATCTAGAACTTTCCACGTCTGGAGAGAGACTGTGGGGATCTGCTGCCTCGAAATTGACCCAGCCACTGGCAGGAGACCCCTGCCTGCTCTTCTAGAATGTCCATTCTCTCTCACAGAGGCCCACAGAGAGGTTGTTCTCCCAGTGGGCATGGAGGGGGAGTCACAGAGCTCAGGATGTTCCAGAACATGGAGAGAAAGTGTAACCGGGGGAGTCTAAGCCTGCAAATTTGTGGTTCTCACCATGTCTTCAGCGGCCGTCTTGAGTTCCTGGGTGCCACTCAGCACCCACTGTGGGTGTGAGTCTGCTCAGTGATGGCCCCACGCAGGTTTGTACCTGGTCAGCTGTCACCGAGGGGAGAGGTGCTGAGGGTACAAACAGGCAAAGGAGGAGACTTGGCACCCGTCCCACTCTCGCAGCCCGGGGAAGCCCGCCTGTGTGCAGCAGGGAGAAGATTTGGGTCTCATCCCCTCTGGCACCTGGACCCCGGCAGCAGGGAACAGGGGAGCCCTGGCCTGCTGCTCACCCCACTGACTCACTCGGGGACCAGGTCACAGATGCTGAGGACACCAGGTGGACACGGCTGAGGAGAACTTCACTAACACTGGGTTCAGAGGCCAGCCCCTTGGGCTCAGGGCCTCGAGGCGTCCGGCTTAGCATAATCTGTTACTGCACTGAATCTCAACAACCCATGAGGTGGGTACCCACCTGAAAATAAGCAGACTGTAGCTCAGAGAGGCTAAATTCCTGCCCAACGTCACACAACGAGTAGGCGACAATGCCCAGGTGTGAACACACCTCTGCTGCGTTGTCAGATTCTCAGGCACTTGTTCCGTCGAGACCCAGGTAGTAAACACTTCACACTCTGTCGTAACTACTTAAACCTGCCATGGTAGAGTGAAGGTAGCATCAACAATATCTAATCAAATGAACGTGGCTGAGTTCCAATAAAGCTTTATTGAAAAACAACAGACCACGGGCCAAATTTGGCCCACCGGCTGTAGTTACCTGAGCCCTTCTCTACCATCTTATCATACCATGTGCAGTTCTCTGAATGCAGGTGACATACAGTTTCACGAGTGTCTCTGGAGGGGTCCTGGCCCAGTGGGGGAAGCCAGAAAAACCAGCCCGGTCAGAAGGCAGAAGGAGCAGAGGGTGCTGGTGTAGTGGGCTGGCCAGAGAAGGTGTCTCAGAGAAGGTCCTGTGTGAGTTGCACTCATGTGGAGGGAGGACATGGCAGACCCGGAAGATAAACTTTAGAGAAAACTTAAAGTTATAACAAGGACTGGCGAGAGCTCCTTCCATTGCACATGGCAGAATTCCAAATAAAACAAGACTAGACAAACAAAAACAACAGAAATGGGATGTGCTGGCTCACATTTCTGGGCACTGAGGGTGTGGTTGGCTTGAGGAATGGCTGAATTCAGCAGTTTGTCAGAAATCTGCCTCCCATCACCACCTCTTGACTTCACTCTTTCTTTTCCATCAGGCCCTCTCCAGGTCACAACGGCATCGGCCACCAGAAGCCCTGGGCCTGCCTCCCCTCCTCAGCTATCTCAGTGAGGAAGTGGACTCTTGGCAATTCCAACTTAGAAAGCCAAGAAAACACTTCCCTCATTCCCAAAGCCCCAAGGCTCCACCAAAACAGCAGTGGAGAGAGGTTTTAAGATACAGGAGAACAAGCTCAAAGGCGCCACAACAAAATGCTGGAAGCTACAAAGCAGTCACTGCACGGTAGGTGGCTTGGCAGAACTGAGGAAGCCAAACCCCAAATCTACAGCTTGAAATCTGAGAACTGGCCGGAGGGCTGGTAACTGAGAGGACCGGGCACTCCTGGAACTGGGTGACAGTTGAGACAGAAGCTGTAAAAGCTGGATCCTCTCCCCACCTCTGGGGCTGGGGGACTGCCTCACGTCTGTCCTGGTGGAGACTGGAGGCTTCCTCTCTGAAGCAGGTAAACAGATTCTGGATTGGGCACCCCCGAACATGGATGGCGCGGGTTCTGGGAAAGCAGGAGTGGGTTCTGCATGCAGAAATCCCCCCACACCACTCGGGCGGTAGCCAGCCCTGCTCCCTACAGAAAGGAGGCTGGAAGAACCACCCTGGAGCTGTAACTAGTGCAAGGGGAAAGTCCCAAACTCCTGACAGCTGGGGTCCCCCGAAACTTGGTCTACCTAGATGGCCCTACAATGAGTCAGTGTTGACCAGCCACACCCAAGCTCAGAGCTTCCAATCAGCTTCTTAGACCCTCATTCCTAATGCTCAGCTGAGCTCCAAGGATCAAGAGACATCTGCCTCCAGCACGGAACACAACAAATTAAACCCTGAGACACACACAGCAAAGCTCAGCGGGAGGAAGCAAAGACTGAAGGAGAAGATAACTTCCAGAAACATCTTTAATATTCTCAGAGAAAGAAGATATTGCATCCAGGAAACAAAACCAAGCGTTCCAAAGAAAATGGAGGAACAGAAATCATTAAAAAGGCACCAACATTCCCCAGGAAGGAAGATGACCCATTGACAAACTGAAAAGGCCTTCAGGTACCAAACACAACAGAAGAAAACAAACTCACACCAGGACACTTCACCGTTTCAGAACCCAGGACACGAGAAGTCTGTATAGCCTACCACATGGGGCAAAGAAAGGGGGGAAGAAAACAGGTCACATACAAGAACCAGAAAGCAAAACAGATTCAGCCATCTCAGCAACAACCCTGAAATCTAGAACGTGGCGAAGCAAAGCCTTCCAGATTCTCAGGGAAGATAATTCCCAGCTAGGGAAAACTGACAATCAAGTATGAGAGTAAAATAATGAGAGTTTCAGACCTACAGGGTCTCAAAAATTTAACTTCCATATGTCATTCCTCAAGTAGATACTGATGGGAGACTCTGCCCAAACAAAAGTGTGAAAGTAGAAAGGGGAAGAGATGAGACGCAGGAAGCCGCTGTGGGGTGCGCAGGGCCTAGAGTGAGATGACCCCACAGGAGGGAAGAGGAGGAGCCCCAGGAGGGGGTGAGGGGAGCTCCAAGATTGACAGCTGTGCTCCAGCCATGGAGGGCCGAAGGCCAGTCTGGGAGCGTGTGGCCCAAGAGACAGACCTTGGGATATTAGAATATTAATAGATTGTACCACGCTCGCTGCTCCAGGTCACCACACCATCCTTTGAACTAAGAACATGGTGCCCAGGCGACACTGCCCAGCTGTGACCAGGGCTTGTCTTGGCCATAGACAGAAAGAGCCCCGACCTTCCCTCCATCCTCCGCTGGCAGGACCAGCTGAGAGCACATGAGACACTCTGCAGCGGGGTTCTGCCATGACATAGTCTAGAATCCCAGAAACCAAAGCACAGGGCCACCCTGTGGCATTTATGGATGCCTCGAATGTGGGGAGCCCTGGCTTCGCCAACAGGTCTTGCCCACGGATTTCCCCAAGGGAGACTCCCGTGAACCCTCGGGAAGCTGAAGTCAGATGGTGGCTCAGAGGCCATTGGCTGTGTCTTCTCTGGAACTCTTCATCTGAAGGACAATACTGCCCTTCCTTACACATCACCTCTGTGCTTGTTCCTTGAGCCTTCACTACTGCACAACAGAGCATCCCTGGAGGCTCCAGAAAAGCAAAGGAAGGATGGGACAAGTCAGGCTCCTGCCTCTATAGGAGGAGGGCCCCTACTCTGGGCACTTTAGGGCACTGGATACTATAAAAACACCACAAAAGTCAGTTATTAAGGAACCCCTGGGTGCCCCTCTCGCTCCAATCCAGGCCTGGCCCCTGACAAGTTCTAAACACCCCAGAAAGTACATCCCCACCTGACCTTCTGTATGACCTTGAACCCAGAATGCCAAGGCGAGTGGGCTGTGCCAGCATCTGTCTCAGGCAGATGCTGCTTTGGAGATAGAGGGTTTGAGAGGAGAAAACCCTTGGGTGGGAGAAAAGCCGGGCCATTGCCAAGTTCCTCCCGCCAGTATCAGGGTGCAGCAGCTCCCACCCAGCCCATCATTTACGTATCTTTTCCATTTTGCTGTTAGGAAGACCTCTTTTCAAGTCATGCTGAGAGTCTGCGCTCTCGCTGCTCCTTGGGTACCATTCCGTGGTTCTGAAGTTCCTCGTACGTTGGGTGATACATAGAACAGGTGCATTTAGAAGCTGAGAGACATCTTTCTATGTTAGACAACGCTTATTACTTTTACACTTGTGTCTATATAGAATTAGATGTAACATGAATGAAACATGATACTGGTTCTTTGCACGATTGTAGGAGTCTTGAGATTGACAGTAAAACACAATGAAAGCTCTGACATAAGTGATAGTGATTTTGTATGATGAAATTAAAATATTTTATGAATTTTTCTTTGCTAATGATCATATACAAGATGCAACCCCATTACAACAATTAAACACTGTAAGTAAAATTTCAAAGAAATTTGGTTTATTTCCAAATCAAAATATTCCTCTAAGAATGTTATTGACAATCCCAGCTGCTACTCCCTCTGCAGATTAAAGTTTCTCCAAGGTTTTGAAAACTAGCTAAGAGCTACAAGGCCTCAAGAAAGGCTGCCTAATTTGTCATTATTGTCAAATTATGTGAAAATCTTAATTATAATTGCATGATTAGCGATATTGATGAAATAAAGGCAAGAAAAATTTTTTTAGAATAAGCATAATAATCTATAAGTTAGGCATGTTTTTGTACTTTTATTCATCCAAGCATTATTGGCCCAGCAACAGAACACCCAGGTATATGCAATAATGATTAAATTCAGTTTCCTATGATATTTTGCCAGCTTTCAGCTATCAAAAAACCATAATTTCATACATCTCTATTTTGTTATTATGAAGGTATATTTGTCAAAGCAAGAGGCTGGAATACTTTTTATTCAACAATTTTACTTGATTTATAATTTATAAATATTTAGACATAAGATATGTGGACTTATGTTTGTAATCTTGTCTCAAGTCCCACCAATATTAGGGCTGGGCCCAGGTAGGAGCATAGAGGGAGGGAGATAGAATTAGGAAGGAGAACACAGAGACCTCTAAGTTTCTAGAATATTCTATGTCTCATACTAGGGAGTGGAGGCATGGGCATTTGTCTTGTTACTTTCCTATAAACTGTATTTTATTTTATGCACTTTTGAATGCATGGTATATATGACAATAACAAACAAAATGAAATAAAAATAAGGGTAAGAAAAAGGATTTACCTTGTTTACCATTCACAGAGGTCATGAATCCCAGATGAGATCATATACAGGAAAACGCATTGTAAAGAGAAAACCTCGCTCTGGAGCAAACTGTCCTTTACTGTTCATCTGACACCAGGCAGGGAAGGTGGGGGCGAACATTGTCAGCTCCGTTGAGAATGAAAATCTTGTTGACATTTTCCTTACCGGAATTTCTAATGTGTTTTCCTTTTACACTGATTCTAAATACATTACTTGCATATTTTGGAAAATGTGGAAACTAAGAATAAAAAGCAAGCATATATGTCACTACCCAGAGAAAATAACTACAGAAACAGTGGCATACAGTATTTCAGTATTAAAAAAAAATGTGTCTAGCCAGGCATGGTGGCTCACACCCGTAATCCTAATACCGTAGGAGGCTGAGGTGGGAGGATTGCTTGAGCCCAGGAGATCGAGCCAGCCTGGGCAACATAGTAAAACCCCATCTCTACAAAAAATACAAAAATTAGCTGCGTGTGGTGGGCATGCCTGGAGTCCCAGCTACTCAGGAAGCTGAGGTGGGAGGATTGCTTGGGCCAAGGAGGCAGAAGTTGCAGTGAGCTGAGATCATACCACTGCACTCCAGCCTTGACAACAGAGCAAGACTCGATCTCACAAAAAAAAAAAAAATGTGTCTAGGCCAGGCAACGTGGCTCACTCCTGGTAATCCCAGCACTTAGGAGGCCGAGGTAGATGAATTATTTGAGGCCAAGAGTTCAAGACCAGCCTGGGCAACAGAGACCCCATCTCTACCAAACTTTTTTAAATGGCCAGGCATAGTGGTGTGCACCTATAGTCCCAGGGAGGCTGAGGTGAGAAGATCACTTGAGCCTGGGAAATGCAGACTGAAGTAAGCTATGATCATGCCACTGCACCCTAGCCTAGGCGACAGAATGCGATCATATCTCCAAAACAAAAAAGTGTCTATCTTTCAAACTAAAATTTTATATGGTTGAGATGGTTGAGATCAGCCTCCAAATATGATTTTTTGCCTTGTTGTTTTTCTCACTTAATATGCCAGACTTTTCCCCATGTTATTACAAACTCATTGTAAGCATCTTCGGAGCATAATTTACTTAATCATTTCCTCATTATAGGACATTTAGACAGACTCTAATTACTCACTATCACAAATTACGCTGTGAGGAATAAACAGTGCTCTTCCCGAGTCTTTGCGTGGACTTCCAATTCGTTTCTTAGGATCAATATCTCAAAATGAGCTTGAGAGAGTTTTTCAGATTCCAAATGTAGCTATTGAAGGCATTTATGTTATAGGTACATGCTGCTGGCCTTTCCCATCTGGGCACTGATGTGCTATCACCATGGAATGCCGCATTACTTACTAAGTCTAAAAGCCACATGGAACCAGACGGACTGGTCGCACCCTGGCTTTGCACGGCATTGTCTGGAGATCTCAGGCGAGTTCGAGCCTCCCTAAGCCTCATGCTCCTTGGCCACGACAAAGACAGAACCGTGACTGACAGGCACAGTACTGGTAAGGATTAAAAACAACGCAGGCGCTTGCCTAGCCCAATGCCTGGCACACAGCCAGGGTTCAATAAATGATGACTCACATGAACGCTTTTTAAAATGCTTCTTTCCTAATTATTCCAGCAAAAAGTTCCAGGGAAGACTCTGATCAGCCTGCCTGGAGTCACGCCCCCTTCCCGCAGCCAATTACTGTAGAGGTTGATTGGCCAGTTCTGGAATCATGTGCCCTTCCCCTAACCAATTACTATGAAGTCTGATTGGCCAGTTCTAGAGTCATGTGCCCTTCTCTCAGCCAATTATTGTGGACTCTAATTGGCCAGTTCTGGAGTCACATGCCCTTCTCTCAGCTAATTACTGTGGCCTCTGATTGGCCAGTCCTAGAGTCTTGTCCCCCTCTACCCCCCAGCCAATTACCCTGGCCTCTGATTGGCCAGTCCTGGGTCTCTTGCTCATTCTGAAGCTGGAATGGGGCGCAGGGTCATCCCTACCTGAACCACGGAGAGTGGGAATTGTGGGTCCCAAAGAAAGGAATCCTGTTACCGGAAAGGTGGACAAGCAAAAACAACAGATGCCTAAGGCTTCCCTAACAGTGCCTCCCTGCTGCTTGCTTGGGAAAGGACTGGGTCCCAGACAATGACCCTGACACCACGTGGACATGGGAGAATCACCCTTGCCTGAGTTTATAGGGGAAGGAAGAAACAACAAAACTAAGACCAAGATGGCTGGGCCTGGAGGCTGGTTGACCCTACTGAGCTTGAAAATCTTTCTAGCCTTGTAAGAATGTGAATTTACAGGCAAATCTAGAAAAGGGGTGAGTTTCCATCCTGAGGAGACAAAGGCTTCACTGCCTAGGAAAATCAGTGCCTCATTAGGAAACTGGGCACAGCCTCCATTGACAGGACTCGAACCTGCCACCCGCCTCCAACACCGGGCCCAGTCCAAAAGCCCCCTCCTCTGAGAAGTCTCCCTGAGCCCTGTCAGAGATTAAACAATGCCGGTCACTAGCTAAAGACAATAAGGGCAGGTCTCAGGCCACTGCAGCAGGGAACAGAGTCCACTGCAAACTGAGTTCATGCAGAGGTGACAGAGCGTTTTAAAGGGAGGGAGGGAGCTGGAGAGGGAGTGTGTGGGGCTCCAGCAGAGTCAGGGAAGGGGAGATTACAAAAGCAGGAGGGGTAGTCAGTGTGCTTAGGCCATTGTGATTGCTACCTAGGACTTATCAAAGCCAGGCGCCTGCCCTCCCACCACAACTGGGACACGGGGGCCCTCTCTTAAGGTGTTGGCTGGAACAGACAGTAAATTATTCTGGCAGCCTTGAACTTTCCCAGGGATGAACTTAAGCAGGGGAGGCAGCCTTGAACTGTGAGAAAAAATGCCAGGGTCTGTTCCAGTCTCTCAGTGTTGGGAGGTGGATGAAATCAGTTGTGCTGAGAGTCTGTAGTTTCTAGAGGCCAAGGCTGAGGCCTCCTCGAGAGAGGGGTAGGAGAAGCCTGCGTTGGTCCAAAAGATAGTCTTTGTCAGACCCCAGATGTCCACCTCCTTAGGGTTCCTCTATCATGCCCGCTGTGTTCCTGTCACCCACACACCACTGTAAGATGCCCAAGGTAGGGCTTCAATCTCCACGTCCCTGGCACCCAAGACAGGGCGTGATGGAGAATGAATTCTCAGTTAACTCACTGTGCTGACTGCCAAGTGGTGGACAAGATGGAGGAACAACACCTGGCACCACACCCCTCATAGAAGGACTTCAAAAGACTCAGATCTCCACACCCAAATGCAGGGATTTTGATCCAGGGACTTGTACAACTGAATGATTGATTTTTTTTTTTTAAAGCTCCTTGACAATCCTGATGTTTGGTGGGGACTAGATCCCACTGGTTCTGCACAGGTAGATGCACCTGTTTCAGATGGTGCCTTCTGCTGAGCAAACACGGATCTCCAGGTAACTCCTGCCCAGGCCCTCCCCTCCCACTCTCCAATAGGCCCACCTGGGCATAAGAGCCATAGAACCCTCACCACCCCTGGGGGTGCTGAGTCCTGAGACTAAGGTCAGGTTTTATGGGCAAATAAGTGAAGGAAACCCTCCAGCCAGTGTTGGCTTGAGACTCTGCCTAGGCCTTTATGGCTAACTTCTGCTGGCCTACAGCTCCCGTTAGGAAGCAAGCCCACTTCTCCTGGCATTGCCAGCTCCGTTGGGTTCCTTACTAGGAGGGAGGGCAGGATCTTTCCTGCCTATTCCTGGAATCCCTGGTTGTAATATAATCAAACCCAACTCAGTTCAACCACTTCTTTTATGGGAGCCATACATCATAGACTGTCAGGGTAAGAGAGGCCTTCAAGATCATCTCATCCACCAACCTTGACAGTGAGGAAACCGACGCCTTGGGCTGCTGGCACAGGTCTTCCAGCCAGGGATCCATTCCGAAGAGCAAGTCCTCCTGTTTTGCCAAAGCCTGTCTCCAGCTCCTATTTGCTTCATTTCAGCCAAAGTTTGGGCACAACTGCCTGGTCTGATGTCCTTGCTGAGGTTGAACCCCTTCTGGTGGCAGTAGTTCTGTCACCTCATGAGGAGAACTAAAGTTAGCACTCCTTTAAGGATTTGGTTCTGAAAAACTGTAGACAGGGGATATTGAAATTTGCCCAATTTGCCCGTTCCTTGGAAGCATCTCAAAGTGTAGTTCAAAACCGTGCTGACTTCAAAGGCAGAAAGAAATGCTTGGAAGAGAGGAGATGAATAGGGCAAGGAGATCCAGGGCTGTTTCTAGATCATAATGGCCACTCCTGAGACTGCTTTCCTGTGTGGGTGGAGGGAAGGGCTGGACTAAGGCAAGGGGGAGCAAAGTTCAGTCCATTTCCTTGGTCACTCGCAGGAAAGGAGGCCAGAGCCTCGCTGGCCTCTCAGGGGCTGCCAGGGTGGACCTGAGGGAGGTTTTCAGATAGCAGCATGGGGACTTGCAGGGAGAATCACTGGCTCCTGGCAAACACCACGGCTCCAACTGCCACTGTCTATTAAATAGCATTATTTAAACCTTCACAGTCACTTAGACGCAGAGCTGGCAGATTAATTTTATCTTAAATCTTCAGCCAGTGGAAACATATCAAAATGCAGCTTTTACAACCAGACAGTGACAAAACAGAAGTCCTATCTGTGTTTGGACAGTGTCTGCTGATGTCACACTCTGGGAGAGGCCCAGCTGGTGCAATGTGGGCAGCAGCAATTTGTACACCCATTAGAGAGAAAGGACCTCGAGGGCAGGCCTCTTTGGTCACAGCTATATCCCAGGCACACCCTAAGTATGAGTCTAATGATAATGAATTTCCCCATAAACACACCCGAAGCAACTGCTATGTGCTGGCCCTGGCCTCAGCAGGGCAGACACAATGATAGGGACCAAAGCTGATGCTGCCCTCAAGGCAGGGAAGCAGAGAACAGCCTCAGGCAAGTGCATGATGCCAAGGGGGACCTCAAGGACTACATGAGCACCTCACGCAGCCCTGGGAGCAATCATGGAGGGCTCCCTAGAGACAGCGATGCCTGGGTTTAAAGAACAAATGGGATTCACAGATAAATAAAGTGGGAAGGGGCATCCAGGAATGTGCTCATTCACTCATCCATTCCTTAACTCAACAGACATTTATGGAGCTCGACTCTATGCAGGAGCGATGAGGGTAACCCCAGATTGTGGAGCGCTGTCACCAAGGAGCTGACAGTCCACGAAGACAGATACATATGGGACAGTCTGCATAAGTGCAGGATGACACATGAGGAAGGGTCTGCCAAGGAGGGGACCCAGCGCCAGGAGGAAGGAAGAGGACCAAGATCGCACTACCGCACTCCAGCCTGGGCAACAGGGCAAGACTCCATCTCAAAAACAAACAAACAAACAAAAATAAATAAATAAATATATGGGAGAACATGTGTTGGTTAAATGCAGATACTACACCATTTTACATAAGGGACTTGAGGATTGTTGGATTTTGGCACCTGAAGCAGCAGGGATCACAGGGACATATCCTAGAAGCAACCCCCTGTGCATTCCAAGGGGCGACTGTACACACTTTGACCAACTTGGAATGGTAAATGGTGTTATTCTCAGCCCTTTATTATGCTTCCCACATAGGCCATCCCTACACAGGAGGCCCTCTGTTTTCCACTGACACTGGGCTTGGCCAGGTGACTCATTTTGGCCATGAAGATCTGAGCAGCATTGACATGTACTGCTTCCCAAAGAAGCATTACAAGGCATTGCATGGTTCTGTTCTTTTTCCGTGTGCCTTGACACCAGCAATGTCACATATCAGGCTGCGCCCCAGCCTGGGTGTCAGGGGGCACAGCAAGAGTCACTCCTGATGAATGTGTCATGGGAGCGAGATCCTAAGGGATGTTTGTTACTGCAGCAGAACTTAGCCTGAGCTGACTGATAGATAAGGAAGCCAGGATTCAGGGAGGTTGAGTGGCTTGGAAATCAAGAAGTTGATCACAGAGCCCACTATGGAATCCATGCCTTCCAAATATCTGCCTGGTCCTGTTGCTCTGCCAGGCAACTTTGTAACAGCTAACGGTAGCAAATAGAGAGGACCCAACAAGAAGTGAGTTTTCACTGAAGCCAGCACTTATGAGTTCATGATTTTTAAAAAGCAGCAACTAACAGCTAACAGCTATTGATTATTTTATTTGTGTCAGACACTGTGTCAAATGCTTTGTAGTCTTTTATCCACTGTTCATATGACCCCGTGAGGTAAGACAGCCCTAATTTTACAGATGAGAAGACTGGGTTCATGTTACTTCATTCTAGTGTAAATCTACCTTATTCTTTCTAAAATCTGTATAATGTCCACAATATGAATGCAACTAAGTATCTGTACCCATCCCCTTATCAATAAATATTTCAGTCACTTCCAATATTTCAGAATTACAAACAATGCTGCAATTGCTGACCTGGAACACACATTCTTACCATCTTTGGCTACTGTTTCTGCAGGGTAGAGTCCCAAAACTAGGGTTGTAGAGTCAAAAATATGTACTTCCAGGA
Organism: Pan troglodytes; assembly: GCF_028858775.2. Classification (NCBI taxonomy): domain Eukaryota; kingdom Metazoa; phylum Chordata; class Mammalia; order Primates; family Hominidae; genus Pan; species Pan troglodytes. The sequence continues at coordinate 49,267,277 of NC_086016.1, read as the reverse complement.
GCAGTGGCTCATGCCTGTAATCCCAGAACTTTGAGAGGCCAGAGTGGGCAGACCACTTGAGCCCAGGAGTTGGAGACCAGCCTGGGCAACATGGCGAAACCCTGTCTCTACAAAAAAAAATTTAAACATTAGCCTGGTATGGTGGCACACATCTGTAGTCCCAGCTACTAGGGAGGCTGAGATGGGAGGATCACTTGAGCTCGGGAGGCAGAGGCTGTAGTGAGCCAAAATCGTGCCGCTGCACTCCAGCCTGAGCAACAGAGTGAGACCCTGTCTCAAAAAAAAGAAAAAAAATGTACATACATGTTTAGGTTTTATATAAAGTAAAAATGTTATCTATTCAAAAAATAGCTGTGTCTATGTGATACGGTTTGGCTGTGTCCCCACCCAAATCTCATCTTGAATTCTCACGTGTTGTGAGAGGGTCCTGATGGAAAGTAATTGAGTCATGGGGGCAGGTCTTTCCCGTGCTGTTCTCGTGATAGTGAGTAAGTCTCATGAGATCTGCTGGTTACTATAAGGGGGAGTTTTCTGCACAAGCTCCTCTCCTTGCCTGCCACCATCCACATAAGATGTGACTTGCTCCTCCTTGCCTTCTGCCATGATTGTGAGGCGCCCCCAGCCACATGGAACTGTAAGTCCAATTAAACCTGTTTCTTTTGTAAATTGCCCAGTCTCAGGTATGTCTTTATCAGCAATGTGAAAACAGACTCACCCACTATGTGATTGGTTTCCATTCTCACCAAATTTATAAGAGCAACTACTTGCTAATACTGTTACTAGTCCTGGACATTAGCAATATGTAAAGCTTTTGCAAAACTGATAGCTACAAAAATCTCATTGTGTTTTCATTTGGTTTAATTACCAGCGAGGATGTGCATCTGTCCAAACGTCCATCAGCCATTTGATTCTGTCTTCTGTGAAAAGCTGGTGTGTGCACTTCCTCTCCCTGGGGTAGTTACTGGTGTCTGTGGCCTTTTATCTCCGTCCCAAAGCCATGCACTCTGGAGGAGGGAGTCTCTGTATCTCTGCAGCTCCTCACTAGTGTGGATCCCCACCTCATCCATGGGGATTCAGAGTGAATGGATGAGTGGAAATGACCATTAATTGAACACTGATGATGTGCCTGGCGCTGTGCTTAACAATGTGCTCACAGGGTCTCATTTCACCCTCACGAAAACCTGCTGAATTAGGTATGCATCCATTAGCTCACTCCATAATTCCAAAGTCCAAAGAGTTCTAAAATCCAAAAGCGTTTCCACAAGTCATTGGGCACCAATATCTATCATGAATTCTCATGAGACCATTTATAGTCTTTGTTTACTGCCTTCGTTTGACTAGTCAAGTTTTGATGCTAAAATATCCAATTCGATTTGGGGGTATTTACCCCAGACCCTTCTAGCAAGGTTAACAATGGTAATACACACTGTATTACCTGCAAAATCCAAAAGAAAAAGGCTGAAATGCGAAAACTAGCTGCCCTGAGGGTATGGCTAAGAAATTGCAGACTTTTATCAGTATCCCCATGTTACGGATGAAGAAACTGTGGCTGAGAAATTGACAACTTGCCCATGATGCACGGCTGTTAAAGGACAAGGCAAGAAAATAAACTTTGACCCCAGTGCCAGTGCTCTTGACCCAGGCTTGATCCAGATCTCTGCTCCTGCCCTTAATGCCACACGATGAGTCCCCCGACTTCTGAGTTCCAGGAGCAAGAGCTTGGTGAGAGCAGCACATTTGTAAGGGCAGCAAATGGTGTGTTAGAGACAGGGCTATCAAGCTGACCCATCTCGTTGGGATCTCCATTCCAGGATGATATCATGGTTCATAAATACCATGTAGGGTCTCGGATCCCAAAGCCTACATCCAGGGAGTAGAAAAGCTCTCTCCCCGAGGTGTGGCTGAAGTTGGCTGGGCTGGGAGGCCGGCTGGCTCCCTCTCTAACAGATTAGTTTAATTAAAAGCAGGATGGATGCTTGGCTCCTGTTGGAGACAATCATTAGACAATCAAAATGCTTGGGTACAAGGAAGTAATTGCATTTCACAGAGACCTCTCTGCCATCAAGACAGAATCAATCAGTAATTAAATTAGAGGTGAAAATGAGTTGCTCAGGCCCAAGGCTCACTGACTGAGCAGATATTGAGTGAACCCCACTATGTGCTGCGGGCAGAGAGATGAGAGAGACACAGTCCCAGCCACCAAAGTCCCCTGGCTAACCAAGCAGCCACTCAGGATGAACGCACACGGTGTTCTCACCAGGGACTAGAAGGGGCTTTGATACAATGGATTCTAAAATATCACAATAGTATGATATCTTCTCAGTTAAAAGAAAACTAAACAGGAAAGGGGGCTGTAGCTGTTAGCTACCAGTGTATAATAACCCAAAACTCAGTAGGGTGTGTACAATGTAAGCATTGATTTATCAGGCATCTGCAGGTGGGCTGGATGTCTGCTGATCTTAGCTGGGTTTGCTCCTGTGTGTGCAGGTCAGCTTGGATCATCTGGCCTAGGCTGGGCTAGGCTCAGTGGTTGTTTTTCGAGAAGCAGGAGTGGGGGTGGCCAGGCAGCTCTGCTCCTCCTCTCCCTCTCATGCTCCTCCAGAGATCGGGGGGCTGGCTGGGGCATGCTCTTCTTGGGTAATGGCAGAGGCCCAAGAAGACCAGCAGAAGCACATGGAGCCTCTTCAGGCCTAGGCTTGGAACCAGCACACTGTCCCTTGCACCTGCAAGTCACTGGCCAAGACAGGTCACCTGGCCAAGTGCCAAGTCAAGATGGGAGGAGGGCACCAGTGATGAAGCACGGTAAGGGTGTAGTTGAAGGGAAGGACAAAGAAATGAGGCTGATTGTTCAAGCTTCCAGAGGAAGTCACACTTTTCCAGCACCTCCTTTAGGACAGTCACTTTGTATGCATTCCCTCAAGGAATCTCATTATCATTCTCCATAATCTGCATCATTATTCCCATTAAGAGATGCGGAACTGAAGTTCTCAGAAGCAACCTGGTCGATGTCATCTAGCTGGCAAGTGCCTGGACACACATCAGCTTCTAGCACATCCATCACTCTACCTGTCTTCACACTGGTCTGGGAGTCAGGGCCACTGGACTCTGGTCCCACCCTGCCCCCACTCCTTGAATCAACATGAGACAAGGCTCCCCAACTTCTGGCATGATTTTCTTCAGATGTAAACAAGGAAACTGCCCTTGGAGCTCTGAGACTCCTGGGTTTTAGGGCTAATCGATTGGTTTTGTTTGTTTTTGTTTGTTTTTATATATACTTTAAGTTCTAGGGTACATGTGCACAAGGTGCAGGTTTGTTACATATGTATACATGTGCCACGTTGGTGTGCTGCACCCATTAACTCGTCATTTACATTAGATATATCTCCTAATGCTATCCCTCCCCCCTCCCACAACAGGCCCTGGTGTGTGATGTTCCCCTTCCTGTGTCCAAGTGTTCTCATTGTTCAATTCCCACCTATGAGTGAGAACATGCAGTGTGTGGGTTGTTGTCCTTGTGATAGTTTGCTGAGAATGATAGTTTCCAGCTTCATCCATGTCCCTACAAAGGACATGAACTCATCCTTTTTTATGGCTGCATAGTATTCCATGGTATATATGTGCCACATTTTCTTAATCCAGTCTATCACTGATGGACATTTGAGTTGGTTCCAAGTCTTTGCTATTGTGAATAGTGCCACAACAAACATACGTGTGCATGTGTCTTTATAGCAGCATGATTTATAATCCTTTGGGTATATACCCAGTAATGGGATGGCTGGGTCAAATGGTATTTCTAGTTCTAGATCCTTGAGGAATTGCCACACTGTCTTCCACAATGGTTGAACCAGTTTACAGTCCCACCAACAGTGTAAAATGTTCCTATTTCTCCACATCCTCTCCAGCACCTGTTGTTTCCTGACTTTTTAATGATCAGCTAATCGATTGTTGAACCCAGCAGGTTTCAGTGATGCTGACTGAATTTGAATGACAGGGCAGGAAACAGGATGGCTCATGCAGATGCCAGAGGCCTGCTAATTGGTTCATGTGGGTTCTAGTTACCTAACCTGAGGCCACAGCAGCCCTAGGTTTGAAAGGACTTTCAGGGCCATGTAGCCTAGTGGCTTCTATTTTTTTTGCCCGTGACTATGCTAGACTGAATAATGGTCTCCAACAATGTCCACACCCTAATCCCCAAAACCTGTGAATGTGACATTATGTAGCAAAAGGGACTTTGCAGATGTGGTTAAGGATTCAGGTCTTAAACTGGAGAGATGATCTTGGATCATCCCAGGTGGCTCAATGCATTTGTAAGGGAGAGGGGGTCAGAGAGGAGGGAAGATGGTACGCAGACCAAGTGGAAGAGGGAGGAGGAGGCCATTAGCCAGGAAACATGATGGTCTCTAAAAACTGAAATAGGCAAGGAAATGGGTTCTCTGCTGGAGCCTCCAGAAATGAATTCAACCCTGCTGACCCAAGATCCAAGGAGCCAGCAGATTCGGTGTCTTGTGAAGGTCTGCTTCCTTGTTCATGGACAGCCCTCTTCTAGATATATCGTCATATAGCAGAGGGGTGAACAATCTCTCTGTAGTCTCTTTTATAAGGACACTAATCTCATTCATAAGGGCTCCACCCCTATGACCTAATCACCTCCCACAGGTCCCACCTGCTAATACCACCACCTTGGGGTTAGGATTTTAACATGGGAATTTGAGAAGAGGGGACATACACATTCTGACATAGCACATACATAGACACACATACTCACAACTAGAATAAAAGTTCCACTAAAAATACATACTGTGCAAGATTTATTCTTATGATTTGTATTCTATGTCATTAAAAAGTAAACAGTTCACCTGGCTGTGACACACTGGGCTGATTTCATGACCCAAAAACCATTTGCCACCTGCAAATGATTTCCACAAGGAAACACCTGGCTGTTGTCCAGCCTCTTGATTGAAGGAGATACTTGGCCATGGTCTAACCTCTTGGTTGAATGAAACACCTGGCTGCAGTCTAACCTCTCGGTTGAAGGAGGCACCTGGCCGTGGTCTAACCTATTGGTTGAAGGAGGCACTGGCTGGGGTCTAACTCTCAGTTGAAGGAGACACTTGGCCACAGTCTAACCTCTTGGTTGAAGGAGACACCTGGCTGCAGTCTAACCTCTGGGTTGAATGAAACAGCTGGCCATGGTTTAACCTCTCGGTGGAAGGAGACACCTGGCCACAGTCTAACTCTCAGTTGAAGGAGACACCAGGCCACAGTCTAACCTCTTGGTTGAAGGAAACAGCTGGCTTCAGTCTAACCTCTTGGTTCAGGGTGTGCTCACTCTGGGAAACTTCCAGAGCAACTATTTTATCTACTTCTAGCACAGGTTGCCATCCCCTCTCAGCCTCCTCTTGGTCTCTTTCTGTGATTGTGAACTTCCCTCAAGGAAACATCTTCGACTCCTCTTCTCCCTAAATAGGTGGCACTTCATGCTGAGCAGAACACTCCTAGAGGGAGCTGATACGTGTCTCTACCTCCTGCAAAGTAGCCAAGTGGATCAAATCCAGTCACCAGAATTCCTTTGCGTTTTTACAGAAGAGATTCCTGGGGCAGAAGCTGAGCTCTCAGTGCTCTGAAGATGGGCGGAACTTCTCTGTGAGAGATAAGGGGAAGGATTTCCAAGCTGCACCAGGAAGGAGCCAGAAAAGGAGGCTGTCGCAAGCAAGATGGCTGACACTGGAGCTTGCAATGTGACCCCTCCCACAAACCCCCAGCCTTCAAATTCTTCACAAATACCTGGATGTGAGGAGCGTCTGGAAACTTTGCGCCCAAACTAGCTCTGGTAGAATCTAAGCATTAAATGCAGATACTAGAAGCACAGAGCCAGTGTGGCATAAAAACTGGCAGAAATAACTAGGCAGGAGCTGGACTGACTCCCTTAGAGCTGTGAAGGTGGGTTCAGATCAAGTGAGACCCACACTCTGAAGGTCAGGAAGCCCTGCTGGGATCAGAGGGAAATCTGACATAATGGTGCCCCTGCAGAGCTCACAGCCTAGGGAAAGGCACACACACAGGATTCTAAGACAAATGCTGTATCGGAGAATGAAAAAGAAACCATGAGAACCCAGAAGAGAGGACAATTAACCTTCCAGGGGTCAAGGAGGGCCCAACAGTAGAGAGGCTATTTGATCTATGCCTTGAAGGCTTTTACTATCTGGAGGTAGAGTGGTCAAGAGCTCAGAGAGGTAGAGCAAATCAAGATCCCTGGACATGTCTCAGGCCCTAGGAGTCAGAATCTCAGATGGAGGGCTGGGGACACCTTTGTTAAAAGCTTCAGGTGATTCTGAGGCTCAGCCAGGTCAGGGAACCACCAGCCTGGAGGACAACCACAGCTGCAGCCGAGCCACTCTCAAGGGCACCTGCCTACCCCTGCCCTGAATTGTAGGGCACCGTGTGTGTGTGTGTGTGTCTGCACATGTATATGTGCATGTGTATGTGTGTGCACATATCTTTGTATATGTGTGTATGTATGTATGTATCCATGTATGTGTATATGTGTGTGCATATATGTGCATGTGTGTGTATGAATCTGTATGTGTACTGTGTGTATGTATGTGTGTATTGTGTATATGTGCACGTGTGTGTACGTGTGCATGTGTGTATGCATATGCATGCGTGTATTTAGGTGTGTATGGACGTGTATGTGTGTGTGCATGTGTGTGTGCATATGCATGCATTTATGTGTGTATGGGTGTGTGTGTGTGTGCATGTGTGCATGTTTATGGGTGTGTGTGTGTGCATATGTGTATATTTGTATGTATGTGTGTGTGCATTGCCTGAGCTGGGGTGTGAGGGCTCAGTCCCTGTCACAGATTGGTGAGGCATAGTTGGGGAGTCCTTTGCCAGAACTCAAAGGTCATGTGTACCTCAAGTTCTCCTTCCTGCCTCCCTGCTCACCCCCATGAACAGAAGGCTCCTCCCCAGCCCTGCGGCTGCTCTTTGTATCCAAGACTGTGAGACCCACCAGCGCCGGGCAGCACATTGTGTTGCCAGCCTGTGGAACATCTCGCTTCGCACTGGCTGCATGCACATCCATCCCCTTGAGGACAGGCTCCATTTGCGCCACAAATGGAAATGAGCCTTCTGAGATGATTAGAATTTTTCAGTAAGATGTGAGCTGGCACGCAGGGGGACATGATGAAATGTCTTCACTGCAGATCTCCAGGGCTTCCTTTTGTGGTTCCTCTCTGGTGGTGAGTGATGGAGTAAGGAGGAACGTGCACAGGCACAGCTTCCACAGAGTTCCACCCCTGCAGGTGGATACAAGGGGAGGCTGGGGTCTCCTGGACACTCTCTGTGCTTGCAGAGGCACCTGTGAGAAGTTCAGGTAAACATTCCTGGTTGCTGAGCGAAAAGAGGCTGGGGTGGGGAGACCGTTTCTGACTGTGTATCCACTGACGCCCCCTCCTCCATCTATGGGCTCCCAGTGCAATCCCCCCTCCCTGGGCTTCGCACATCTCCAGCCCCAGCTGGGGGAATCTGCCAAGGTCTATCAATGCCCACGCCTCTGTTAGGATCCGCCTGATGTGAGATCGCTGCTTTCGATGAAGGTGGGGAGAGGGAGTGCACCTTAATTTTCTCTCTGAATCGCCAAAATCGAGGGAGCTTGTGTAAAGCTTGCAGCACATGTTGCTTGAGCACTGACTACTGACTGTGTCTCTGGCACGAGGCAGGCATCAGAAGACAACTGTGAACCAGATGGACATGGATTCTGTTCTCAAGGGACCCCAGCAGCGATGGCCCACGCTGGGAAGCCAGAGGGGAGAGTCTGGAAGTGCTGGGGAAGCAGAGAAGAGCTGGATGCAGAGTCCGAGGGCTTGGTGAGAACCCAGAAATCAGAGAGTGGGGATGATTCCCGGAGCTCGGCAGGACCACCAGCCTAGCCACCAGCCTCCTGATGGAGGTCACAGGCCCCAGTTTATATCCTGTCCAGTGAGCCAGTTGCACTTAAAAAGTCAGTGGTCACTCAAAGCCTCAGAACCTGCCTCGGCAAAACTGCAAAATCACATTAAAATGGGAAGAATGACTCCCTGCATGTCTGCTGGGGAACCACCTTGGGCACCATGGGTGAGTCAGATGGGGTCCCTCCCCCATGAGCTCAGTCCAGAGCGGGGACACAGAGAAGCAGCCCATCATAACACAGAGAGCTGCCTCAACCAGAGGGGAGAGCCAAGGGAGGTTCAGGGAAAGCTTTCTGGAGAAGGTGAGCCCTGAGCTGAGGCTGAAGGGGTGCAGGGGAGGCCCTCAGGAAGGGTGTTTCTGGAAGAGTGAATACTACAAGCAAAGGCTTGGAGGAAAGAGAGAGCACACGGCACATGGGAATGGCCAGTGAAGGGGCCATAATCATCTTCTGAGGCGTAAGGAGAAGAGTAAGACGGGAGTCTGAATGGAAAGGGGTCCCCTAATGTTAGGGATAAATTTATGAAACAATTGAAAGTCACTGGGACTTCTGGGGGAGATGGGGAGATAGGGAGGACAGGATGGGAACAGGGCTGTGTTTTAGAAAGACTCATCGGAATGAACAATGGACATTCGAAAAAAAATTCTGCTTCATTAAAAAGAATGAGAATTTAAGTTAAAACAATAATATGTCATTTCACCCCAACTAAATTTGAAAAAAAATAAGATCTGATGACATTGAGTGTTGCCTAGGACCTGCGACAACAGTGACCTGTGCTCTGCCGGTGAGCGTCGTGTTGACACAACCATCTGGAAAACAGGTTGTCATGGTCTAGTGACGTTCACAACACACAGAGGGTCACAAGGCACTTGGACACTTAGGGGCACACCCTACAGGAACCTTCCCACAAGTGACCACAGGCGCACGGTTCCCCAGAGGAAACCAAACAGAACAAACCTAGAGTCGGTTGGTGTCCAACGACAGAGAATGGACACATTCAATTCTGCCATAGTCATGTTATGGAATCCTGGAACCCCACTGGTGAGTGGAGATGAACAAACCACAGCCCAGTACAACACGCTGGTCCCCAGGAACATAATCGTCTGGTTAAAGTGGCATTGAGACTCCCTCCACACACCACAGGATGCTGCTACGCACAGGCAAAGGTGAGTAACACAAATGTGTGTAGCACAAACATGCAAAGCCATACACTCCATTGTCGACAGATCAGCACTTGCAGTAGAACTCAGGGGCCAATTCAGAGACTGGTGAGTACAAAATACCTTTAGGGAGCGGGGAGATGCATAGGATGGATAGGATTTACATTATCCATAAGTATAAAGTCTGAAGCCTCCGGGCTGCAGAGGTAACATCAACTCCTGAAGGTCATGGTTACTGCCGGGGTGTGCAGTAAAGGGTTCATCTTGGTACTCCAACAATACTTTATAATGTTATTTTAATTTTGCTCAATATTTAATTTGAAAACAATAGAGAACAAGATATTTTAAAATGGCAGAAATTTGGGAAGGACAGAGAGAGGAATGGGGCTCTTTAGCTACATTAATAAAATTTTATTAATAATATTTTTTAAAGATTTGATAATACAAAAAAAGCACTCAATAAAATGCCAAAATATTATACCACTTATCAATCATGAGGACTTGAATAAGTTATTTAACCTCCTTGGAGCCTCCACTTCCTGCTGATGCAGCAGCTAAACATTTGAGGTGTTGTTTTAATTTAAATTATATATAGATAGGTAGTAAATGTTTTATATATATACATATTTATATAATATAAATTATATGTGCATTTATTGACGAATAAATTGGTTTATTATGTTGGTGGGCCTAAAATAATTTTATTCAAAAGCTATTAAAAATTTTTAATTAAAAAATGAAAATATGACATATCTATGTATAGTAAAGCTAAATTTTTAAATTATTTAAACAATTACACATTTCAAATATTTAAAAATAGCACTTTGGGAGGCTGAGGCAGGCAGATCATGAGGTCAGGTGATCGAGACCATCCTGGCTAACACGGTGAAACTCTGTCTCTACTAAAAAATACAAAAAAATTAGCCAGGCATGGTGGTGCACGGCTGTAATCCCAGTTACTCGGGAGGCTGAGGCAGGAGAATCGCCTGAACCCAGGAGGTGGAGGTTGCAGTGAGCTGAGATCATGCCACTGCACTCCAGCCTGGGTGATAGAGCAAGACTTGGTCTCAAAAAAAATAGATATATATTAAAAAGTAAAAATAGGCCAGATGCAGTGGCTCACGCCTGTAATCCCAGCACTTTGGGAGGCCAAGATGTACAGATCACCTGAGGTCAGGAGTTCGAGACCAGCTGAAACCCCGTCTCTACTAACAATACAAAAATTAACCGGGTGTGGTAGCACATGCCTGTAGTCTCAGCTCTCGGGAGGCTGAGGCATGAGAATCACTTGAACCTGGGAGGCGGAGGTTGCAATGAGCCAAGATCATGCCACTGCACTTCAGCCTGGATGACAGAGCAAGACTCCATCTCAAAAAAAAAGTAAAAATCAATAAAAGACTTATTCTTGGTACACAACTAAATACTTCAGTCATTTTCCTTCCTACATTATCCTAATGCTGTGTCAGTGGCATTTTTCAGAAGAATGTGACTATCTTATTTTAAATTTTTCATAAAATTGCATGTAATTGTCTTCAAATTATATTTTATGATTTAAAAATTCTAAGCTGTTAACATTGCAACTGATTCTTTTTGAAAGGGCATAACATTTTAAATTTAGAAACTATTATCTCTATGGGAATTGAGGTAGCTGGTAAGCTCAGAGTAAATTCTGTTAAATGGAGAACATTTTCAATTCTAATATTTTTTTCATTGAAATACATAAATATTTCAGCAGAAACATTGTCATAGAGACTGCCTTTTGCATCTATTTAGGGTGCCTTCTTTGACATATTTTTTTCACAACAAAACATGTCAAATGCATCATCTCTATTCATGATTCTTTTAAATGTCTTACCAAACTTAGATGCCATAAAATTCTAGGCCTTCTCCACCAGATTCCATTCCAGTCCACATCATACATTTATCCAATTAAACAAAGGAACTTCATTTAAAGATTCTTTCCATATGCCAAGATATACCAAAGTTTAAGAATTTCTAAATAAAATCTTGTAAAAGTATATTACATCACAATGTAATATGTTCACTTCCTCCCTTGCTCTCCTAGAGGAATATTTCAATGTCTTTCTGCGTAGCAAGCTTTGTTTTCAATAATTACAATTTGCTAACAACATTAAAAACTGACCTTTGGGGGCTTTTATTCATTGACTGCTTCAATTAAAAATTTCCAACTGATGGCCAGGCACGGTGGTTCACGCCTGCAATCCCAGTACTTTGGGAGGCCGAGGTGGGCGGATCATGAGGTCAGGAGATCGAGACCATCTTGGCTAACACGGTAAAACCTCGTCTCTACTAAAAATACAAAAAATTAGCTGGGTGTGGTGGTGGGCGCCTGTAGTCCCAGCTACTCAGGAGGCTGAGGCAGGAGAATGGCATGAACCCATGAGGCAGAGCTTGCAGTGAGCCGAGATCGCGCCACTGCAGTCCGGCCTGGGCAAAAGAGTGAGACTCTGTCTCAAAAAAAAAAAAAAAAAAAAAAAATTCCAACTGATTTCATACAACTGTGTCCAAAATTTAAAGGATTTGTTTACAAAAAGTTTAGTACCATCATAAGACACTTAAGTTGATTTATGAAGTAATTTTTCGGAAGCTCCAACATTTATCAAATCTGATTGATAATGAGGAAAATGAGAGAAGGTGAGTACTACTATTTGGAAAAAAACAGGGCTTTTTTCATATTTAATGTTAAAGTCATCACAAAAATGTTTATTTCAAGTTATTCTGGGTACACATGTAATAGCTGTAAATTTTGACAACTACAGCACCTGTTAGGTTGGTGAATTATCACAGCTTGTTTTAATGGGCCACAAGTAATCCCGAGCACATTTCTGTACTCAATTTAGAAAGAATCTTTTTACCATGACACTAGCTTCACCAAAAATTGTGTTCTTATGATAACTACAAGAACAAATAATGTACCCTTTCACACTAAGTTTTTCCATTGAATTCATGACAACATCATTGTATCACCAGCAACAGAAGGAACTTCTAAATCTTCACTGATGCCATAAATCAGATGAAAAGGATCAAACTGTCATTGGAATTAACTGATTTCCTCTTTGAAGTATCTGGTAACAATGATATAAAACTGGAATCATTTAGCTGTTTCTAAAGGTCTCCTACAAACAGAGCCACACATTCGCACCCACCACTTCATTTTTCATCTGTGCATAACAACACTTGGCAGTGGAAAATGAGCAGAATTAATTTCGAGGACTCAGCATTGGATCTAAGTGAAAAGTCATGGTCCACAGAGTGAAATGGAAACACGCCTTCTGTGGACACATGCTGGGCCATCGTCCTCGGGCCCAGGTTCCTTAACACTCTGATGCTTTTTCCAGGGATTTGTTATTCTACTGCTGCTGTGCTCAGGGAGGTCCCTGCGTCACCCAGGGATAAATGCCAACAAACGTGTTGTGTAAGTCCTACACCTGTCATCAGCTCTCTGGAGAAACTGAAATGCAGACATTTAGAACTTAATTGTTAATCACACATATATTTATGGGAAGGTTGAGGCAGGAGGATTGCCTGAGGCCAGGAGTTCAAGACCAGCCTGGGCAACAAAACGAGACCCCATCTCTCTAAAAAACAAACAAACAAACACGCCAGGCATGGTGGCTCACACCTGTAATCCCAGCACTTTGGGAGGCTGAGGCAGGCAGACCACGAGGTCAGAAGATCGAGACCATCCTGGCTAACATGGTGAAACCCCATCTCTACTAAAAATACAAAAAAAAAAAAAAAAAATTAGCCAGGTGTGGTGGCGGGTACCTGTAGTCCCAGCTACTTGGGAGGCTGAGTCAGGAGAATGGCATGAACCCAGGAGGTGGAGCTTGCAGTGAGCCAAGATCATGCCACTGCACTCCAGCCTGGGTGACAGAGCAAGGCTCTGTTTCAAAAAAAAAAAAATAGCCAGGCACAGTGGTACAACTTCTGCTTTGAAGTTCTTGTGCTTTGGTTCCAGGGATAGACTATAGGTGCCTCTGTAGCCAAGAACACATCGGCTGTGGCTCTGCTGTGAGGTGGCCTGATAATGTTTAAATCAAAATAAGAATGTGGGTTTTAGTTATTTTTTTAATCCTTGTTTTACTGCTTCCCAGCTTTATTTGAGCCTCAGTTTCTCCTCTCTGCAAAATGAAGCTATTGATACTCCACAGGAAGCTTAGGATGTATTAAGTTAAAGATCAATGTATGTAAATGCTGCCATAGTGTAGAGCATATGTATCAAGGCATGGGTGAGTCCCAAGATTGGGGCTTAGCCTGGGAGGGTTCTTGGCTTTGCCCAGGAAAGAATTTAGGAGTGAGATGGAGGTGTTAGACAGCAACTTTTACTAAAGCAGCAGCAGAGGCACTGCTTGGTCTCCAGAATGCACCTTGCTGTCATTACCCCTAGGCCTTCTCACAGGCTGCCTCCTCGGCTGGGAGCCCTCCCTCCTCTTCTTTCCTGGTTCTAGGATGCTGCCCTAAAAACTCAGCTCAGGGGCCCTGGAAGGCTCCTGACTCCACACCCACCTCTGTGCTCCAGCAGCCCTTGGTCCTAACTTTCGGTCCCGTCCCCATGTCTGTCGTCCCACCTGAGTGTGGGGCTCCTGCAGGCGGGGTGGGGTGTGTTCCTCACTGTGTGCAGCCCAAGCACAGGCTCAGGGACCACCCCAGTGCAGCAAACACTCTCAGGGGCTGGGCCAAGCCCCAGAGGAGACAGTTGTGGCCCTGCCCTGTGGGTGTGTGCATGTGTCAGACAGGCAGAGGGGCACGTAGGCACAGCTACACAGTGGGCCAGGCAGGGATGGCTGAGGGCAATGGCCATGGGAGCCCCAAGCAGGGCCCTCCCAGCCTTGGACCCCGAGGGCTTCCCCTAGGCCTCCTGCTTATCCTGGAGCACAGGCTGGAAGGACCTGCCAACAATGGCTAGCAGCACAGACTCTCAAGACAGCACTCACCAACATGGGGTCAGCTCTCAGAAGACCCTCAGCCTCCCTTCCGGATCTGCCTCCCTGGGAGGCCTCACAGCAGCAGGTTCCTCCAGGGCTCCCTCCAAACTGCAGGCCACAGCCCGTCATGCCCATCTTGAAGCCACATTTCCTGCCCATGGGGTAAGGAGCTGGTAAGGACTCAGGGTGTCCCCTGGGAAGGCAGATTTCCCCACCTCCAGGACAGTGGCTCAGCCTCCAGCCTCCCTCTACCCAAGGCCCTGAGTGACAGGACCTTTGGAGGAGGCAAGGCCCTGCACACACCTCCATGGCGGCCTTCCGGCCTCCAGAGCAATAACAGAGTCAACTCATGTTTCAAGCACCCAGTTTGTGACATTTTGTTATGGCGGCCCCAGGGGACTGCAGAGCGGGTGACATTTACCCCAGCACTCACTGAATGCAGGCATTGTTCTAAGGGCTCCGCATCAAATACGTCACTTAATGTTTCCAAGAGCTTGTGAGGACAGCGCTGTAGTCCCCCACCGTGCAGACAAGGTAACTGAGGCACAGAGATGCCAAGTCACTCACCAGAGGTCACACAGCCCTAGTGGAGGGTCCCAGCCCCGGCAACGTCTCCTGTTTTCTCTGCCTGTGGCTGAAGCTACCCAGGTTTTGCCCCTGCTACAGTGAGCCCAGGACCAGCCGCAGACACGACCCATGCCCAGGTGGCATGGAGCTGGACACTGGCTGCAGTGAGGCGGTGATGCAGTGAGTCCAGCCTGGAGCTACAGGGGCCTCCGGGGAAGGCTCTCCTGAGGCCACACATGCGTGCACAAGCTGCCTGGACAAATGAGTTTTTCAGAAACACTTGTCCTGGATATCTTATCTTCTCTTCACCTCTGAAAGGGGCTCTGAAAATGCCCATCTGAAAGTTTCTCCCCATTCAGTTCAGAGAAAGAAAAAGAAACTCACTCAAGGAGAGAATTTAAGCAGGGCAGTGTGAGGATGAGGGGCCCTGCACCCCAGAGAGCTTCTGAAAGATGGTGTCCCAGAGTGTGGAGATGGTGTCATTGTCCTCCTTGGAGATCCAACTCCATGCGCCTCCTGGGATGCTTGTCTCCACACCCAGGGGAAACTGAGCTCCCCCTCCAGAACCCAGCGGGGAACGCGCTTAGGCTTGGAGGTTCTTGTGCTCTGGTTCCAGAGCTAGGCTACAGGTGCCTTTGTAACCCAGAAACATCAGCCGTGTCTCTGTTGTGAGGCGGCCTGATGTCTAAAATGAAATAAGAACACGGGTTTTGGTTACTTTTTAATCCTTGTTTTACTGCTTCCCAGCTGTATTTGAGCTTCAGTTGTTCCTCTTCTGCATAATGAAGCTATTAATACTCCACAGGAAGCCTAGGATGTTGTAAATTAAAGATCAACGTGTGTGAATTGCCTAGTGCCTAGACTGGAGCCACTGCTCACATCTGTAGAAAGGATGGCTCATGGAGGATCAGCCTGCGTGGAGCACCGACCGCCTCACAGGGCTATTTTAAGCACTTTGCCTGCGCTAACCAAAATCTAATCCCCAAAATAACCCTATAAATTAAGCCCCATCTCCGCATTTTATAGATGAGAAAAGTGAGTCCCAGTGAGCATAAGAAATTGCCCAGGTCCCACAATAGCTAGGGAACAGCAGAGCCAGGTTCACCCTCCAGCCCCACCCTGTATTCCACTGCCAGAGAGAAGGGCTCCTCTCCCCCAAGGTGGCTCCTTCCCAGCTGCTGATGCGTCTCTCTGCACCTCAGTTTCTCTGAGTAAACGTTGACGTCCTTGTTCTTGGAGGATGACATGGGGACAGAGGCTTGGAGGATGCTTTAAGAGAAGACGACATTTCAGACAGGGTGGGCCGGTCCATAACGGATGCCTCAGCAGCTGAGATCAGACCCAAATCAATCTGTGTATCAGGACTGCATAAATACCCACAGCCACAAATCCAGGCAGCTAGCTGCTGCCACTTGCTCAGACCATCGTGTGCTCAACCCGGAGAGGCTACTGCAGCCTGAAATGCCGCTGTTGACCCCAGCTTGTAGTGTGAGATAACCCAGGGACATGTGTGTGCCCCCTCCTCCAGGAAGCCCTCTCTGCCCTCTGGTCTCCTACTTCCCCAGACACATCTTTGGTATAGCAGACATTCTGACTCCGTGCTATGTGCTGGGCCAAGGAAAACAACTAGCTGTGGAATCTGCCCCTGGGGAGTCTCCACCCTGGGGGACAGACACACAAAGGGATGTGAGCATGCAGAGGGCCATGTGGGGCACGTGGCTAAATCCAGCGGGATCCTCAAGGAAGGACTGAGTGGGAGAGTCAGAGGGGAGAGGAGAGGGCAGAGGTGAAGGGGAAAGGGAATGGGAGAGAAGTAGGGAGAGGGGAGAGGGAGGGGAGGAAAGGGAAGAGAAGGGAAGGGGTAATGATAAGGAAGAAGAGGGAATAGGAGGGAAGAAAAGGAGAGAAGGAGAGGGAAAGAAATAGGAGGAGAAGAGGGGAAATAAAGGCAGGGAAGTGAGAGGAGAGGAGGGGAGGGAAGAGTTAAGCTGAGACCCAGGCATGGGGCCTCAGCCTGTTGCAGCACATGTTCTGTGGCCATTGACTTTCTCTGTACTGGGAAGGTCTAGAGGGCAGAGACAGACTCTCATTCTTTCACTCCTGATGTTTCTTCAACACCTAGCAGGCACCAGACTCTGTCCTGAGTGCTGAAGATACACTAAGAGCAAAGCAGACAGACCGACACCCACGGCTGGAGCTCACATCTTTACTCATCTTGGAGCTTCATGCCTCTACCTGGCACACGGAGATGCCCAAAAAAAATGTTGGAGAAAGAAGTAGACTCAGTGTGCAAAGCATGCTCATGAACTGGTGGACACTCCCTGCACCGCACATTGATGGCTGTTTTCATCCACTTCCATATTCCTATAAAGAACTGCCCGAGACTGGGTAACTCATAAAGGAAAGAGGTTTAATCGACTCACAGTTCAGTATGGCTGGGGAGGCCTCAGGAAACTTACACTCGTGGCAGTAGGCAAAAGGGCAGCAAGGCACCTTCTTCACAAGGCAGCAGGAAGGAGAAGTGCTAAGTGAAGGGGGAGGAGTCCCTTATAAAACCATCAGGTCTCTGAGAACTCACTCACTATCATGAGAACAGCATGGGGGAAGACACCCTCATGATTCAATTACCTCCACCTCATCTCTCCCTTGACATGTGGGGATTATGGGGATTACAATTCAAGATGAGATTTGGATGGGGACAAAAAGCCTAACCATATCAATGGCTCAGCTCAAGATGCAGGCAGTGATGATAAATGCTCAAGAAACCATTTCTTTGTCAAAATGCAGAGCTCCTGGGAGGCTCACGACATGTGGCTGGAACTGCAAACACCCGATGTTCCAAATAGCCGTCAAAAGGCTGGATTTCCCATTTTCTCCCTCACCTCAAACATTATCCATTCTCTCGTGAAAGCCACAGCTACAGAGAAGCCACACAAGAGCAGAGCCTGCTGCTCACTTCACAGCCTGCTGTGATTGTGGAATCAGTGAGTGAATGAACAATGAACAAATGTATCGCACAGTCCAACCACCTTAGGTTACAGACGAGGAAATGGAGACTCAAAAGGAGGAAGTCTCATCTGAAGTTGCTAAATTGTTCAAAAGGGTCCGATTCAAGGAAGTCTTCCAGCAAGAGGTGGGCAGGGCATCAGGTCCAAGGCTGGGTCCTCTCCCACTGTGGGGTTTGAAAGCCAAAAGGAGGCCATTTGGACGGACAGAGCATGAGCAGCAGGGCCCAGGTGCACCTGCAACAAGGGAATCCCAAAAAAGCACAGGTTCTCCTGGACACCCTCCAGATATTTGGTCTGTGGCAATGCATCCCATCCTGGGGTTCCCTCCTGTTGAACCTGCTCACCCGGACCTGCTCACCTGTGTCTGCTCACCCGGACCTGCTCTCCTGGACCTGCTCATCCAGACCTGCTCACCCAGACCTGCTCACCCAGACCTGCTCACCCAGATCTGCTCACCTGGACCTGCCCTGGTGGGACCTGCTCAGGACAGCTGACCTTGTATCAAGCCCTGTGTGGGTGGCCCCCTGCTGCAGTGGACCTAGGGCACCCTCCGCAGGCAGGGGTGTGCAGTGAGTACCCAGGCTCTGTCCACCATGAGTCCCCTCGTGCAGATCCACAGACCTTCCCACTCCCAAAGCCGGCGACAGGAGCTGGCTGTTTTTGTGAACACAGCTCTTCCTTCCCCCAACAATCCTTTTTTTTAAGTTTAAACGACCATAATTTTCCTTTTATGTCCTTGCATTTGTTTTCCAAGTAGATGATTACCCATTCATGGAGTATTAATGATCTATTAATATGGAAAGACTGGGGAGAGAATGGGCTTGTGAAAGAACACACATTTTTATTCAAATAAATTACATGGATTTTTTTATTAAACTGCTCCACTTATAATGGACACTTAGTCACAGCCCTTTCTGGGCATCTGCTGCCAATTCCCCTCCTTCATTACTGCCACACCGAACAAAAGGTCTATTCAGAGCACAGGCCATTTGGAAGTCCAGGATGGCCCCGAATCTCGGCACACCCGCTGCTTGTTCATTCGGTACAGCTCATCCCTCTAACACAATTCTGCAGAAATAAATCAGACTCGGAGCTGGTGCGGAGGAGGAGAAAGTGCTCCCTGCCCTGAGCCCTGCTTTTCCAAGTTCTTCTCCCCCAGGGCCAGGTTCACACCTCCTATCAGCTGCGTCTGAGCAGCCTTCCCATTTCACCACTGACAGGCGCTGCAGGAGGTTGACCAGCCAGCCCAAAGCTCCCCTCCTAAGCAGGCACTCAGCCTCACATCTACTCTTACTGTTCAGGTAAAGCTCTTTCTCCTGATGGTGCTGTCTTGGTCACATTCTCATGCAATGACGGCCACCTAAGCTGGCCATGACACCATCTGTCCTAAATGAATCACTGAGTCCCAACAAAACCAGGGCTGAGTTTGGCCACAGAGACAACATCCTTCCAGTGCCGCCTCTGGGATTCTTCCTGTTGATGTGGCTTAGAAGACAACCCCATCTCCTGGGTGCTCGGACTAACTTGTTCCCTGGTGCTGCCTCCCAGAACTCAGGGTCCTACATTATGGCTGGCTCGGGACAGACCACACACACACACACACACACACACACACACACACACACACACAGCACCCCTGGAGGAGAGAGGCGGCACCAGGACCCAGTGACTCCAGGTCTCCAGTTAGCAGTTAGCTTCTGCCCCAGGTTGGCTGCATGTCTTTGTAGTTAGTCACAGCCCTTTCTGGGCACAGTTTGCACACTGAACTCTTCTCTGTGCCTCAGACTTCTCATTGTAAAGTAGAAACCGTCAAGACTCACCTGTACTCCCCTCACAGGAGCCGTGAGCATCAAATAAAACAATAGAATAAAATAGTGTTGTTATCATTACAATGGCTGAAATGACAGTATCAGGGCTCGAGATTGTGCAAGCAGCTTTAGTGACCTTACTTCTAATGCAGAACAGTGCAAAAGGTCTCATTATTCCACTTGATGGAGAAACCAAGTGCATGGAGATTACCTGACTTGCCGAAGATGACGCTGGTAAAAATGGCAAAGCCAAGTTTCCCACACTCCACCCCACACTGACCTCCCTTCTCCTGGGAAGTGTCTTTAGTTCTCTGGAGTCTGAGGAACCCCCGCTCCCTTCCGTGCCCCACAAAACATCAGTGGCAAGTATCTGCAATGGCTTCGCTGAAGCTGTGGCTTGGTCATTGTCGTACGTGTTCATATGTGAAAACCAAACAGGTCCAACAACCTCAAAGGAAGTGAATCTGCCCAGCACTGGGCCCCTAGGAGGACTCGCTGGAGATGTGGGCAGGGGCCGGATCCCATGGGACCCATGAGCCTTGGCACAGCCTGGGTTCGTTCCATAAGCAGTGGAAAGCCATGGAAGACCTCCATTTCTAAAGAGGGTTTCTCTGGCAGCTCAGCAGCACTCGACATTTCTGACAGCTCCTGTCCTGGAACACTGCCTGCCTTCAGATTCTGCATGGTCCTGCTTGACCTCTGTGTCCCGAGGCCTGGTCACAGGGCTTCAGGGCCTCCCAGCCCTGGGAAACCCATGGGCCCTTGGGGGTCAGGAGAGCACCGTTTGGGTCCTACCACAGTGAGGAGTGGGCCTTGAGTGAGTCCTTCACCTCTCAGGCCTCAGTCTCCTGATGTGTAAAATTGAATGTTTGGACTGGATGGTCTTCGTGTGATCCTCCCAGCTTACCTGAGGACTGGAGACACCTGCTGGGGGAATCTGGGGAGGTTCCCCCTAGCTTCCTCCCTAGGTAACCTCCTCCTGAGTATCCCCCTCCCTAGGTAAGCTCCTCCTAGGTACCTCCTCCCAGGTACCCTCCTACCTAGATAATTTCTTAGGTAATGTCTTCTCTAGGTAACCTCCTCCCTAAGTAACCTCCTGGAACCTTCTTCCTAGGTAACCTCCTCCCTAGATAATTTCTTAGGTAATCTCTTCCCTCAGGTTCCCGAAGTAACCTCCAAAAACCTTCTTCCTCCCTAGGTAACCTCCTTGGAACCTTCCAAGTCACCCAGGACCACAGTCACTCCTGCCTGTGCAGTACCCCCTCAGTCAGGGGGTTTCCCCCATGGGCAGATTCCGGCTTCCACTTCTAAAATATTTTATGCACCTGCATTTTACATTCTGTATCTGACAACTCCAGTACATGAACTCCTTGGGGGTCTAAATCTGTGCTTGTTATTTTTGCTGACTCTCTCTCTCATGGCAGTGTTTCCTGGTGTGTTGGTAAAATCTTCATTATGAGCTCATATTCTGTTGATCTTAATCTACGGGTGTCCTGAAGGCTTAGATTGAGGGTGCATTCCTCCAAGAAGGATTTGGTTTTCTTCCTCCAGTACCCTGGGGTTGATTCAGACCTAGGATCACAATATCCCCTTAAGGCCTCAGGCTGCTGGGGAAGGGTTGAGTTCAACTCCTTCGCCTTGCTGGGGACTCAAGCCCCACCCTTCAAATAGCAGCTCTTGAGACAAATGTTCTCCACACACTTAGGGCTCATACTGAAGCTCTATAAATGCTTAGGTTTCTTTGTCCTAATTTTCCCTTTAGTGATGTCTCCCATTTGTCAGCAATACACCAGAAACTATGTTTGCAGCAGAGTTCTGCTTCTAGTGAGGATACAGAAGATAAAGATCATTACTTCACCATGACAGCAAGAAAACACCATATAAACAACAAAATCATAACAGTAAGCCTTCAAAGAGCTGTAAATGCAGAGAAGTCTAAATGAACCAAATTCCAAATAAATACAAGGCCTTCATAGGTGAGCAGAGACCAATGTCTGCCAACACATCTAGGATGGTTACCAAGGCTGGGAGCTGGGTGGGCGGAGGCATGAGCCTGGCACAGGCAAGGAGGCTACAAGCTCAAGGAGAAACCAGCTGAACATTTTAGCACTGTAGGCTTAAATGACAGAGTGGAATTTGAAAGAGCCTGTAAAATAAAAATAATCCCTATTACTCGACAATTCTACTACAATCTCAGACAATTCTAAGTAAGAGGCAAAGACAGGTGAGGCCAGAAAGCAGATAGAGCTCTTGTAGTCAGTCTCACAATGTTTAGATTCCAGATTCCAGGACCGTCCTGGGGATGGAGGCAGGGTGGGAGATGTTTGACTTCATTCTCAGAACAGTTGAATTCACAGGTGAACTGCAATTAGCCAAAGCTGTAACTGAATCAATCAACTCGACTCCTGATAAGACCACAAAAATAAGGCCCTCCATGGAGGTAGCAAGAGAAATTGGGGGTTGGAATTGAGGGCAAAGAGACATTGTCATAGTCTCCCAGGGGCTGGGCCTGGGGGTATCAGAAGACCTAACCTCAGCCTCAATACTTTTGAATCAGAGAGGAACTAAAATGAATGAAAGCAATGGCCCATTCCCAGCTCAGTTGAACTCTTGGTTGAAAATATGACCAATCATTAAGAAAATAAGACAGTTAATAGAGGCAGAGACATATGACCCAGATGGAATTAGCACATAATAATGTTAAAATTTTATTATAAATGTTTAAACTAATTTAGAGAAAAATATGGTCTGAATGAGCTAACAAGGAGGAAATTTTAGCAGCAAAATGAAAGCTCTACAAAATAAAATAAAACTATAAAACTATAAAATATTATTCATGAGGCAGATAATGTATTGAATGGGTTGGACACAGATCTAATCAACATATCCAAAAATTTTAGTAAACCCCAAGCAGAGTACATCTAAATAAAATCACACTTAGCAAATCCTAGTCAAATTGTTGAAAAACAAAGATAAGTAGAAAAATCTTGGCCAGGTGTGGTGGCTCATGCCTGTAATCCCAGCACTTTGGGAGACCGAGGTGGGCAGACTGCTTGAGGCCAGAAGTTCAAGACCAGTCTGGCCAACATGGTGAAGCCCCATCTCTACTAAAATACAAAAATTAGCTGGACATGGTGGCACATGCCTGCAATCCCAGCTACTCGGAGGCTGAGGCATGAGAATCACTTGAACCTGGGAGGTGGAAGTTGCAATGAGCTGAGATCGCACCACTGCACTCCAGCCTGGGTGAGAGAGCGAGATTCTGTCTCAAAAAAATTTTAAAAAAGGAAGAAAAGAAAAAGAAAAATCTTAAAAGCAGGCCGAGATAAAACAGAGAGAAAGATATTAGTTTTAGTGAAAGGACACAAAGAATAATGGCTGACTTTTCATCAAAAACAGTGGAAATGAGAAGACAATGAATGACCTTTTTAAAGTGCTGAAAGAAAAAAAATAATTGTCAACCTAAAATTCTATGTCCAGCAGAAACATCTTTTAAAAATTGAAGGCAAAATAAAGACATAATTAGACAAACAAAAGCTGATATAATAAATTGCCAGCAAACCCACACTACATAAAATACTAAAGGAATTTCATCAATAATTGAAAACCCAGATCTGCAGGGAAAAATGAAAAAAGTCAGAAATGGTAAATATATAAATATAAAAGACTAATTCAGAACTTCCTTCAACAGATTATTGAATGTTTGAAGCAATAATATTATCAAACTATGATGTTTATAACATTGGAATAAATATATGGCAACAACAGCACAAAAAGCATGAGAGGTTAAAGGAAATTATACTGTTGTAACGTTCTTATACCAGAAATGGTATAATATTAATGCAAGGTACACTGCGATCTTTTAAGGGTGCATGTTGTAATACCTAGAGCAACCCCTTTAAAGAAAAGAGAGACTAAAAGGCTAAGAAAGGACATAAAATGGGAAACTAGAAAATACTCAGCTACTCCATGAGAAAGCACTAAACAGAGAATAGATGTAACAAATAGAAAACAAATAATAAGAAAGTAGATGTAAACCCAAATTTATCAGTAATTTATTTAAATGTAAATAGAATAAACAATCCAATTAGCAATCAAGATTGTCAGATGATATAAAAATTAAAATAAAATTACATTTTAGGCAAAGTTCTTGTTAAATCACAGATGCAAAAATTTTGAACAAAGTATTAGCAAGTCAAAACCTCTGTGTGTGTGTGTGTGTGTGTGTGTGTGTGTGTGTGTGTGTGTGTGTTCGTGTTTTAACGTATTATAAACAAGTAAGATTTATCCCAGGTGCAAGGTGCAAGGTTGGCTTAATATTTAAAACTCAATATAATTCACCAAATCAACAGAATAAGGAGGAAAAAAAAATCATCTCAATAGATGCAGAGAAAGAATTTGATAAAATTCAATACCCATTCAAGGTTTTAAAAAGAAAAAACCCTCAGTGAACTAGGAATAGAAGAAGTGTTCTTAATCTAATAGATTATCTGCAAAAAAAAAACTCTATAGCTAACATCATACTTGATGAAACATTGAATGCTTTCACTCTGCAATTAAGAAAAAGGCAAAATGTATCCTTTCACTACTTCTACTCCACATTAACGGAGGTACCCTAGTTTGTGCAGTAAGATCAGAAAAGGAAACAAAAGGCAAAAAGATTGAAAAGAAAGAAGTAAAAGAGTCTTTATGGGCAGACATGACTGTGCAAATGGAAAATCCTAAGAAAAAAGAAACTATTAAAATTAACAGGTGAATTTAGCAAAACTTCAGAATATGAAGTCAATATACAAAGATTAATTTCTATGTATTAGTAAGAAATAATTGAAAAAGTAAAAAATTAAATACAATTCGTAACAGAATCCAAAACCATTCAATGCCTAAGAATACATTTAATGTTTAAACGTGTAAGATCGCTGTGTTATAAACCAAAAAGGTTGGGAGAAATTCATTTTTTAATACATGAACAGATATGCCATATTCATAGATTGGAAAATGCAATCGTGTTAAGATATTGATGCTCTTTACTCATCTATAGCATCTATTCAGCCTCAGTCAAAATTCTAGCTGGTTTTCTGTAGAAAATGAAAAGCTTATTCTAAAATTAATCTAGAAATGTAAAGGGTCTAGAACATCCGAGAAAATCTGAAGAAAGAAGAATAAAATTCTTCTTTCCAATTTCAAGGTTTGGAAATATCTTGAAAGATTGGAAAGGACACTTTCCAATTTCAAGATTTACTATAAAATTCCAATAATTAAGAGTAGGTTGTCCTGTCGCGGGGTGGAGGGAGCGGGGAGGGATAGTATTAGGAGATATACCTAATGTAAATGACCAGTTAATGGGTGTGGCACACCAACATAGTGCATGTATACATATGTAACAAACCTGCACGTTGTGCACATGTGCCCTAGAACTTAAAGTATAATAATAAAAAAAAATACAAAAAAAAGAGTAGGTTGTGTTAGTGCAAAGATAGACAAGTAGATCAATGAAATAGAATAGAGTCCAGAAATAGATCCACACCTAAATAGTCCACTGAGGCACTAGGGCAATTCAATAGGAAAAGGAAAGTCTTTTCAGCAAATTATAGTGGAACAATAGCTAAATGTATGGGGAAAAATACATTTTGTTCCCTACCTTGCAACATACACAAATATTAATTCAAGGTGTATCACATGGAGCCATGAATCTTCTAAAAGAAAACATCTGCACAATCTTGGAGTAAGAAAATATTTCTTAGAGAAGTCACAAAGAAGTAATAATACAAGAAAAATATTTAACTTCATCAAAATTTAAAACTCCTGGTCGTCAAAACCACCATAAAATGAAAGCAATTCAAAGATAAAGGGAAAATATTCACGAAACAAATATCTGACAAAGAACTCAAAAACACAATATCTAAATAACTGCCATAAGCCAATAATAAAAAGACAACCCTGTCAGGCATGGTGGCTTGTGCTTGTAATCTCAGCACGTTGGAGAGCAGAGGCAGGTAGATTGCTTGAGCTCAGGAGTTCCAAACCAGCCTGACAACATGTAGAAACCTCGTTTCTACTTAAAAATTACAAGGAACCCGCCGTTTGCTGCCAATTTCCCTCCTCCTGCCCACCAGGGCTGCGGCCATGCTCTAGGGAAAGGGCAGCCTCCTGGGACTGTCAGTGGTGCTGGTCAGACGTGAGGCCCCCATCTGAGTGAAGGAAGGACCATCTGCAGTTGGGGGGCTGGTGTCTGGGGGGTGCATGAGGAACCGGGAGTGGGCACTGAGGGGAGGGGTTTTCCCCACTGCAGGGTCAAGCACGAAGGTGGATTCTGCTCACGTGTCCTTATTAAGAATTTCCTCCCACCCTCTGTTCTGCAAAGGACAAAGTAAATATCACAGGGCCTTGTCTGCCTCTGACGTAAATTTCTGCGAACGGGAGTCAACATCTCCTTCCTCCTAGGTGCCCCAGGAGGATCAGGTGAGGTTCCTTTAGCGGGGCCAGGAGGCTGGCACCTGCAGCGGCTGGGGCAGGGGCACCCTCCTAGCGGAAGACTTGTACCCAGACTTTGGCTGGGACCCCCACCTGCTGGGACCTGACCCTGGGTTCTGCTGCCTGCTCAGCTTTCAGTCTTTTCATTGTATTCCTGACATCTCACCTCTCGGGACCCTGTGACCTTGGCCACAGAAAATGATGCTGCAGGTGGATTCATAGCATCCCCAACTCCTAGGAGATTTAAGCAGGCCAACAAAATCACAGCTTCTGTTTTAAATGCACAAGTGACAAGGCGTTCGCCAGCTCTCTGGGCTTCAGGAGATGAGGCAGGAACTTGCAGCCTTCAGGCCCACCGAGCAGTGACCAGTCAGCCATCCCTTTATGCCTGCACTTGGGATGGGAGCTGAAATACAAGAGCCCCGATGCTATGAGTGGGTAACACACAACCTAACCCCATCCACAGGATCGGATGGGAATGAGGTCACCATCAGTTCTTAGATTCCAACTGTTCATTTGACCCTTGGCTTCCTTGTAGCTAAAACAAAACGGGGAGAGATAAGTAGGAACATGACTCAGCTGTCACATCCATGAGAAGTCCATTCCCTCTTTCCGTCCATGCCTGGCCTGGAACTCAGATACCCAAGGACATGTTCACAGGGGACCCTGAGACTCCCCGTGGACAACGGCCTTAACATCATCGCTAAAGGCCAGTGAGCTATCTGTACGTCCTGCCCTGACCCACAGCCCTGCTGTAATTGCACTCCACACAGTGATGCCAGCAAGACGCTGTCCACTTTCCCTGTAACCCTCAGAATTTGTCTTGCACCCCAAAAGAGCAGAGTCAGCTGCCCCTTGTCTACCCTGCACATCCGGAGATGTCCCCTGGACTCTGGGGTGCTCCTCGGCCTGGGACCATGATGAATTCTTTTCTTTAGAGAAAATGGATTTAAATTTAATTGCTGCTTGAAAGAGAAGGGGTGGGGGCAGCTGGGGAGGAGGGACTGGAACAAAAGAGGGAAAGCAAAGGCCTGATCAATTGTTTCAATTTAAAGAGGCTGCAGTAAAATGGTTAGAAGACAGAGTTATGCGCCTCCCGAAAATGTGGCAATAAATAAGGGAAATCACCCAGAACAAATAGCACCAGCTGTTTAGATGAACAGAGGAGCCAGGAAATGTGAAGGATAAATGACTGCAACTGAAAATGGAGGGGCAGGACCGGCAGCCGGTGGGAGGGAAGCAGGGCCCCCCCTAGGCAGGTGCCTGGTCTGAGCAAGGAGACAGGGTGCTCTGAGGAAGGAGAACTAGGGACCCTCTTACTCCCAGCCAGAGATGTGCTAGGGGGCCAGGGACCCTCAGGGGAAGCAGAAAGTCCCTGGGGGGAAATTCATCAACCTCCCTGCAATGCAGACCCATCTCGTAACCATCATTTATTCATTCAACAAACATTCCATGTGTAGGGAACAGATGAGCACCAGATGTAGCCCTGTTCTCCTGGGGAAAGAGATGCCTGCATGGGGGGCAACCACATAGTGGTCAGGACTTTGATGACCCCAGGCTGGGAAACAGGACACTGCTCTCTTTCAGGCTGGGAGGAGAACAAGCCTAGACGGGAATCCTGAGAACATGACCCTTGAGGGTGTGACGAGGTGGATGAGAGGATGGAAATGCAGGGAACGGCCATCCAGGCTGAGGGAAGAAGGCAACAAGTTCAGTGAGAACCGTGACTGGTCAGTGCGGCTGGGCTGTGCGGTGCACATGTGGAAGATGGAGCTGGGTGGTGGTCAGGGCCTAATCAGACACCCTTGTTCTCATGCCCAGAGTTTAAAGAACTCTCGTCCCCTCCACCTCCCTTCATCTTCATGAGGGCTTGGCTTTATAGGCGGGGAATGCAGGCTCAGAGCAGGCAACTGATCTCCCAAGGTCACACAGCATCTGGCTCCAAAGCTATCCCCTTTCTACCCCATGACCTGCCTGGATTTCCCTGGAAGATCCCCTCCCTGATGAGCCACTTGGTCCCTGAGACCCTGGCAGAGGTTAGGTCACACTGAGCTGGCTCTTGGGATCCAATGAGTTGGTTTTGCAGAACCACCACCCGGTTCCCCACCTGGGTCCAGGAGTTACACCAAA
Source organism: Pan troglodytes (assembly GCF_028858775.2). Lineage (NCBI taxonomy): Eukaryota > Metazoa > Chordata > Mammalia > Primates > Hominidae > Pan > Pan troglodytes. The sequence goes on along the minus strand of NC_086016.1, from coordinate 49,239,236 downwards.
GGATGTCCCTCCACATGGAAACATGAGGGATAAGGAAGAAGTGTTCCCATCTCCCAGCTCTGAGCTGAGGCTAAATGGAAAAAGGCCTGGGTCTGGCATCTGCCTCTTACTGCCATGGAATCCATGGACAAGTCATCTCATGGAGTCTCAGTTTCCCCATCTGTGAAATGGGGACAATAGAATATAAAAGTTTAAAGGAGCCACAGAAGTTACCAAACCCAACCCCTTAAACTATGATCAGTCTCTACTTGCACACCTGTAGAGTTAGGATACTCACTACATCTCTAGGCCATTCACCTCAGATCTGAGGGTTTAAGGTTTCTTTATATCAAGCCAAAGTTTCTTTTTTTTCTCCTAAAGCCACACAGAGTGCACATGGTTTGGAGCAACTTCTCTAAGCCCTTGCCATCCTCACTCCCTCTCCCTTCCATCTTGCATACAATGCCTAGAATATCCAGCCTTGGTTCACAGCAAGGGCAAAGCTTCTGCAGAATCACCAGGTGGTAAGAAAAACCCCAGTTCTCACTCCTTTTTGAGGGCTAATAACGTTTTCCAAAATGTTTCCTGCCTTCATCATATAAACTTCTAGATGAGGCAAATGCTGGTACCCAGCCCTTGCTAATAACTCTGATGAGCTACTTAACACTGGGCAAGTCATAATAGCCCCCCTGTGCCTCAGGTTCCCCACACATAAAGTGAAGATTATAATATCTCCTCATAGAGCTTTTGTGAGAACTAAATGAGTTAATTTAGATAACATGCTTAAAATAGTGACTAGCAAATAGTAAGCACAATACAGACCACAATATATTAGTGATCATTGCCATCACCATCATCATTACCATCATTATCTCATTATCACTATTGTCATCATGATCATCATCAATATCATTGTCATCACCACCATCATTGTTGTCATTGTCATTATCACCATCACCATCAACCATGATCATCACCATCATTATCCCATTATCATCGTTGTCATCATTATCATCATCACTATCATTGTCACTGTCACATCATCATCATCACCACCACTACCATCATCATCATCATTAAATCACCACCATTACCATTATCGTTATTGTATCATTGATGCCACTTTTTCATTAATCAGATGAGCAGTTTGCAATAGGTGCTTTGAAGTGGATCCTCTTGTGCTGGAATTTAGATATGCTTCTGCTCTCAATCCTTGTCACACATTTCTGCTGCCAAGTAACTGCTGCATTGCAGATGAATTTGAGGTCATTTGCACCATTGGACTAATTGACCTAAGCAGCCTTAATGAACTCAGTGCCTTCCCATCCCGCCCTCAGAATGAAAGGGCTGCTCCCTCTCTGCTCATCCCTGACCCAATGGCCTTCTCTGAGCAAAGTGTCACTCAAAGGAAAGTGGTGACACATGTCTCACTGGCAATATTCATTTAGAGCAACCCAGCTCCACCTTCATGCCTATAAAACCCAAGGCAATTTTAGTCTACTCCACGCTAACCTGGTACATCTGATGTTTCCATAGTAACTACCTGACCCATATGTTCCCAGGCTTTTCCAGGTGTGTCTTCCCAACATGCTGAGGATTTGAAACCTTTACTGCCACGCCATGACCCAGGCCCCACCATCTCTCATCTGGATGATTGCAGCCACCTCCTGTCTAGCTCCAAGGCTCCAGATTTGCCTCCCCCAGTCCATCCTTCACATTTCACATTGTCACTATTCCAGTGAGTTTTTTTTTTTTTTTTTTTTTTTTGAGACGGAGTCTCACTCTGTCACCCAGGCTGTAGCGCAATGGCACGATCTCAGCTCACTGCAAGCTCCACCTCCCAGGTTCACGCCATTCTCCTGCCTCAGCCTCCCGAGTAGCTGAGACCACAGGTGCCCACCACCATGCCAAGCTAATTTTTTGTATTTTTAGTAGAGGCAGGGTTTCATCGTGTTAGCCAGGATGGTCTCGATTTCCTGACCTCGTGATCCGCCTGCCTCGGCCTCCCAAAGTGCTGGGATTACAGGCGTGAGCCATCCAATGAGATTTCTAAAAGGCAAATGCGATCAGGTCCCCACTGTGAATGAGATGAAGTGCAAGCTGTTCAGCCTGAAACTCAGTGACCCCCAGGACCTGTCTCTCAGCCTCAACCTTTTCCGTTTTGTCTTTGGCTATCCCTGCCTATATCAGTTCCTGCCACACTCCATGCCAAAAATGTGCATGGATTCTCTTCCCTCTAGTAAAGGAGGCCCTCGTCCCCATCCCCTGTGTTCACAGATCAGCATTCAATCATTTCTTAAGTCTCACCTTACACAAGTCACCTCTTCTGGGAAGCCCTCCTGATTCTCCAGCAGACATGCCCTCCATTGGACCCCCCACTACACTGACTAGATTTTGCTAATGTCTCTGTTTACAAATAGGTATCCACCAAGTATGCGCTGAAAGACTCGAGGGTGAAAACCACAACAGAACCATCTCTGAATCCCAGGACTTGGCACAAAGGGAGGCTCAGAAAGTGTTTAATGAAGTAATGATTGGATAGATGGATGGATGTGTGCATGCCTGCATGTATATATGATGGGTGGATGGATACACGAATGGAGAGGTGGGAGAGAGATTTGAGGATGGGAGAATGAATGGATGGATAGATGGACAGATAGATGGATGAATAGATTCATTCATGGCTAGGTGGGTTAGTGGATGGATGGATGGATGGATGGATACATGGATGGATGGATGGATACACGGATGGATGCATGGACGGACGACTAGGTGATGGGTGGACAGATGGGCAGATTCATGGATGAATGGATGGGTGGATGGATGGGTGGGTTGATGGGTAAATAGATGGTCAGATTCCTGGATAGACGGATGGATGGGTGGATGCTTCAGTGGACAATAGGTGTATATGTAGGTTATTATTTTTAAGCCCAATTTGAAAGTATTTTTTCTGAGTAAAAAAATTAAGCTTATTTATTTATGACCCAAATTGATATGGTTGATCTTCTAAACCTTTGTTTTATGCTTTTTAGGTTTTGTGCTTATTTTTTGTGCTCCTTCTTTTTCCTAAAAAAAAAAATTTATGTGAGTATGAATATGGTCATTTGGGGGTTTTATTCCTAACCAGTGATTTTTAAAGTATGAATCCTGTGGGCTTTTGTTCATTCTATAAGAGATTACCTTTATGTTGCTGATAAGGTTTGGCTGTGTCCCCACCCAAATCACATCTTGAATTGTAGTTCCCATAACCCATACGTGTTGTGGGAGGGACCTGGCAGGAGGTAATTGAATCATGAGGCTGGTCATCCTTATGCTGTTCTTGAAATAGTAAGTTCTCATGAGATCTGATGGTTTTATAAGGGGCTTTTCCCCCTTTGCTTAGTACTTCTCTCTTCTGCTGCCCTGTGAAGAGGTGCCTTCTGCCATGATTGTAAGTTTCCTGAGGCCTCCCAAGCCATGCAGAACTGTAAGTCAATTAAACCTCTTTTCTTCATAAATTACCCAGTCTTGGGTATTTCTTCATAGCAGTGTGAGAACAGACTAATACAGTTGTTAAAATTGTTCTTTAGTTTACAAGTCTCTACAGGTCAAAGACAAGAATGAGCTGTTATCTTTTGACTTCTTCCTTTTAAGGAAAAATAGTGAATCCACTCTCTGTTCAGCAACCAACCTCCCTATCCCCTACTGACGCAGGATTTTTCTTGGCCACTTTGAAAGCTGGAGACCTCCAGCTGGCGATGCCCATGCCCAGGCCTCACTCAGCCCCAGGCTTGCCACAGGAGGTGCCCCACCCACTTGGCCCATTGGGCCATACTTGGCTTGCACTCCAGTGCAGATCCCACGGCCTCCATGACTGCACACTCAGCCCCTGGCAGGAGGGGGTGTATGGACGAGTGAGTGTGGGGTCTGGCTGGCCACTCCAAGCACTGGCACAGGAGCGGGCCCTGTACAAGGCTTGTGGCTGGACCAGGCATGTTGCAAGCAACTCCCATGGTGGACTCTAGTGTCCAGACAAGCAGAAGGCGGTGGCACCCAAGCAGGGAAGCCCATGACCCTGAAGCCTCAGAGGGGTGTTACAGGGTGCTAATAGCTCTTTTAGTCCCACTGCAGCCCAACGAATGGGGGCATGTTAACAGCTCTGTCAGTCCCATTGCCCCACTCCAGCCTGTGGCTCTGGGGCTGGCCCAGCCCCACCACTGCTTTCCATCATATGGGGCAGCTGCCAAGCACTGATGGTGGGGCAGAGGGCTACATTGTTACTGTCTTCTTCATACCCACATTCGGTGGGGTCCTGAGTTCTTGTCCCATGTCCAAGAAGAATGAGATTATGCTGACAATCAAAAGTTGAGAAGGGTGGAGATGAGTTTTATTAAGTGATGAGCCAGCTCTCAGTGGAGAGAGGATGTGAGCATGGTACCCCACCCAAAGTTGGGTGGTTTCTCTCCCTGTGTGACTGGGTCCAGAGCTTTTTATGGGCTCAGAATGGGGGAGTGTGGGCTGATTGGTTTGTGAGTATTCAAAAATGGCTAAAACAAAGGCAACATTCAAAGGTGGGCTAGACAGTGTAAAAAACCAATTAGGGAAGGGTAGGTATATGTAAAATAGGTGAAGGGTGGGGATCAATCAGAGGAAAGTGCACCAAATGGGAAGAGAGGTTCTCAAGCCAGTCCGTGGATTTATCTGAGACTTGTAGCTTGGCCTTCAGGCTTTAAACTGCCTTTGGTTTGAAGGTGGGGTTTCACCAGGAACCCACCCCTATCTACCGAGGCATTTGATTGCCTCCTGCGACTATCACTACCCTGCCACCAGTGGAAATGTTGGGGGCAGTAGATGCATCAGGAAGATCAGATGTCTAGGGCCCATTCCCCAGGACGCAGCTGGGTTGGAGGAATGCAGTGGTTCTGTAGACCAGTGCCTTGGGCTCCCTTCTTGATTCAGCCTCTGAATGTGCCTGCCCACAGAGCCTCTTTGGTCAGCTCTGGCCCTGGCCCAAAACAGCCCCCGGTGGGTCTGTCGATACCAGAGCTGTCATCGTGCCCCAGGAGAAGCTGCCATCCAGCATGTGTGCCCGAGTTCTGGGTCGATGATCTTTGCTATAGCAACCACGCATTTTGAATGGAAATGCACACTGAGTAATTGAAGGCTATTTTTTCTCTCTGCTAAAGCAAGAGAAATCCCATGTTGGCTGTCATTTATATGCAGGGTGCTCCAATCCTGTAAAGGAAGACCATGTTCCGAGAGAAAAACATTCCGAGGCAGAAGGGAACGGCACAAGCTGTGGGCCTGCCCTGCCAAGCTGGGGGCAATTCCTTCACACATATCATGCTGTTTAACTCCCACTACAGCCCTGTGAGGTGGGGACACCAAACCCCATTGCATATGCAAGGGACAGGAGAAGAGATGAAACCCACCCCTCATGGGCAGCAACTAAACAGTGGGATGGTATTCTGACCCCAAAGGTGTGATCCCATGCCTTGTCTTATCTGCCTTGACTGCCGGGTTTCCCTCCCGTGAACTCCTCCTGACCTTCTCCTCTGCCCCCATCGGCCTCTCCATCTGGAGAACAGAGGATTTCCCTAAGGAGACACGTGAAGGTTAACAGCACAGGCCTCTAGGGGAGAAGAGCCCTGGCTGGAGTCCTGGCTTTACCTCTTTCCATCTAGGAGATGGGGGACACATTTCATCGTCTATCTGGAATCTTCATTTTCTTAGCTCCACAAAGATAGTGGAGCATGACCTTCTGGGGTTGTTGAGAGGATTAACGAGGTAAAAGCCCTGGCCCGTGGATGGCACTGGCAGGCACTCAGGAGGAGGTGGCATTGTAAACATCACAGCGCAGCTCTCTCTGGTTGGCACAGTGTGCTCTGAAGGCTCTCCCTTCTCCCTCCCGGCATCTTTCGTCTCCCAGTTGGGTTTCAGAATCCGTGACTGTGAAGACATGGCCTCTCATTTCTTTGCAGCTGCAGAGAAAGCTCCAACACGAAGCTGAGACAAGGAGTGAGGCCCCCAGAAGAATGGGGGTAGGAACAAGGAGAAGGGCTTGGGACCAGGCTTGACAAAGTCCTATAGCTTCGAGGGATGAAGATGGAGGTGACAGAGCTTGGTGGTTGGGGTAGTGGGAGAATCCAGGATGCTTAGTGTCATGGAAGCCAGGGGAGGAGGAGGCACCAAGATGGAGCATGTGTGCCAAGCCCTCAAGGATGCAAAAAGGCTGAGCAGTGAGAAGCCATGGGGAAGGAACTGGATTTGAAAATGGGGTGTGGGGGTTGGGGGCTGCTGGAGACCTCAGGGGAGCAGGGGTATGCAGGGCACAGAATATAGACCACTAAGCTGGGGAACCTTCAGTTACTGAGTGCAAGTTCCCAATGGGTGATAAGTTTCCTCCACAGTATCCCAGCCTGTTGTTATCCAGCTAATACTTGATTACCTCTGTTGATAGGCAATTCTCTCCTCCCAAGGACAATTGCCCTATCTGGGGACAGCTCTAAACAGTTCTTGGAAGGATTTTCCTTTTCCCTTAACTCAAGTCTGTTTCTCTTTATTGTCTTGTTTTGCAATAGTATTTTATTTTTTGAACATTTTCCAAGTGTTTAAATTTTATCAAAAACATATAACATCTAATATTTTATTCTAAAATTAATATTTATTTATAATGTTATTTATACTTAAAGATGAGTTGGTGGCTTAACAAGGAAGATCAAAAGACTTTCTCAATCCCCATCTGCACCATCAATGTCTAAAAATGCTGAAAATGATGAAAGGGAGGAATCTACTCCAAGGAAACTGGGTGAAACTGTAAGTAAAAAACAAAAATATGACAAGAGCTATTTCCTTGGCTTTATAGATGTTGATATTTGCTTTATTGTGTCTTATGCAACAGAACATTTTCAAAGAGTATTATGCTCTCAGTTAAGTAGCGGCAGCACTTTGAGAGCAATCTTTCAGAGTTTAAAGAAAAAACGAATGAAATATTTTAAACATGGATGTGATGAGAGCTTTAGAAGCCAAAAATTGTTTGTTGCAGCTTTTCAAAGCAGAAATGAAAAAGCCAATGAAGCATCTTACAGAGTCGCCGCATCGCACTGGCTGGAGAAGCCCATACAACAACCAAGAGAAGAGTATAGCCATGAACGTGGACATTGCTCATGGCTGCTGGCTGAAAAGTCAATGGAAGAAATCACAGCATTGCCACTTCCCAATGATATGGTAACTCACTGAATAAATATTGAGCTGCAAACATGAAGATCGAGTTAATATTTTGTTGGCAGAATTGTGCTTTTTCCTTACAAATGGAAGACTCTAGACATAGCTAGAGTTGCTATGTACTTGCATCGGTCTGGCATCAGCACTAACTTATCACCAAAGAAGGTCTTTTCTGTGACTTCTTGACAGCAAACACAAGTGATGTTGAAATATTCAGGCTGTGGAATGGCTTTTTAAATCTCATGATTTATTCTGGAACACTGTGCTGACATTTACATTGACGGTGTCAGAGCAATGCCCGGTGAAACCGGCCCAACACTTACACAACGAAGGCAGAGACAGCAAGCCACACTGGCAGTCACGGCGCTCATCATGGCCACATGCTTGTCCAAAAGAGGAAAAAATATGTCCTTGATGACAGTAAAAATTGTTAATTTTGTTAAACTGCAGTGCTTGAATACACAACTTTTTAACATTCTACATGTCAAGATGAGGGGTACATAGAAAGCATTCTGCTCCAAGACGAAGCACAATGCTTGCCTTCAGGAAAAGCTCTTGTGCACGTGTTTCAGTGGTGAGCTGGACTAGCTCCTTTTTCATGGAACACAATTTTTACATGAAAGAACAACTGACAAAATATGATTATACAGATTTGGGTATTAGATATTTTCTTTGTTCAAAAATAAACAAAGTGGCTGGGCGCCATGGCTCACACCTGTAATCCCAATGCTTTGCGAGGCCAAGGCAGGAGAATTGTTGAAACCCAGGAGTTCAGGACCAGCCTAGGCAACATAGCAAGACTCCATCTCCACAAAATAAATATATATATATATATATATATATATATATATATATATATATAAATAAAGTAACCCTGTCATTGCAAGGAAAACAACTGACAGTAGTTGTCAATAAAATGTGACTTTCTTGTGAAAATTAGAGCTTTGGAAAATGCGTGATCACCATTGTGAATAGCAGCTTCTCAATATTTAAAGGCCTTTCCGATGTGATCAGTGCTGATATTAACATGTGTGATCATCTTTATTGTTGTAAAAAACACATAAGAAGTGCCATCTTATCCATTTTAAATATACAGTTCAATGACAGTGAGTACATTCACGTGGTTGTGAAACAGCTCTCCAGAACTTCTTCATCTTGCAATTCTAAAAGTCCATGCCCACTAAACACTAACTCCCCTTTCCCTACCCTCTGTTCCTGGTAACCACCATCCTACTTTCTGTTTCTATGAATTTAACTGCTTTAGACACTTCACATAGTGGAAGCATGCAGTATTTGTATTTTTTTGTGTGACTGGCTTGTTTTATTTAGCATAATATCCTCAAGGTTCATCCACGTTGTAGCATGGGACAGGACTTTTCTTTTCAAGACTGAATAATAGTCTACTGTATCTACATACACATTTTGTTTATCCATTCATCTGTCAATGGGCATTTGGGTTGCTCCCACCTGTCGGCTATTGTGAATAATGGTGCTAGGAACATAGGTATACAAAATATCTCTTTAAGACCCTGCTTTCAATTCTTTTGGATATATACCCGAAAGTGGGATTACTGGATCATATGATAATTCCATTTTTAATTTTTTGAGAAACTACCATGCTGTTTTCCATAGCATTTGTGCCATTTTATAATCACGCCAACAATGCACAAGGCTTCCAATTTCTCCATATCTTTGCCACGTCCTTGTGGTTTGGGTTTGCCTTTCTACGATGACTAGTGATGTTGAGTATCTTTTCACATGCTTGTTAGCCATTTGTATATCATCTTTGAAGAAATGTCTACTCATTTGCCAATTTTTAAATCAGGTTATTTGCTTTTTGTTGTTGAGTTATAGAAGTTCTTTATGTATTCTGGATATTAACCCTTTATCAGATATATTATTTGAAAATATTTTCTTCTATTCCATAGGTTGCCTTTTCACTCTGTTTATTGTATCCATTTGTCTATTTTTGCTTATGTTGCCTGAGCTTTTGATGTAATGTCTAAGAAATCATTGTGAAGTCCAATGTTGTGAAGCTCTTCCTCTGCTTTCTTCTAGGAGTTTTATAGTTTAGGTCTTACATTTAGGTCCTTAATCTACTTTGAGTTAATTTTTGTATATGATATCAGAAAGGGTCCAACTTCATTATTTTCCATGTGGATATTCAGTTTTCCTAAAACCATTTGTTGAAGAGACACTTTCCCCATCAAGTGGTTTTGGCAACCTTGTTAAAGATCATTTCACCATATATTCAAGAGTTCATTTATGGACTCTCTGTTCTATTCCATTGGTCTATTTGTCTGTCTTTATGCCAATGCCACACTGTTTTGATTACTGTAACTTTGTAATATGTATTAAGTCAGGACATGTGAGTCCTCCAACTTTGTTCTTCTCTTTCAAAATTGTTTTGAATCCCTTAAGATTCCATATAAATTTTAGAATGAGCTTTTCCATTTCTGTAAAAAAAAAAAAAAAATTTTAACCTGCCATTGGGATTTTTATAGGAATTGCATTGGACCTGTAGATCACTTTCGGTAGTATGGACATCTTATTAATATTAAGCTTTCCAATCCATGAACATAGGATATTGTTTCATTTATTTTTGTCTTTTTAAATTTCTAGCAGCCAGGTTTTATAGGTTTCAGTGTACAAGTCTTTTACCTCCTTGGTTAAGTTTAATAAATGTGATTTTTTTTATACTGTAAAATGTAAGATGTCAACATTTGGAAGATGTGCATAAGTCAGGACCATTTTCCAAATGACCAATAAGCAATGTTACACAATTATAAAGGGGTGAAAGATCCATTCAAAATGCAAGATAGACAATCAATTACAATGTAACAGAGTATCAAAATGTCATTGATATAGTTTCAGATTCCACAATGCAACCAACCTTTTAAAAACCACCACTTAACAAAAGAATATTCACAATTATCTGAAAAGACTTCCAAACTACTCTTTTCCAATTACACATCTTTCTTAAACCACATTTTCTTCAAAATTCAAAAAGAAGACACATTGAAGGCAGAAGCAGATATGAAAATGAGCTCTCTTCTTAAGCCAGACCCTGAAAAGATTTGCAAAAATGTAAAACCATGCCCCTCTTTAATGCTAAATTTTTGTTTTGGAAATATAGTAATTTTTCATAAAAATATTTATGATCATATGTAATGTGTTTATAAAAATTAGCCACATGTGGTGGCGTATGCCTGTAGTCTCAACTACTCAGGAGACTGAGGTGGGAGGATCACTTGAGCCTGGGAGGCAGAGGTTGCAGTGAGTTGAGATCACATCACTGCACTCCACCCTGGGCAACAGAGTGAGACCCTGTCTCAAAAAACAAACAAAAAAAAACTATGGTCACCACTGAATCGTACACTTTAAAATCGTTAATGGTTAATGGTTAATTTCATGTCATGTTAATTTTACATCAATTACAAAATGTGATCCCTCAAACAAAATATATACATTCGAAATTATCAAAAGTAATAGGGACACAAAGAATGAAGAAAACGGACCGTGGAAGATTTTTAAGGTTTTAACAGAAGGCATAACTAAAAAATTATGACAGAATAAAAACCAAACTATCAATATATCTATATATTGATACTTATATGGGCTAAACTTACCAATGAAAAGAAAGCGACTAAGAAAATCTTGGTTAGAAACTTGACGAGTGGTCACCCCCTGGGGAACTGCCCATGCCAGGCAGTGATAACTCATGGACTGTCTCAAAGACTGTGCTTTTCATTCATAAAAAGAAAACAAAATAACTCTAAGATTAGATCACAAAACAAAACCTAAATCTATGCTACATATAAGACACACACCTAAAACAAAGTGATTCAGAAAAGTTGGGAGGAAATTAAAATGCAGAGGTCTCAATCTTAAAATCTTAATATCAGATAGGGTTGAAGTCAGGACAGAAAGCATTAAAGGGGACAAAAAGGAACCCATTATAATGACAAAGGATGTTAACTATGGTGAAGACCTAGCATCTACAAATACCTATGCACCAAATGACTGCAGTGGCTGGCCATCTGGAGCAGCTGCTGCTATCACACCAGCTGTAGCAGAGAGGCATGGCTGGGGCTACACACTCCATGGAGCCAGTGGGAGCCCGGGACAAGCAGGAGCCCCACCCTTCTGAGTTACGGTGGGAGCTCCCAGGGTGCCTCTGCAGCCATCCAAGCCACAACTACAGACCCAGGCATCCCTCTGCTCTCAGGGCCTGGGAGCAGGCGGGACCCCCACCCTCCTGGGTGCAGCTGCAGCCATCCAAACCGCGGCTGCAGACCCGGCATCTCTGCACTCTTCGGGGCCTCCCCTGCCCTCACAGGCTCAGAAATGCCTGTTCCCACTGCCTGGCTTCTCCCTGCTGTCGGTGCCCACTCTGATCTTGGAGCAAAGTCGGGGCCAAGTCCAAGCACTGTCACAGTCTGGTCAGATGAGCAAATGCTCAGGGCAGGGCTGACACGCCAGCCCACTGCCACCTTTGGCCTCCTCTGGACTTTGGGCACCATCGAGCATAGGAGGGAAGTCGATGGGGAACTTTGAGCAGCTAAGTGCTGGCATGCAGGTGCCCCTTGGCACCTACAGCCTGGGCGCCATGAATGCCAGCAGGAGGCAGACAGGCTCCTGAGCAGAGAGGGTCCCTGTTGAGGTCCCACCTTCAAGCCAGGGAGGGCCTGAAGGCTGGGAGCGAGGCTGCCAGTCCCACAGACTGGAGTGGGGACTTGTGGAACCTTTTCCAGGCCCACCCATAGCCACCCATGGACCAATCAGCACATACCTCCTCCCCTCTGAGGCCCATAAAAGTTCCAGTTTCAGCCAGAGCCGAGAAAGGACAGAAAGACGATGGATGACCAGCTGCAGAGAGGAGCTACCCTCTCTGCTGATATCTGAACACTTGTTGGGATGACCTGCCTGCAGAGAGGAGCCACCCTCTTTGCTGGGAGCTGAACACTCATTGGGACACCCTGGCCATGAGGAGGAGCTGCTCACTATGGGTCTTTGCTGAGCTGTTCTATTGCTCAATAATCTTCATCTTGTTCACCCTGCACTCGTCTGCATACCTCATTCTTCTTGGTCACAGGACAAGAACTTGGGACCCACCAAAACGGTGATGCTACGAGAGCTGTGACACAAACAGGGCTGAGACATGCCCCTTGCTCACCACATTGCAGGTGAAGAGAAGGAGAGAAGAGCTGCAGCCCTTTGGGGAACCCAGACCTGGGAGCTCCCCGAGCCAGGGCTGTGACTCCCTCTTTGGGGCCCTGTGGTTCCTGGCATCTCCAAGCTTCTGGGGGCCACTGCATTTCCTGGTGCCAGCTGGGGAAGCTGCTTGCAGTGCACCCAGTCCAGCCGCAGCCTTGCTCCAGCACCTACAGTGCTACAGCACCTACCCATACTGGCACCTGGGACTGCCCATCCCACAGCAGCAGCCAGCGTGTCTGACTGCACAGTCGCTGGACCCCACACTTGCTCACACACCCCTTGCTGCTCCATACCTGACTCACAGCCTCCCTTAGAGGCATGGGATCCAGGCTGGTAGCATGATCCGAGCACAGCCTGCCAGGCTGAGTAGGCAGAATGAGCCCAGCGGGCCCGAGCAAAACTCGGGCAAAGGCACCACCAGCCACAGGTTTCTGACCAGAAAAGTGACACCCCAAAGATCCCTTAACACAAACCACAAAGCATACACATTCATAAAGCAAAATTTTTAGGAAATTTAATGAAAAATAGAAACACAACTTACCTTTTTCCAGAAATGCATGGATGTTTCAACATTAGGAAATCTATTAACGTAATTCCCCATATTATTAGATCAAAAGGCAAGTCATATAATAATCTTTATTTATGCTGGAAAAACACTGATAAATCTCAACAGCCATATTTTTATTTTTGCAACTGCTCAAAAATGACTGGATACTTAATATGATAAAATGCATTTATCTCATCCCAAAGGTCAGCATTATAATTAATAAGATAATATCTATAAACATTCCTGTTAAAGTTAAGACAAGACAAAGATATCTACTATTGTTACTATTATTGAACATTATCCTAGAGATACCAACATAAAGAAGAGAAAGAAATAAGATATATTAAAACTGAGAAAGTATGCAATTATTATTATTTGCAGATTATATAATTATATATCTGGAAATTCCAAGAAAATTAACTGAAAAACTATTACAAATAATGATAGAATTCACTAAGAGTATAGACATGAAGTTGGCATATAGAAGTCAACAGGTTTTATATATTAAAACAAAATTTATTAGAAGCTATAATAAAAATGATTAAAATATCTACAAATAAACCTAAGAAATGTTCAAGCTCTACTTTTTAAAAATTAAAATGGAACTAGATATAAAGAAGACTTAAAATATGTATATTCATGCCATGTTTTAGAAAAGGAAAGCTAGACAACATCAAGATGTTAATTATCCTCATAAAAGACATCAACTGGATGTTTTGAGAAACCAGATATGCTGATTCAAAAGTTCTCACCAAAAGGATTAGTTGAGTGACTAGCTCTACCAGTTGCTAAAATGTGTTAAATTACAAGAATTTTTAAAGTGATCCACCTACATTCATACACAGATCATACACACATTTGGAGGATCCCAAATACATGAGGACATTTACTATATTATAAAGGAAAAATGTCCAATGAAAGGAGAAGATAGATTATACAGTTAATGGTGTATGGGAAAAAAACGGAATCCCTCCCTTACATTTTACAGAAAAAAAAAAATCTCCAGATGGATGAAAGACTTCAATGGACTGATAAAAGTACTAGAAGAAGACAAAAGAGAATTATTTAAATCTCAGGATGGCCAGAACTTCTCAGCATGTTAAATATGCACACACACATAGACACAAATACATACCAAAAAATGTGCACATTTTGACTACATAAATGTTTTTTAATTATGTAATGTTAAAAGACCCATAAAGTTGAAAGACATAAAAGAATAGAAAAATGCACGCATTTCATATCACAGAAGGACTGTTTAATACATAAAGAGCTTCTATAAACCAACAAGAAAGTCAATAGATAAAAGGAAAAAAGACAACCATTAAAAACAGTTCACAGAAGGGAAAAACATATTTCTTAAACATTTGAAGAAATGTTCAACCTTGGTCATAGTACAGAAAATACAAACTAAAATTAGATTTTTTTTCTTTTTTTACTTACCAGGTTGGCTATGATCAAAATATTTGTCAATTTCATGTTGATATAGGTGTGAGAAAATAGGCAGCTCAATGCACTGGTTAAGAGCATGGGTTCTGGAACAAAAATGTCTAGATTTCAGATTCCGTTTCATCACTTAATAAACCTGGGAAAGTTGCTTAGTCTATGTAAACCTCAATTTCCTAATCTGTAAAATGGGGTTGTTCTGAGGATTGAGTTGAAATTTGTCAAACGCCTGGAACAGATATGTTACACATCGTGTTAAAAAAAATACCTGTAACATATGTGTTATGTGTAATGTTAAATAAATAAAATATATTGGTGATGAAAATGTAAATTGGCATAAATCTTAAGGATAAAAAACAATTAAAATTAAGAATGCACACAGCCTCTAAATAGCAATTCTACTTCCAGAAATTTAATACTACAAATACGCTGTCGTGTGTGTGAAATATATGCAAGATGCATTCATTATAGCATTGTCTGAAATTCTGAAAGATTCCCAATATCCCCACTCAGGGCTGGTAAGCGAATTAGGGTACATTCATGTAATGGTAATTAGAAAACAAGATAAACCCCAGAAAACCAAGGAAGAAAACAAGGGAAAGAAAAGCAGAGATTACTGAATTAGAAAAGCAGAAAAAAGTACCAATAAATTAACATGACAACTGCTGGTGTTTTTGTTTTGTGTGAGAAAATGGATAAGTCTCTGGAAAATGTAATTCAAAATGTAAAAGAAAAACAAACAAAAATGCATAAATTACAAAAGTACTAGGTATACTTTTATGTTAATATATTTTGAGCTTTCAACGAAATGAGATGTTTCCCTAGGAAAATATAAATCATAAAAAATTCTGGAAAATGTCAATGACTAATAACAATGCAAGGAAATTTTAAAATTTAATTTAGAAATCTCTAAGTTGTTCCAGGCTTAGATGGTTTCAAATAACAGATCCCTCCAGTGCCAGATAAACAGTTCCAGGCCATTAAAACAAATCTCCCCATTTGTTTTATAACAGCATTTAACCTTGAATCAAAACCTCGCAGCAGGATACTAAAGAAAACCACAGGCTGATTTCACTGATTAACAGACATGCGAAGCCCCCTCTTCTCACTGGACAATGGGCAGGCTCACTGTATGGCAGGCACTGGACTGTGTCTCCGGGACACAGCAGGGAGCACGCTGTGGGGAGGCAGAGGCTGCACGCTAAACACACACCGCACACCTAGAAGGGTGTGCAGAGCTGCGGGGCAAGAAGGATGCCTGAGACAGGGGCATCCCAGCGAGGAGGGGAGGCGTTAAAGAGAGAAGGTGCCAGGCAGCGCCCATGAAGCAAAGGGGGAGGAGGGGAAGGAGCTAGGACAGGAGGAGTGAAGGATGCAGGGTGGCATGGCTGTGTCCTGCCGCTGCTGTGACAAAGCCCCACACACCCGTGGCTTCAACAAAAGGCATTTATTCACTCGCAGTTCTGCAGGCCAGAAGGCTGGGTCCACGCGTCAGCAGGGCCACGCTCCCTCTGAAGGCCCAGGAGAGGGTCCTTCCACACCCGTTCCTGCTCCTGGGGCTCCCTCCTGGCATTCCCCCATGCTCCTGGGCGTGCAGCGGCCACACTCCAGCCTCTGCCTCCCTCATCACATGGCCTTCTTCCCTGTGTGGCCCTCTGTCCAAATTTCCCTTTTCAAGGATGCCAGTCACGGATTAGGACCCACCCGAATCCACTGTGACTTCATCTTAACTCGATTACGTTTGCAAATACCCCATTTCCAAATAAGGTCACATTTATAGATACTGGGAGTCAGGACCTGAACATCTATTTTGAGGGGACACAATTTAACCCACAACAGAGGGGATGAGGACGATCCTCAGAGCCCAGCACAGGAAGCTGTTAAAAACCGGCTGTATCTACACACGTGTGTGTGGAAGTGTTTATGTAGGTGTGTGTGCGTGTGTATACATAGGAGCTTGTGGATGTGACTTGCATGTGTACAGGTGTTTTCCATGTTTGCACCTATGTGCACAGGTGTTTACATGTGCATGCACATGTGTACATGGGTGTTTATAGGTAAATAAGTATGTGTATATAGGTGCTTTACAAGTGTGTGCTTATGTACATAGATATGTACATAAGCACACACGTGTACATGGCTGTGACAAATGTGAAATGTTTTGCATGTGCCTGTGTATAGATGTGTATACATGCTTGCACATGTGCACATGGATGTGACAGATATGACAGATGTGTATGACTGTGTCTACATACATAGATGTGAATGTGTGTGCATGTGTGTACATGGGTGTGTATGACATACATGTGTGCAGGTCCTGAGTATGGGTGTGCCTATGTACATGGATGTGTATGTATGCATGTGTACATGGGTGTGTGACATAGATGTGCACAGGTGTTTTGCATGAGTGTGCCTATGTACATGGATGTGTATGCATATGTACACGTCTGCACAGGTGTTTTGCATGTGTGTGCCTAGGTACATGGATGTGTATGTATGCATGCCCATATGTACAGGTGTTTTGTATGCGTGTGCCTATGTACATGGATGTGTATGTGTGCATGCACGTGTGCACAGGTGATTTGCATGTGCATGCCTATATACATGGATGTGTATACGTGCATGCACATGTGTACAGGTGTTTTCCGTGTGTGCTTACATACATGGATGTGTATGCATACATGCACACGTGCACAGGTGTTTTGCATGAGTGTGCCTATGTACATGGTGTATGCATGCATGCCCGTGTGTACAGGTGTTTTGCATGAGTGTGCCTATGTACATGGATGTGTATGCTGGCATGCACGTGTGTACAGGTGTTTTGCATGTGTGTGCCTGTGTACATAGATGTGGATGTGTTCATCACGTGTGTACATAGATGTGGGGGGCAGGAGAAGGGAACCGACAGGTCAGATTTAACTTCCTCAAAGATCACTGACTGCAAAAGGAATGAAGGCCTGGAGGTGGCAGGGTTGGCCCAGGTTGCAAGGCTGCTGCAGGTGCCTGAGGGCAGTGCTGGGGGTGTGTGGGGGTCACTCGCGACTGGAAGGGGTGAGGGGAGGGATGTTGAGAAAGGAGCTGGCAGCCCCATGCCTCAGGGAGGAGGGGTGACAGAGGGATGGGGGTGTGGCACGGAGGCAGAGGAGGTGCAGGCAAGAGCTGGGTTTCCAATGCCTCAAACTGGACCACAAGGCAGACTTCTCCTGGAGAGACTAGGTTTGTGGGGTGGGAGGGTGCGGGGTGGGCTCAGATTCTGTGGCATCTTGGGCCACTGTGAGAGTGTGAAGCCTTCCGGGCATCCATGTGCGGGCATCAGTGGGCAGATCTGTACATGGATGGAGGCTCCGTGGAGGATTCCGAGCTGGAGATCTCATCCTGGGAGCCCTGTGCACATGGACAGCACCCTAACCCCTGGCCTCAGTGTGATCTGAGTGGGGACAAAGAATAAGAACAGGAAGGGACTAGCGGCAGCCCTGAGAAACTGCAGCGAGAATGCCCAGGTAGGAGACTGCCTGGGGGCCAGGAAAGGGCCACCCTGATCCTAAAAGAAACACAAGGACAGAATAAGGACAGAGAAGGATTCGGAGAGTGGAAGAGGCCCCGGGGAACGGCCGCAGGAGACGTCTGGTACGAGGAGGCTTTGGAGACACCAGCACCCTGGGGCCTTCGGTGTGAGCTGGGCCTGGAGGCAATGGGGTGGAAACCAGGGCGCAGCGGGCCAGGGAGGGAGGGAGGGGTGGGCTGGTGATGGCACAGGAGGGAGGGGAGTAGGGGAGAAAGAACAACCAACAAAATGGCCCTGAGGGCTGGACGCGGTGGCTCACGCCTGTAATCCCAGCACTTTGGGAGGCCAAGGCGGGTGGATCACGAGGTCAGGAGATCGAGACCATCCTGGCTAACATGGTGAAACCCCATCTCTACTAAAAATACAAAAAATTCGCCGGGCATGGTGGTTGGCGTCTGTAGTCCCAACTACTTGGGAGGCTGAGGCAGGAGAATGGGGAGAATGGCATGAACCCAGGAGGCGGAGCTTGCAGTGAGCCAAGACTCTCTGTCTCAAAAAAAAAAAAAAGGCCCTGAGGAGATAAAGCGACGGGCCCCTCCTACTGCCAGGGAAGACAGACGTGTTAGCAAATGGAATGAAGCCACCCATTGGCAGTGACAAAAACCAAGGAGGGCACATCTCAGCAAAGCCGGGATGCTTTCTGAAAAGAAAAGAGATGAACACTAAAGATACACACCAACCACATCCGTGGTTTCATGGGGTCATCTACCTGCCTGCCCCTTCCCAGACATGCACATGGTCACTGCTATAAGGCCAGAGAAGGTGTCTCAGGCCCACGCCTCCCTCAGCCACGATGCCCGGCCTCCTTCAGTGATGCCCACACCTCCCTCCATGACACCTGCGCCTCCCTTAGTGATACCTATGCCTCCTTCGGGGATGCCCACACCTCCCTGGGCTGTGACGCACCAGAGGCACCCCCACTGCTGACAGGCGTGGGCCAAGGATGGGCACCTGCTTCTGGCTCATGGCCGTTTTCCGAGGTTTTAGCAGATGCCAGGAAGCATTAGACAGACCTCCTGGCTGCAGTCCACCCCTGACCCGCAGTTTCACTCTCGGTGGCTTCAGTGGCCCACAGTGAACTGCAGTCGGAAAATAGTGAGTACAACATAGAAAGCCATTTTAAGAGAGTGCATTCACACAACTTTCATCATAGTACATCGTTAGCATTGTTCATTTTCTTATTGTGATTGTTGTTCATCTCTTGCTTTGCCTAATTATAGTTCAACTCGATCACAGGTATGGATGTAGAAGACAAAGCACAGCACGGTGCACACAGGGGTCCGAACTACCCAGAGCTTCAGGCAGCCACTGGGGGGCTTGGAACGTGCCCCCACAGATAAAGGGGGGCTTGTGTATAATGACTGGAAAGGAAAAGATAACAGTATATTGAATTTGCCCAGGATACACGGGTGTCACTTTCGGTTTGCCCAGAAAACCCAAGAGATGTTACTTTTTAAAAAAATAGTGTTCCATAGCACAGTCCGGGACTGTAGCTAACAACCATATATTGTCTATTTCAAACTAGCTACAACAGAACTTTTGAAATGTCCCCAACACAAAGAAATGCTCCATGCTTGCAGTGATGGATATTCCAAATGCCTAATTGGATCATGACACATTGTATACATGTATCAAAATATCACATCTTCTGTAAGTATGTACAATAATTATATGTCAAGAAACATTTTGTAAAAACACAATTGATAGTTTAGCAATTTGGCTAGATTCTAAAGAAATTAAAGGCTGGGCACGGTGGCTCACATCTGTAATCCCAGCACTTTGGGAGGCTGAGGCGGGCAAATCACGAGGTCAGGAGATTGAGACTATCCTGGCTAACAGGGTGAAACCCCATCTCTACTAAAAATACAAAAAAAAAATTAGTTGGGCATGGTGGTGGGTGCCTGTAGTCCCAGCTACTCAGGAGGCTGAGGCAGGAGAATGGCATGAACCCAGGAGGCAGAGCTTGCAGTGAGCCGAGATCGTGCCACTGCACCCCAGCCTGGGCAACAGAGTGAGACTCCGTCTCAAAAAAAAAAAAAAAAGTTAAAATCTGTAATTTTCCTATGTAATAGTAATAACCAGTTAGTTACTAAAATGGGGAAAAGAAAAGGTTCCGCTCAAAATAACAAGTAAAATGTTTGTATGACCTCAAAATAGTAGCAATACAAATATTTCAGTACTTGTGTGAAGACAAAACTGTCAGCTTTACTGATAAAATATATAAGCATAGAAGAACATGTTACATTGATGGCAAGTCTGAACGTTGTAACTGTATCAATTCTCCCAAAATATTTCAAATATTTGGCCTAATCCCAATTGAAGTCCTAACTGAAAAACAACAACAAAACTTTGCAACAATCCTGCCCAGCACTAGCAGAAGAGAAATGAAAAGGACATTTGGAAAAGAAGGGAAATGGGGAATGCCCTTCCCTCCCAGCTACTGAGATGTATATTTAAAACGACAGTAATTACACACCGTGGGGCTAGCACAAAAAGAACAAGTGGATCATTGAGCTGAAATGCATAGACTTGAAACGGGCCTTAATATATCTAAAGACTTGATACACAATAAATGAACTATCCAGTCTATCATTCTCAGCAAACTATCGCAAGGACAAAAAAACCAAACACCGCATGTTCTCACTCATAGGTGGGAATTGAACAATGAGAACAATGAGAACACATGGACACAGGAAGGGGAACATCACACACCGGGGACTATTGTGGGGTGGGGGGAGGGATAGCATTAGGAGATATACCAAATGCTAATTGACAAGTTAATGGGTGCAGCACACCAACGTGGCACATGTATACATATGTAACAAACCTGCACATTGTGCACATGTACCCTAAAACTTAAAGTATAATAATAATAAAATAAATAAATAAATAAATAAATGAACTATCAAGAATGATTTCAGGAGGTGATGGAAATATTCTAAAGCTGATTTACAATGATGGTTGCACAACTTGGTGAAATCACTTAAATCATGGAAATGTATTCTTGATAGGGTGGATCTGATGATATGCAAAATAAGCCTCCATAAAGCTTTTTTTTTTTTTTTTTTGAGATGAGTCTCACTCTGTTGCCAGGCTGGAGTGCAGTGGCACAATCTCAGCTCACTGCAACCTCCGCCTCCTGAGTTCAGGCGATTCTCATACCTCAGCCTCCCGAGTAGCTGGGATTACAGGCTCACACCACCACACCCAGCTAATGTTTGTATTTTTAGTAGAGACGGGGTTTCACCACGTTAGCCAGGATGATCTCAATCTCCCGACCTCGTGATCCGCCTGCCTCAGCCTCCCAAAGTGCTGGGATTACAGGCGTGAGCCACCGTGTCTGCCTCTTCCCCTCCCCAAAACCTGTGTAAATGATTTAGGAACATAAGCATCAACACAGTACTGGAAAACCGAGAGAGAATTAGTGAATTAGAAGTGCTGAGAAAAATCTGAGATAAATAACATGGATGAGATGAACTGATGCAGAAACTGGGCTGCCCAGAAAAGCATGAGAAGGCTGCTCCAGCACTGGAAGAATCCCCTGCAAAAATGGGCACTGCTTTCTCAATGAGCAATCCTCAAACCCCAAAACTTGGTGGACAAAAGCTGGAAGAGGAAGCTGCCATGGAATGTAAGAAACAAAGACAAATGGCAGAGCTGGGGCTGGTCGCTTCCCCGCAGCACAGTGGATACCTGGTCCAGACTGCACATGGCCAGTGAAGACCAGTACTCCAATAAAGCTGAGCATGTGGCCCCAAGGGCTGCAGCCACAGGCTAGAGCAGAGGTTGGCAAACTATGACTCAGAGGCCAAACCCCATGACCAATTTCTATAAAGTTACAGAGGTACACACCAGACCCACTTGCTTACCTCTCGTCTCTATTTTCTGCTCCAATGGCAGACCTGAGTAGTCACCTCCGGGCTTGTATGGCCCCCAGAGCTGAAAATATTTATTCTGTGGCCCTTTGTGGAAAAGGTTTCAACCCCCGGGTTACAGAGAAAACTGTGGCACTAGCTACCAGGGCCACTGCGCGTCACTTTACCAGACATGGATACAAATACACTTGTCCTGTAGGTAAGAGTATTTGTGCCCCCGATGGGTTAAATCCTCTAAAACAGTTAAATCCTCTAAAACACATCTCCAAAATGACCAGGCAGTCAACTGATCCACGATGAATCAGGATTAATGCAGGAAACAGAAGAAGATGTTAAATTTCTAATTAACCTCCACAGAGAGACTCAAAAGGCTATTACATCAATAAAATTGGAACTGGCCACAGTTTTTTAAATGAGGGATTAAATACCAAAAAAGAGATCTTTGAAATTTAAAACATGATTACAAAAATAACAGGTGCTGTGAATAACATGACTGAAACTCAAACTGGTGAACTGGAAGGCAGTCATTAACATCTCTTGGAGCATAAGAAGAATTGACAGAGATGGTAATTACGAGCGTTAGGTTAAGAGATAGGTACAGACTCAGGAGAATGATCACATTCCCATGGGGGGCCCAAAGGAGAGTGGGGGGAGAAAGAAGTAATTAAAGAAATAACAGAAGAAAATTTCCCCTGGAATGGAAAGAGATGAGAGCATTCAAATCACAGGTGAACTGTTAAGGAATAATAGAAAAATGACACACTGCTATATATATTCTGGGGAAACTTCTCACTCAATGGATTAAAAACCCCTTTAAGCTTCCAGAGTATAAAAATAATAGGTTCCCTTTAAAAAAGAATAAAAATCCCACTCACACTGGTCATTCTTGTCTGCAATTCAAAAATGCTAGAAGATAACATTTGTGCACTAGCTACAAGGTTCTGAGGAAACAGGACCTCAAACTGGAATTCCATAGCTGGACAAAACTATTGTGAGGGCAAAATGAACTTGCTGACCTCTTTCTGAGGACTCAGCATACCGTACACAGCTCTGAAAAAAATAATTATGGGGTAAAAGTCATTAGAATGAAAGAAAAACGAGAAAGGAATGGCATTGGCATAAAAAATAATCATGAGCAAACAGATCATTAAAATTTAGAGTTAAGTCCAAATATTAATAATTACAGAGAAAATGAGGAAGAATGCAGCTGTTAAAAAATATTCCCCACATAGACAAGACTTCACGTTCTGAAAGTAATTGACCTAATGTAAAAGGAAAAAATCATATTCTGGAAACAAAATTCCAAATGATTGCAAAAAAAAAGTGCCAAATATCTCGTCCTAGTCAAGTGGTAATTTATGGATACGATTAATTCTTGAAGTGGATAGAAATGTGTCTTAATATTTTACTGATCAGGACTATTTTGGTTGCATGGAACAGAAACCCAACTCAACCCAGCTTAAGCAAAACTATGAATCCATTGCAAGAACATGAGAATGTTTTATAGGACTCACAGAGAAGACCAGGGTTGGACCTCAGGGACAAATGGGACCAGGGCTTCTAGAGGCCAAGGGACATCTCTGCGTCTCTCTCCATCCTGCATCTTGCCTCTGTGTGGGTGCCCCTCTCCTCTCTAAGTAGATCTGCTTCCTCTGCTTCTGAGATCCACAGTGCAAGATGTGGCCACAGACAGTGTGAGCACACCGCATCCACCTCCATAGCCACTCAAAGCAATGTTGAATTCTTTTTTCTCAGCTCCGGTTCCAACACCCTTGGAAAGACTCTAACTGGCAGAGCTTGGATCAAGTGCTCACTGCAGAATCAATTAATCAGCTGGGACCACATAGCCCGATCACAGTGTTTATGTGGCTGACTCAGGGGCACAAAGTGTGTCAGCAAAGGGAAGTCACGCCCTGGAAGATGGGTGCTGGAGTGAACAGGCCCGTTAGTAGCCCCTGCAGTCCACCCCTTGTCTGCCCGGCACATGTGGGCTCACACCCACTCACATACAATTCCCTGGATATGCTGGATACAGTGCAACCTTTTAAGTTCCTACGAGGACTGTGGCTCAACATCAGTTCAAGAATTTGACCCACCGAAGTATCTGGGCCAGGCAGAGAGAGACGTGGGAAATGAGAGGCATGGAGCTCCCACTAGTGGGCAGTCTGAGCCCTGCAACAGCTGCGGGAGCATCCCTGGCCCGGGGCTGCAGACCGGGGATACAACGGTCGGGAAAGATAGATGCGTTCCTGTGCCCCAAGCCTGGAGCGAAGGAGAGACATTAATACTTGCAAATAATTGCATGGGTTAAATTAATGCTCTAGACCCTGAGGCACAGTGGACACGCGCATACTTGAGTGTGGACGGTCAGTGTGGACACGCACATATTTGAGTGTGGACGGTCAGTGTGGACACGCACATATTTGAGTGTGGACACGCACATATTTAAGTGTGGACACGCACATATTTGAGTGTGGACAGTCAGTGTGTACACGCACACGTTTTAGTGTGGACGGTCAGTGTGGACACGCACATATTTGAGTGTGGACGGTCAGTGTGGACACGCACATATTTGAGTGTGGACACGCGCATATTTGAGTGTGGACACGCACATATTTGAGTGTGGACGGTCAGTGTGGACACGCGCATATTTGAGTGTGGATGCTCAGTGTGGACACGCGCATATTTGAGTGTGGACACGCACATATTTAAGTGTGGACACGCACATATTTGAGTGTGGACGGTCAGTGTGGACACACATATTTAAGTGTGGACACAGGCATATTTGAGTGTGGACGGTCAGCGTGGACATGCACATGTTTGAGTGTGGACGGTCAGTGTGGACACGTGCATATTTGAGTGTGGACGGTCAGTGTGGACACGCGCATATATGAGTGTGGACGGTCAGTGTGGACACGCGCATGTTTGAGTGTGGACGGTCAGTGTGGACACGCTCATATTTAGTGTGGGCGATCAGTGTGGACACGCACATATTTGAGTGTGGACACACATTTGAGTGTGGACAGAGTGTGGACACGCACATATTTGAGTGTGGACACGCACATATTTAAGTGTGGACATGCGCATATTTGAGTGTGGACGGTCAGTGTGGACACGCACATATTTAGTGTGGACGGTCAGTGTGGACACGCGCATGTTTGAGTGTGGACGGTCAGTGTGGACACGTGCATGTTTGAGTGTGGACGGTCAGTGTGGACTCGCTCATATTTAGTGTGGGCAGTCAGTGTGGACACGCACATATTTGAGTGTGGACACATATTTCAGTGGACAGAGTGTGGACACGCACATATTTGAGTGTGGACACGCAGATATTTAAGTGGACACACGCATGTTTGAGTGTGGACGGTCAGTGTGGACACGTGCATGTTTGACTGTGGATGGTCAGTGTGGACACGCTCATATTTAGTGTGGGCGGTCAGTGTGGACATGCACATATTTGAGTGTGGACACACACATATTTGAGTGTGAACAGAGTGTGGACACGCACATATTTGAGTGTGGACATGCACATATTTAAGTGTGGACACACGCACATTTGAGTGTGGACGGTCAGTGTGGACACGCACATATTTGTGTGTGGACGGTCAGTGTGGACACGCGCATATTTGAGTGTGGATGGTCAGTGTGGACACACGCATATTTGAGTGTGGACACGCACATATTTGAGTGTGGACACGCACATATTTAAGTGTGAACACGCGCATATTTGAGTGTGGACGGTCAGTGTGGACACACACGTTTGAGTCCCAGCATTTACAACAGCACGGCACCATGTCCCAGGGTGGAAAGGGTGTCTTTTCATTGCTGTCTTGGGAACATACTGGGAGATGTCCCAAAAGGAGCTGAAACAGTTAAAATTGGGCTTTATTTAGGGCTTGCGCTTACTTCCCTTCGTTCTCTACACTTTTGCGTGGCTGTTTCCTCCCTGCCCTGCCCCTGCAGGTGACTTGGACCTTGCTGACCCTGTTAGGGGTGGATGTGCCTTTGCAATTGTCTACACACAGGTCCGTGTCTCCCAAACCTTACGATACTTGAGGACGGGGGCTGTGCACAGCTCGGGGAGGAGTACGCACACTGTGAAGGCAGACAGACTGCCCCTCCTCCCCCGGAAATGCCAGCCCCTCCTCACCATCATCTTCATCATCATTGGAAAATAACAGCAAATGCTGAAATAATAACAATAATAATGGATTAAATCCTCACAACTAAAGAAAAGAGCAACAAACCCTCACGAGTGTTTGTGTGGGGGAGGCATCGTTCCAGGAGCTCCCTGTGCCCCAACTCATTTACTCCCTCCGCGCTCCATTCTTCAAACAGAGTAAACTGACGCAGAGACAAGGCAATGACATCATCCCCGAGCCCATTCGGCCCATCTGCAAAATGGGTACAAGCAACCGTCTCGGAGTATGGAGAGACGTGGGTGTGCGGCGGAGCTGCCATGAGCGGTGGGCCTCTGTAAGATGTTTCAGAGCCTGCAGGCCCCGGCTGAATTCCCAAAGCACTGGGAAAATGGCGCAGACAGAGCACTCCAAGCCGAGGGAAGAAGGGTGTCCACGAGATGGGGGTCCCACAGCCTGTCCCTTTCCTGCTAGGCTCAAAGCTTTACTATCCCCTCGCGGCTGCTGTGGGAGGAATGAGGGGTCAGTGGGGCTTCTTGGCTGTGGGCAATGGGAACTGATGGGAGGACTCTGGGTCCTGTCCAGGGGAGAAGAGGGAAAGGATGAGGGGGCACCAGGGCAGGGTGGAAGCTAAGGGGCTCTGAGGAAGATCCACTCTCCAGCCTTTGTCTCTGGGTTCAGGAATTAAACCTGAGAGCGGCCATCAGGTGGGCCTGGCTGGGGCTGCTTGTGCACCTCCCGCTGGAACTGCCCCACCCATGCCCCACCCAATGTCAAATAATGACTGAGGATGGCTCCTGGAGAGGTGGGGCCGGCAGCCACACGACAACACCCTGGCAGCCACCACTACAGGGCCCGCACTTTGACCCACCACAGACGCAAGCCCTGGATGGCCACCCCGCAGGACCCATCCTCGCCAACCCTCCCGGGCGGCATGTGCCCACAGCAGCTGTGCAGCTGGCTGACGACATTGGGTTCAGGCCCAGCAAAGCCCACTCATCCCACAGACACCGACGGCCCCATAAGCTTCGCTCCTGCTCGGGCCCCTGCCCAGGCCCTGGATGGCAGGAGCTGGCCCTCCCCTGTGGGCAGGTGCATCCCTGGAGAGTGTGGAGACCTCTCTGGGGCTCGGTCCCCAGCCCTCCATAAAAGTATCCACACAGCTTCTCCCCATAAGCCCCTCTGGTAAGGCCCACAGTGTGGGGCAGGCGCAGGAGGCCTCTCCTGCCCAGGGCAGAGGACAGTTCTGAGCCTCCCTTCCTAAAGCATCCCATCCCACAAAGGCAACCGCCCTGTGGGGAAGGGGCTGAAGACCACCACTCGGGCTGGCAGGTGTGGCCCCTGGCTGGTGGCCAGGAGGAGCATGGCCACAGTCCCCAAAACTTGGGACACCTGGGCTTGGTCCTCAGCCAGCCCAACCCACCCAGCCCCACGTTCTTCCTCCAGAGGGCCCAGGGTCTGCACTTCCACCCCGGTATCCACCTGCTCTGTCACCTTGTCCCATGTCCTGCTCCCCAAACCACTACGCTCCACAGCATGCCAGAGAGAAAATGTGGGAAACGCTGAGGCCATGTAAACAGGCGAGATGACGCATAAGGGGCCTGTCCAGCTTCATCACAGGAAACGCCTCTGCTCACTGTGCGGCCTGCACTGGGGAAGCCCACAGAGCAACCATCCCCAGGGACCCCCTCCCCACCGCCCCTCAACAAACACCTCCCTCGCCAGGAGGCCAAAAAAAACAAAATGCACGGCCATTTAATGACGCACCCTCGGAGTTCCAGCAGGCAGAGGTAGGACTGGAGGGGAGCAGAATCTGATTAATTTAACGGGGAGTCCAGGGGGAAAATCTCAGAGATAGACCAAAGAGGCATTTCAAAAGCACAGCGATAAATACACTAAATCACGCAGAACAAACAGAAGCAGGTGCTTTGCTGATAAATGCTTAAGCTCTGCGACTTTCAAGATGAAACGGCCCAGCCTGAGATAGATGGAGTGAATTTGATGGGCTGGGGGCTGCCAGCGCCGCGTCCTGAGCCGCTCCCCACCCCCCACCCCTGGCGTATGTTCCTGACAACAGTTAGGATCTTACCTCGGGAGAGCATGTTGCCTTTTGCTCTGAAGACGATCTGACAGTTCTGATATGCGGGTTTATTATCCGGCTGTCATGCATTTCTCCTGTGCTGGGGTCTCATCCATTTGGGGAATGAATCTGTTTTGAAAGTGGCATTTGGGAGATGAAGATAAGATGGCCGTAGGCCCAGCACTGAGGACTCCCAGCTGGTTGAGCC
Source organism: Pan troglodytes (assembly GCF_028858775.2). Classification (NCBI taxonomy): domain Eukaryota; kingdom Metazoa; phylum Chordata; class Mammalia; order Primates; family Hominidae; genus Pan; species Pan troglodytes. The sequence continues at coordinate 49,210,977 of NC_086016.1, read as the reverse complement.
CCTCTCCGTCCCAGGCAGCCACGGTCCTTCTCACTGCAGGGGGCATTCAGAGCCACCCTGCAAGGAGACCCAGCCCTGAACATCCTTCTCAGCTCAGAGATGGTAAAACTGAGGCCCAGCAAGCTTGGGATCAGTAACCATTGACTGACAGCTGGGGCTCATGATCAAATCTTCTGGCCCCAAACTTGGTAACTTTTTCCTCACGAGGCCAGCCTGCACGGAGCGCCGATGGGGGAGTCCCCAGTCTGCAGCCATCGCTGACACCTGGTGCGAAGGGGTTTACCTGCTGCACCTGGGACAGGAAAGCAGCCCTATGTTTGGAGGAAGGGGGTGGGGAACGGCTAGGCACAGAATCACACCACAGGTGGGATCACGTGCTGGACGCAAACAAGTGCTCTGAAATTAGGCAGACCTGGGTTCAAACGCCAGCCCCGCTACTTACCAGCTTTGCGAGCTGGAGAGGTTTCTTCCCCTCTCTGAGCCCCAGTCGTGTCCTCTGAGAATGATGGTAATGAAAACCTCTGCTCCCTGTGGGCTGCTGGGGAGATGGTGAGATCCTTTTGATGCATTTAGCCCAGTGCCTGGCACAAAGAAAAGGCTTAATAAAAGTTCTCAACTCTTAGTATTTGTGTCAGTTATCTCCTGCTGCATAACAAAGTACTCCAAAATTTAGCAGTTTAAAACAACAGCAAACCTTTATCGACTTGCAGTTTCTGTGTGTCAGGATCCAGGGTAAGTTCAGGTGGGTGGCCCTGGCTCAGGGTCTCTCCGGAGGCTGCGTCACGACGTTGGCTGGGGCTGCCATCATCTAAGGGTTTGACTGGGGCTGGAGCCTCTGCCTCCAATATGCGCTGCTTGGGGGAGGCCACAGTTCCTCACAGGATGACTTCCACAGGCTGTTCGAAGGTCCCACACCACAGCAGCAGGAGCCCTAGAGCAAGTGATCAAGAGAGGACAGAGGGGAAGCCACAGTGCCTTTTCTGACCTGGCCTGGAAAGTTCCTCACGGCCACTTCTTCCATATTCTATCTGTGAAGAGAGTAGGAAATTAGCCTCTGCTTCTTGGAGGGAGGAATGGCAAAAGACTATGGTAGACGTTTTTTAAATCCACCACGTCATTGCTAGAAGAATGAGACCAGACCTCAAGGGAAGAAAACAAGGAAATTGTCTAGAAAGGCCCATGAAAGAGCCAGAAAATAACTGAAAGTGACTCGCAATTTTCTTTGCTACTTCCAGCCAAGAGCATTGTTCTCACCGGCCCAGCTGACTGACCCTTTAGGTGACAGAACCACATCACCCCAAACTTTTTCCCGGGCACAAAAGCGTTCTGAGCTACATCCATGTGTGGGTCTTTGATACTAGAACCAGCACTTCCAAACCACCCAGAGTCCAACACCCATGATGCAGGGCAGGCAGGCCCACAATTGGGGCTTAGTCTGGGAGAGTCCTTGGCTTTACCCAGGAAAGAATTCAAGGGCCAGCTGGTGGTGTTAGACAGCAGTCTTTATTGAAGTGGTACCAGAGGTGCTGCTCCTTACAGAGCAGGGCTATCCCATGGGCAGTGTGCCCAGAGCGGCAGTTCAAAGGCAGTGCTGCACCCACTTTTTTTGTGTGTGTGTGTGAGACAGAGTCTCGCTCTGTCGCCCAGGCTGAAGTGCAGTGGCACAATCTCGGCTCACTGCAACCTCCACCTCCCAGGTCCAAGCAATTCTCCTGCCTCAGCCTCCCGAGTAACTGGGATTACAGGCGCCCACCACCATGCCTGGCTAATTTTTGTATTTTTACTAGAGACAGGGTTTCACCATGTTGGCCAGGCTGGTCTCGAATTCCCGACCTTAAAGTGATTTGCCTGCCTTGGCTTCCCAAAGTGCTGGGATTACAGGCGTGAGCCACTGCGCCTGGCCTGGACTCATATTTATACCCACTTTTAATTATATGTAAATTGAGGGGCACTTTATGCAGAAATTTCCAGGAAAAGGATGATAACTTCTGGGCTATTGCCATGGAAAGGGGTGGTAACTTCCAGGAGTTGCCATGGCAATGGTAAACTGACATGGCACCGGTGGGTGTGTCTTATAGGAGGTGCTTTAGGCTCTTCCCTGTTTTAGCTAGCCTTCAATCTGGTCCAGAGTCCAAGCCCTGCCTCCTGCCTCCCGCCCTGGAGGGCACTTTCCTGCCACCTCTCCATTTTCCATTGAATAATGGAATAATTCAATAATTCCATTGAATAATGGAAAATGATGAAATGGACTGGAATATCCAGGCTGGAGTATCTTCCCAGGATTCTGAGGGAGGGACTGAAACCAAGCGAATTATAACATCTCCCCCCAAGAGTCACTCAGGGATCCTCCTGCAACAGGAGATGGTCACATTCCTTTAACTGTGACCTCCAGCCTTGGGAGGTGTTATACGCCCATTTCACGGATGGAAAAATAGAGGCTCCGAAAGGCCTGGCAAGTTGTCCAAAGCCACACAACGTGGAGTGCAAGAGCCTGGCCGAGTTCGAGAGGCCCTGCCACCAGCCTGGGTTTCCACACCACCCACGTCCATCCCAGGCTTGCACAAACCACATCTGCCATGACCAGATGATGTCCACGGTAGGGACGGAGCCCGTGAATGCACAAACCCACACCAGGGGCTAAGCGCAGCTGTCCTGGGGGACCACAGCAGCCATGCTCTCCTCCCCGTCCCCTGCCTGCCATTGCACCACCGCCCACCACCTTGCAGACACTGCTGCAGAGGCCTGCCCCTGCCTAGAGATGGGCCATGGAGAGGGCACCTGGGCTGTGAGCACATTAGAGACAGATGACCACACCAAAACCCTGCAGAGCTCAGAGGGTCCCTGATCAGGGGAAGGCAGGGTCACGTCTGCCTTCCAGAAGTGTCCCTGAAGTGCCCAGGGAGGGAGAGTAGCCTCAGCAGGGAGGCTGGGGAAGGAGGGTGACATGGGGGAGCCCGGGAGGGAGGGTGACATCGGGGAGCCAGGGGGGAACGAAGAGGGGAAAGGACAAGTGGCCCTGCCACACAGGACCAAGCAGTGCGAGGAGACCCACAGGGCGGGGGCCCAGCCTTCAAGAGAGCCCAACAAAAGAACGGGGTGTGTGTTTGGGCCGAATGGGGCGAGTACCAGAGAGGGCTGCTCCAGGCTTGGGGGCTCCGTGATGTGTGAGCTTGGAGGTGGCCAGGAACGGAGGCCCCGTCAGGATGTCTCAGCTTCTGGGGGTGGCCATGGGCTGAACAGGAAAGTATTTTGAGCGTCCCCACAACCCGGCAATGTTCACCAGCCCACTGGACACTCTGACCCCACCCCAGGCAGGCATCCCTCATCCCTCACCTGTGGCTCCCACTAGTAAGGAGGACCCAGCCACTCCCTCCACCTCTGCTCTCTCTCCGTCACCCCACATCTAACCCTGAGAGATCCCCTGCTCTCTCCGTCACCCCACATCTAACCCTGAGAGATCCCCTGCTCTCTCTAGCTCACCCCACATCTAACCCTGACAGATCACCTGCTCTCTCTCCGTCACCCCACATCTAACCCTGACAGATCACCTGCTCTCTCTCCGTCACCCCACATCTAACCCTGACAGATCACCTGCTCTCTCTCCGTAACCCCACATCTAACCTGCCACCTGAGGGCTCGCTGCTCTAGTGTCCAGCCCGAGTTCCCAAGTCAAAGAATCCCATCGGTCTAAGAACACGCAGTGAACACCCGCTGTGTGTCCAGCATCCTTCCAGGCCCTGGGATATGACAGTGAACAAAAGGGGCCAACACTTCCGAGGAGAACACCCTGAGCAAACAGGCAGCATGGCTGGCAGCAACGGGCACACAGGGGACAAAGCTGCAGGGCGGAGGGGTGGGGAGAACAGGCTGGGGTCCACTGAGATGGGCCAAGCACAGAGGAACTCCAAAAAGGCGACGCTGGGGCAAAGAGCTGACAAGACAAAGGGGTGAGCCCTGTGCGCCTGTGGGGAGGAGGGTCGCAGGCGGAGGGCAGAGCGAAGGCCGGGGCCGGAGGTCAGGTGTGGCTGAGAAGCGGCAGGATGGCCAGTGGGCCTCTATTGTGAAGGGAAGCAGAGACACGGGATGGAATGGGGTGGAAACTGGTGAGGCGGCCTGTTTGGATGCTGATGGGAGTGGCCCAGGAGAGGAAGAAATATTCCTGATGCAGGACAGAGAGGGGGACCACGGCTGGAAACGAGTCCCGGAATAATGCCAAAGAAAAATGACTCGCTGGACGCTTGTTAAAGACAGCAAGGCGGATGCCACTCCAGCTCCTGCTGTAGGGGAGACTCATGCACAGAGCTGAGCTCACCTCCCACTAGAGCAATGCCATCGGGGCACACAGCCAGCAAGCGGGGCGGGGAGACGGGAGCGTGCAGAGTGAGGAGCGGACCTCACCGGATATCAAGGCTGGGGGATAAGGGACTTCGTCTGATTTCAGAGTGTGTAGATTCTTCATAAGTGGGCTTAGGGGGGTCCTTTGCTGAAACAGGTTCAGCCCACCAAGGACAAAGCTTCTTCAGAGGAGGACTCCGAGGAGGCCACTCCAGCACGGGCAACGAGGGCGTCCTTGTCACTAGGTGAGAAGAGACAGGCTTCTGTGCGGGAGGGAAGGGGCCGGCCTTGCTGGAGTGGAGCCAATTCAGGGCAAGGTGGAGACCCCTGAGCACACAGGTGGGCTGAGGAGCACGTTCGTTGTTGCTGGCCCTGGGGACACAGCAGCTGCCTCACTGCCATGGAGACAGGGATGCGCCCGTGGACGGCTGCCCAACCAGGCCTTGCCTAAGTCCCATCTGCCATGGCCAAAAAGCAGCATCTCAAGGTCACCAAATGGGCCTCTCCTTCCAGGGAAACAGGTTTCTCTCTTCACTGTCATTCCGGGGGTTCACGCAGATGCTGGCCTGGCAAATGCTAGGGGCCTGCAGGCTGACACCTTCCACATGTTTCATGTAAGAGGCTCCCCCAGCTCTGTCCTCCATGGTTTCATGGCTTTTATCAGCACCAGGATGAGAGTCTTCCAAGGATGCTGGGCTGTGGCCGCCTTGAGACAGGACCCCATACGGACATCTGTGGGCCATGAGCAGGGAAATGAAGGGAAGAGGGTGCCAGCTGCCTTCCCTGCCAGTCCCAAACGTCTACCCTGAAATCAGACACAGTGTACGGATGTTGCTACCCCTGCCAGAACCCTGCATGTGGCACCCAGAAACTCCGATGTGAACTTCATGCAGTTCATTAGAATCAGGCCCTACCACTGCAGCCCTTCTTGGGAGCATTTTCATGAAAGAAAGCCATTCCCCAGCTTCCCAAATAACAACCAAGCACGGCCCCCACGCTGGAGGCTGTGGGTAAAGGGAGTCAGCTCATTGGCCCCCTTTTGGGGCGTTAAGGGCACGAGTTCCTGAAGTTCCTGCCTTGCTAACTGGAGGTCCCTGTCTCCAGGGTATTTACCACAGGTCTCCAAAACCTGAGCCTGGCTGACCGGGACGCCTACCCCCGGGGCCATCTCACTACTGTCACGCTGCTCATCACAGCTGCACTGCAATGCTGTTCTAGAGGCCTGCACTGTGTGGCTGTCCAGGAGGCCTGTGATGGCAGTGGTGGGCCATATGGAGCAGCCAGCTGTAGCGGGAAGGGGCAAGCGATGGCAGCAGGAGTGGCTGCAGGAGCAGCAGTGGCAGCGGTGGGAGCAGCGGTGGGAGCAGCGGTGGCAGCGGTGAGACCCCTGTGCCGCATGTTCCCTGTGCACTGCATCCCCAAGGCAGCTGACTGCACCACCCCTACCCTCACGCGGCTGGGTAGGACCCGCCCCCAGGCCCAGAGCCTCTGCCACTCCCGACCCTGGCCCCACATCATCGCTCTCACCTGCCACCCTGGGTGCCACCGTAATGGGGCCAGGCCTAGTTGCCTGCCAGCAGGGTAGCAGTGTGGCCAGGCATGGAGGGGCGGGCACAGAGGGTCCCCAAGGCAGAGCTGGCTCCAGGGTGATGCTCTGCTTGCACGTGGAGCATGGGGGCCAGGCCCAGGGCACAGAGCTGGGGCTGCGCTTTGGGGTCCCAGGGCAGGAAGTGGGAGTGGCTCCCGCTTTGGGGGACCTGGCCAGGGGCATGGTCGTTGTGCCCACCCACCAGTGGCACCAGGTTCCTGTACCTCAGGAGGATGCTCTGCACAGGGCCAAGTCCCCAGGGTCCACCCTGCACTAGGGCAATCACCAAACCTGACACTCCCAATGGCCAGGCTCAGGGCCAGCGATCCACTCCCATGAGCATCCCCTCCGTGCAAGGCTATAAGTGAGCGAGGGGGAGCCCCAGGCTGAGCGCTGGGGCCATGGCAAGAACTTGCAGTAATGTCACCCCGTTCCAGATGCCAGCCTGGGCCCATTGAGGACCTGGAGCCCCTGCACCAGGCTGCAAGGAGGCACGGCCAGGGCTGCCCACATGTTCCACGGAGCAGGTGGGAGTCCCGCCCTTTCAGGAGCAGGATCTAGGCATCTCTGCGCTCTGCACCCTTGGGGGCCCGAGAAGGTAGCCCCTGCCTCCACAGGCTCAGGGTGTCTGGTCCAGCTGCCTGGCCTCTCCCTGCTCCCAGCACCTGCTCCAATCTTGGACCAAGGTTGGGGCTGAGCCCAGGTGCTGTCACAGCCTGGCTGGGTGTGCAGACGCTGAGGGCAGCACTGACAATGCCAGCTTCTTGCCACATCGGCCCCCTCTAGACTTTGGACGCCAACAAGTGCAGGAGGGAAGCCAAGCAGGGAGCTGAGGGTGGCTTGGCGCTGGCCTGTAGGTACCCCTTGGCACAAGCAGCCTGGACACCATGGATGGTGGCAAGAGGCAGACAGGCTTCTGGGCCGAAGGGGGCGGGTCCCCGGTGAGTCCCCACTTTCAGGCCAGGGAAGGCCTGAAGGCTGGGGGCTGGGCTGCCAGTCCCGCGGACGAGAGTCGGAACTTGTGGTGCCTTTTCTGGGCCCATCCATGGCCACCTATGGACCAATTGGCACGTACTTCCTCTCCTCTGAGATCCATAAAAGCCCTGAGCTCAGCCAGAGCAGAAAAGACGACAAGACGACCAGCTGCAGAGAGGAGCTACCCTCTCTGCAGATAGCTGAACACTTGTCGGGACACCCCGGCTGCGGAAAGGACCTGCCCACTGTGGGTCTTCTCTGAGCTGTTCTATTGCTCAATAAAGCTCCTTTTCATCTTGCTCACCCTCCACTTGTCTAGGTATACCCCATTCTTCCTGGTCGCAGGACAAGAACTCGGGACCCACCAAACGGCAAGGCTAAAAGAGCCATAACACAAACAGGGCTGAGACACGCCCCTTGCTCACCACGTTGAGGGCAAAGAGAGGGTGAGAAGAGCTGTGCCCCTTCCAGAATCCCAGACCTGGGAGCTCCCTGAGCCAGGGCTGTGACACCCTGTTTGGGGTCCTGCAGTTCCTGGCATCTCCAAGCTTCCAGGCACCACCATGTTCCCCAGTGCCAGCCGTGGAAGCTGTGTGTCCAGCCGCAGCCTCACAGAGAGCCGGCACCCATGCCAGAACCTGGAGCTCCCCGCCCCGCTGCAGCCACCGGCATGTCTAACTGTGCAGTGGCCGGACCCCACGCTCACTCACACACCCCTCACTGCTCCGTACCTGACTTGCCCTTGGCAGGCGTGGGATCCAGACCGGTAGCGTGAGCTGAGTACAGCCTGCCAGGCCAAGTGGGCAGCACAAGCCGAGACCCAATCAAAACTGGACAAAGGTGCCACTGGCCATGGAGGTTTCTGGCCAGAAAAGCGACAGCCCAAGGATCCCATAACAGCTGCGCCGCATGGCCATTCTGGAGAGCCGTCCCACATCTGTTGGCCCGAGCCCTCCGCTTACTGAGGAGCAAAGCCAGCCCCTCAGCTCTCTGCGTTTGTGCTTCCTCCTGCTGGCCCCTTCATGTCTCTTCCAAAGCCCTGCATTCTTCCTGCTTTGAAGCAGGGAAGAGCCTCCACACATTTCCTGGCCTTGGGTGGAGACCAGGTCACTGCTGGGGATGCCTGGACCACATCCACATGTTTCATCCCAGCTGCTGAGCAGCCTTGAACTCCACGCCCTCCGACTTTGAGTGTGTGATCCACGGCACGCAGGAAGCACTGTCTTTGCAGATGTTAATGTACTCCCTGTCCGAGGGCGGATGGGAGCAGAGGCCAAGGAAAGCTGCCTGTGATACCGCGGTGCTTCTTGGCAGTTTCCCAGATAAGAGGAAACCTCCCCGCTGTAGAGAACCCACGGGTCGAAACACACCTGCAATATTTCCCTCTAATATCCTGGGTCTGTATTTTGCTCCTCAAATTTCTCTCGTGGGAGACAGGGCCGTTTACATCAAGCTATTGGGGATCAACAGTGGACGGCGCAGACATGTGGTCCCTGCCCTCAGGGGTGTCAACACCGAGAGAAGAAATCTGAGCCCACGGCTGGGCACACACAGTTCACGTGGAATAAAAAAGTCGGTGACTGGACACAGGGTGTCCATCAGTGAGGTGGTCCCGGTGGGTGTGAGCAGGTTAATCAATTGCATTCCACGGGTTATTTCCAGATATGAGCAACAGCTGGGCAGTGTTCTCACAGAGGCCCCCAGGTGGGGCTGTGATGATGCCCAGGGGCAGGGCCAGCAGTTGTTGGGGTCGAGCAGCCTCCTGTGCCCGCACTGGGCTCCTGCCTTCAGGGAGACACAGAGCCCTGAACAGCGCGAGGTCAGCGGGGTGAGGGCCGGGGGCAGGGCCGGCGGGTGGTGTGGGTGCAGATTCAGCAGACGCACCAACGATCGGATAGAATCAAACACTTTCCAGGATCGAAAAGTGCTGGGGGCAAGATCAGGGTGATGCATCCACAGTGACGGGGGGAGGACCACTTCAGGGTGGGGGTCAAGGTGGTCCAAGCTGAGCCTGAATGACCAGGAGGACCCCTCCACCCGCTGACGTCTGGGGACAGAACATTCCAGCCAGGGAAGTGCTAGTGCACAGGCTCCAGGGACAGGAGGGCCGGCGTGGCCAGAGGGAGGGCGCGGACGTGGCTGGGGATAGCACGGGAGGATTGCGAGTTTCCTCTGGTGCAAGGGTGGGGCTGGCGGGACACGCTAGGCGAGCCTTTCCCAGTTATGCTGAAGAACGCGCGTGAGGCTGCATTCACACCACGCCCAGGAGTCAGACTACAGCGGGCTCTCAGGCCCAGGGGCTACGGGAAGCCCTTTCTGCATAACTCACATTCTGCGGGTGGAGAAACTGAGGCATGGAGAGGTTAATTAAGTCTGCTGCCCAAAGTCACGCAGTGAGTAGGATTGAAACCATCGAGGGAGACGGTGAGGAAGACCGGGCGGGGGTCCAGCCATGCAAGGACCACGGTTTGGGCCCGGGTGAGACCCCTGAGCATGGAGGGGCAGGAAGGGGGACACGGGAGGGGTCCTGACAACAGTGACCATGGCACTGGCGTCCACGGAGGAGCCCGGAGTCCCCTGACTCAGAGGACCAAGCCATTGCCAAGACACGTATGACCTCCTGAAGCCTCATGGGCACAAGGGGCCCGCGAGTCGCCACCGTCTGAAAGGCCCGTGCACCAGCCCTTGGAGCCCCTCCTTCCACAGGGGCCGTGGGTGGATCCCGAGCTGAAGTGGGGTGAGCTGAGCAGCCCTGCACCTTCCGAAAGGCATGAGGGCAGCGGGGCTGCGCCACTGCAAGGCAACAGCTCCTGGATTTACACCTCCAGAGTAAAGTTCTTCAGGCTGCTTTCCACACATAAGGGCCAATTTATTGTATGTTTTTTTCCCAAAAGGAATCATCCGCTGAGCCAAATGCGAATTGTCACCAACTTCCAACAGGCAGAGATATAAGGCACGTGCATTAAAGCCCCGTGAAGTGAGCGGCCCTTCCAGAAAGAGCAGAAATCATGATTTTATTGTCATCTTCGTCTGTCATAATTTACAATTTCACTACACTCCAATTACTGCATACTTGGAGAACGTTTGTGAATGTCCCCGGCACCCTCAGCACGCCGCCCCCACCAAGTGGACAGTTTAACTCTCCACCTAGCACCTCGTGCAGGCCCCTGGGGTGTGAGAAAGGGACACTCCAGTCCCCACCCGCCGTACTCCTAGGTCCAGAGGAAGACGGATGATGCCATCCGTGAGAGCACATGGTGCTGTGCCGCCCTCCCAGCCCTGGCCTCCTCGCTGGCACAGCCTCCCTGCATCGCACACCAGGAAGGGCGCCCCAGGAGCAAGGAGGCAGAGCCACATCCAGGTGTGAGCTACCTGGGGACTGGCGATGGCCCTACCCACCAGGTAAGGCTGGGGCCTGTTTCCCCTCGGGAAGGAGGCCAGCAGGCTCCGGAAGAACCAGGTGGAGTAGAGGGTGTGTGCCCTGGAGACATCCTCCTGGAAACTCAGGCCCGGGCTTAGGGTCCCGCAGCTCTCAGGGCCCCATAACGGGTCTCAGTCCATGGAACGCGGCTCTCACCTCACATCCATCAGCAGACATTTGCCAAAGCGGAGCCAAGCCCCGGGGCCCTGGGAACACAGAGCTTCCAGGCAAAAGCCTAACCATCCCAGAACAACCGGCAGAAGAGTAGGGCTGTGAGGCCCTCGCTCGGCAGTGGCTGCCTGAATCCGTGTCATTTCAGCAGCACCTGGACCTCGGTGGAAAGACAGCGCCTCCCCGCACTGCACCAACAGCCAAGAAATACAGTGCTCAGCCCAGCCAGCCCCTCCCGCTGGGAAGGTGGGACGCAGCCGCTGCCTTCTCTGGGGCTGGCAGATATTTATGGTTTGTTAATGTTATTGCAAAAACCCCTCTCTGATGAAGCCGGCTCGGGTTGTTTAAATTAATGACCTCAGGTAGGATCACTAGGAGCGTCGCCCAGCCCTGCCAGAAATCCTGCATGTCAGCAAAAACTCTGTGACCAAAGCCACACTGGAGAAATAACTCAGCCATTAGCAGTGAGCCGCAGAGAGGGGCTCTGTGTCCCGGCACCCACAGGGCGGGGGCGGCCCAGGCAGGAGCAGGATCCTGGATGCAGGGGCGGAGCAGCCCCACCGAGAGGCTCCAACACCCAAAGCTTTGCCAGGCGCTGCCCACATGGGAGGGGACCCTGCTCACAGCCAGCGCATGCGGATGTGTTCCAGGCTAGCAAAGATGCCCCCCACCCTGGGCACCATGCCCCACTGGTCAGATCTGCATGACCAAGGGCACCAAGAGCACCCTAAAGGGTGCGTGGGGACTGAGGGGGTAGCTGGGGCTGGATGCAGCACGTGGTTCACTTCCAGCCTTGATGGAACATCGCTCTGGTGCCCAGAGAGGCTGCTCCTGCCCCAGTCCCCTGTGTCTGGCTGCCCCAGAAACTGGAGTGGGGTTTGCCTCAAGAAGCTGCAGCCCTCTCCACTGAGAAGCTGTGCACAGGGACGGGCCTGGGGATGTCTCGGGCTGCCAGTCCTCAGGCTCTGTCCTGCTCGCAGGCCTCATTTTCCAGGTTCCCAGAGAAGGCATCCACACACCAATACGCACATGCATGCATGCACACATGCATCAATGCACGTCTGCACACACGCACATATACCCATGCATACATACACATACACATACATACACACATATACCCATGCATACATACACATATACACACACATACACACATGCACACACCCAATATGCACATGCATGTACACATGCATCAATGCACATCCATAACACATGGACATATACCCATGCATACACACACATACACACACAAATGCACACACAATACACACATGCATGCATGCACACATGCATCAATGCACATCCACACATATGCACATGTACCCACGCGTACATACACATGTACACACACATGCACATATGCACACACATCACACCATACACATATGCACACGTCACACATATACATGCACACATGCATACATATACATGTCTGCACACCCACAGCAGGGAGCTATGCAGGTCAGGGCTCAACACACCCTCAGGTTCTACCTTAATGGAGGGCTCCTTCCTTCTTCACAAGGTCTCTGGATGCCAGGGGAGAAGGAAGGCACTTCCTGGCAGAGGTACAGAGGGATATGGAACCAGCAAGGGCAACCTGGCAGGATCAGCCCAGTCCCAGGCCTTGGTGAGCCTCCTTCCTTCCACCCAGACACTGAGAGGGCAGCCCAGCCTGTCCAGGCAATCAGCAGCTGTCAAATGAGAGCCAGGCCAGCTGAGGGTCCCTTTGCACCATGCCCCCCGTTCCCACTTGTCCCCAAGGGCCAAGCCGCAGATAACCTCTGTCCAGTTATTCAAGATGTCAGGTTCATCTTCAGTCTTACGGAAGAGAAGGAGAGAGAGGAGGTGAGTGGCGAGTTGAATGAGTGGTGAGTTAGCTCACAGGTGAGCCGACACCAGCGTGCCAGGAGGGATGACCCACCTGGAACATCAAGCAGGTTTAGGCCAAGGTGGCCCAGACACTGAGTCTCCTCTCCCTCCCTCGCTGCCTCCTGTCCTAAATTCATTTTCTTAAGAGTCACTGGAATGAGTCCAAGTGGAACCCTGTGTCCTGCAGCCCAGGGGGAGGGCAGGCAGGGTTGGAACTGAGCCCAACAGCCTGGAGACGCTGTTCACCACCAGCTGGGACCTCACAGCAATAGCTTCAGCCCCTCGGGCCCTGGCCGAGGAGCTCAATGTGGAGGAGGACTGGGTGTCACGGACATGGAGTGGGAGGAACCTTGTCCCGACCCAGCCCTAGTGGCCAAGCGTCTCCCCACCAAGCTCCCAGTGCAGGGGTGCACACACCAGGAGGATGGTGGGGGGGACACTGTCCTGGGAGGAGGAGGGGCCGGAGTTAGGATGGAGGAGATGACACAAGGGTCAGGGAGGAGTAAACCAGACGGGGACCATCATCACCACAATCCACCCTGACTCCCCGCCCAGGGAGAGGGGATGACTTGGGATTCCAAGAGGGCCAGGAGGAAGCACAGAGGAGGGGGCTGCCCTGAGAGCTTGGAGGGGCTGAGGCCTTCTGGGAGGGAGAGAAAGGAGCGGGGCCCCCAGCAGGCTCGGGCTCCAGGGTGCAGGAGAAAGAGCAGGGCGCCCTGATGGACGGCACTGCCATGCCCACCCGCCTCGGAGTCCCACCAAGATCAAGCCATCAGGCTTCTTGCAGCTGCCTCCTGACACGCCAGGCCTCGGGTCCCAACCTCTGCACAGAGTCATGCTCAGCAAGAAGCATCGCAGCCACCAAGAGTCCCAAAAAAGAGCCCCAAAGCTCACCCTGAGGACACCCCATCTGCTCCTTTTCCCAGAGCCCTAAGCTCTGGGGACCTCAGCCTCAGGGCATCTGGGGCTGGTCCTGGTCTATTTTTCCAGAATTTTCTCTTGCTCCTCTTTACCCATCTCCCTACTCCCCCACGCTGTGTTCCACACTGGATCTCCAGCCAGGCCCCCTCCACCTTTGTTCATGCTCTTGTCTTTCCAAAATGTTCTCTTGTATCCAACAAACTCCTATTCATTCTTCAAGGCCCAGCTGAAATGTCCCATCTCTCTGAAAACCCTGACCCTCCCAGGTTGGAATGAGCCCAGATTGTGATGACTCCCATAGCCCAGCTCTGGGCTGGGATCAGGGTGTGCCTGCATGAGTGATGCTGAGTATATGAAACCCATTTCCCTTTATCAGGAGAAAGCTTTGGCCTGACACCCATGGGTGGGCTATGCCCTAGCCTGCACTTCCTGCTGTCTCTAAACCACTGACCCCTTTGGATGGGCCCAGCCAGACGGAAACAGCTCTGCACTCCCCCGCCTTGGGGCTCTGGACAGCACAAAAGGGTGGCTGGGTGTGGAGTGCGGAGAAAGGGCCCTCACCTTTCCAGGGGCAATTATGACTCCTAGAACCTTGAACTGCGGTCTTCATTAGGTTACCAAATAAATTATTACATTATTACATTTTAAGTTGACAAGTAAATCTTATTATAAAAGTGTAATGACACCATAAAAGACATTTTATTCATCCGTTTCGTCCTCTTGTTCCCGTTGACACTTCATTACAGCTCCCGAGACACGGAGAACTAGAACATTAATTTGGCAAATCGATGGAAATCTTTCAGGAGCTGGGATTTCCAAGTTCTGCCCCGGGGCCCCGATGAATGCTCAGGGAAAAGACCCCCAGTCTGGGGGGTGGAAAGAGCTTGGAGGCTGGGGTATGGACACGCAGGGAGGGCTCCCCTAGCACCACCCCTGGAGCGCCCCCCAGATTCCCCCAAGGCCCTGCCAAGGTCCAGCTGGCCCACACCCCCACTCCCCCTTGGACGGTCTCTCAGCTGCACTGGTCTGTGGCCTTGAGTCCGTCATTAGACACCCTCCGTGCCATCTTAAAACCGGGGATGTCTTGATGAACAGGCAGAAACAATTAGGGCAGCGGTGAACACCCCAAGCCCGGAGCCGAAAGCTCAGGTGACTAGGGGACAGTTTCCAAGGACCCGGGAGGGTTGGGGCTGAGGCGGTGCCTGTCGAGGCTGGAACCCTGGGGTGGCTGGTGGGAACTCGCCCTGTCTTCCTCCTACTCTCTAGTTTCCAATTCGTTAATGGCCTCTACTACCTTCATGGTGGAAAACATACATACAGGTATAAGTATGGATAAGACTTGATGGTAAGTGCACAGCTCACGCTTGTCAGCCTTCAGGGCTCGGCCAGCAGCACCGGGCCCCTGCCCAGGACACGGCCCCTCCTCCCTAGGGTCCCCGTGGCACATCCTCTCTCTCTGTCTCTCTCTTTCTGTCTCTCTCTCAATTCAATGATCGATGTGTTTTTCCTATATTCCAACCTGCCTGTAATTTGGAAATTGTGCTATTTCAAACAATTCAATTTAAAATTGGGATTTTTGAGGTTGATCATTTTTCTCTTCTTCCTACCACTACTAGCAGGATGCTAGACAATTTCTAAGTAAATGATTTGAAACTGGAATAAAAGCAGTAAATGGTCTCCACTGGTCTGTGAGGAGAGACCAGGAAATGAGTGGAGCCCAACCTGGGGACTGACAGGTGATGCCCAGCCCCTGCAACGCCACCCCCAAGACACCACACCCCCTTGATGCCACGCCTCAAGATGCCCCGCCCCACGGTGCCAGGCCCCAGCAACACCACGCCCCCATGATGCCCCGCCCCCATGATGCCCCGCCCCTGTGACAGCACCCCCCCCCCAGGACACCACACCCCCTGTGATGCCACGCCTCAAGATGCCCCACCCCACGGTGCCAGGCCCCAGCAACGCCACGCCCCCATGATGCCCTGGCAGGCACTGTCCTCACACGGGCACAGCTGGCAGGCCCAAGGCAGGCTGAGCCAGACCCCACAGCTCCCAGCAGAGGAATGCATTCGCTCAGAAGGACAGGGGGAGGGGGGACCCCCGCACACCAGTGAGGAGGAGGCAGAGACGGGCATGCTGACCTGGCCCCTTTACTCCTTAAGTTACTGGTGGCTGCGCAGGGCCCAGAGCACGCAGGGCTAGGGACAGCACTAGGCCTGAGAGGAAGAATCAGGGATCCTCAGAGACAGCAGAGCAGGGCCCCCAGGGACGCTTGGGAAACAGAGTGCACGGCCCCCGTGAGCCGGAATCTCCCCACGTCCAGTCCAGGCTGCTGCCAAGGAGGCTTCCGGGAGCCAGTGCGTGCTGCAGACTCAGAGACGCAGGGATGGCATCCTTCTCTTTCTCTGTCTCTCCTTCCCCTGCCTCCTCCATCTATCCCTCTCCTTCCCTCCCTCTCTCTCTCTTTCTCCCCCTCCTCTCTCCTTCCCTGTCTCTCTTTCTCTCTGGGTCTCTTCCTCTCCCTCCCCCTCTCTCTCTCCCTCACTCTTCCTCTCCCTCTCCCTTCCTCTCTCTCCCTCACTCTTCCTCTCCCTCTCCCTTCCTCTCTCTCCCTCTCTCTTTCTCTCTCTCTCCCTCTCCATCTCTCTCTCCCTCTCCATCTCTCTCTCCCTCTCCATCTCTCTCTCCCTCTCCATCTCTCTCTCCCCCGTCTCTTTGTTTCTCTCTCCCTCTCTCTCTCCATCTCTCCCCTCCTTTTCTCTGTCTCCCTCCCCTCTCTCTCTCTCCCCGCTTTCTCCCTCTCTCCTCCCCTTCTCCCTCTCTCCCCGCCTTTCTCCCTCTCTCCCCCACCTCTCTCTCCCTCTCTCTCTCCCTCTCTTTCTTTCTCTCTGTCTCTTCCCCTCTCCCTCTCATTCTGTGTCTCTCCTCCTGCTTTTCTGAACAATGAACAATGACCATCACTGGGCTCACAAAATTAAGTATCTGAAAGATGTTAGGAACTTACCTTGGTTTCTATGGCAACATGAGAATAATTCACATTTCCCAGCCAAACTGGAGGCAAACACATTTTTCGTCCACTTTATGGGTGGCCAATTATTTTTAATAGCCGGGTCAGCAGTGGCTGTCCCTGGGTCCTCTGTCCTCATTAGCATTCCCTGGTCGTGGGTGCGTGAGGATGGTGGTCACCAAGTTTACTAAGAGACTCTGACCTGGTGTGGGGAGGAGAGATGACCTTCTGCTGGTTGTCACCAGGAAGAGCGAGGCTGGGCCACCCTCACTGCTGTGAAGCCCCGGCCACACCCACCTAGCAGCCGCTGACTTGGTGGAGAGGTGTGGGCCCTGACACCAGCGTCCTCACTCATGGGCAGGTGACCTCCAATGTCCTACTCTGCTCTTTGACACCAGAGTGGAACCATAATCCCCACCCCAGGGGCCATCAGTCACTCCACAGATCCATGCCTGGAAGACAGCAGGTGTCCAATAAATGCTTGTGGAGTTAAATGACCAACCAATCACCCTCCACGGTGCCAGGCCAGCCTCGTCGTGCCACCTGCTGGATAAAATCTCTCCTGCCCAGCTGATCACCAAGACAAGAGCTGGAGGGATATCCCTGGGCCTTCAGCCTCCACAGATGAGGATGAAGGAACCATCAAGCTGCCCCAGGGTCACTGCAATGGAATAAAGCCAGGTGCAGAAAACAGGTCATGTGGGTCCGCCCGGCCTCCCTCGGTGCAAAGCCCTGGGCCGAGCTCCCTGGTCTATCTGGAGCTCATTCCTTCACCTCTCAAATGTTGTCAAGGACCCGCAACGGGCCCAGCCACATGTCCAGCCCTGTTCTAGATGCTGGGACAGGAATGGACAAGAAAGACACGGTCCTGTTTCGTGGAGTTGGTGGCCTAGTGGAGAGAGGACCCTAGACTAGTCAACAAAACGGGATCCTTGTAGGTGACAGTCATACCTTGAAGAAAATGGAACGGGTTAAGAGAGACGGCCAGGGGGAGGGTGTGGGCGCTGGGTGGGGAGGGCTCCTGGGGAGGGCAGCACCTGCCCCCTGGCTCCTTCCCAAGCAGGCCTCTTAGCTTCTCCAGGCCAGGCCCCACGCAGGGACAGCCAGATGGGGCGGGGCGGGGCTTATGCCACAGCCACGCGGCTTCCCTCCAGGAAAGAGAGGCAAACTTTGGGACACAGCGGCCGAGGCTGCTGTGCCATCCCCCCACCTCTGTGCAGCACAGGTGGCTACCAGCCCTCCTGGCCCCTCGCCCCTTGGCCCAACAAGCCACAGACTCCGGCTCCCAAGGGCCAGGCCAAGTCTTTTTTTGAAAAAAATCAATTAAAAATTACTGAAAAGAAAATGAATAATTTAACAAACACTCTCATACCCACAACCCGGGATTAACCCGTTAACACCTCTCTGGTTGTATTGTACATACATCTGGTTGTATTGTACATACATCTGGTTGTATCTGAATCACTGAGATTATAAGAAAGTATAACTTAATATGTATAAATGTAAGTTATATAATTATTTAAATATATACAAAAATATACAAATATATGAACGTATAATATGTAAATTTAAGAGATATAATTAGCTCAAATGCATATACAACATCAGGTAATAAATAAACAACACAGCTCCCGCTGCCCTCCTCCCCGCCACCTCGCCCGCCTTCCCACGGTCATGCTGACTGGCTCACCTCTCTCCATCCTGTGCTTTCCGTCTTCACAGACATGTCCACAAATGATACACATGGGTCGCTGATGTGGCGGGGGAGCAGCAGCTTGTGGGGCTGAGCCTGTGGATGCCCCTGCCCGAGTTCCCATCCCGGCCCCCAGGAGGGGCTGCGTCTCTTTGGGCAGCTTTGTGGTTTCTCCGAGCCTTGGGTTTTCCCTCTGTAAGGGAACAAGGATAGTGCCTCCTCGCTGGTGCTAGGGCGGCTGGGGTCATCCCGGTGAGGTCCTGGAGACCCTCTGGCTGGCTGTGAGCATGGTGGGGGATGCCTCCCCGGCTGACACGGCAGCGGGTCAGCTGTGAGCACTAGGGGGTTGTGTGCCGGCTGTGAGCATGCGGGGGGCTGGCTGTGAGCAAGGGGGCGGCGGCCGTCACAGTGCCCTGCTCCATGCTCCACTGCTTTCTTACTGGTGTTACTGGTGTCCACATGAGGACCTTATGAACCTACTCATCTTAACCGGGCATCGCACGCACCCCGCCACGCGAAGGAACACCTGACACTGTGTTAATTTCCTATGGAATGACTTTAGAGTGTGTCCACTTTTCTCTATTGCAGCCAGGCAGCGCACCCAGGGAGTCGCCTATAAGAGAGATCTGTAAGCTGGGACTCACCCACCTGTCCCTGGACTCTGAGGTGGCTCTTGGAAGTGTGTGCCGCCCCTCTGTCCCTCCTGAGGGAGGAGTCCCTTCCTCCCCGGTCCCGTTAGGTCTCTGGCTGGCCGTCACTGGTCCCAGCCTCAGGTCCCCCTTTTCCTGGGCGCTCTCTGGTAGCCTCACATCTGAGGCACCTTCCGTGTTTCTCTGGTGGCTTCTCCAGTTTAGGTGCATCCAGGCTCTCATGGGAACCTCTTGCTCCCTCTGGTCCCTGCTTCCATTGCTCCGTGGAAGCCCAGCTCCTCCTCCTCAGGCTCCCTCCTGGCCTTGGGCTTGGGGAGACCTTTGCTGAGCTGCTTCTGTCTCCATGTAAACAGATGCCGTATTCTCTTGACTGTAAGCACCACCCCCAACCTCATTGTCCTTATTTGTTTTAAAATAAAATCCACCGCCAGTATGGGCCACTGAACTCTAAGGCCACGGCCTCAGGTTTTTAATTAACCAGAACGATCTGAAGGAGAGGTTGGTTGGGTCCCCCCATGTTTTCTTCCTTAGATCTGAATCCAGTTCAAAAGCACGAGGACAGGATGTGGCTGCCCTGCACCTGCCAGCCTTGCTGGCCTGAGGATTGACAGACAGTACATAGGCGGCCTGGGAACCCTGTGGACTCCCACAGCCAGCAGACGTGATGTAACCATATCCTAAAATCATACAAGCAGCCAATGACCCTCTCTGTGACTGCGTCTGGGCCCCACTGCCCCAGCCCCACCTCCCACACACCTCTGCTGGATGTGGCCAGGTCACGCGGCAGCCAGCAGCTGCTCTGAGGCCCAGCCCCCAAGACATGCCTTGGTTCAAGCCCCCACCACTGGCTGTATGCAGTTCTTGAGAGGCCGGAGCCCCTGCCCAGGCCACAGGCGGTAAAAGCCAACAGCAAGGCAGCAAAACCCAGCTTCATGGTCCAATGAAGTCCCAGCAAGCCACTCAGGCAAGACCCCGGCATGGCCTGAGGCTGGTCAGATGCAGCCATGGCTTTGAGCCCACCCCAACTGTGCCAGCGACTCCAATCTCATGCATTCTTTTATGCCCTAAATTCTGATCCCTGGGGTTTGGGAAAGGTGACATAAAACCATCTGAGCATGGGGCCTTTGGAAAGGAGAGATCTGAGGCTGCCCTTTCAAGTTACGGAGTGATTTGTGATTTATTCAGGGTTTTTATTTCCCTTTTGAGTCAATATTTGTCATCTGTATTTTTCTAGAAAGTTGCCCATTTCAGCCAGAATTTCAAATTCGTAGGTACAAAGCTGCTCATAGGATGCACTTATAATTTTTTAAAATTAATAGACTACAGTTTTTAGGGCACTCAGGTTCATAACAAAAATCAGAAAGTACACGTAGTTCCCACCTAACCCCACCCACATCTGCCCCCTCCAAGGCCGGCGCCCTGAACCATAGACACATTTCACAGACACAATCGATGACCAACACTGACACATCACTATCTTCCAAGGTCAACAGTTTGCATTAGGTTCAGTCTTGCTGTTGTGCAGTCTATGGATTTGGACAAATGTATACCATTATCCACCATTACAGAATCATACAGAGCAGCTTCACTGCCCTAAAAATCCTCTGCGCTCTGCCTATTCATCCCCCTACCCCCAGGCCCTAGAAACCACTCATGTATTTACTGTCTCCATGGTTTTGCTTTTTCCAGAATGTTATATACTTGAAGTCATCGTGTGTAGCCTTTTCAGATTGGCTTCTTTCCCTTAGCTGTATGCATTAAAATTCCCTTCATGTCTTTTCATGGCTTCACAGCTCATTTCTTTCTTATCACTGAAGAATATGCCATTGCATGGGTATATCATAGTTTGTTTATTCACTTCTTGAAAGACATTTTTGTTGCTTCCAAGTTCAGACAATTATAAGTAAACATTCATTTGTAGTTTTCTGTGTTTGAACATTTTCAACTCAATTGGGTAAATATCTAGAAGCATGACTGCTGGATTATATGATAAGAATACAATTAGCTTTAGAAGAAACTGCCAAACTGTCTTCCAAAGTGGCTGCACCATTTTGCATTCCCACCAGCAATGAGTGAGAGTTCCTGTTGCTCCACAGCCTCATCAGTATTTGGTGGTGTTGGTGTTTTGGATTTTGGCCATTCTATTTTTAATTCTGTGAATATTTTTTAAATTTTTGTGGGTATATATGTGTATATATTTATGGGGTACATAAGATGTTTTGATACAGACATGTAATGTGAACTAAGCACATCATGGAGAATGGGGTGTCCACCCCTCAAGCATTTATCCTTTGAGTTACAAACAATCCAATTACATTATTTTAAAATATACAATTGCTGTTATTATTGACTATAGTCACCATGTTGTGATATCAAATAGTAGGTCTTATTCATTCTTTCTATTTTTTTGTACCTATTTACCATCCCCACCTTCCCACACAACCCTCCACTACCATTTCCAGCCTCTGGTCATCAACCATCTGTTCTCTATGTCCACTAGTTCAACTGTTTTGATTTTTAGATCCCACAAAAAAGTGAGAACATGCAACGTTTGTCTTTCTGTTCCCGGATTATTTCACTTAACATAATGACCTCCAGTTCCATCCATGTTGTTGTAAATGACGGGATCTCATGCTTTTTTATGGCTGAATAGTACTCCATTGTGTATACGTACCATATTTTATTTATCCATTCATCTGTTGGACAGACACTTGGATTGCTTCCAAATCTTGGCTATTGTAAACAGTGTTGCAATAAACAGGAGTGCTGATACCTCTTCCATACACTGATTTCCCCTCTTTTGGAGATTATATATATATATCTATATATATGATTATATATAGATATATATGATTATATATGATATATATGATATATGATATATATATGATGATATATATATGATATATATATGATGATATATATATGATATATATATGATGATATATATATGATATATATATGATGATATATATGATGATATATATATGATATATATGATGATATATATATGATATATATGATGATATATATATGATATATATATGATGATATATATATGATATATATATGATGATATATATGATATATATATGATGATATATATATGATATATATATGATGATATATATGATATATATATGATGATATATATATGATATATATATGATGATATATATATGATATATATATGATGATATATATATGATATATATATGATGATATATATATGATATATATATGATGATATATATATGATATATATATGATGATATATATATGATATATATATGATGATATATATATGATATATATGATGATATATATTATGATATATATATGATGATATATATGATGATATATATGATAATATATATGATATATGATAAATATGATATATATGATATATATGATATATATGATATCTATGATATATATGATATATATGATATATCTATGATATATGATATATATGATATATGATATCTATGATATATCTATGATATATGATATCTATGATATATCATATATATCATATATCTATGATATATGATATATATGAATATCATAGATATCATATATGTATATCATATATATGATATATCATATATATCATATATGTATATCATCTATATGATATTCATGTATATCATATAGATGATATATCATATATATGATATATCATATATATCATATATGTATATCATCTATATGATATTCATGTATATCATATATATGATATATCATATATATCATATATATGTATATAATCTATATGATATCTATATGATATATATATGTATACGATATATATATCATATATGATATGTATACGATACATATATCATATATATGATATGTATACGATATATATATGATATATATGATATGTATATGATATATATATCATATATATGATATGTATATGATATATATGATAGGTATATATGTATGATATGTATATATGATATATATGATATATGATATATAGATATATATGATATATATGATATATATAGATATATATGATATATATGATATATATGATATATAGATATGATATATATGATATATATGATATATATGATATATATATGATATATATCATATATATGATATATAGATATATATATGATATATATCATATATATGATATATAGATATATATTATATATCATATATATGATATATATCATATATATATCATATATATGATATATATATGATATATATGATATATATCATATATATATGATATATATGATATATATCATATATATCATATATATGATATATATCATATATATATCATATATATCATATATATGATATATATCATATATATATCATATATATCATATATATCATATATATATCATATATATGTATATATATATGATATGATATATATATGATACATATATGATATATATATCAGTGGGATTGCTGGACCATATGGTAGCTCAATTTTTAGTTTTTTGAGGATCTTCCAAGCTGTTCTCCACAGTGGTTGTAGTTAATTACATTCCTACCAATAGTGTACAAGGGTTCCCTTTTCTCCACATCCTTGCCAGCATTTGTTATTGCCTGTCCCTTGGATATAATCTATTTTAACTGGGATAAGATGATATCTCATTGTATTAATAGTTTTGATTTGCGTTTCTCTGACATCAGTGGTGCTAAGCACTTTTTCATAAGCCTGTATGACATTTGTATGGCTTCTTTTGAGAAATGTATATTCAAATCTTTTGCCCATTTTTGATCAGATCATTAGATTTTTTTCCTGTAGAGTTGTTTCAGCTCCTTATACACTCTGGTTATTAATCCCTTGTCAGAGGAGTAGTTTGCAAATATTTTCCCCCATTCTGTGGATCGTTTCTTCACTTTATTGGTTGGTTGCTGTGCAGAAGCTTTTTAACTAATGTGATCTCATTTGTCCATGTTTGCTTTTGTTGTCTGTGCTTGTGGGGTATTACTCAAGAAATCTTTGCCCAGACCAATGTCCCGGAGATGTTCCCCAGTGTTTTCCTGTAGTGGTTTCATAGTTTGAGGTCTTAGATTTAAGATTGTATTTTTTTTTATTTTTGTATATGACAAGAGATACAGGTCTAGTTTCATTCTTCTGTATATGGAGATCCAGCTTTCCCAGCACCATTTATTGAAGAGACTATCTTTTCCCCAGTATTTTTGGCACCTTTGTCAAAAATGATTTCACTGTAGGTGTGTGGATTTGTTTCTGGGTTCTCTGTTCTGTTCCATTGGTCTATGTGTCTGTTTTTATGCCTGTACCATGCTGTTTTGGTTACTATAGCTCTATAGTATAATTTGAAGTCAGGTAATGTGATTCCTCCTGTTTTGTTCTTTTCACTTAGGCTAGCTTTGGCTATTCTGGGTCTCTGTGGTTCCACATAAATTTTAGGATTGTTTTTTCTATTTCTGTGAAGAATGTCTTTGGTATTTTGATAGGGATTGTATTGAATCTGTAGACTGCTTTGGGTAGTATGGACATTTTACCAATATTTATTCTTCCAATCCATGAACATGGAATATTTTTTCATTTTTTGGTGTCCTCTTCAATTTCTTTCATCAGCATTTTATAGTTTTCATTATAGAGATTTTTCACTTCTTTGATTAAGTTCACTCCTAGGTATTTAATTTTATGTGGCCATGATAAATTAGATTACTTTTTAAATTTCTTTTTCACATTGTTTGCTGTTGGCATATAGAAATGCTATTGATTTTTGTATGATGATTTGTATCTTGCAACTGTACTGAATTTGTTTACCAGTTCTAATAGTTTCCTTGTGAAGTCTTTAGGTTCTTCCAAATATAAGATCATATCATCAACAAACAAGGATAATTTGACTTCTTCCTTTCCAATTTGGATATTCTTTATATATTTCTCTTGTCTGATTGCTCTAGCTAGGACTTCAGTATACTATGTTGAATAACAGTGGTGACAGTGGGCATCCTTGTCATGTTCCAGATCTTAGAGGAAAGGCTTTCAGTTGTTCCCCATTCAGTGTGATACTAGCTGTGGGTCTGTAGTATATGGCTTTTATTATGTTGAAGTATATTTCTTCCATATCCAGTTTTTTTTTTGAAGATTTTGATTATGAAAGATGTTGAATTTCATCAAATACTTTTTCAGCATCAAATGAAATAATCATATGGTCTTTATCCTTCATTCTTTGGATATGATGTACCATGTTGATTGATTTGCATATGTTGAACCAGCCTTACATCCCAGGGATAAATCACATTTGGTCATAATGAATGATCTTTCTAATGTATTGCTGAATTCAGTTTGCTAGTATTTTGTGAGGACTTCTGCATCAATATTCATCTGATATATTGTCCAGTAGGTTTCTTTTTGATATGTCTTTGTCTGTTTTGGTATCAGGGTAATACTGGGCCTCATAGAAATCTGAGTTTGGAAACATTACCTCCTCCTCTATTTCTTGGAATAGTTTGAGGAGGAGTGGTATTAGTTCTTCTTTAAATGTTTGGCAGAATTCAGCAGTGAAGCAATGAGGTCCCAGGCTTTTCTTTACTAGAAGACTTTTCATTACAGCTTCTAGCTATGTTAATAGAGATTTTTTTTTTTTTTTTTTTTTAGATGGCGTCTCACTCTGTCACCCAGGCTGGAGGCTAGAGTGTAATGGATGGCATGATCTCGGCTCACTGCAACCTCTGCCTCCCGGGTTCAAGTGATTCTCCTGCCTCAGCCTCCTGAGTTGCTGGAATTACAGGCATGCGCCACCACGCCCAGCTAGTTTTTGTATTTTTAGTAGAGACGGGTTTTCACCATGTTGGCCAGGCTGGTCTCGAACTCCTGACTTCATGATCTGCCCACCTCGGCTTCCCAAAGTGCTGGGATTACAGGCGTGAGCCACCATACCTGGCCTCATCCCCCCACTTTTTAACTTTTTGTTGTTTCTATTTATATCTTATCATACTATGTCTTGAAAAGTTGTTGTAGTTATAATTTTTTATTGGTTCATTGTTTACTCTTTCTATTAGGGTAAGAGTAGTCTACACACCCCAGTTACACTGTCATAATACGTCGTGTTTTTCTGTGTACTTACTATTACCAGTAAGTTTTTTTGCCTTCAGGTGACTATTTATTGCTCATCAATGTAATTTTCTTTCTGGTTGAAATACTCCCTTTAGCATTTCTTGTAGGGTGGTCCTGGCATTAATGAAATACCTCAGGTTTTGTTTGTCTAGGAAAGTCTTCATTTCTCCTCCATGTTTGAAGGATATTTTTGCTGGATAAACTATTTTAGGGTAAAAGTTATTTTCCTTCAGCACTTCAAATATGTCATGCTTCTCTCTCCTGGCCTGTAAGGTTTCCACCGAAAAGTCTGCTGCCAGACGTATTAAAGCCCAACTCTATGTTATTTGTTTCTTTTCTCTTGTTGCTTTTAGGATCCTTTATCCTTGATCTTTGGAAGTGTGATTATTAAATGCCTTGAGGTAATCATCTTTGGGTTAAACCTGCTTGGTGTTCTATAACCTTCTGTTCTTGGATATTGATCTTTTTCTCTGTTATTATCCCTTTGAATAAACCTTCTATCTACCCTTATCTCTTTCTCTACCTCCTCTGTAAGGTCAATAACTCTTAGATTTGCCCTTTTGAGGCTATTTTCTAGATCGTGTAGGCAGGCTTCATTATTTTGTATTCTTTTTTCTTTTGTCTCCTGCTTTTTTTTTTTTTTTTTTAAATGGAGTCTTGCTCTGCTGCCCAGGCTGGAGCGCAGTCGCACAATCTCGGCTTCACTGCAACCTCCACCTCCTGAGTTCCAGCAATTCTCCTGCCTCAGCCTCCCGAGTAGCTGGGACTACAGGTGCCCACCACCATGCCCAGCCAATTTTTTTGTATTTTTAGTAGAGGTGGGGTTTCACCCTATTGGCCATGCTGGTCTCGAACTCCTGACCTTGTGATCCACCTGCCTTGGCCTCCCCAGAGTGCTGGGATTACAGGCATGAGCCACCGCCCCTGGCCTCCTGTGTATTTTTAAACAGGCTGTCTTCAAGCTAATTCTTTCTTCTGCTTGAACCATTTTGCTAGTAAAGGAAGCTGATGCATTTTTCAGTAGGCCAATTGCATTTTTCAGCTCCAGAATTTCTGCTAATCACTTTTTAATTATTTCAAGCTGTTAAATTTATCTGATAGAATTCTGAATTCCTTATGTTATCTTGAATTTCTTTGAGTTTCCTCGATTTAGCTATTTTGAATTCTCTGTCTGAAAGGTGACATATCTGTTTCTCCAGGATTGGTCCCTGGTGCCTTATTTAGTTCACTTGGTGGGGTCATGTTTTCCTGGATGGTGTTGATGCTAGCAGATGTTCTTTGATTTCTGGGTATCGAAGTGTTACGCATTTGTTGTAGTCTTCACTGTCTGAGCTTATTTGTAGCCATCCTTCTTGGCAAGGCTTTCGAGTTATTTGAAAGGACTTGGGTGTTATGATCTAAGTCATTTCTCTTTTAGGGAGCACCCCAACCCCAGTAACACTGTGGTTCTTGCAGACTTATAGAGGTACCAGCTTGATGGTCTTGGAGAAGACACAGGACAATTCTCTGGATTACCAGGCAGAGACTCTTGTTCTCTTCCCTCACTTTCTCCCAAATGCACAGTCTCTGTCTCAGTTCTGAGCCACCTAAAGCCTTCAGGGCAGTGGGCTCCCCTCTGGAACAGGTCAAGCCCAGAAATGCCATCCAAGAGTCAAGTCCTAGAACTGGGGACTCAAAGAGCTCACTTGATGCTTTAACTCCCTGTAGCAGTGTTGGTACCTAAAGCCAGCAAGTCTCAGAGGCTCACCACGGCCCTTGATATAGTACCTGGGTATCACTGCTGGTTATTCAGGGCCCAAGGGCTCTTCGGTTAGCAGGTGATGAATGCTGACAGGACTGGGTCCTTTCCTTCAGGGCAGTGGATTCCCTTCTGGTCTAGGGTGTGTCTGATTTTTGGCTCTTACGAAGGCTGTTTTTTCTGTGTAGGTAGTTGTTAACTTGGCATCCTTGTGTGAGGGGACAATTGATTGGTGGAGATTTCTATTCTGCCACCTTGCTCTGCCTCTCCTGCTTCTATCAGATTTTGGCCATTCTGTGGGTAGTGGTATTTCATTGTTGAGCATATTTTGCAATATGCTAAGCATATTTTTGTGTGCTTATTTGCTATCTGGGTATCTTCTTGGGTGAGTTGTCCAGATCTTTTGCCCATTTTAAAGTTGGGCTGTTTGTTTTTTATTGTTAAGAGTTCTTTTTAAATTTTAGAGAGCAGTTCTTTATCAGGTATGTCTTTTGCAATTATTTTCTCCCACTCTATGGCTTGATTTTGGTTCTCTTGATGCTTGTAATATTTAAAATATCTTCAGCATCTGCAGTTTCACCTCCCTTCATTATTACAGTTGGATTTTAATCCTTAGGAGTTTATCTATTTGTCATTCAACAAACATTATTCAGCTCCTACTATAGACAGGTCCTGTTTCTGAATGCTGGAGATACACCAACTGCAGAACAGCCAAAGATGCTTACTCTCGAGCCTCCATTATTAGTCTTGTCTAAAAGTAAACTTTTGGGTTTTTTTCAGTCAATTCCATTATCTGTGTTTTCTTCTCTACTCCAATAACTTTTGTTTCTGTATTTATTATTTTGATTGTCTTTTTAAACCTTTTTCTCATTGGCCCATCATTTTCTGCAGATGAGTTATAATTTCCCATTATACTTGTGGATAGGTCAGTATTTCCTCATCATTGTACCCACTTTTGCCTTGTTTATGCTGAGGTTAGGTTATGTTGTTATATCTACGCGGGTCCATGATTGAGTGAAGCGCTTTTGGTCATATGACACAGCACTTCACTCGGTCATGAGACAAAGGTCTCTTTGTCCTTGTTAATGCTTTTCAAATGCGATTTGGGGGAATACAGATATTCCAACCACATTTGGGGAGGCGGGTAGTATTTCCCCCATATTTTTTACATCCCTCCATTTCAAACAAAATTTTTAGTCTTGATGTATCTCTCATCAATAGTATGTTGTTGGCTTTTTTGGAGTTTTTAAAAGCATAATGTATCTCCTTTTGAATAGGTGAGCGTAAATTACCTATCATGATCATAGCTGAACTTGCTTGGGCGCTGGTAATTAATGCTTTGTATTTATCATACTTTTTCTTTGCTTTTTTTTCCTACCTCTTTTCTTGCCTTCTCAACTTTGTTCCTTTTCTTTTTCCCCTCTCCTGGAAGTTACACACTCAATTTCCAACGTTATCTTTAAATTTCTAAATAATTTCTCAAACTTATATTTTCTAAGACATTCCAAAGAAAACCAGATGAGCAGACCTGCAGCCACTGTTGCAAGCCACTGTGGGGTGGGGAGGGCGGCAGTGATTTTGCTGACTCCTGTATTCGGCAATAACTGAAGAATCCCACTACTAAAAATCTATTATGGAAAAAGTACCCAGAAATGTAGACATTTATCACAGCACCATTTGCTAGAGGAAAAAAAATAGCAGCAACTTGATGTATAATAAAGGAATAAATTATGTGAATCCATGCAACTGCATATTATGCAGTCATTAAAATCACATTTTTGAAGAATTGTAATAATATGAGAAAATGCTTATGATCATAGCATCACAAGAAATCCCAAGTCAGTCTCTTTCTGTCTCTTTTGGTTGCAGCAGGGAGGAAACAGGTGCTCCACCACAATGGGAGTTTTGAGACAGCCCATGTATGCAGCTCTGTGAGCAGCAGGGAAGGACGATTACCCAGAGATGCAAACACACCCATGAGAAGGGCTAGGACCGACCACACCCAGTGTGGGCAAGGATGTGGAGAAACGAGAACCATCGACCTGCCAGTGGAAATGTAAGCTGGAAAAGGTGCTTTGTAAAATCATTTCTCATGATCTATTAGAGGGAAGGATGCATGCCCTATGGCTCTGCAATTCCGCTTCTAGGGGAAAGAAAACCACAGAACGGGGGGAACGTGTCCACCGAGAGACAGGCACACAGATATTCAGAGGGGCACTGTTTATAACGGCCCCAAACCGGACACAATCCAAATGTCCAGCAGGAGTAGAAGGGACAAATTGCAATCTATCCATGTCATGGAAAACTTTACAGCAATGGAAAAGAAGAAACCACACTTAATACCACACAGATACTCGCACAAACAGAAAGTTGAAGCCGGGCGTGGTGGCTCACACCTGTAATCCCAGCACTTTGGGAGGCCGAAGCGGGCGGATCACGAGGTCAGGAGATGGAGACCATCCCGGCTAACATGGTGAAACCCCGTCTCTACTAAAAATACAAAAAAAATAGCCGGGCGTGGTGGCAGGCACCTGTAGTCCCAGCTACTCGGGAGGCTGAGGCAGAAGAATGGCATGAACCTGGGAGGCAGAGCTTGCAGTGAGCCCAGATTGCACCACTGCACTCCAGCCTAGGCGACAGAGCGAGACTCCATCTCAAAAACAAAACAAAACAAAAAACAGAAAGTTGAGCAGGAAGAGTTGTTCACAAGAGTATATATTGTATAATTCCATTCATATAATAAAAGTGTACAAATAAGCAGAACTAAAGGATGGTTTGGAAGTCAGCGGTGTGTCATGTTTGGGAGGAGGGAGCACACAGGGAGATCCAGTGTGGGTCATGTTCTATTTCTCAGCCAGGGTTGTGGTTACATGGTGTATGAGACCATTCTCATGCTGTTAATAAAGACATACGTGAGACTGGGTAATTTATAAAGAAGAGAGGTTTAATAGACTCACAGTTCCAGGTGGCTGGGGAGGCCTCACCATCATGGCAGAAGGCAAGGAGGCACAACGTCATGTCTTACACGGATGGCGGCAGGAGAGAATGAGGGCCAAGCGAAAGGGGTTTCCCCTTACAAAACCATCCTATCTCGTGAGACTGATTCACTACCATGAGAACAGTGTGGGGAAACCCGTCGCCATGATTCAATTATCTCCCACCAGGTCCCTTCCACAATACATGGGAATTACAAGAGCTACAATTCAAGATGAGAATTGGGTGGGGATACATCCAAACCCTATCACATGGGGTGTCTGCTTTGTAATGATTCTCCGAGAGCTAGGTTTGTGTTGTGTCTGCCACTTCACAGCTTAAATGTAAAAACAGCAACAACGAAAAACCACTGCAAAATATTCAGAAAAAAATACAGACTAAAAGAGAGAGGGTATTTGTTTTGTATTGCTGCATAACAGATGATCATAGACACAGCCCAAGGTCACGCAGCCAGCCCTGGTGGGGGCAAGTGGCTGGTGAATGATTTTCATTTCTGTAACCATTGGTGATGTGAACTTCTCATCGGTCACCTGCACCACTTTTGTGAACTGCCCATTTTCTGTGCTGTGCCCATTTTTATCAATTTCCAGAAACTCCGCATGCTGAGGAATCTGAATCCACCTTGCCTAGGTGAACCAGCGTGTCATTCACACTTGTCTTTGGTGATGAAGGTTGGGTCTTAGTCGTCCCTGCCATTTGCTTTGGTAGCGCATACTACAGATATATATCAGTCTTTTTCTATCTTGTTTTTGCCACTGGCATCATGCTAAGAAAGCCTTTTACCATTCCCAACGATAAAAATAGCCATGTATTTTTGAGTATTTGGGGGTAATTTTTATATTTACATCCACTTATCTGGAAGTTGAATATAATTTTTTTTCCTAAAAGAATAATCAGGCCGGGCACGATGGCTCACACCTATAATCCCAGCACTTTGGGAGGCCGAGGTGGGCAGATCACTTGAGGTCAGGAGTTCGAGACCAGCCTGGCCAACATGGTGAAACCCCGTCTCTACTAAAACTACTAAAAAAATTAGCTGGGTGTCATGGCAGGCACCTGTCATCCCAGCTGCTCAGGAGGCTGAGGCATTAGAATCACTTGAACCCAGGAGGCAGAGGTTGCAGTGAGCTGAGATCACACCACTGCACTCCAGCCTGGGCCACAGAGCAAGACCCTGTCTCAAGAAATAAAAAAATAAAAAAAGAAAGAATAGCCAGCCTCATCTTGTCAACAAAATGGACTACGGCTGGGTCGCTCACACAGGACCATGTAAGCGGCCGTGTGCGCTCCTGGGTGGAGGCCATCCTGTGCTGGGGACCCTCCATGCCAAGGAGCTGCAGGGTGGGTGTGGAAAGGCCTCACAGCTGAGTGGGGCCCACCCCAAGCAGCCCGCAATCCCGCAGGGCAAAGTGCAGAGCCAGAGGGAAGCCAAGGGGCTGGGGCTGAGAGAGGAGAGGAACGGTGTGGTGGACAGGGGCTGGGAAGGCCCCAGGGAGGTCCACACCCCGAGGGGTCTGAGTGTCGGGCAAACTTCCCAGGACTGCGGCCGAGAGCAGATCACTGGGGCCACAGGGCTGACGAGGAGCCTCCAGCTCTGGAGGACGGCATGGAGGCTGGCGTGCTGCAGCCTGCGATGGCGCGTGTCATTCTGCAGCCTGTCCCCAAGTCCTCAGCGGAGTGGGTCTGCTCGAACACAGACAGGATTCCTCCTGTTTCCATCCATCGGTGACACGGCACAGAAGCGTCCCACCTCCTAGTTCTTCCAAAAGCACAAACCACAGAGACTCTCCATCTCCTACTCCCCAGGACCCCAATGCTCCCTGACGCGTCTGACCTTGCCAAGGGCACAGCAGTGGTGCCAGCAGGCCGAGCCTCTCCCTGGGACCGGGCAGGGTGAGGTGCATGGGACAGCAGCCACCACAGGTCAGGGATTGATTTCAGGACCCCTGGGCTCGGGTCACCCACAGGAGCAGAGTGTGCACAGGCTGTGAAGACCTCAAGTTGGGCCCGAGGAGCCAACTGCTGAGCTGCAAACTCCGGGGAATCGTGAAGGCGAATGGCAGTTGCTGGGCTGTGACCTGGAGTCAGGAGCTGAACACCTCGTGGCTGCTGGGGACAGCCGGTCTCCGTCCTGCAGCCTACGACCCTGCAGACCACAGCCAGGCAACAGTGAGGTCAGCCCATGTGCCGGGCCACCGGGCTCAGGAAGGCAGCCCTGCCTGGCTCAGCTCCGCACTGGGTCACTGTGGAGAGGTGAAGAGGCTACTCCCACTTTGTGGAGCCACCAGCCCACCCGTGGGGACAGGAGCACACCCCACACCTACGGGGACAGGAGCACACCCCACACCCGTGGGGACTGGAGCACACCCCACACCCGTGGGGACAGGAGCACACCCCACACCTACGGGGACAGGAGCACACCCCACACCTGGTCAGTAGTGCACACCCCACACCCGTGGGGACTGGAGCACACCCCACACCCGTGGGGACAGGAGCACACCTCATACCCGGTCAGTAGTGCACACCCCACACCCGTGGGGACTGGAGCACACCCCACACCTGGTCAGTAGTGCACAACCCACACCCACGGGGACAGGAGCACACCCCACACCTGCAGGGACAGAAGCACACCCCACACCCGTGGGGACAGGAGCACACCCCACACCTGGTCAGTAGTGCACACCCCACACCCGTGGGGACAGGAGCACACCCCACACCCAGTCGGTAGTGCACACCCCACACCCGTGGGGACAGGAGCACACCCCACACCCGTGGGGACAAGAGCACACCCCACACCCATGGCGACAGGGTCACACCCCACACCCCGTCAGCGGACAGCACAAGGCAGTGGAAAGCCAAGTGCTGCCAAGGGAGGGTCCCGAGGGTGGGGCACCCAGGGGGGTGTGGGGTACCTGAGGGTGGGGCACCCAGACGGGGTTACTCAGAGGGGTGTGGCGCACCTGGAAAGCTGCCCTGAGAAACTGAGGCCCTTTGAAGGGCCTTGTTTCAGTAACACAGGGCAAGGAGGGTGTTTCAGTGTGTGGGTGACGGCGAGGCAAGTGTATCCCAGGAGAGGCGGGGGGAGACCCCAGAGCCTGGTGCCTACCCCGGAACAGCCCTTTTCACAGCAGGTGCTTGACAGATGTGGCCCAAGGGGAGATCCCTTGTTCAGGAGCCTGACAGGGGCCAGCCTGGACCCCACACTCCCGTGTTCCAGCTAGTGCAGAGCTGGGCTTCGGGGGTCAGACTGGTTTCTGAGTCTTGCCCCGCCCGGGCAAGTGGCATCCCTGCACCACCTGAGCAGCTGCAGTCCCATCTCCCTGAGAGGTCCTGCGGGTGGCAGCGAGATCACGGGTGCTGCCGGGCCCACGCTGGCGCGCTGCAATGGCCCTGAGCTCAGACCCTCGGCAGGGCTGGGCCACGGTGCCCCTGTCCTCGATGGGCAAGTCCTCGAATCACAGGCCAAGGCCGCGGCTTTGTCACTGATCTTTATTCTGTGTTTCTAGTACACCACATCCAGACAGCACACCACGAACATTCCAGATGGATCTGCTCAGACTTAAGGCCCGTGGCCAAAACCCCTCACATTCCAGATGGATCTGCTCAGACTTAAGACCTGCGGCCAACACCCCTCACATTCAGTCTTGGCGTTTACATATATGAGGAAATGCACACAGGGCTGAACTCCGTGGAGCTTCCTGTTTAAAACATAAACCACCTCAAGAAGCAGGTCAGTTGTGTCCGCAGCCTTCTGGCCACACAGCATCATCTGAGCTAGAGAAGGGGATCCTCCCAGGGCTGATCTCGGCAAAGCGACATGGGGCTTCCTGCACACGGCCATGGGGCTTCCTGCACACGGCCAAGGAGCGGCTCTTCTTGTGACGGAATCCCCTCCCCATCTAGAAAAGGAGGCGGCAGGAGGAGGAGGTATGGCTGGTCTGAGGAACCCTTGACCCTGGGGTGGGGACACGGAAGGCAGGGGTAAGGCGTGCCCGCATCTGATCTGAAGCAAGCCCATCCCTTTGCTGGTTTGGGAGCATCTGACGTTTGCACATCATTCTGTGCTAATTTCCATGCTGTGTGTAATGACCCTGGATTTTTAAAACAGAAGCAGAAACACACACATCACTTATGCCTGTATGTCCCACAGTCTCTGGCAGCGTCCTAGGGCCTGGGAGAGGACACAGCTGCTCCTGAGGGACAGAGGAGAGTCTGAGAAGTCAGTCACCAGTGGGTCGCTGAGGACATGAGCCTGTCCTGGGCTCAGGGATCAGACTGTGGCTGTGGCCCTGCCCACATTCCAGGGGTCATGCAGCCTGTGACACACCGAGGGAATGCTGGGAAGCCAGTCCCAAGGCCCCTGGAGCCAAGGACACAGCCCTAGCAGGGCGCTGGGCAGGGACCAGCTCTGGGCCCTTCCGCACTTAGAGCCCCAAGGAACCAGTCCACAGCGGGAACCAGTCCAGGGCAGAACCAGTATACAGCGGGAACTGGTCCACGGCGGGAACCGGTCCACGGCAGAACCGGTCCATGGTGGAACCAGTCCAGGGCAGAACCAGTCCAGGGCAGAACCAGTCCAGGGCAGAAGTGGTCCACGGCGGAACCGGTCCACGTAGGAACCAGTCACACCTCCCCTACACCTGGCAGACCTGGACAAGGACAGCAAGTCCCAGGAAGCCTCCAAAAGCTCATTCCGCTTCCAGGCTGCGGTGAGAAGAGCACTGTGGTTCAGGGCTTTGATGACAGGGCCGTGACCCCTGCCCTTCTGCCAGCCCAACATGGCCCGACAGCCTGGGTGGGCCTCCAGGGGCTCTGGCTGAGGCCG
This sequence comes from Pan troglodytes, assembly GCF_028858775.2. Lineage (NCBI taxonomy): Eukaryota > Metazoa > Chordata > Mammalia > Primates > Hominidae > Pan > Pan troglodytes. The sequence goes on along the minus strand of NC_086016.1, from coordinate 49,175,709 downwards.
GCGCCTACCTGCGTGGCGGGGCCACTTGGCCCTGGACCTCAGGGAGGTGGGGGGTTCTCTCTTGTAAAAGAGGTTCAAGGTGGAAAGTAAGGCAATGGCGAGGCCTCCCTCTGCTCCCAGCCTTTGGTCCCATGGCCTCCCAGGCACTCGGCGGGCTCACGGCTTGGACTCCAGCCTTCAGCTTCCCAGCCACATTTAAACCAAGCAAGCAGGAGAACACACGGAGGGACAGGGCCAGCAGCAGTGAAATATGGCTGTAAGGGGACCTCGCGGCACAGAGACCCCAGGTCAGCGTGACGTCTCGGTCTAGATTTTGTCTACATTTTATTCTTTCACTCAACAGAATAGAAGTTTTGCATTTCAGAGTAGGTATGAGATGGCCACTACCTCGTTCCGGCCCTGGCACCCAGACAGCAGGACTCCCAAGAGGGTCGGCCTCCTAGGCTGCCCCGGACTAGGGGCGGCAGGAGGCAGTCATTTGGCAAGGACACTACAGGGAGAGGGAGAGGGAGAGGGGACCCCTGACCTGCCTCTGGCCGCCGAAGCCGGGGCGCTCCCCTGGCTCTCTTTGGTATCTCAGAAAACAGAGGCTGTCCCTGTCTTTGTCAGCCCTAGACCAGGTCTGGGGCCCATCTTCACCAGCTCCCCTGGAGGGTGGGGCCACCTCACAAGGCCTTTTAGCAGCCCGGGACCAGCTCACAGGGGCCTACCACCAGCCAGGCAGGTGGGGCGCGCCACCCGAGACAGTGAGGCCAGCTGCGGGTGGGCCTGGGCTCATTTCTTGTAGTGATTGGGGGCGTCGGCGAAGGCAAACTTGAGGCGGTAGGCCTCGGCCAGCAACAGGCTGATGTCCTCATCATCCCAGTGGGCTGTGGGCAGGTTCTGGAGGAAGAGCAGCAGCTCCTGGGGAGAAAGAGACAAACCCAGGTCAGAGGAGGTGACCCACGGTGGAGAGCGGGTGACCCCAGAAAACTGGAGAGAAAGACACAAGCCCAGGTCAGAGGAGGTGACCCACGGTGCAGGGCGGGTGACCCAGGAAAACTGGAGAGAAAGACACAAGCCCAGGTCAGAGGAGGTGACCCACGGTGCAGGGCGGGTGACCCAGGAAAACTGGAGAGAAAGACACAAGCCCAGGTCAGAGGAGGTCACCCACGGTGCAGGGCGGGTGACCCAGGAAAACTGGAGAGAAAGACACAAGCCCAGGTCAGAGGAGGTGACCCACAGTGGAGGGTGGGTGACCCAGGAAAACTTGCCCAGCCGGCAGCTGCTCCCTGCTCAACCCCAGCAGGGCCCCAGGCCTTGCCCCACGGCCCCCGCCCCATCCCAGCAGCCAGGCAGGAGGCCCACTGCGCAGCTCCAAGTCCGGCATCTGAGATGTCGTGGCAGGGGCCGCCCAGAGCTTCATTTAACTGAATCCCCTGCCCCTCAGGGGGAGACCCAGCTCTCGGGGCTCTGCTGCAGCTTTGCGGCCTCCGCCCAGGAGCTTCCCACTCCCCCAAAGCCTGTATCAGCCCCGGAAGTACCGCAGCACCCCTGGAACTGCCACTAAGCACAGATTTCTGTGCACCAGGAGACCCCTCCAGGCACCAGCACCGTCAGCAGGTGAAGCCCACACGTGAGGGGATCACAGAACGGAGCCGGCTCAGGCCCACCCCGGGAGCCCAGGAGCACAGCAAAGCGCCAACTGGCCCCTCCTCCATGACCGCCTCACACCAGTGGGTTGGGGTCCGGGGCTCCCCCACACCCAGCTTCAGGTCTAGGTCCAACCTGGTGCCCTGGGACAATGACTCCACCCCGAGGCCCAGCTTCCTCCTCTGCAAAATGGGGCCACCATTTATTTATTTATTGCTTTCTAATGTGCTTATTTGCCTTAGACTGAGATTTAAAAATTAGTTCCAGTTACAACCAAAGAAGGCCTTTCTGTGGAAGTGACATTTGATCAGACTCTTAAAATTCAGGTAGGATTCTCATAGGTAAAGATAGGAGGTAAAAGGTTTTACATAAAGGTGAATGACATGCATGTAAGTAGGAAAATAGGGAACTATAGGGAATAAGCAACAATGATAAGTCGTTCAGTGTGGGTAAAATCATCTTACATGTGTATTATTAAAATCTCGCCTCCTGTACCCTTCATTCTCCCATTCTACTTCCCAGTCACAGCATTTATTGCATTGAATTCACAGAGTACAAATTTTTATTTACTGTGGTAAATTACTGTCGGGGCTGCTGGACAGACTGGGAAAACACACATACGGCCAGCAGTACAGCCAGCACTGGGTGGGCACACAGTGGGCTCCATGGGCATGCTAGGTGGACACACCAGGCTCACTGAGCGGGCACACTGGGTGGACATGCAAGGCTCACTGGGCATGCTGGGTGGGAACACCGGGCGGGCACACCGGACTCACTGGGCTCACTGGGCACTCTGGGTGAACACACAGCTCACTGGGAGTGCTGGGTAGGCACACTGGGCCTATCAGGCTCACTGGGCAGGCACACTGGGCTCACCGGGCACACTGGGCAGGTGCGTTGGGCTTATTGGGAGTGCTGGGTGGGCTCCTCTGGCCTGCAGCTGGGCCGTGTCTCAGATGGGCTATGGGGGCACTGAGTCCCACCCCCAAAAGACACATGGGCGACTGTCTCCAGAGCTCATGGTCTGGAAGCCGGGATGTGGACACTGAGGAGATGGAGACTGACCTACGTCCACTGAGGCCACAACGGGGAAGGAAAAGCACAGGTCCTCGGGGGACCCCCCACGACCACCACCCGACAGCCCCGCCCTCCCACATGACCACGCCCACATCCACAGCTGCTGGCGGCCCACCAAGGACAGGGCAGGTCTCCGGGGACCCCAACACACAGGGGGCTTGGCAGAAGTAGGGATCAGAGAGGGCTGAGTGGCCAAGACAGCCTCCTGCGGCGGGGGTTCTCAGAAGAGAAACAGGGGACCATCAGGTCAGGGCCAGCCCAAGCCCAGGCTCTGTCATGAAGCTGGGCAGACTCCCTGAGGGAGGGGTCTACACTGCTCGGATGGCCCTGTGGGCTCTGGTCCTCGAGAATTTGCCCCCAGGGGGCCACCTGCAGGCTCCCCGGCTTCTCCTACCTCCCACCCCAAACAGAAGCTGGATCCAGGAAGTCAGGAAGGCGGCTGAGGAGCCCTGAGGGTGCTGGAACTGCCCTTCCCCACTCCTAGCAGGTGACAAGGGACAGGGAGGGCCATAGGCTCGGGATGCCCATGTCGCCTGCCTCGAGAAAACGCAGCCCAGCAAGACTGGCATGGAGGGGAATGGGGGGTAGCTGGGCTCTGAAGTTCACATCCTGGCTCCCTGTCCAGGTGGTCTTGGACAGTGGGCCTGGCTCTCCAAGCCACACTCTCCTTCATCTGGAGATAAGGATGGCAAGCTCTCCACATGGGCACAGCCAAGATGAGCTGAGCTGTGCAGGCACAGAGCCTGGATAGATGACCCGGGCTCACATCCTGGCTGTGCCGGAGGCTGCGGTCTGCATGTTGCCCCACCCTCACTGAGGCAGGCCCCCCGGCCATCCCGGAGCTGCACTCTCCATTCCCGAATCAGGAAGATTACACACCAGGACTGTCCTCTCTCCAGCCCCGCATCAGGAGGGTTACACACCAGGACCGTCCTCTCTCCAGCTCCGCATCAGAAGGGTTACACACCAGGACTGTCCTCTCTCCATTCCCACATCAGGAGGGTTACACACCAGGACCGTCCTCTCTCCATTCCCACATCAGGAGGGTTACACACCAGGACTGTCCTCTCTCCGGTCCTGCATCAGGAGGGTTACACACCAGGACCGTCCTCTCTCCGGTCCTGCATCAGGAGGGTTACACACCAGGACCGTCCTCTCTCCGGTCCTGCATCAGGAGGGTTACACACCAGGACCGTCCTCTCTCCATTCCCACATCAGGAGGGTTACACACCAGGACTGTCCTCTCTCCGGTCCTGCATCAGGAGGGTTACACACCAGGACCGTCCTCTCTCCATTCCCACATTAGGAGGGTTACACACCAGGACTGTCCTCTCTCTGGTCCTGCATCAGGAGGGTTACACACCAGGACCGTCCTCTCTCCATTCCCACATCAGGAGGGTTACACACCAGGACCGTCCTCTCTCTGGTCCTGCATCAGGAAGGTTACACACCAGGACTGTCCTCTCTCCGGTCCTGCATCAGGAGGGTTACACACCAGGACTGTCCTCTCTCTGGTCCTGCATCAGGAGGGTTACACACCAGGACCGTCTTCCAATTGCTATTTCACAGTTGCTGGGCTTCCACCCCCACTTCCTCAATTCCATCTCCTTTCGCATTTTGGATACTTTCAGTGGGCCTTTAAATTGAATTCAGGGAGCAAATTTCACTGGCTAAAAGTCCCTGGGGACATATCAACATCAATCTGCTGTCTTTTACCATTAGATGCAACTTACATGGATGCCAATCCAATTCTGAGCAGGTCATAAATAAATACCTTTGGTTTTATTTTTAATCCACTTCGCTTCATATTATCATGACCTCGCTCCTTGCAAGGTGAGAAGCAGTACCCTCCCATTACGGTAACTCACCGACTCTACTGCACACTCAATTTCAGAATCTAATTTAGTCCCCCAGGTTCACTGGATGGAGGGAGAATAGAAATGCCCAGTTCTTCGCAGCCTGCAATGCTAAAGAAGGAAAACTCTATCTGGGTGACCTTTACGGGAGGCGAAGAACACAGCCAAACACGTCCTTAAATACAGATTTCTTTTTTAAAAAGGCTTGTCTTATTTATGCACTAGGCCACGCCGTCTCCTGTCTGGGAAACGCGGCACATTTATTAGCCAAGAGCTGTTCTGCATCACCCACACCAGGCAGGCAGAGGGGCCACCACGGGTGAAGCCATCCCTCGGTCACATTCAGGGACATGGCTCTCCCAGCAATGACGGTGCTGCCTGTCCAGGAGGGCAGGTGGAGAGAGGCCTGCCCAGGGCCCGGCCCAGAAAACTATAGACGGCACTTGCTTTTTTATTCTTAACTTTTCCATAAACAATTAATGGCCACATCTGTGGATCTAAAAGTTAAAGAAAGGCTCTGCTCATGACACTGATGCCGTAGAAGTCAAGGTCGCGTCAGGTCTGCAATCCATCCCTCCCCCGGTCCCTGGGGCGCCACCATCTCAACAAAGCCACAGCCAGAGGGCAGCGTGGAGTGCACCCCGCCTTTCTCCATCAGCCTGTGTGCCGAGAATCCTTCCAGTGGACACCGAGTGTCTGCAAGGGCCCTTCGTAAAGGCTGTGGGGTCTGTGGTCAGTGAGGGATCAAAAGCAAAAGCAACAGAATCAGACTCTCACTGCATGGCCTGGAGGTTGACGGTTCTCAGGCCTGACCACATCATGTCCATCAGCACCCAAGGAGCTCGAAAAAATGCCCCATTGTCCTGGCCCCAGCCCAAGCAACTGACCTGGGATCTGGGAGGTGGGGCCTGGGGAGAGGGATGTGTTGGTTCTCAGGATGGTGGGCGACCTGGGTGTGCCCTGGACACTCTCGGACACATCATGAATCATGAGAGTGGATAGAGTTGCTCACGCTTTCCACCAGGCAACTCTCTGTTGAAGTTGAGGGCCGGCGGGGGTGGGGGTTGGCCCTACCCATACCACCCAGGCAGAAGTGGAGCCCTGACTCACACACCACCATGCAGGCAAAGGCATCTCTCTAAAACGTCAGTGAGTGGGACACAGGGTAGAGGTGGGAAGCCAAGCTGGGATGTTTCCAACAGTTTCCCCCCATGGACCACACAGCAGTGGACCACACTTAGACAGAAGCCGCCATGCCGCTCACTCCTGCCCCGGGCGGGTTCCAACAGGTGAGGCTCCCGATGCCGGAGACCAGGCGAGGCTCCCGATGCCGAAGAGCAGATACCGCCATGGCTTTGGCTACTTCTTACCAAAAGGGTTTTATTTTTCCTGAGTCAAACGAATCCTAGTGCCATGCGTGGAGGACACTGACCTCCCCCGCGTGCCAGGCCTTCCCAGGAAGGGTGAGACGGTGACAAGCCCGTGTCCTAGGGCCCCAGGCTCCAGAACAGTGGGTGGGTGGGTGGGTGGGTGGGTGACTGCAGACCCTGGGTTCCCTCGAGACCCTGAGCTCTGAGTGGCTGGCCCAGGGCTGAGGCTCATGTGAGAACGGGCAGCAGCGAGGGAAGCAAGATCACTGGATTAGATGCGGGAGTGCTGGGCCCGAGCCCGCCCCCAATGCTGCCTGACCCCACGAGCACTGCAGATGCATCCCTGCTGCTCTCCCCAGCATCTCCACCACCTACTTCAACAGGTCTGTGTGTCCCTATATCCCCAAAACCGAGCCCACAGCACTTTGCTGGGCAGTGAGTTCTCCCCAGCATCTCCACCACCTACTACTTCAACAGGTCTGTGTGTCCCTATATCCCCAAAACCGAGCCCACAGCACTTTGCTGGGCAGTGAACGTCGCAGAGTCCGGTGAAGCAACTAAAAGCACATCTGAATGTGCCCCACGGCCACGTTCAAATCCCAGCCCTGCATTTATTAGCTACACAACCCTGGGCAAGTCTCATAACCCTCCATGCCTCAGTTTCCTCATCTGTAAAATGGGATAATAATAGTGATAGTAACAGGAGACAGACAAGTTCCTAGACAGACAGGGACGGGTCCCCAATGAAACCTGACCTTCAAGCCAAGGACACTTTTAGAGCCTGAGCACCAAACTGCCAGTTCTGGATAGAGTCCACGACCGGAGTGAGAACTTCCATCCCCGTCTTACCCACTCTCTTTCAACTGGTTCTTTCGGAATGATGCCCTTTATCCAATCGAATGGTGCTTTTTCCAAGCCCATCCATGGACCTATCAGCATGCACTCCCCCATTCAAAGCCCATAAAAACCCTGGACTTACCTTCACAGATGGCCACCCTGCTTTCAGGTCTCTTCTTGCAGCTGAGAGCTTTCTTTCTGTTCCTCAGTAAAATTCTACTCTGCCTTACTCTCTGGCGTCCACGTACCTTATTCCTCTTGGCTATGGGACAAGAACCCAGAACTTGCCAAACTGCAAGAGCAAAAGAGCTATAATGCTTGCTGAGCTGTGGGCAGCAGGAGTAAAAGAGCTGTAACCCTCCCTCCCACTTGCCGAGCTATGGGAGCAAAGAAGCTGCTGGGTGCCACTCCTTCCCACTTGCTGAACCGCTGGAGTGAAAAAGCCAGAACAATAATAACTCCCTTATTGGGTTGTTGAATGTGTGCAAAGTGCCTTCGGCAATGCCTGAATGGCTGGTTACACCTTCCACAACGGGGCTTCCGGTGCCCACGATGAGCCAGGCACATGAAGGTTCCCCGCTGTGCACGTGCCTGGGTGTTACCTGGGTGTTACCTTTCTGTGTGTATATGCAAATTCAAGGACATGCATTTGCATGAAGAACTCCAAAAGGACCATCAGCCAAAGACGAACGTGGTCATCGTTGGGAGAAAACGTGATGATTTATTTTTTGCTTATCCATAAATTCTAATCTTTTCAAAATAAACATGCATTAGCTGTATACTAAACATAATTTTTAAAATAAAAGAAGTGTAGGGTCTGCTCTGAGATCATGCTGGATCCTCCTTGTCCGGCTGGGCAGCTGCCAGGACAGTGCCCCGCCTGGTGCTGGAGCTCTGCTTACAGGGGTAGGGAGAAGGCCAGGTGCTGTGGGGCATCCCCCACACTGCAGCTAGAGCACCTGGAGCACCAGCTCCCACCTGTACCCCGGCCCGTCTCCTCCAGCAAATGGGCCTGAGGTCCAGGCCCTTCATGCCAGACCTTCTCACAGGCACTGCAGGTGTTCACTGGGTGACCACATGCCCAGGGCTGCCCCATGCCGGGCCCCACTCCAGGCACTGAGGACACTCAGCCCACAGCCCTGCAGGGCGTACATGTATGAGTGTGTGTGCCAGTAGGTCAGGCAACAGATGGAGAAATAAACAAGAGACAGTGTCCAGCACTATGCAGAGAAGCGTAATGGAACCATGGGATGCAGGCTACCGCAGACTTCGCCTTCAAGGGCCATGAGTGGTGCATCTGAAACAGGGCAGGTCTATGCAGAACACACTCTAGACTTTGAATATTTATTAAGAACAAAAGAATGTAAACTATTTCTTTTATAATTTTTATATTGATTCTAGGTTCAAATGATAGTATTTTGGGTGCTGGTTAAATATTTTATTAAAATTAATGACACCTGCCTCTTTCTTTGTTTTCACGTTCCTATGTGGCTGGTGACACATTCCTTCTGGACAGCACTGTTCTAGGTATAAATCCTGCCTCCCTCCTCTGCCTGCTCCAGGCCAGGGTCTGCTGGCAGCACTGACCAGTGCTTCCCTCCCCTGGACTCTCTGTGCACACTGAAGATACCGGAAGGCTCCCCCAGGCAGCAGGAAGGGCTGTGCGTGCAGTGGCAAAACTCGTCAACACCTGCTCCCGGGCACAGCAGAGAGCACACAGAGGTCCGCTTAAAAGCTACTCAAGTCAGAAGTTTACAAATTGCCAACATGCAAAGATGAATAAATTAATCACGATGGGGCTAAAAGGCCCATTTGCCTACTCTTGTTATTTTCTTCCCCTAACAGAGAAAGATGAAACAGGATTCACCACGGTGACATGCAACGCGGGGAGCAGGGTTAATTGGTTTAATTTGCTTTTCCACAGCCTCCTGACACTCTGCGTGTGCAGCCTGGTGAGAAACCCTAACCACAGCAGGTGCTGTGGAGTGCCAGCCGTCTGCAGCGGGGAGGCCCTGATGCCACCTGGGGAGGCCGCTGAAGACCCCCGGGGGGCAGGGCAGCAGCATGACATTTCCTAGCAGGAGGCCCTCGGGCATTTCTCTCGACCCCTCCGTCTTTTAGGTGAGGAAACTGAGGAGCGGACAGGCTGGGCAACTTGTCCCAGGAGGCATGCAGCAAGCCGGGCACCCCTGTGGCACCCGCACTGCAGTCCCATTCCCCATACCACTGTCGGGGGCAGCGGGGTGGGCGACATGCCTGCTCTAGAGCCGGGCGGGCGACATGCCTGCTCTAGAGCCCAGCAGGCTAGACCTGGCTCTCCAAGCACTGTCCCTGGAGGACAAGTCCCTGGTCTATGAGATGGCGATGGCGAGGAGAGCCACCCCCAGGCTAGAGGGGCAGCGATACCCGTGCTGGTGCAAAGAGCTCCAGAAACTCGCCCTGTTGTTTCGTGCTCATGAAGACCACTGCCCTCTATCTGCAGGAGTTGCAGGCACCTCCTGGGAGGTGGCAGAGGAGCCCTTCGCAGGTGCCATGAGGGCTGAAGGGGTCCGCACACACCCCGGAGCGGGACGGGCAAACACGAGTCACTCCCCTACCCCTGCCACATCCTCCTCACCACAGGGCCCTGGCAATCACGAGCCCTGGCAATCACAGGGGACGACGGCCACACTTGACAGAGCAGGAGGAGGCCAGGAGGGCTGAGGCCAGAACAAGAACAAAGGCCCTGCCATGCCTGGACTCCGCCCCCTGCCCTGCGGAGAGGCTGGAGTGAGCATTGGATAGGCCCCTCTTGGTCTCACTGGCCCCTCACTGTCACTCCTACTCCCGAAATGACAACAGTCTCCATGGACTACACATTACAGAGGTCAAAGGTCGTTGATCCTACCCAAAACCCCGGGCCTTTCTGCAGACAGTGGGGCATTTGTATTCCTCCTGCGCAGGGGCTGCAGGGTTTGAATCCATATTCAACATGAAGTATCCGCTCCCGTGACGTACACGTGCAGATGAAGGAAAGGGACCAGCTGAGATGAAATCATGGCGAAAAGGTCCACTGCTGTCAGCGCTGCCAGCCGAGGGACCCCAGTGAACTTCAGGCTGCAGAAGACCCGCAGATTGTGCCTGGCCCACTTCAACTTCCTGAATGAGGCCATTTCCTTCCTCCCGTGTCTCCATTTGGGCTGGGAAATTCCTGACTCGACATTGACATTCAGCCTTAGGAAACAGGCCCAGGAACCCTCTGTGGCCGAGAGACCGCCAGTCTCCTCAGCAAGGGCAGCGGAGACCCAGCACTCGACACACAGACCATGCCAAGGCACAGGCCGTCCCATGCCCCAGGCAGGCTGGGACCCTCGCCGAAAAACCTCCCTAAGAGGAGCTCAACCTGACACTCCCCAGGTCCTGCCTGTCCTTCACACTCAGGTGATGAGGGGCTGCCCTGGACATGCATAAGTGACAAGTGCCTCCAAATCAGTTCCCTAACAAGACCTGCTGAGAGTACACTGGGCTTGTCAAACAGGACTTCAAGCTGGTGACTGAGGCCACAGAGGCCCGTGTCTAAGGAGCCGGCAGAGTGTGTGCCTTTTCCTGTACAAATGAGAACGGCCTGCGGGGAGGGGCTCCTGCTCCAGTGCACACCCTCTGTGACACGCAGCTTCACGTGGCTGGGCCAGCTTTGCCTCACCCTTGGCGCAGCCCACGGAGGCCTCGGGTTCATCTGAAGCCGGCTCAGACCTCCGCACAGCAGCGTCAGAGACACAGGGCTCAGCTCTGTTACCTGGCGCGGTGATGGCTGCTTCGTACAAGGAAAAGCATGGGCCTTGGAGGTGTTGCCACTGGAAAGAAGTACGGCCATCTTCCCAAGGTGGCCATGGGCTGCTCACAGCCTAATGATGAACTTGGTGCTGATATGTGCAGTTATCCTGGGACAGGTGACCCACTGGACTCTTGGTGTCCTAGTGCTCATGAACCCTGCTCAGTGGTGCAAGTGTGTGCATGAGGAAATGACCCCGTGGTGCAGGTGTCAGGACCGGGTGGCTTGAGATCCAGATGCCATGAGCCCCGGCTGCATGCAGGCACTGGTAGCACTGGCAGCACCGTGCTGTGCCCACCCCTCAGAGGCAGTGCCTGTCCCAGGCTCCTGCACAGAGGCCTGTGCTTTCCTTGCTTCCCTCCACCGCCCTTCCCTCCTACCCTCTGCCCTCTCCTAGCTGTTCAGGCTCCCACAGCAACCATGGCTGTCCCTTTCCCATTGCAACCTCACCTGTCTGCCTTCTGTGTAACTCCAGGTCACCTTTCAAGACTCCGCGAGGACTGAATCACACACACCGACCCTACCACCTTTAAATGCACCTGTGCTCCAGGAGGCCCTGCCTGTCTCGACACTGCAACCAGGGACCTTTGGTTTCAGCCTCCTAAGAATGGCGTTTAAAGGTTCAGAGACTATTGTGAGCAGGAATTATGGGGAGAGGGCAAGCAAGACAAATGGGGTCCCCAGAGAGGATGAGGATGAGTGCAGGCGTTGGGAGGGGACCCATGGCCTCTGCCCTGGATGCCAGAGAAAGAGGGGCTGTTTGCTCAGGGTGGGCCTCCCAAGCCTCCGATGGCCATGGTCCTCCTGTCCCTCTGTCTGGGTGGGGTGGCCGGGGGCCGGGGGGTGGGGGGCAGTGCTTGTTGGAAAAGGAACCACAGGGGAGGCAAACCTGCCCACCCTGGCCACTGGCACGCCTGCCTGGTCAGTGCCCACCTGGCCCAGGCACAGCTCCACCTGCCCCGTCTCCTTTGGTCTCCAGGGCCAAAGGGTATTTCTAGGGAGCAGGGCTCCCACCTGAGGTGGGGTTCGCAGGTTGAGTGTGGGCATGGTGTGGTCTGTAATTCTGAAACTTTCAGACACATGGTGTGTGCTTTAAATCCTGCTCGAGGGGAGGGCCTACATATCAAGACCACGAGGAAGTACCTACACCGGGTCCGCAGTCCCACTCCCCCGACTCTCCCTGCACCGGGTCCGCAGTCCCACTCCCCCGACTCTCCCTGCACCGGGTCCGCAGTCCCATTCCCACGACTCCCCCTGCACCGGGTCCGCAGTCCCACTCCTCTGACTGCCTGGAGGACAATCTTGAGGCCTGGGGGAAGATGACTATAGAAAGGTGGTCATCTGTGCACTGTTGTTCACAGCTAAAGGAAGAAAGGAAACCTCGAAGCTGCCGAGGCCAATGGCTACATGTCCCCGGGCTATGCAGGAGGCTCGGTCAAGGGTACTGGAGAAGTGAGAGTCGTCTCTCCCCTCACACCACACGCCACGGCAACTCCACGGGGGCCTCAGTCAACGCCACGGGGACCTGAGATTGAACGCACAAAGTGAAAACATGACAGCACCAGGTGAAACATGCTGAGTCCTTCACCCCTCAGAGGCGGGAAAGCCTTGGGAACTATGACTCCCAGTCCAGGAGGAATACAAGACCGGTAAGTTCAATACACAAAACCTTAAAAAAAAAAAAAACCTTTCGAATGAAAACTAACACACGGTAGTGCTCATATATTTATATATACAAAAAGGCAAAAGATAAATGAAAAAATGGAAGAAACACACTTGTCATTTTTATTAGAAAGGAGGAAATGCTGGCATTCGTATGGAAGGAGCTCTTGGAAGAGACAAACAGGTCAAAATCCTTAAAGGAACTGGCAAAATACAGGAACAGGAGAGGTGTCCGGAGCGAGGAGGCCCTGCAGTCCTTACACAACGCAAAGGCGCTCAGCGGTGCCAGAAGACAGGGCTTGCTGCCACCCGCAAGATGCAAGAGCGCCGGCAGCTCACTCCGGGGCTGGCTCAGTTATCCCCAGGGACATCTGGGCAACAGCTGAGGATGCTCGAAGGGCCCCTGGGTATTCGCGGACGCTAGAGAGCTCAAGCTCACACTGTCGGGTCCACAAGCCCACGGCACACACTTGCGCAGAAGGGCTTTCCCAGGAGCCACCTGGCTGGCACACAGGGTCCAGGCGCTGCCTCTGCCACTCATTTCCAGGTGTGCACCCAAGACGAGACACTCAGCCCCTTGCTCCAGGTCACTCACGCAAACACAGCAAATGCTACCAGCTGTTAAAACTAGGTAGTTGTCCCTGAATGATGCTTTCTGCCTCTCTGTATTTTAAACTTTTTCACAGTAACAGGTGAGAGGGAAAAAAGGCCAACTCTGCTAGTGTGTTGAAGGCAATTTTGGTCTATCCATGTAATGAAATGTTTATTTATTTAGCAGTTAAAAAATATGTGGTTGAAAAAAACATAACGATGCTGGCAACTCCTGTGAGTGTAAAGGTTACTGAGAAGCAGAGGTGGCTGCCAGGCGGGAAGCCCAGTGCCCCCTATACCAAGAGACTCACGGCAGCAGGGTGGGCAGGAGATGGACCGCCCCCCACAGTCGCCAGCCTGGGAGGGAAAATAGCTGTCCTCCAGTTCTCGTCTTTCAATTTCTGTTTTCCATTTTTTTTTTTCACAAGGGCATGTATTGAAAACATGATTTCAATTTCTAAAAGACAATCCAGGCACCGTCTCTTTCTAGAGGTTTCTCCTGGCAGTGCTCCCTCCCCAGCAGGGAGGTACACCTCCACGGTCACCTGGTGTCCCCAGGGCCAGCTAGGAGGCAGGGCCTGACCAGCATGTGCTGTGGCAGGTGGGCTGCCCCCCTTCTTCCCAGCACCCTGGAAACCTCAGTTTCTCTAGAACTGAGAAAGGCTCAGGGAGCAGCCAAGGCCCCCGGGGTCCCTCCTAAACGGCAGGAGGGTGGAAGACTGGCTAGGAGGTTCCGGGGCTTGCTGGGCCCCACAGCGCCTGCGGGTCCTGAAGAGGAGGGTAGTTGGGGGGAGGGCATGGGGTGCCAGGGAATGACCCGCCTGGGATCTCCTGCCCGTTTTTATCATTTTCCCATGGGATACTCCTTCCCTTTGCCATCTCGGTCCCCACGGCTTGGTCGTGTCAGGTGTCATGGAAGAATTAGTAAGAGAACAGGTCAAGGTGCAAATGATTCAAAGATTCAAATTTCAGACATTTAAAAATAGTGAGTCATGGCACGGCTCCAGCGAAGACCCCTGTACTTTCATATTCAATCCAGCATGTGGTCCGCGGGGAGGTAGAGAGGACGGGGCTGGGGAGGCGCAGGCCTAGACCTCCCACTGCCCCGGAGCCCAGGTGTCCACGTGGCCTGCAGGATGCCCTGGCCCTGTGCTTGGGGCTGCAGCTGCGTCAGCTCCCGGCGGCCCTGTGAAGACCTCCACCCGCTGACCAGGACCAGGATGTTCCCTTCTCCCAGGCAGGTAGGATCAATGGGCCACATGATTCCAGGGGGACGGCAGGGCCTGGCCCCGGATCCCCAGTGAGCGGCAAGGGAGGGCCCCTCACACGGAACCCGAGAACCCTGTTGGGCACCCACCCTGTACCCTGACTACGTGCTCCAGCTCCACCCCACCCTGGCTCCTCGATCAGGCGGTGTCCACGTCCTGTCCACACCCGATTCCCAGCACTGAGTGTCTGCACGGGAAGCACAACCCAGGCTGTGTGAAGGGGAAGGAGCGGCGGGGAAACCAAGGAAGGGGTTGGGTGGCCCGGCCTCCCCTGCCCTTCCCCCACCCTCCCATGCCCTTCCCCTGCCCTCCTCCACCTCACATGCTGAGTGTATGCAAGTCCTGTGTGTGTGGTGTGTGACGCACATGTGTGTATATGGTGTGCAGTGTGTGTGAGTCACCTGTATGGTTTGTATGTGTGCTGTGTAGTTTTGTGGTGTGCATGTGGCACATGTATGTGGCACGTGTGTGTGGTGTGGAGGATGTGTGCACGTATGGTGGGTGCACTACGTGATGAGGATGTTGTGTCTGTATGTGGAGTGTGGTGCGTGTGTGGGGGTTGTGTGCTGTGGGTGTATGTGGTGCTTGTGTAGGGTCTGTGTGAGTGTGTGGTGCGTGTGTTTAGTGTGTATACATGATGAGTGGTGTGCGTGCAGTGTGTGTAGTGTGCGTGTGTATATGTGGTGTGTGGTGCATGGCGTGTCTATGTGCATGTGTGTACTGTGTATATACGTGGTATGTGGTGCATGTGTGGTGTGTGTGTATAGTGTATGTATACATGGTGTGATACGTGTACATAACTGTGTTGTGTGTAGTGTGTGTGTAATGTGAGTATACATCGTGTGTGTGCTGTGTGTGCAAACATGGTGAGTGTGCATGTCGTGTATGTGTTGTCTGTGTGTTTACATGGCATGTGTGTGTGGTGTCTGTGTGTATACATGCTGTGTGTTTGTATGGTGTCTGTGTGTATACATGGTGAGAGTGTGGTGTGTGCTGTGTCTGTGTGTATATGTGAGTGTATGTGCTTTGTGTGAATACATGGTGTGTGTGGTGTCTGTGTACATGGTGTGTGTATACATGTGTGTTGTGTATGTATACATGGTGAGTGTGTGGGGTGTGTAGTGTGTGTATACATGGTGTGTGCGTGCATACATGGTATATTTTGTGTGTGGTGTCTGTGTGCATACATGGTGTATGGTGTGTGTGTACATGGTGTGTGTTGTGTGTGTACGTGGTGTGTGTTGTGTGTGTAGTATCTGCATACATGGTGTGTGTGATGTGTGTACACAGTAACTGGTGTGTATATATGGTGAGGTGTTATCTGTGTGTATACATGGTGTGTGTTGTGTGTGGTGTCTGTGTATACATGGTGTGTGTGTGTGTACATGGTGAGTGCATGTGATGTGTATTTATGTGGTAACTGTGGTGTGTGTGTGTGTGTGTGTGGGCGTGCTGTGTGTGGCCTGGGGAGGGGACCTGCACCTGCCTTGCCTCCTTTCTGGACGCAGGTCCTGCCCTGGCTGGTGGCTGCGGGACCCTGTGCAGGTGCCCCTGGCTGAGGCAGGATGGTGACACCAATGGTGCTATCTTCCTGGGATGTGAGGCTCTGCTGCCCTGTCCCTTCCACAGGACGGGCCACCTGGCCGAAGAAACCAGAGCTGTGTGGTGTGTCCTCTGCAGGGGGTCCCAAGCAGGACGCAGCAGAGGCCCCATGCTGGGTCTGGCAGTTGGGCTCCCGGCCCTCCTCCCACACACAGGACTGGGAGGGCGGGCACAGCCTGCCCACGGGGCTGTGCAGAGGGTGGGCCGTGATCCATATGTGAAGAACCTGTCGGGGCTGGGCAGCCCAGGGCTTTTCAGATTGGGGGGGGAGCTGCCCCCTACCCTGGACTGCTGCCTCTCTCCGCCCTCAGTGCCTCTCCTCTCCCCTTTCTTCTTTTTTTGTGTTCCTAAGAAGAAGTGCTCCACTCTCATCCAAGACGAATGACAGTGCTAAAGAACCCTCCTTTACAAACTCCTCTACCTGGGACTTTCGTAAGCGCTTCATTGTTGCAGCTCTCAACGTGCTTAAGCGTCTGGGTCATGTAGAGCTGATCCTGCTAAGTTTCTAGTATGTCAACTGCAGAAGCATGCAAACGCTGAGTGCTGGTCGAGGCCATACTGGACCCCAGGTCAGGGAGGGGCTGGGTGCAGAACCCACATGAGCCAGAGCCTCAGCCTGACTCCTGGAGCTGCGGACTCCTGGAGCTGCGGTGTCCTGGAAGGCCGTGGTGCTGGGTGAGACGTGCCCTCACAGATGCAGGGGTGGGGGTGCGAGGATGGCCGGAGGGGAAGCCCAGCCACGCCTGCCGGCTGGAGGGTGACAGGCAGCGCAGGGAAGACCCAGTTAAGAGCCATGACGCCCATCCAGCCACCGAGCACCTGCCTGGAGTCCCCCAGTTACCCCTGCCTCACACACAGCATGGCAGGGGTAACTGGCATCTCAGTAAAGAAAGAACGAGGGCTTGGAGGGTGGGTGACTTGTATAGATGCCCCCAACTCACAGCTGGGCCTCCAGACAGATCCCCACTGTCCTGGGCCACCATCTGGGCACCAGCCCTACCCAGCCCTTGGGAAGAGAAGGGAAGGCTGGGAGCTGAGCCACACTGCCTCACCAGCAGACTCGGAGCGAGGGTCAGCGAGCTGTGGAACCAGAACAGGAAAGGGCAACTGCACGGCCACGCGGAGCTCACGACGGCACGCTCTGAAGTGGGGAGCCGTGGGACGCACGTGTGGGAAGGGCCACCACAGCGCACCCGCCGTCCTGCTAGGCCAGGTGCAGAATGGGTAGGCAAGGTGGGAGAAGCACATCCTGGCCCGTGCAGCGGCAAGGACACCTACAGCAGACCCCAGCCACAGCTTCAGTTCATCTAGACGGACACGTGCACACACCACAAACACACAAGTTCCAAGCCGCCAAATAATCAGAGATAACGTGTGCGGTGTCAGAGTCTGCAGTCACGAACTTGAATCACGAACACCAAAAAGAGATCGGGAAAGCGGCTGAGAGGCGCAGGATAGCGCAGCTCTGTCCCACGGGGCTTCACACGCTCGGAGTGGTTTCTCTCTCCAGGTGGGAGGAGCTGCAGACTACAGCACGTGTGCCACGGTGACTCTGCATGCTGCTCTCCCAGATGCTGAAATAATTCCTACGTGAAAAGAGCCAACACAGGAGCACTGCAAGGAGACGAATCACCCCCACAGGAGGCGCCTTGCACCCCCAGATGGCCACTCTGCATCCTGCATCGCCTGCACACCGGGGGCACCCAGTGCCTGGCCACTGCCCCTCCATAGGGCCCAGTGCTGACATCTGTCCCTCTGGATGGGAATGGTACCAGGTGCAACCCACACTGATGCACAAGCAGCCCAGTGCCTTGGAAGCCTCCAAGGTTCATGGGACTGAAGACCACGGGGCTGTGGCCAGGACGACGGAAGGAGACGGCAAATGGGTGCAGCATGCAGACCCTGCTGAGCATCGGGTGGTCGGCGCAGGCAGCAGTGGCTCCCGGGTAGCAGCTGAGGGGCCGGAGAAGGGGAGGGCTGCCGGATGGCTATGCAGGCAAGTGCACTTACACGGATCCATCAGGCGACAGTGTGACCCAGCCCGGGGAGGGAGACTGTGCTGTGAGGCTAGAGAGGGACACCCCCAGGAGAAGGGTGAAGGGAGGGGAGTTCTGACAGCCTCAGGCCCACCCTCACCTCCCCAGCCTGCCCCAGGTCCCTCTTCTGGTCGCCTCTGTGAGGCTGCCCATCCTTGTGTTCACTCCGGCCAGCCTCAAGCTAGGCATCGATCTAACAACTGTGAGGTGTCCTCCACACCCACCATGTCCGAGGGAGGAGACGGCCGCTCAAGAAGCCTAGCGACAGCTCAGGGTCAAGCAGCCGGCCCGCGGCAGGGCTGCCACCTCCCCCTCCAGCAGGGCTGCCCTCCCGAGCCACTGCACCTGACTACCATACAACCCTGTCTCTCGGAGAGGGTTACAGGGGCTGTCCCCACTAAATGTGTCCCTACTTGGCCCTGAAACTTAGAATGACATCTTCACGTGGAAGCCAGGAGCCTGGACTGCTGTCAGATAGTCCAGGCTCTGATTGGTCCCAGCCCAGACACTACCTGTCACCTTCCGCAGAGCCTGTGAAACCATGGGGTATGGGTTTTCTGTGGGCGGTCAACACTGACCAGCTTCTCCAAGAGATAAGAAGCCCTGCCTTCAGCCATCTGGGAGGACAGGAAACTCCATCTGGGGAGGGGGCTCGCCAGCAGGGGGAGGGGCTGAGTGGGGGGCACTTGATGAACCCAGTGTCACACATAACACGACGCTGGGCACACACCATAGACGTAGGAGGGCCGTAGAGGTCCCGGTAGGAAAACTGCCTATGAAAAGTTCATCCTTATTTACCTTATTTTTAACCTTTCTATCACACTCAATGCCCTTTTAACTAGAAGATCAAAGAATACAGAATACCACCTGATACACAGAAGACAAGAAGGTAGCTCCGCACAGAAAGGTCAGGCTGCGCCCGTCCGCACCACCGCCCCTGAGGGTGGGCACTCGGGTGGGGGTCTGCACTGGCCCCAGCCCATCGTCTGTCTTGTGAGCACAGGAGACCGTGGGAGAACGGCCGTGGTGTCCGGGAAGAGGGGCTTCCTTTGCCCCTTTGCAGGCTGCTGTGATGTCAAGTGTCATGCGTCCTCGCCGGCCCTCATGCCTTTGAGTTCCGTCAGTGACGATGCAACCATCTGCCTAACATGGTCACTGGTCCACAGTGGCCGGGCATCCCCAGGGCGGCTCCCACCTCCCTCCCTCTCTCCCCCTCCCAGACCATCCTGGGAGCCCGGAGTGCAGGCTCTGATAGCCGATTTCTTTGACAATCCAGTTATTAGTTTGAAAATCTTGTGAAGTTCTGGACCAAACCAGGGCTAAAAATAAAAAGACAGTGACAGCCAGCCAGGACAGGGTGGCAGCTGCCGGAGCTGGCCAGCCCGCCGGGAGGACAGCCCTGGGAAGGTGACACCTCAATACATCCGCCTTCCGAGGAGTCTCTCATGGCACAGGGATGTATACTGTCCTTGTAATTCATTTAATTTTTTTTTTCCAAAAAAGGAATTCTAAAGAGAAAAGCGCCTTTCAGTGCTGAAAACATGGGCTCAGCATGGAGCGTCCCCATCACGCTGCCCTTCCATTTCATCCCTAGGCACACGGCTGAGACTTCTGATCAACACACAGAGGACACTGCAAATCCTGGCACAGCCCTTCGTCTGTTTCAGCCCGTGAAGACTTCCTGCCTTATGGTGTTTGGGGCCAAGATGCTGTGGCCACGTCATCCCTGGAGG
Source organism: Pan troglodytes (assembly GCF_028858775.2). NCBI lineage: Eukaryota > Metazoa > Chordata > Mammalia > Primates > Hominidae > Pan > Pan troglodytes. The sequence continues at coordinate 49,156,234 of NC_086016.1, read as the reverse complement.
TGCCGCTCAAGAAATGCCCAGCGGGCAGCAGGGAAGGACGCCCACTTCTGGAGGAGGCACCCTCAGTCAGGTGCTTATCTACAAGACTCTTCCCACAGCGATCCCGAGTGAAAACGCCAGAGGACAAGGCCGGGTCTGCCAGGCTGCTTCTGCTCCTAAAGCAGAAAATCACCAGGAGGGGGCCGCTGAGAGTGCGGAGGGGAAGAGCAGCCGTGTGGGCTGCGTTTCTGGCATCCCGGACCTTGGGCACACGTCCCAGAGCAGCCACCATCACTCCCCACCTAACAGAGCTGCAGTCTGAACTCGGACAGCTCTGGGCACACTGCCTGCTAAAGGCAACCGCTACCTGCTCCAGGGCAGGCTGACAGGACAGGCACTGCTGGGGTCCCCCAGCTTCCTGAGGGCTTCAGGGAGCCAGCCTGGCACGCTGTCAGGTTTGGGGCTGGGATGGACAGTCTCTGCACATTGCCAGGCCCATACTAGGGCCTGATGTTTAAGGAAGAGGGAAAACTGCAGCCAAAGAGTCGTAATTTCAGAGGGGGGGCATTTCCAGGCCATGACAGTGTCCCGCGCGTGACAAGTAAAGGCTGCAGCTACGGTCAGTCAGAGATGAAACCAAGCCAAACGTCACGACACAGAGCTCAGAGGGTGAGGCAGGTCACTCATGACTCAGACTCACTCAGCGCGTGGCAGGGCCACACCAGGACACTAGGAACAGCTCTCAAAAGCGCAGAGTGTGAGGAGGTGGGCTGGAGGGGAGGGTGACAGGGGCACACAGGACCGCCCTGCTCCGGGGACATGTCTGTTCCTCAACAGGAGGAAGGAGAAGTCATGGCCTGGAGACAGTGCTGGAGGCCCAGGAGGTCCCGGAGCTCCCCTGCTCCCGCCAGCCACGCGCCCTCTTCCTGGCCCTCCTCATCCACTCGCAGTCACAGCTACTCACATCTCCTCCTACTCTCTCACAGCCACTCACACCTCCTCCTACTCTCTGCCCACCCTCCCATGCCCAAGAGTGACTTCTGCGGACCTTCAGAGCCACAGGCCAGTCCAGTGTCCCCGGACCTCCCACAGGCTCTGTCCACTCCCCGCCTCCACACAGGACTCATCGTCACCCCTGTCAAGCTGCCTTTGCCCTTGTGGGTCTTTACCTTGATCTCTGGCGACAGCACTCGGCCAGTCACCCAATAAACAAATGCAGACATCATCCCCAGTTTCTTCTCCTTCTTCTCTGACCTTGTCCTGTGCCCCCTCCCCCAGCCATTGCAGTCTATCACCACACCCTGCGGGTTCTAGGCACACCTCCTAGGCATCCTGCAAACGCACCTGCTTCCTGGCTCACTCCTGGGTGGTATCTCTCATCTTTCACTTGCACGACGGCCACAGCTCCTCCCTTTTCCCTTGCCCGTCCACCTGCATGGCCGCCTCCTTACCTCTTTCCCCCTCGAACCCACCTCCCCCAGGCAGACCGGGCCCCCTTCTCTCACGCCTTTCTGCCTGCAGCCTCTCCTGGCCCCTGGGTCACCGCCCATGCTGTTTCCTCTGCCTGGAGCACCATGGCAGGGGCTGCCAAGTACCACTCAACAGCCATTCAGCCACCCTCCCCCTGTGTTTAGGAATAGAACTTTAATTTTCTTCATGAAAGGAGGCACAAGCCCTGCTAAAATACTGCATTTCCCGGGCTCCCTTGAAGTCAGATATGGCCACATGACTCAGTTCATGCACATGAGGTGCATTTGGAAGCAGTGGGCGGAATTCAGGAGAAGCTTATAGAGGAAGCTGTCTTGGCAGGGAAAGGTGCCTTTTATCCTCCTGCTGCCAGGCTGGACTATGGATGCAATGGCTGGAGTTTCAGCAGCCATCTCAGGCCACGAGGTGCCTCTGAGAATGGAAGCCACAGACAGCAGAGAAGACAGAAAGGAAGCTGTGTTTCTGAAAGCACTGAGGCTGCTGTTCCAGCCTGGAACTGCCTGCCTCGGACCTCCTTTAATATCAGAATGAAATCGGCTGTGATTTTTTTTCCTTTTCTTGTCCTATTCAGTCAATCCTCGTTCCAATTAGCCCGAGTGCTTTTCTCCCACAGCTAACGCTCTCAGGGGGTCTCCCTTCCAGCAAGCTTCCCGTGACCCACCCTGGCATCCTGCGTCTCCCCCGAAGGGTCACAGACATCTGGACCCCGTCCCTCCTCTGCTCTGCAGCCGCGGCCGATGCTTTCTCTCTCAGAGGCCCCATGCCCTGGCCTGTAAAATGGGAAAACGACACCTTTCTCATCACGAGAGTTAAATGAGATGACAAATATAAATGGGCCAAGCACACTCAGTAAATACTAGTTCCATCTCATAAGCAAGGAGAGCCACCAAGAGTGGCCCTAAGTGTGGCTTTGGGACTTAGAAGCGACAGAGAGCGCAACTGCGACAGCCTCATCAGGACCAGCTACGTGGGGGGTTGTGGCCAGCCAGAAACTCTCTAGTGAATGTGCCTGTGGGCTGAGGGGTCACCATCCCATGGAAGCGGGGAGCAGCTGAGATGCCATGACCGGCCACCGACGCCCGCCAGCCAGAAGCAGAGGAGGAACCCACTTCGGCCTGGGGACCCTGAGCTTGCGCTGATCTGACACGGTGCCCCCAGGGGCCAGGGCGGGATCCCCGTAGGAGGCTGCAGTGGTTTCTCACCCAGGGAAGAGGAATCCACTGCGCTGACCCAGTCTGGTTTTTTGAACCCATTGTTTTGAACGCATGACTGAGAGATAACCTTGTATTGGTCAACCCAACCTGAGGACAAAAAGATCTGCTTCCCAACATTAGTAACAATTTATCTCAGAGCACTTAACCAGGAAGCAATAGGTCTTCGGAATAAAAAGAGAACCGTGGAGCCCTAGGACTGGGTTCTAGTCAGATACACGCAGGACAGTGGGTGAGGTCCAGGCAGGCAGACAGCCCAGAGGAACCCTCACACGGGCTGCCACCAGCAGAGTAAGGCCCAGACCACGGCCGCACACGCTCCTATGCACACGGCCCTCTGCAGTGGGCCCTTCTATCTTCAGAAGCTGAGACCCCAGAGGTGACATTGCTGGCCCCATCAGCTTGAAAAGTGCAGGTCACTGGGCTGCACTGCCACGTCCACACCGCGAAGGGGTCCTCCCCCTCCCCTGGGTGACGCTGCTCTTTCCCGACAGGCCGGCATGGTGGCTTTATGCTCTCCGTTCCCCCAGGGGTCTTCTTCAACCCCAGGGCAGACGCAGGGCTTCCAGGAGAGTAAGGTCACTGGTGACCACACAGGTCTGAAAGACCTTCAGGGGAACTGACCCATGGAACCTCCCTGAGCCCCACAGGAAGAAGCCCTGGCTCAGCAGCCAGCACAGCCCAGTGCTCAGGACCCCCAGTGAGGCCCCCTGGAGAGGGGCCACGAGGGAGCCCAGGTACCAGAGCCTCTCCCAGCCATGGACCAAGCTTCCAAGGCTACCTTTAAACATGTGGCAATATTGATTTTCAAGTTGATTTCATAGATTCACTAGCAAAATGATCTTTTTCCTTGTAATATACATTGTGAAAATTATTCAATTTCCCGAGTTGTTCAAGTCTGCATTCTCACATTGATTTTTCTGCTGCCTGGGAGGGCAGGAGGAAGGCATGCAGTGGGGCTGCGATCTGGAAAGGTCGGTTCTGCGTGAGTGCGCCAGGGAGCCGCCGGCCTGCCTCACCCGGGAAGGTGGAGAGTACACGGGTGGGCGCTGAGTGTCACACAGAACCCCACACCACGCAGCGTTTAAAAGTGTGTTCAGATCAACAGTCTGGTGAGGCTCTGGGCCCGCACAGCCAGGCTCGCAGGAATCTGCACGAACCCAGCAGGTCTGGGTCCCTTTCCTTTAAGCGGAGCGGGTTGCTCCCCACACAGCTCACAGGCCCCTCAGCCTCTGAGGGGCCACAGCGGATCCCACATCCTCTCCGAGACCCCACGGCCCCAGCATCACAGCAGGAAGAGCAAGGCCGTCAGTCACGCCAGGTGCCTAAGGCAGAAGCACAAGGCCTCTGTGCTGGCCACACAGCCACATGCACGCCACGTGAGGGCCACAGAGTTCCCACGGAAGGAAGAGAATGGCACCATCATTCAGCAGGGGGGTGGGGGCGGAGGTCTCTAGCTATCTGGTCCCAAGGGAGGGTCACACGCACGGGAGCCCCGTGGGTGCAGGGGACGATGCTGGGGGTGGGAGTGGGGCACTTGGTGACCCACAGAGAAGGGTCTGGCTCAGAAGGGGGCTGGGGAGACCGCGTACTGGCCTTGAGCTAGCGCTGCAGCCCACCAGCCCATGCCAGGCTCTTGTGGAGCTGTGGCACACGTGCTTGTGGCCCACAGGTGGGCAAGCCAACGAGCAGACAGCTCGGCGAGAAGGCCCAGACACCCAGGTGCAGAGGCGGCTCGGCAGAAGTACCGTGGCACAGGGACTCTGGTGCCACCCAGCAAGCCCGGCCACCCAGACCACCTCAGGTGCACGCGGGCTCGAGAGCTGTTCTAGACGGAACTGGGACACTCCTGGAGCAGAGATGGGAGCACACAGGGTGAGTCCTGGGCCACGTGTTTGCGGACTTTTGAGATGTCCAAAAGATGAACTGGGGGGGCCTCAGAGGCCTCGGAGGCCGGCTCAAAGCTGCCTGGAGCCCTCGCCACCCCACTGTGAGTGCAGCCAGGAGGGCCGCCCACTCCCCAGTGCCCTCCAAATCTGACTTGTGGTTGGCAGTATTTGGTTCCTGCTTTGCCTGAATGGGCGTGGCAGTGCTCCGGACTGTGGCTGCCACTGATCTCAGGGGTGTTTACAGTGCACCAGTGACTGTGCCCCGTGCCGCGTGGGGCCCTTCCCTATCCTTTCCTCATGGACTCTAACAGGCTTGGAGAAATGCAGTCCACTCATTTTATAGACAGGAACAGTAAGACCAGAGGGGCTAATTCCGGCCCGTGGCCCATCTGCTCCTGGTGCACAGGCCCAGCCCCGCTGCCCCTGAGGAGTCAGTGCTGTAGGGTTTCTGCTATGGGAGAGGAGGCCCCTCCTCTCTGAAGGGGTTCATCTGAGGCTGAGGATGGGATTCATACCCCAGAGAGACCAGAGATGAGGGCTAGGCCAAAAGGCCCAAGGCATCCCGTTAAGGTGGAGGTGACAATCACCCCGGTCCACAACGAGTAAGACACATCATCAGGAAACCTTCCCAAGAGGACATCACATCCTCCAAAGAACAAGCCTCTAAAAACCCAAGAGCCTCAGCCATCTCGGCCCCAGTGCCAGCCCCTTCTTCCAGAACCTTCCTCCCTGACTCGCCACTGTGGGTACCTCCTGCAGCCCTGCCAGCTCTGCCATCCTTCCAGCCTCTGTGAGCTCCCGGGGCAGGGCTGGTGGCCTCGGTCGTGTCCCTTCCCCACTAGTCCTCACAAAGCTGCCCACCTGGGCGGGGGAGTGGTCCCATCACAACTCCGTCCCGCCCACCTCCTCCAGCCTTCTCGGCAGCCAGCCTGGCCTGTGGCCATGGGGGTGGCACGCTGTATACACGGGAGAGCTTTTTCTTTGGAAGAACTAACAATGCAGCCAAGTGCAGGGATAAATACTGTGTGGCATTTTGCTAAATGTCTCATTAAGCTCCTATTTTTAGAAGGTTTTGAAAGCCATTTGAGGGAAATAAATGGAGGCCGCGCAGGATGCCACGGAGCAGATGTGAGCGTCCGTGATTCCTGCCGCCGCCGGGCCGTGAGCTCACCTCCACAGGCCAGCAGAGCCTGTCCCCCAACCACGACATGTCACGGACACATCTGCGGTCCAGCCCTGACTGCAGCTCCGGAGGGGCCCCCGAGCCACGTGACCCCAGCCCCAGGGGACTGGACCAGCAACGGGCACCAATCACTTGGCGGCCAGTGACAAATGCCAGCTTCCTTCCTCCACTCCCACACTTACTCTCTCCCTTATCTCTGCCTACTCGTCCACTCACACCCACAACCTGAATGAAGGGACACATGGGAAGCCATGGCCCCCTAGAACCTGCATGAAGGGACACATGGGAAGCCGTGGCCCCCTAGAACCTGCATGAAGGGACACATGGGAAGCTGTGGCTAGGCGGGAGCACAGCCAGGAGGTGGCAAGGCTGGGTCAGGTACTGGGTCCCTGAAGCACAGGCAGGCACTGCAAGAGAAATCCCCAAGTGAAAGACCCCAGGAGAGGAACCCTGGGGAGGGAGGGACCCCAGGAGAGGAACCCTGGGGAGGGAGGGACCCCAGGAGAAGAATCCTGGGAGAAGGGCCCCAGGAGAGGAGCCCAAGAGAGAGGGACCCCAGGAAAGGAACCCCGGGGGAGGGACTCCAGGGAGGGGACTCTGTTCAGGCCCTTGAGACCCACCCAACTCCAGGGTCTCAAGCGATTCCGAGTGGGCATTTGTTCTCTCAACCAAGATCACCAAACTCTCTTAGGCACATCCTCCTTTTTAGGATTTCTATTTTTAAAATCCAACTGTTCTTTTCTCGTGCCATATGGTCTCTCTTCTCCGCTTCTGTTTTTTTTTTTTTTTTTTTACATCTTTTGGGTTGTTCTGGAATTCCTCGTCCAGCGGCTGCAGAGGTCCCTGTGTTGGGAGGTGCCTCCTCTGTGACAGGTTTTCCCCAGACGTTGTCACTATGGCAGGAGCACACCTGCCGGGGGCACTTTATCCACGGGAATCCCACCTGTCCGATGGGGTGGTGGCCTCTCGGGGCTGGTTTTTTAAAATTTATTTTGCCTCTGTTGAGATGCTTCATTTTTCATCAGTTCAGACCAGCTTTGTTTTGTGCTTTGACTCTGATCTCCATCCCACCCTGAGGCACCTCTGGGATCAAGGGCCTGTGAGAGTCTCTTCCCTGGCACTGTCCTAGGAGGAAGGAGGAGCCTGGTGGGGAGCTTCCCCAGCCCTCCCAGGAGCAGCACAGCCTCACAGACTAGAGGGTCCCAGCTTCACGCCAAGCCCTCAGTGGCCTCCACTTCCCATCCTTCCCCAGGCCGGGCCTCCGGCCTCTGCCCAGGACCGACAGACTAGCTCCCCGCTGGCTCTGAGTCCCATCCTCCCTCCTGGCCACTGGGCACAGCTCCCCACAGACAGTGCAGCCAGGCCACCTGTGCTCACTGCTGGACCTGCTCCTGCCCTTAAGGACAGACCAGGAGCCCTGCGGCGGGGCTCACTCCCAGCCCGGCCCTGTCCCGCCACATCAGAACTGCCAGAAACAGCAAATGCTCCATGTGCGACCAACGTATGGATGGAAGAAGGCCAAATGCAGCCCGGATGGAAACAGCAGGGCGCACCTGTGCCCCAAGGCCTCTCTGAGGGCACTATGTGTGACCCCTGGGTCCCAGGAGGTGGGTGCAGAAGGTATGTGTGTTGGAGGACCGCAGCCCCCTGGGGAGCCCTCCGACAGACCACCACGTGGTATATACCAGGCCGGCAGCAGGATCCACTCAAGATCAAGTCAGCAAAACACACCCACTTGAGCCTTACACATCTATTATTAAAAGGTAACAGGAGTCACAGAAATGGTTTTTACGAGAACAAAACGCCTTTTACAGGGAGGAATATTTAATCTCTGGCATTCCATGTGCTTGGCAACTGCTTATAGCAAAAGCAGACCGACTCTGAGTTGGTTTAGTGTTGCTCCTTAGTCCTCTGCAGGTGGCGGAGCCCTCCCTGTCTCCTTGTTGGCCCCGTGACGGACAGTGCCTGCCACCCGCCGAGGCCCGACCTGGCTGGAGCCGCTGCTCCTCCCTCGCCCTTCTGGACTCAGGCTGGGCGGCTGGCTGCCTTCCTTCTGCGCAGCGGCCCTTCCCTCTCACCCGACGCTGTGTCTTCCCACTCTCCCCAACCATGTCAGTGCAATCTCCATGTAACTGCCACTCTCACGGGCCAGCCGGTGGGCTGTGGTATTTTTCAAATGAACGGGTGAATTAATGAATGAATGTGTGTCATCCAAAAGGGTGGAGGTTTCCGGGTGGGCAGACAGCCCTCTCCTAGCCCCTTGACCTGTGTCAGAGCCGCCTCTGCAGCTAGACGACAGAGGAGGGAACAAGGTCTGTGGGAAGATCCCCCAGCCCTGGCGTCCCATCCTCCAGATGAGGAGACCTCCTGTGTCCCGGCAGGCAAAGCCTTCCCACCGCCCCATCAAGAAAGGGCCACCGAGTCACGGACCACATATCAGGAAGAACCATCTCGCTGCCTGTCCTGTAACACAGTCTAAATCAATTCCTGCAGCCCACTCTGAAAGCTAATCCAATTTGATTATCTCTGGATGATTACAGAGCGGCATCGGTGCCGGCTGCCTGGGGTGGAGATTGAGTTGTGCCATGGGTGGTGAGGACATTAGAGATAACAGTTGCCAACGCTTTCTTGGCCTGGCCCAAAGGAGCCACGGGCCTGGGCTTTCTCTCTTCAGGAATAAAGCTTATAGATTTTTTTCTAACGTCTCTTCTGCTGTCTCTTCATCAATTCTATCTAGCAACTGTAATCAAAGGCTTCAACCTGATGGCAGGACTCTGAGCTGGGGAGAGAGAGAGTTCATCAACCCTTTTAACAATTCCACCCAAGGACTAGCGTGAACGGGTTTGGAGGTTATCAGGGAAGCCAGCAGCATGAGAACACAGCGAGGAGCCCTGGGTGAAAGGGACGGCAGGGAACAGGCCAGCAATCCAGTGCATCCCCGCGCCGCGGCCCCCAGTCAACCCGTTTTAAGGGACAGCACAAACAGACCAACAATCCAGTACATCCCCGCGCCGCGGCCCCCAGTCAACCTGTTTTAAGGGACAGCACAAACAGACCAGCAATCCAGTACATCCCCACGCCACGGCCCCCAGTCAACCCCTGCTTTAAGGAACAGCATGGGACAGGCCAGCAATCCAGTGCATCCCCATGCCGCGGCCCCCAGTCAACCCCTGCTTTAAGGGACAGCACGGAACAGGCCAGCAATCCAGTGCATCTCTGTGCCGCAGCCCCCAGTCAACCCCTGCTTTAAGGAACAGCATGGGACAGGCCAGCAATCCAGTGCGTCCCCACACCGCGGCCTCCTAGTCAACCCCTACTTTTCAGATAATCCACTTCGTTGACTCTCAAATGGGCTGAGGCCGACCCAGGCTGCGTAAGCCCTGAAGGTTACACAATGTGGAAACCCTGTCTTAGAAAGAAAAAGAACGTAAGACATGAGTTCAAAACTGGGAGTGCCGGTAGGTGCTTACTTAGAAAAAAATCAGAACAAACTATGAAATTTACAAGCTGGCAAATACCATAAACATAAAAAACTCTAAAACAAGAATACCTCTCCTAATGAACTGCCTAGCATGCCTCCAGGACAGCCCTTTCCCTGCCTTCTGGCTGCGTATTATTTGATCACCACTTCATATGACGATGCTTTTGTAATATCATGTCTTAAAGGCAATTTAACCTTTCACGCTAGTGACCCTCAGTCAATGATTCTCAGTTGGGGCATTTCTGGTTGTCACACCTGTGATGACAGTCCTAAGAGGTCAAAGGTGCTGGCTAAGGACTCTGGGCCGAGGACCTCTCCACTCAGGGTCCTCCTTCCACAGAGCAGCGGCCTCTTGACTCCCTGCAACACCAGCCAGATGGGTCACTCCCTGAGAAAACGGCCCTGGCAGTCACCTGGGCACGTAAAGGATGACACCGAGCCTCTCCACAGAGGAACCAGCACCTTCCCAATCCACCTGGGCCAACCTTTGGCAGAAGACGCAGGCGGGGATCCGGGGCTAGGTGTAGCTCATCCACCTCCTGGCACCTCACCTTCCCCAGATGTAAACAGGTGTGAACAGCCCTGCCCTTGCCAGGCTGCTGTGAGAATAAGGGGAGATGCACAGAAAAACGCTGCAGCCGGCACGTGGTACGTGCTTATTAACGTCTGCCACCATTACCAAGGTAGTTCCGATTACAATCAACATCTACATGGCTCTGGTCCAGCAGCACCAAACAGCTCAGCCGCCTCCAGACCCCAAGACCCAGGATCTCAGCAAGCAGGCACCTTCACGGGCTGCACCCAGTCCCAGGATCTCAGCCAGCAGGCACCTTCACGGGCTGCACCCAGTCCCAGGATCTCAGCCAGCAGGCACCTTCACGGGCTGCACCCAGTCCCGCCAGTGCTGACTGGAGACAGTAACACCGACGCGCCTCCAGGTGGTGGGCACTGACTCTGGACAGCCCCTGAGTGCATGCGCGTGTGTGCGTGTATACTGTGTGCACGCCAGGCAGACAGGGCTCAGTAAGCACAGGGGCCAAGGAGGGACGCTGGTGCAGTCACACAGACCGCCTTACGTGGCGTCCCAAGGCCTCAGGGCCCCCCAAAGTGGGGCTGGTGGGTTCTGGAGTATGGTAGAAGTGGTCTCACTTCTTCATCTTTATGCTGCAGCCTGTGCCAGAAAAGGGCCCTTTCCAAACACAAAGGACCTTTCAGGTTGGACACCGTCCTCTGGGAGAGAGGAGCTCTGGAAAGGGAAACGGGCAGCTGCAGCCACTAGAAACCCGCTGGTCCTCACAGGTCTTGGCAGCCCAAGTGCACGGCTCTGACAGCGATGAGAAGTGAGCACGGTGGCTCAGGAGGGGTGTGTGCAGGGGTTCCTCTCTCTAGAGAGACAGTGATATTTTGGGACACCCTCTCCCTGGTGTTTGGGAATGGTTTGTCTCCCATGTCTTCAGGTACAGGATCCCCTGACACCGTCCAGGGACATCGGGCTGAACCAGGGGTGCAGAGTGCTGGAGGAGGGGCCTTTGGACATCACCAACTAACGGCTTGATTCGGAGTGTGGCCAGGCACCACGGCCAGCCCAGCAGGACACAGGATGCTGGAGGAGAAGAAGGCAGCAGGCCCGCCGTAAGTGGACACCTCTCCACGTGTTTCCGGTGTTTCTATCTCTGCAGGAGAAGCGGAGGGCTGTAGTTGTCAACCTTCACCCCCCCGGCCCAGCCCTCCTCACGCACCTCTGGCAACTCCAGGGACCAATGCTCAAACAGCTGCCTCTGACAGGACCTTGGAGCATCAACAGCTCAGCTGGGTGCACGCGATGCATGCAGAGCTACTAGGCACCCGTCAGAGAGCTTAGGGTCAGCTGGGTGCACACGGTGCATGCAGGGCTGCTGGGTGTCCATCAGAGAGCTCGGGGGACCCTGCAGGCAGGGCTGCCCACTGGAAAGAACTCTGCATTTCCCAGGAACCAGCTTCTGTTGTTCAGTCACAGGCTTTCTGCACGTGAGGCAGTGCCTAAGTATCATTCGAGGTGGAGCACCATTCCCCGGAAGGTGTAGGGCCACTGCACTGATGGTGATATTCTAAACTCACGCTTATTCCTGGAAGCGGTTCAAAACTCATTAGCTAGCCAGCGCGGCAGGGCTTCTGCTTCCTAATTCCAGTAAAATCCTGGCTGCAAATCCTCTGCTGTTGGGACACCTTTTCTTCGTTTTCAGGAATGTTAAAGGGTCACTGCCAAGTACTCAGGCCAGAGATTTATGGACTTACAGGCACAAAAGTTGCTGTCAGGTCTCCATCGATCTGTAGACCTCAGAGTCTGCTCCACTGAGTCTGGCTCAAACCCTTAAGGGCAGAGGTGGGGACAGGTGTGGCTCCAGGGTACCGATCCACCTGGATGATTCCCCTTCTGGGAGAGAGAGAGACGGGGGCTTCCAGGAGAAAAGGTCCTTTTGAGGCCAAGGCTTAGGTGGGGCACTCTCTTCCCAGCACCTTCTTCTGGGGAGTTGGGTGGTTCTTAATGTCTCCACCAGGCAGTCACCTTCAAGGCCTGTGCATGATTCCAGCAGGCCCTCACAGGACCAGAGTCTGCCTCCTCTGAGGGCAAAGGCTCAGAACTCCACAGTGCTTGACTGAGAGCAACAGAGTATGTGTCCAAATAAATGCTGAATGGTGGGTGGTCGGGTGGGTGGGTGGGTGGGTGGATGGGTGGATGGACGGATGGATGGATGAATGGATGGGTGGATGGGAGGGTAGGAGGATGGATGGATGAGTGGGTGGGTGGGTGGATAGATAGATGAATGGGGGGTGGGTGGTATACATATGTGTGGATAAATGGATGGGGTGGGTGGGTGGGTGAGTGGGTGGATACATGAATGGGGGATGGGTAGATGGATGGGGGTGGGTGGATAGATAGGTGGGTGAGTAGATGGATGGATGGATGGATGGTGGGCAGGTGAATGGATGGATGTGCAGATGGATGGATGATGGGTGGATGGATGGGTGGGTGGATGGATGGGTAGGTGAATAGGTAGGTGGATAGATGGGTGGGTGGATGGATGGATGGGTAGGTGGATGGATGCATAGTGGGTGAATGGATGGGTGGGTGGGTGTGTGAATGGATGGGTGGGTGGGTGGCTGGATGGATGGAAGAATGGGTGGATGGGTGGATGGATGGAAGAATGGGTGGGTGGGTGGATGGATGGGTGGGTGGGTGGCTGAATGGATGGGTGGGTGGATGGATGGAAGAATGGGTGGGTGGATGGGGTGGATGCGTGGGTGGGTGGGTAGGTGAATGGATGGGTGGATGGGTGGGTGGGTGGGTGAATGGATGGGTGGGTGGGTGAATGGATGGGTTGGTGAATGGGTGGGTGGGTGAATGGATGGATGGGTTGGTGGATGAATGGGTGGGTGGGTGGGTGGATGGGTGTGTGGGTGGATGGATGGAAGAATGGGTGGGTGGATGGGGTGGATGCGTGGGTGGGTGGGTAGGTGAATGGATGGGTGGATGGGTGGGTGGGTGGGTGGGTGAATGGATGGATGGGTTGGTGGATGAATGGGTGGGTGGGTGAATGGATGGGTGGGTTGGTGGATGGGTGGGTTAGTGGGTGGATGGATGGATGGAAGAATGGGTGGGTGGGTGGATGGGTGGGTGGGTGGATGGTTGGGTGGGTGGGTGGGTGGATGGGTGGGTGGGTGGATGGATGGATGGAAGAATGGGTGGGTGGGTGGATGGATGGGTTGGTGAATGGGTGGGTGGGTGAATGGATGGATGGGTGGGTGGGTGAATGGATGGGTTGGTGAATGGGTGGGTGAGTGAATGGATGGATGGGTTGGTGGGTGAATGGATGGGTGGGTGGGTGAATGGATGGGTGGGTGGGTGAGTGGATGGGTGGGTGGGTGGATGGATGGGTTGGTGGATGAATGGGTGTGTGGGTGAATGGATGGGTTGGTGAATGGGTGGGTGGGTGAATGGATGGATGGGTTGGTGGGTGAATGGGTGGGTGTGTGGGTGGATGGATGGGTGTGTGGGTGGATGGATGGGTGTGTGGGTGGGTGGATGGGTGTGTGGGTGGATGGATGGGTGGGTGAATGGATGGGTGGGTGGGTGGATGGGTGTGTGGGTGGGTGGGTGGGTGAATGGATGGATGGGTGTGTGGCTGAATGGATGGGTGTGTGGGTGGATGAATGGGTGGGTGGATGAATGGGTGGGTGGGTGGGTGAATGGATGGGTGGGTGGGTGAATAGATGGATGGGTTGGTGAATAGGTGGGTGGGTGGATGCATGGGTGGGTGGGTGAATGGATGGGTGGGTGGGTGAATGGATGGGTGGGTGGGTGAATGGATGGATGGGTTGGTGAATAGGTGGGTGGGTGGATGAATGGGTGGGTGGGTGGATGGGTGGGTGGGTGGGTGGATGGGTGGGTGTGTGGGTGGGTGGATGGGTGTGTGGGTGGATGGATGGGTGGGTGGGTGGATGGGTTGGTGGATGGATGGGTGTGTGGGTGGATGGGTGGGTGGGTGGATGGATGGATGGATGATGGGTGGGTGGGTGGGTGTGTGGGTGGATGGGTGTGTGGGTGGATGGATGGGTGTGCAGATGGATGGATGATGGGTGAATGGATGGGTGTGTGGGTGGATGGATGGATGGAAGAATGGGTGGGTGGGTGGATGGATGGGTGGGTGGATGGATGGGTGGGTGGATGGATGGGTGGGTGGATGGGTGGGTTGGTGGGTGGGTGGGTTGGTGGGTGGGTGGATGGGTGGATGGAAGAATGGGTGGGTGAGTGGATGGATGGGTGGGTGGATGGGTGGGTTGGTGGGTGGGTGGATGGGTGGATGGATGGGTGGGTGGGTGGATGGGTGGGTGGATGGGTGGGTGGGTGGATGGATGGAAAGTAAACAGCTTCTGGGGTAGGCTTGAAAGTAGGCTCCACAGGTCCCATCTTCCTACTGGGAACCTGGAGGGAGCTAGTCCTATGAGGAGCTGACCTTGGCAAAGAGCCACAGGGGCCAGAGCTGGGGCAGATGTGGGAAGAATTCTCAGTGCCTACTAGTGGGCCCAGCACACAGGAGGCTGATGTTGCTTATGTCCAATTAGCACTGTTACTGATAAAATTGATCCATAAAAATCCAAATACGCTTCATGCCAGACAACCATTTGGTAGAACAGAAATTCCAGCCACAACTCAGAATATTATCCAGCTAAGCTCTATTTTGGAACTAGTGGAATTTGATATTAAAAACTGTAGTGTTTAAGACATTAGCCACGTCATTTCCTTCTTTGTTCTCTCCCTCCTTCTCTCCTTCCCTTCTTCCTTCTTCCCACCTTTCTAGGAAAACACTACAAGCAACGTAGGAAAGAGCAGGTGTGTGGCACAAACAGGCGTGTGGCTCAAATCTCATTTCCTTACAGAATCATGGTGCCCTGCTTCAGAGTGAGGCAGCTGGGAGGGCCTTCCGGAAGGCATGGAGGAAAGTCAGGGCAGCCGACGAAGCTGGAAGCCCAGATGTGGAGTCGGCTGCCCTGGGTTCCACTCACAGTGCCACATACCAGCTGTGTGGCTCCAAGCAAGTTCAGCTCTGATCTGGGGACAACTGCCCTCTGTGGGAGAGCTGGTCCGAGGATTATAAATGCGTGCGTAAGGGGAAGGCAAAAAGCACGGTGGCAACTCTCAGGGCTACCGATGGGAACCTGTCTGCTTCTGGGACTGGGCGAGGAAGGACAGAGTGACCTGATCAAGGTTGCAGGCTAATATGGTTTGGCTGTGTCCCCACCCAAATCTCATCTTGAATTGTAGCTCCCACAATCCCCACATGTCATGGGAGGGGCCCGGCGGGAGGTCACTGAATCACGGAGGTGGGTTTTTCCCATGCTGTTCCCGTGATGGTAAGTCTCACAAGATCTGATGGTTTTATAAAGGGCAGTTCCCCTGCACATGCTCGCTTGCCTGCCACCATGTAACATGTGACTTTGCTCCTCCTTCGCCGTCCTCCATGACTGTGAGGCCTCCCCAGCCACGTGGAACTGTGAGTCCATTAAACCTCTTTTTCTTTATAAATTACCCAGTCTCGGGTATTTCTTTAAAGCAGTACGAAAATGGACTAACATACATGCTAACAAGCCAGAGCGGTCCTAGAGTCAGGGCTCCGGAGTCTGTATGCCAGACCCCTCCAACTCCGGCACCTGCCCAAGGCTGTGTGCTGCCGATTGTGGGAGGCAGGTTTTTTTGGGGTAGGGGCAAGTTGCACTTTGTGATAAGCCGCCCCAGCATGGGGAATGCTCACAGGCTGCAGAAGCCAGGGCAGCAACTGAGCCCCAGGGACAGCCCCCAGGCCCAAGCCGCCAGGGCCAGGCTTTCAGGGCCTGCAGAAGGAGGGAAGGCAGGGGCAGGCATCCCCTGCAGGCCTGGCTGGCTGCCAAGCAAGGCCAGCTTCCGGATAAACGAGCCTTGTCTCCTGAAATGGGCGCCACACAGTAGCATTTTCTTTCTTTCTTTTTTTTTTTTTTTTTTTTTTTGAGACTGAGTCTCACTCTGTCACCCAGGCTGGAGTGCAGTGGCACGATCTCAATGCAAGTTCTGCCTCCTGGGTTCACACCATTCTCCTACCTCAGCCTCCCCAGTAGCTGGGACTACAGGCGCCCGCCACCACACCCGGCTAATTTTTTGTATTTTTAGTAGAGACGGGGTTTCACTGTGGTCTCGATCTCCTGACCTCGTGATCCGCCCGCCTCGGCCTCCCAAAGTGCTGGGATTACAGGCGTGAGCCACCACGCCCGGCCCACAGTAGCATTTTCACAACCGATGAGATCTATCTTAAAATAAGCGGAGCGGCCTGGGCCACCGAGAAGAATAGGCAGACTCAGCACGCGCACATTCAGAGCCTGAGCAATGTGATGTTTTCAATTGATTTCTAAATACGCACAGCTCAATTTTTGCTCAACATTAGGTCTGTGGCTCCCAATGAGGAGAAATCACTTCAAAAATTGCTGGGCTTCACTGTGGGTGTCACCAGCGCTCCTAGCTACACATCTCCAAAGTGACAGAGGTGTCATCTGATAATGATTATAAAAAGATATGAATGAATCAGGGAGTGCAGACAAGACCACAGCTTGACATTTCAGAGTGGGACCCTAATCAAGACTGACAGTGTAATAGGAGCAGTCACATGATGCGGACTTTGCAACAGGTCCACAGGCTGGTTCTCACGGACTGGCAGGAATTAAGTTTATTACAACGGGATTATCTGGAGACATAAGCAGGGCGGTGAGGCAGTGAGAGCGGGGCTTCTCCTGCCGCCACTCCTGAACTTGGGTCTTAGCGAGCGCAGCTCAGCCCAGGCGCCCTGGGCAGACGCTAACAACCTCCCCGGCCAGGACACCGCACCTCCTCCTAAGTGGCTGGAAGCAGGGGGCTTGGAAGGTGAGTGTCGTAGACTCACCCAGGAATGGTGGTCCCTCTCCTGTCCCAGCGGGCCACGCTCGAGCAGCCTCTCATGAGAACACAGGAGGGGGAGCCGACCCAAAGCCCCCTGGAGGTGCTCTGCTCAATGTACAGGAGGGAAGGCAGGAGCTGGGTGGAGACCACAGCCCCTTTGAGGCCGCCCCGACCAGCCCCTGACAATGCAGACCCCGGGCCTACCCAGCAGGGAGCCCTCCACGGCTCATGTTTGGGTGAACACCTGTCTCAAGGTGCAGACCTGCTAAGGAGCCCTGGGAGGTGCGGCCACGTCAGCACCTGTGGCTTGTGTCAGTGGTGTCCTCTGAGGTACTTCCTCGGCAACTGG
Organism: Pan troglodytes; assembly: GCF_028858775.2. Classification (NCBI taxonomy): domain Eukaryota; kingdom Metazoa; phylum Chordata; class Mammalia; order Primates; family Hominidae; genus Pan; species Pan troglodytes. The sequence continues at coordinate 49,139,213 of NC_086016.1, read as the reverse complement.
GCCCCAGACACAGTTCCGTGGGGGCAACTGGAACCAAGGGCCAGTCTTTGGCGGCCTCAGTGTTCTGTGCCTGACTGGTCGCTGCAGGAGCGGAACGGTGACTGAAGCACATAAACAAAGCAATAAAGCACATGACGTCACCCTCCCGCAAAGGCTCAGGGTGGGACTCAGAAGGGCTTTGGCCAAGCCAAAAGGCCTGAATCCAGGCTGGGCCCTCAGGGGAGACGGCTGCAGAGCGAGGGCTGGCCTCCTGGTATTCTGGGTTTCGGCCAAATAACGTGCTACGGCTGGAACGTTTGTGTTTCCCCCAATCCATCGGTTAAAATCCTCACGCCAAGGTGGTAGTATTAGGAAGCAGGGTCTTTGGGAAGTGATTGGCCATGAGCGGGAGCCCTCGGGGAAGGGATTGGTTCCTCTATGAAGGAGATGCCGAGAGGCCCCTCCCTGTTCCACCGTGTGAGGACACGGCAGAGGGTGCTGTCTATGAACCAGGAGCGGGCCCTCACCAGACGCCGGGTCTGCCGGTGCCTTGATTAGGGCCTCCCCCCCCCTAGATCTGAGAAATAAATGACTGCTGTTTCTAAGCCCACTGTCTATGCTATTTTGTTATACCAGCCCAGAGAGACTAAGATGCTTGTCAATTGCAAAGCACGCAGATTTGGCAAACACCCTAAGACCCACCAAGGGGGCTCTCCAAGGACGGCCTTTGCCAAAACCTGCCTCCTACAGCTGAGGGGAGGGAAGAGGCAAGGTTCACTAGGGAGGGTGGCTGGGAAGCTGTGCCGGGACACACAGCTTCACTTCTCCAGAAGGACATACTGCTCGCTTCTCCCCAGCCTGCAGGTCATCAGTGTCCACGGCCCTCCCTGTCCCCCAGAGGCCAAGAGCGCCTTGGGGTGGGGTCTGTGTGTCCTACTGCTTGCTCCTCCCCAGCCTGCAGGTCATCACTGTCCACTGTTCTCCCTGTCCCCCAGAGGCCGAAAGTGCCGTGGGGTGGGGTCTGTGCGTCCTTAGCTGGGGGCACAGAGCACACTGCAAAGAGGCTGGGGCACAGATGCTGTCGCTTTTATAAACAGTAGCTCTGGCCACTTCTTCCTCAACAAAGTGATGGGCCATGAGACAGCTGTGAGGTGCCGCTACCTGGACGATCCCACGAGGACTGTGGCTCACAAGGTATCTCCATGGGTGCCGGAGCCTCTGGACACCAGGGGGACTAGGAATCCTATTAGGTGACAGTGGCACTGACGATGACACTCCACAGAGCATCTGTGTTTCTCCGGCATTTGCAACAACCCTGAGAGGGGGTGCCAGTAACATCACACGGATGGAGATGCTGAGCCCTGAAGAGGGAGGCAAAGGCAGGGCCAGCCCCTTTCAGAGATGCAAACCTCCTGTCTGAGACAGTTCCCTTCCCACTCCCCACTCCCAGCTCCCCACTCCCCGCTCCCCACTCCCTACTCCCCACTGGCAGGGACCCCACACTCCTCACTCCAACCTCGTGGGAGGCCCATTTTCATGACGATTTTCCCACTTGCGCCCACCCTTCTTCCCCAGTGGTAAGCAGCCATGAAGATACCTCCTGCTTCAGGGGCCAGGCTTGGGTGTAGCCCAGTGTGGCTGGTGAAGCTGGCTAGGCAGGCCTGCAGGGACAGTGGTGGAGAGGCTGCTGGGGGCAGGGGCAGCTTCAGGGCTCCAAGGGGCACAGAATGTGGGGCTTTGGGCAGAGGCATCCAGCACCCCCGCAGTCAGGGAGGCCTAGGAAAGCTGCCCCAAGGAAGAAGGAAAGCAGGGGTGCAGGGGGGTGCAGGATGTCCTCGGCTCCTCGCTAAGGGGCAGTACATGTCCCCTCTTTGGGCAGTGAGGGGGCAGTGATGACAGGGCCGGGATGCCACCATGCTCCAGCGTCCACTCTGACTGGACTCCACCACCCCCTCCAGCCTCGGTGAGAATCAGACACACTAAATCAGAGAAGAGCAAATATTTTTTCTTTGCATGAGGAATTAAAAGATCAATGCAACTTCTTCTGTGTGCTTTATCTCAAAAAACAAACACCCCAAAGTTGAACTGAGAAATCCTACCATGTTTGCCCTGAAAATCCTCAAACTAATTACGGTAACGAAATGAACACACCTTACAGATCCAGGGCTTCCTGGACTGGAAGTGGATCACGAGGCGACACGAAGACCTCCTCAAGCGCTTCCACTTTCTTCATTTTATCTTATTTTACTTCTTTGCCCGCGCCGAGTGAAGACGTAGCCAGGGCCCGGGGCCAGGTTTGCTCACACTCGCCACCTGCACAGCATGGGCTGGTGACACCCGCAGCCCCGGGGTGACTGGGAGGAGACCTACCGTGAGATGGGACACCGGGACAGGTCTGGGGGCTCTGGAGAGGGGGCGAGTACACATCTGCCACCACCCTACCTAAGCAACAGGGTGCAAGAGGGGTCCTGATGAGGCAGCTCCCGCTCTGAGGGCCACAGGTGTCCTGGGGGCACAGGCAGTGACGTCCACCGCCCTTGCTCACCTCAGCAGTCCTGGTCCCACGGGGCATGCACAAGCTCAGGGTGGGTGGGTGCTGAAAGGCCACTCAGAATCCCTAGGGACGAGGGGGCTCAAGCCCAGGACCCCTGATTGCCCGGGCTCTTGGTGCCACATGGCCCAGGGTTGGCTCCAAGGAACTGGGTCCACAGCCTCACCTCCTGGTCCCCCGTCCCCGGGTCCGGCCATCACTGAAACAAGCCTCCCCCAGGAAGGCTGGATGCCGGGGCATTTCACACCCCACATTTACACTGTTATTTCACACACAAACTGAGGACAACCAACTTACTCCTCCCAACGTCCTACAGCTTTGGTCGAAGCGTGGAGCTGGGTGCTGTAGGAGAGACCACCCAGGTCGGTGGTAGCCAGCCCCAGGAGCTCGAGGTTGGGGGGAGACCGGCTGAATCCTGGGGCCAACGCCAAGTAGCCAAGTCCACCAAAGGGGCTGTGGGGACCTGGGGTGGGGGCCAGGACCCTCACTGCTCCTAGGAGGCTGAAGAGGGCAGGTGGGCAGACAGTGGGCAAGGGCCCCCACCGCAGCTGGCACTGGGAGGCCTCAGGGGACGTGGTGGAGGGAGCCTGGGCCTTGGCCCCCGAGTACCCAAGGCCTTCCACACCACCGTGCCTCACTTCCCTCCGTACGTGAGGTTCTGGGAACCTCAGCCACTCATTCCTTTCCTTTTCCACTGCCCTCTCCCTGGAATCTGCAAACTCCTACCCGAGCAACTAGCACTGCCTCCTCAACCGGTGTCCCTGGCCCATCTACTCGGCCACAGTGACCTCACGACGTGTGTCCGGGTGGTCCTGGCACGTGGCGCGTGCTCACTGAACAAGCGCTGGGCGAATGAACACAGCACTCTCCATACATGCCCTGCCTAGAGCTTTTTGGTCACTTCCCCTCAACTTTCATTCCTTCAACAAGTACTAATCTAGGCACCAGGATCTCTGGGCGATTTAGAAGCCAAAGTATTGCAGAATCACCTTCAACTCCTCCCCACCATGGCTACCAGCCCTGTGGGACCCGGCCTCGAGGCCCCTCATCCTTGCCTTGGGCCATGCCCCACTACTGCCATCATCCAGGGCCTGGCTCTGGCACCTGCGCCCCCCGAGTGGAACTCTCTGCAGTGCCCAAGGCACCAAGTGTTGACCACCCCGCCTCTCCCCCCACCCCGACTGCTGCCTTCTCGCGTGAACCCCAGGCTGTGCTTGTGCTTATTTTCTGGTTCACTCTCACTCCATCCTCCCTGCCAGGACCACAATGCCTGGGACCTCCATGCCCAGAGTGTCACCTGGTCCAGGACCTGTGCTCGATACGTGGCTGCTAAATGGAGGAATCAGCGAAGAAGGAAATGGACCCACCGCAGACCCTCATCGAAGGACCGTGGGATTAGCTGGGATGACGGGAAGCAGTGCCGAGCCCTGCGCCGGCCTGCCAGGGGGTTCTGGGAAGGCCGGCTGCCCACAGGTGGGCTCTGCACCACTCTTGTCAGGGAAGAGGCCCCATCCTGCTTATCCCTGAGGAAGACACTCGGCAGCAGAGCCACAGCCAGTGTCCCCTTCCCAGCTGGGGACTGGGGCGGGGGTCTGAGTCTGGCCACAGGTGCAAGAGGGGTCCCGATGAGGCTGGCTGAGGCCTGAGGGAGCGGGTAAGTGGCCAGCCCTTCAGGCATGGAGGTGGTGGGCAAAGGCACAGCCCAGGCTGGAATCAGCCAAGGCTCCGGGAGAGCCGGGCAGGGAAACTCTGTATCAGCCTCCCCTGTGGTGCAACATGCCCTGCCAGGCAGAGGACCCTGGAGGCTGTCTCCCTGCTGAACCCCCCATCTCAATTTGGGGGTGCTCGGTTGTCACATCAGAAACCCAGGACCTGAGCAGAAAGGATGCCAGCCACACAGCACAAGGAATTCTTTCTGCAAACAAAGTCCAGGGGTTTGGTAGTGAAGCTGGCTGACCCCAGGTTTGACAAGAGGATGCAGCCTCGTGGGCGGGTGGGGCAGGGAGGGTCCCACAGGACACTCCCAGGCTGCCAGTTGCTTTTTGATTCCTTTTACACCCAAGGTTTACATAAAAAGCTCAGGCACTCTCAGCCCTAGCTGCACACAAAAGTGACTCTGTCTTTCCAAGTTTCGCTGCCTGTAAACACTGGCTGATCCAGCCCTGAGTGAGGCCTGTCCTGGCCAGGAGCTGGCGAGGGGCGGTGGGCTACCAACCAGCGGTGCTCCAGCAGAACCCGCCTTCCTTCCGCCCCGGCCCACCCTCAGGCCGGCGTCATTTGTTTCCATACGAGATTCTTTCGCGTGTCCTGAAAAGGCTGCAAAGTGGGAAACTGTGACAGCTGAGAGGGAGATGTTTTAATAAGACCCAGGATGTAATCACATTTCTTCAGGGACTGAGCGGATGAGCTTCTCTGAGTTTATCTGCCTTAGATATCAAACACCACCAATGGGATAATAAGGGCTTTTCAATTAATGATTTGAATGGGGGTGTAATTTTTTTCTTTAATGGCAAGACTAATTCACAGGCAGAAACGTGCAAGGGGAGAGACGCCAGCAAAGTCCCCTGCCCTCTGCCCCACAGGCAGGCAGCTTTCTTATGAGGGAGGCATGGGCAGGGCACCTTCTGGAATAACTGGAGTGGACACAGAGGACCTGCTCCGGGCCCATGAGAAAGGGTATTAAGTCCTGAGGTTGAAATGCCAACCTTCACCCAGTCAAGAGAATTTCTACTCTGGAAGGAAGGGAGAGAGGGAGAGAGAGACAGCCCACGGAAGGATGTTTGGAGCTCGCGAGGATGCCCGGGGCTGTATTGATCGTGCTGCCAGCCCGAAGCCGCTGCTGGATCAATGAAGTATTGGCATGACGTATGGCAAAGCTGCCTCGCGCAGGCACAGGGCCACACCACAAGTGTCACCGCCGAAGCTCCACGGCCCTCCTGTTTCCTGACAGCCAACAAGGGAGAGCTCCAGGCAAAGGTTCCAGGAGCCGCCGGTAAGTCCCAGCCAGAAGGGACCTGCCAAGTTCCCACAGGGGACAGACGACAGTCCTAAAAACGAATGTCGAAAAGCCACAGTCCCATCTTAAGCAGTATGTCAACTCTGCTGCACAGCTGGAATCACCCAGAATTTCACAATGGCATTAGGAATGAAAATCAAAACCAGCACCCACAGGCGGCCCTTTCACATGGGGCTGGCAAATCCTTGGAATCAGCCTCCCGCTCTGGTACTGGGGCTGCCTCCGCAGGGCTGGCTCACGTTCCTCTCAGTCCTTGTCCCCAATACTTCAGAGGCCCGGCCCCAAGCATATTAAAATGCAGCCAGACTCCACACTAAGTCTATTTTTCCTTATAAAAACATGGAAAGAGCTGTATAGTTTTGCTTTGGAATTATCAGCTGCAAGTAATTCATTTAACTGAAAACTGGCTATGGTTTCTAAGATGTCCCTGTGCACACTTGGGAACCGCTGAGAAAACAAATTCTAATCCACAATTTATGCTCAAATGTTACCAAGTTTATATGAATACAAAGTTGAACACTGAATGAAGTGGATAGGCTGTAACATTTTACAGGCGTCGCCTAAACATTTGCCTACTTCAATTTTTGGAGTTCATTTTTTTCCATATCTCAATGAGCACACTTGGCTCCCTGAGACGGTGGTGGCCGTTCTGTCATGAGCTCACATCCAAGTGAGCCCTTCGGTGAGGCTGAAATCTCCAGATGAACTCCATGTCCACCCCAGGGAGTTCAAGGCCTTGGTTCAAACTGAAATCCAATGGCTCGGTTTATGTTTCAAGGTGCCATTTAGATCACATGGCGTTTCCGCGGACACTCGGGAGTTTCCTGCATCCCCAGCAAACAGCCCGCCTTCAAGCCAATGTGATGTGGGAGCAGGAACCTGCACCTCCCAACCTGCTGTACAAGGTGGGGCCATCACAGCCTCCCCCGGGACAAGGCACAGCAACCGTGGCAGACAATGACAGGTCAGGAGCCAGGACAGGACTCCCGACACGGCCAGGGAAGAGGAAGAAAGGTCACTTGCACTGGGGAGAAGCAGGACCCAGGCAAGGAGGCAGCTCATGTCCTGTGGGGTCGGAGGCAGGAGTCAGTTTGGGTTGCAGGCCAGAGACAGCAGGGCGGGGCGGTGCAGGGACTAAGGCCGGGCAGGTAAGCAGCCAGGTAGCAGCGGGCATGTGCCCATGGTCCCACGGCAGAGCTGGCTGCTGAAGGGCTACAGGCAGAAGCATGAAGGGATCAAGCGCACATTCTAGAAAGCTCTCTCTGGCTGCATTCTGGAAGGTGGATCGGAAGGAAGCAGGAGTAGGGGCAGGCAGAGCCAGCTCCTGTGACAGTCCCAGAAGAACGGGGTGGCACGGGGCCAGAAGAGGGCTCAGGAACATGGGGTGCAACCGCCAGGCCTGACGACCAAGACTCGGGGGGAATCCAGGCAGACCCCATCTCTTCCGGCACCAAATGGGGGCTCCTAAAGGTGGGCTCCTAAAGGTGGGGTCCTAAAGGTGGGCTCCTAAAGGTGGGGTCCGGGGCTCTGGCGTCTCACAGCTTGTTTGATCATGGCCCTCAAGGATGTATGTGCAGAAACCGAGGGAGGTGCTAAGAAACTGGCCGCACACTGCATCCTTGCCACGCCACCATTACCGTACTTGATCAAAGCTTATCAGTCTGAAATGAACTGGGAGAAAATCTAAACTGGCCTTCAGCACAGAGAGTTTGGGAGGTGCTGCCACGAACTCGAGTGGCCCCACAGACAGGCTAGGCTAAGCCCCAAGTATAGCTGGGCTTGGACGGGGCGGGCGCCCCAGGACTGTGCGCTCACTTCTGGCTCCCATGTGGGATCGCTCTCAAGGAGGCTGCAGACCCCAGGGGCCTCTGCGAGAGAGCCAGGGTCACTGTGCACTGACGGGCAGATGCTCCCTTCTGCTGAGAAGGGGCCTGTCACTGCAGAGTGAGGCAAGATGACCAACGCCACGCTCTGACCCCCATTGTCAGCAGGAATGGCCTTGACATGCCCCTGCTTCCCCAGGTGGCCAGGGTCCCATCGCACGGGCAGAGGCCATCTACTCTCCTTGCTCCAGCAGCAGGCGTAGAAGCTGGCTTGTTGCCCCCACATGGAGTCACAGATCACATGGAGCCCACAGGGGGCAGGGGGAACACTCCTGTGGCTGGAGCAGCCGCAGAGCTCATATCTCCTTCTGCTGCCCACAGAAGCGTCAGCTCAACCAGGTGGTGCAAGGTTCACTACTGGCCGATTAACGAGCTTGGTTTCTGCAGCAGAGCAGGCAGGTTCACCATTTCTGCATTTCTGGAAGAACCTGGACTCCACCTGGCTGAGGACACTGCCCTCCAGGGATGCACGAGGTTACAGCAAGGTCTTACACGTGGCACTTGCTGAGTACAAGGACAGTGATACAGTTTGAACGTCCGTGCCCTCTCAATCTCATGGTGGAATGTGACACCTGGTGTTGGCAGTGGGGCCTGGTGGGAGGCGTCTGGGTCATGGAGGTGGTTCCCTCACCAATGGCTTGGTCCCTTCCCTGTGGTAGTGAGTGAGCTCTTGCTCTGTTAGTTCAGGACAGAGCTGGTGGTGTAAGGAGCGTGGCACCCCTCCCCTCTTGCTCCCTCTCTCGCCACGTGACACGCCGGCTCCCCGTGCCTCTCACCATAAGGAAAAGCTTCCTGAAGCCTCCCCAGAAGCTGAGCAGATGCTGCAGCCATGCTCGTACAGCCTGCTAAACCCTGAGCCAAATACACCTCTTTCCTTTATAAATTACCCAAGCCAGGGTGTTCCTTTATAGCAATGCAAAGATAAGGTCAGAAATAAGGGGCTATCCAGGAAGCCCGCCTTCTAGTAGGCACTCCGGAAACAAATATGGCAGGGAATTTAATTCTCAGGACATTTCCCACAGAAAAATCTTAGAGATGAAAACCTTGAGTTTTGCAGACCGCAGGGTCCCACAGACTGCTCCAGCAAGATGAGGAAAAGACATGTCACCACCACACTCAGGGCAGAGGTGTTGGGGAAGGAACGAAAAGGTGCAAACACAGGCCTAGAGTCACATGGCAGCGAATCTCTCAGGAGCAATGCTGGACACTGTAAGAGAGGAGAGCAAATTCCCCCAAAGCCTGCGAGGAAGTGGCTTCCACCTCCACCCTCCACCCTTCATCCAGAGAGAGGCCAGAAGGCAGCGGTATCCAGACATGCAGATCTCAAGTAGGTCCCTGCCAGGCTCATTCACACAGAGAAGTGCTGAGGGGTGTGCTCTACCGGACAAGGAAGACAGTGAGGCAAACGTGGGTTTGGGAAGGGGGCTGCGCTTGGGGGGAGCCCGGCAGGAGGGGGTGTCCTCAGGAGGGGCCTAGAAGGGATGGGTCCCAGAGGACACGAGGTGTACAGCACCTGCTCTGCCTGCTCCTCCAGACACGCCCGCTCCGGTAACCTGTCTGGTGGGGAGGGAGGGAGTGGGTGGTTCACAGACGTCTAAGGGAGATGATTGGTGACACCAAGGAAAGCGACATGCCGTCCCAGAAAGGGATGACAGGCACAGTGCACATGGTGACTCAGCGGCAGTGACGCTGACACAGCCCCACCCAGGTGACAAGTCCAGGCACACCACCCCAGGAGCCTCAGAAGGAAGGGCCGGGCACGAGGGCATGGCCGTGTGCTGGGACCACAGGGTAAGGAAGCCTAATTCTCAGCTTCCCTCTTCCGCTGTAGAAATTCATTTCTAAACCTCAGAAATTAAGAACAGCATTGAGAGAGACAGAGAGAGAGGAAAAAAAAAAAAAAAACAAGAAAACAGTAGACACAGCAACCTGAAAGGCTGAGTGGCGCCTCTGGCGGTGTGAGGAGGCTGGGATGGAGGGCTGCTCTTTTTTGGTCAAAGTCTCTCAAAATTTCCTCTAATATATAACACATAGCTTTGATTAAATAAAAATTTTTGTTTTTTAAAAAGGTGTAGGCTTGCGGCATTAATACTTGGGAACAGCCCCAGGCCTGCCCCTCTCATCTTTCAGTTTCAAACACCCTCTGCTGGGCCTTCCTCTAGGAATGTAAGGTGACGCCATGGACAGGAAAATGGCTAGATTTGTACACCATAACCCTCAGGATCCTAGGGTCACCATCCACTTCGTGAGTGCCACGAAACTCAAAAGTTAACAGCCTCTTACGGTTTTTTGTTTTTTTGTTTGTTTACTGAGACGGAGTCTCGCTCTGTCACCAGGCTGCAGTGCAGTGGCGCAATCTCGGCTCACTGCAACCTCCGCCTCCCAGGTTCAAGTGATTCTCCTGCCTCAGCCTCCCAAGTAGCTGGGATTACAGGCATGTGCCACCATGCCCAGCTAATTTTTGTATTTTTAGTAGAGACAGGGTTTCACCATGTCGGCCAGGATGGTCTTGATCTCTTGACCTCGTGATCCGCCGGCCTTGGCCTCCCAAAGTGCTGGGATTACAGGTGTGAGCCACCATGCCCGGGCCAACAGCCTCTTAACTTTTATTACTATTCACACTGAATCATTAGTGGAACATGTGTTCCTAGGAGATCTGCTGAAGCTCATCAGTGACAGGACCTGGTAACTCCAGAAGGGCCAAGAGTCTTCACCAAGAGGTGACGGCACTCACCGTGATAAACGGCAAAAAATGAGAGGCCTATGTATCCTGGTGAGCTGGCATCGTAGACATGCACCCGGCTACCCATGGACAGCAAGGCCCACACGCACACACTGTAAATAAAGTAACGCTTCTCTTCACTCTGCTGATGGTCCTGTTTCTTTGCCTGCCTCACGCATATTGCCAAGTGTGACCTCATGAAGAGCCGGGGATCTTGATGGGACTCTGGGGCCCATCTGCCTCGGACGCAGTACAGAGCCAGTTACACCGTCGCCAGGTGCTTGCCCGGAGTCCACGTGACTGTCCGTGGCTTAGCCACGGTCATGGCCACTGGGTCCAGCAGGGCCACCGGGCTTGGGTTCCAGCTGCTCTTTCCCCAGAGAAAGTGGTATCCATCACAGAGAAGGATGATTTAATAAACACACGGATAGCTGTGAGCAGAGTCATGGAACGAAAATCGATTTTCTGCAGCCTCGTGCAGGACTCCATTTCTCTTCTTTGCAAAGTGCCTTCATGAGTTAAGTTCTTAAAGGAAAAATGATCACAGCACACCTGGGATCAGCAAGCTGCCCAGACCTCTCCCTGGAAGATGCCACTCAGGGAGCCTGCTGGGGGCACCGGAAGCCAGGGATGGAACACAGAAGGACCAGCTCCTCCTCCCTCCCCTAGCTGCTCCTGATTCTCCACCATGGGGCTCCCTGCTGAAATAGGTGAGGAGCTGGGGAAAATGTGGAGCAGATGGGTGGGTGGAGGGGGGTGATGGGTGGGTGGAGGGGAGGATGGGTGGGGTGGAGGGGGGATGGGTGGGGTGGGGGGGATGGGTGGGGCAGAGGGAGGGATGGGTGAGGAGAGGGGGATGGGTGAGGGGAGGGGGGATGGGGGATGGGTGGGGGTGGAGGGGAGAATGGGTGGGGTGGAGGGAGGATGGAGGGATGGGTGAGGGGAGGGGGGATGGGTGGGGCGGAGGGAGGATGGGTGGGGTGGAGGGGGGATGGGTGGGGTGGAGGGGGGATGCGTGGGGTGGAGGGAGGGATGGGTGGGGCAGAGGGAGGGATGGGTGAGGGGAGGGGGGATGGGTGGGGCAGAGGGGAGGATGGGTGGGGTGGAGGGAGGATGGGGGATGGGTGGGGTGCAGGAAGGATGGAGGGATGGTGAGGGGAGGGGGGACGGGTGGGGCAGAGGAGAGGATGGGTGGGGTGGAGGGAGGATGGGGGGATGGGTGGGGTGGAGGGAAGGACGGGTGGGGCGGAGGAGAGGATGGGTGGGTGGGAGAGGCCGGAAACCCTCACCTCAGGGGGCTCCTCAAGGCTGGGCTGGGATGGCTCAGGGGAGAAGGTGAAGACCACTTGCCCTGAAGAGAACCAACATAAGGCACTTGCCACAAAAGCAGGTGCCAAGAGCAGCACATCTGTGAGCCCTGGTGCATGGAAGCCCACTCCCTGTGGCCCCAGCTCCTCCTGCTACCTGGGAAAAGTGCTCAGTGCCTGCCACTCACATTCTCTCGGTGAACAATGACGAGGCGGATGTTCTCTCTCCACACAGAACCGGGGCCGCCTTCCCCGACGGCAGTGGAAGAGCAAGCTGGCCGCAGGTGCAGGCAAGAGCCCCTCAAATGAAGACTCTCGCTGCAATAATGAAAGCCTAGGAGGCCCACGTCAAAAGAAATCCAGGCTGGGCGTGGTGGTGGCACCTGTAATCCCCGCACTTTGGGAAGCCGGGGTGGGTGGATCACCTGAGGTCAGGGGTTCGAGACCAGCCTGGCCGTCTCTACTAAAAATACAAAAAAAAAAAAAAATCAGCTGGGCGTGGTAGCACACACCAGTAATCCCAGCTACTCGTGGGGCTGAGGCAGGAGAACAGCTTGAACCCGGGAGGCGGAGGTTGCAGTGAGCCAAGATCGCGTCACGGCACTTCAGCCTGGGCGACAGAGCGAGACTCTGTCTCAAAAAAAAAAAAAAGAAAAAAAGAAAAAGACAAAAAAAATCCATGCCAATTCCACATGGGGCAAGGAGTAGTTTTCTTTATCACTAACCAAGAATTTTCCATTTGCAAAGAGAGAAAGGGTTTGTTTTCCAGGGATCAAAAAAGACCAGAATTAATTTTTCCCCTGCCTGGTTTCCTGAGACCCCGAGGGTGGGTGGGTGTGCACGCACACGTGTGTATGTGGATATTGCGTGTATTGTGTGCACCCGTGCCTATGCGTGTGAAAAATCAGTAGCTCTGAGCCTCTCCTCCGTCCATCACCTCACCTGACCCTCCAGCAGCCCTAGGAGTACAGTGAGCCAGACGCTGCCATCCCCCCTTTCTGGACGAGAAGTTCAGAGATGTTCGAGAACTCCTCCCACTCACAGTCCCGCCCACCCTTCTGGGTCAGTGAAGGGATTTCCCTGGGTGCCCCCAGTAGAGGCAGGGCAAAAGGGCCACCCTGCCCTTGACATGGCTTCCTGGAACCACAGGGTCCCTGGGCTTCCCATCCCAGCAGGTGACCCCTGCGAGTCCTTGAGGCCTCCAGCCTACCGCTTCCTAATGCTCACTCCTGTTTCCAGAGAAGACAGCGCTAGGGCTCACTCCCTCCGCCCTCATTGGAAGGCCTGAGCTCACTGGCGGTGCAGTGCTGGAGCTGCCAGAGTGAGATGCGCTCGGGGAGCAGATGACATGTGGATGGGGAGAGCAGCCCACCCACCAGGCTGCAGAGACAGGATCCTGTGGGCCCCGGCCGGGCCTACGTACCGCTGGCCGCATGCTGGCCTCCACCCAGTTACAAGAGGGAAGCGTGGGCCACCTCCAATGCTGTTTACAGGAAAGGGCTCAGGAACCACGGGGGAAGGGGATCATGGCATCCCTGTCTTCTGGTGGCCTGAAAAGGCTCCCTCTTTCTTAAAAAACATCGTCATCTGGCCGGGCACGGTGGCTCATGCCTGCAATCCCAGCACTTTGGGAGGCCAAGGCAGGCAGATTACCTGAGGTCAGGAGTTCAAGACCAGCCTGGCCAACATGGTGAAACCCCGTCTCTACTAAAAATTCAAAAATTAGACGGGCGTGGTAGCGTGTGCCTGTAGTCCCAGCTACTCGGGAGGCTGAGGCGGGAGACTCACTTGAACCTGGGAGGCGGAGGCTGCAGTGAGCCAAGATCGTGCCACTGCACTCCAACCTGGCCGACGGAGCGAGACTCTGTCTCAAAAAAAAAACAAAAAACAAAAAAATGAAACATCATCACCTTCCTTTGTGTTCCCACGTGCTCTGAGTGGGCACTGCCCTCTGGCAACTAACTATCTGGACACCAGGAGAGTCACCTGTACTTGACCATCCTGGGACACCCGATGTTGGCTGCTCCAGGAGCCCCAGCTGGGCTCAGGCTGGGGTTGGCCTGCTGCATGCCGGTCCCTCTCCACAGCAGCCGGTAGGGGGCCCTCGGCAAGGGACATCAAAGAGATGCTGGGAAGTTCTTGCAGAGCGGCCCAAATTTCTCTTGCCTTAGTTAAGCCACAGAAAGAAAGATCTCATTACTTGTTTTAGACTTAAAGATCCCTGTAAGTCACCCCAGAGTCTCTCCCAACAATCCTGTTCCTTCATCTTAACTCACACTTCATCTTCCCAACCTTTCATCATTTCCTCCAGGAAGAAAGCTATTAAACTCTGCAGCCCAAACCCCACTTTCCCCAGAAATGACTTGAACCTTCCAATTCTACTGCATTATCATAATGAGGGGTATAATTTCATAGGGAGCTTTTCGAAGTATAAAGAAGTTACCTGCTGGTGTCACCGTGTGAGGACTAGGAACAGAAGATGCTCTGGGTGTGTCAGGCCTTCCTGCTCCCCCAGGTCTCCAGGGCACGCCTCTTAGCTGTGCCGGCTTCTGAGAAAGCCCCGCCCCGGGGAACAAAAGAATGTGTTCTGGAAGACACTGGGAATCCCATGGGCTCTCCGGGACGGTTGCCCTCCCTGAAGTGTGAGGAGGAACCCAGGGGGGTGCATTTGGCCATGCTGGCGGCAGATCTTGCCGGAGCCTGGGGACTCAATGGGGCAGAGATGTCACCCCTTGCCTGGGTCTCTGGAGGGCGCTGCCCCATGGGCCTGGGGCAGGAGTGTGGTCACTGTGCTGGCCACACCTGGTCCCCGTGCTCACCCTCAGCATGAAGGCTGCCTCCCCGCCGCCCTGTGCAGGCTCCTGCCCCTCCCTCCTTTACAGGGCTTGTCCCACCCACGCTCCTTCAGCCTCTATGTCTCCACTCCCGCCTGGCCCAATCTCTGCAGGCACCATCTTTGTCCTCTGTCCCCTCCAGGCCTCTGCCCGCCTGTCCTCCCAGTGGCCCTGCGGCACTGCTGCCTCAGTGTCCTCACACCAGCTGTGCTCAGACTGGCGGGCCTCGGTGGAACCCAAACTCATCACCTGCTTCCCCCGTGGGCCCCTCGCTGCTCCTGAAGGCCCAACGCTCCTCCAGGATAGAAGCCCCCCGTCTGCCCCCTCGCCCTGCGGCCCACTCCCCAAGCCCTGCCTCTGGGACCAGCTTGCCTCCTCCATGCCCCTCGGTGCCACCTGTGGCTGAGAGGGCAGCACCCCGTGCCCAGCTGATTTGCCAACTCCACACCAGGCATGTGTTAGCTCCGAAAATGACGTGCACAGAGGCACAGGCAGGTCCCCTCCCCATAGAGCTTCCACCTGCATGCCCATGCCAGGCCCAGGTCAAGAAGAGGCAAGGTCCCAATGCGTCCCAGGACATGCGCCCCTAGGCTGGCTCGAGGGCCTGGCGTGGGCAGCCTGTCCTCCAGGCGGCTCTCAGCCCTGCTTCACTCAGGGGGTTTGCTATCCTCTTCCCCAGCTCTCCGACAAGGAAAGCTCTGCTCCCTCCTCACAGCTGAGCCCAGGTCCAAGCTCCCACGGCGCCCTTCCCTCTGAACCCTGCACATCACCACCCCATCCCCAACCTTCCTGCATTTACCCTGCGGTTCTTGCTAAAACACAAGGGCAGCGCCCACCCCCGCCACAGCAGCAGGGATTCAAATGCTCAGCTCAGGCGTGCCCTCCCCCGCTGAACTGAGAGTCCCCTTCTCTCTCTGCCGCTCCCACACAAGGACCCCTCTTCGGGGAGGCCTCATCCGGCAGTGAGCGCACCCACCATGGACCTGCCACATGCCCAGCCGTTGTCAATGGTGTCCTCTTTCCTGTTTCACGGTGTTGCATCAGAACATGGGAGGCAGGCATGTGGGCCTCCAAGAGCTTCTGTTCAAGAATGGTCCAAAGAGCTAATACCACATGGCCACACAAACCCCACACAGCAACACAAACCTGATCTCACAGCATGCATGACCCTGCAAACCCCACACTTTCACACATGCGGCAACCCGCACACAAAGGCACAATTCACTTCAGAGATTACTTTTCAATTGACCCAATTTTGTCTTTAAAACGTCTTGAAACAATAAAGACGGAGACAACGATCTTTACTTTGGCATTTCATGACATTCGCTGCTTCCAGTGAACACAGGATGAAAGAGAAACCTGCATGAAGCCATTAGCCTGTCGAAGGCTACTCAGCATTGCAAGATCAGTCCCATTTGACAGAGACATGGCCCACTGCCACGGGCCATTCTGTGAGCCAATGGGCAGGTTGAGGCCTGACGGACTCATTAAGTGGGTCGTGGGTGTGAGTTCACTAGTGACTCAAGACAGCAATGGACTGGCCCAAAAGGATGCTGGAACTCCAAATGAAAGCATGCAGAAAAGCATGTCTATCAGGACTGGGTGCACAAACATCCTGCCAGCCGGGAAACAGTCCTTCCATTCCTACCACGCACGAGGTGCTGGGCTGGGTGCAAAACCACGGCCTGAAACCCCCAGTAAGCACAACAAGGGGGCTTCACAGGTGAGGGGCCTCCAGCAGGAGTCTACACCCTCCTGGAGAGAATGGAGGAAGCGTCACCCGGGAAGCAGCTGGTGCTCTCTGTTTTCAGGCCAAAGGGAAGGGCTGGGTGGCCAGGAGTAAAGCAAAGCGATTCCACCCACCTGCCCCAAAGTCTTGGCAGACGGAACCTCATGGGAACACCCCTCAGCCTCCTGGAGGGGCTGAGACCTCATCGTCATTAATAATGTGGTTCTCTCAGGTAAGAAAAAACTAGAAATGATAAATCTCCATGTGCAAACCCCATCTTCTCTCCGCCTCCTTCCAGGTATAATTCTAAAGCTGCCATTGATCTTTAAAGCAACCTTTAATTACCCTGAGACCCCAAAGTCCAAACAGGCCAAGGCTCGAGCTAAGGAGTATTTGCTTTGAGGCCTCTCATGAAGCAAATGAAAGGGACTCCAGGGGTCTACAGCCAGAGAGGCTGGGCACACCCTGGCACCAGCTTCCAAGGCCAGGGGACGGGTGAGGAGGGAGGCCTCGCCGCTGCTTCTGCGCAGTGAAGCCCGCCTGGGTCTCTGCAGAGCACAGGGCTTTTGCTGCTGTTGTCTTTCCTACTCTGTAAATCACAGATGCCCAAGAGAACCTGTGATGTCTTTATTGCTTGTCTCCTTATCAAAGATCCCTGAAGTCTGAGGCTAGTAGCATTTAGGGCGGCCTCCTAAGGGCAGTGGATGACTTCCAGACTCATCAGGTGGCCATACATGGGCTGAGACCACCTCCAAGTAGGGGCTGGGCCCAGGGGACCAGGTGGCCAGCTTGGAGGGGCTCAAAGGTCACAGACTGGAATTTGGTCCACTGTGCACACAGATCCTCACAGGTTACTCAGAAATGACCACACTCACCCCCTCCTCTGTGATGGGACACTGAGGACCCTGGAAAGAAGCCCAGGCCCATGAATGAAATGTGGCCCTTATGTCATCTACAGGCAGTACAGGGCAGTTCGGGAAACCTCGTCATGGTGGCTCAGCCAAAGGGAATGCACAGCCAGCCTCGATGGCACTTTGTGCAGCCTAGGAGCTGGGGTGACCTGCAGAGTCCACCCACCTCTCTCTTCCCACAGCCCCTCTGACCCTCTCACACTCTCATCCCCAGCTCCTCATCCCCAGTGCCCCTCATGTGTTACCGGGGAAGCATCTGGTAACTAAGTCTCCACCAGATGAGCAGGGCACGCCTCTTGCCTTGAGGGCCATGGGCCTGTGTGCTCTGTGTTGAGTGATGTGTTTGCACATGTGCATGTCAGCGAGCTGAGGGGACACCTAAAGGCTGGATGCGGTGGGGACACCTGAGGGGCAGGCACGGCAGGACACCCGAGGGGCGGGCGCAGTGCGACATCCTAGAAGAAGGGCAGAGAACCCAGAGCCCAGCATTCTGAGCTCCAGCTCCAAGCCACGAACCTCACAAAGCAGCCGAATCCCCACAACCATCCTTAACGTGGGAATTAACCCTAGTGAGAAAACCATGTTTACACTTATTGAAAAGAACATGCAAAATACAAAAAAAAAAAAAATTTTTTTCAAACAAGAAAATGAAATATCCATAACTCTACTAATGAAAACTAAGTCAGGCTAGCACCGTGGTTTGTTTCTGTTCGGTCTTTCTGTCCAGGCGTGGAATAGAAGCAAATCTGGGATCATTTTTATCTGTATTACATATGTCGATATATACAATTTCAGATCATGCTTTTCCTCCACATAGAAACGCAATGAAAACATTTTCTCGTTTCAGTAAATATTACTTGAAGATGTAATTTTTGGTAGTTATGAAACATTATAACCAGCCATGTACCATAACTTAGGTAACTGTACCCCAAGAGCTGGATATGCAGGCTGCTGCCAATTTGTTTTTCCATAATTATAAACAAGGAGAATTACTGGATCGAGGAAAGGCTCTTGATATAAATTATTAATAGCTCTCCAGAAACGCTGTGTATCACACCCCTCATCAGAATGAAACAGCATGCCTGCTTTACGCCAACTTCATCCACTTCCAGGAGGCCCCTCGCTAAAAGCGGTGCTTATTTGAGAGAGCATTTGCTTCCATTTTCGATTCTTTACTAATGATTGGAAGAAACACTTACATTTTCTGGATAGCTACATAAATTCTCATGTGGGTTTCTGACTGTTCCGATTGTCCTCATCCATTTTCTATGAGGACATTTTCTTTTTATTAGTTATTTGTGTGAGTTCTCTGCATATTAAGGATATAAGCTATGTTGTGAATGAAGAACTTTGTCAACTGCCTTTGAATTTTGTTTATGATGTTTCTGGTAGACGGATATTTCCAGCTTCTATGTTGTGCTTAAAACGTGCCACTCTAGAGTGAACTGGCATTTTCTTGGGCTTGGCACCTGGGGCTCTCTGGCCACATTAAGTTAACTTGTTAGCATAGAGTTTTTCAGACATAAAAGTAAAGTAAATTCTAGACCTAAATGAGTGAGAGGGTGAGCTGGGGTCAGGAATTTTCAGAGGAGACCTGCTTTTATTCCTCTTCCCTTCAGAGCTAAGCCTCAGGCAAGCATGAACCTACGAGGGCCATTTTGTCTGTCTGTCCTGGTTCACTTGCTTGGGTTCAGGGGTCCTGACGTAGGCAAAGGGTCTCTGACTCACATCCACCTGCTCCAGCCCCAGGCCTTCTCCCCTGCCCTCTGCCAGGCTGCTTACACTGGGGACCTGGTCCCAGAGCAGGAAGCAGCAGACACCTTCAGGGCAAACACTAGTTCTAGGGCTGGCTTACTCTTCTCAAGAGCCCATGAACTTAAAAAGCATTTTGTTAATATCCATGTTGTGTGTGCGTGTGTGTGTGCATGCAGACTGTATGGGGAGAGGACAAGGAGCTTTCGCTGAACATTTGTTCATCATGTTACAAAAACCGAAGAAATCGTCCTGATCTCAGTGGGGCTGTCTCTAGCATTTCCCTAGGTACTGGTGGTTGTTGATTTAAAATGTTCTTAACATGTTAATAAAGTATTATTTTAGTTCTACTTAAGGGCAGAATTTTTTTTCTTTTCATTAAACTCAGGAAAAGCTACTGAATCTCTTAAGGTATCATGTGATTGAGGGCCTCTGGTTTATTGATAGGATATTTTTATTAATAGTGCAAGCCGGACAGAGTTACAGGTGTGCTGGCCTGATCTCTGAGGCTAACTCTAGGCTGGCATCCAGGAGCATGGCTACGTTCCAGTGGTATTTTTATGGGATATTTTTTATTTTATAATATTGATGAAGGCGGGCCTCATGAATGGGATGGGTGCCATGAAGGAGGCTGATGGGAGCGCCCAGCCCTCTTGCCCTCCTACCTTCCACCACATAAAGATGCAGTAACGAGGCGCCCTGGACAGACACCAGAGGCCGACGCCTTGATCTTGAACTTCCAGTCTCCAGAACAGTGAGAAATACATTTTCATTGTTTATAAATTACCCAGTCTAGGCCTGGCACGATGGCTCATGCCTGTAATCCCAGCATTTTGGGAGGCTGAGGCGGGCGGATTATGAGGTCAGGAGTTCGAGACCAGCCTGGCCAACATAGTGAAACCCTGTCTCTACTAAAAATACAAAAATTAGCCGGGCGTGCTGCCACGCGCCTGTAGTCCCAGCTACTCAGGAGGCTGAGGCAGAAGAATCACTTGAACCCGGGAGGCGGAGGCTGCAGCGAGCCGAGATCGCCCCACTGTACACCAGCCCGGGTGACAGTGTGAGACTTCGTCTCAAAAAAAAAAAAAAATTACTCAGTCTAAGGTAGTTTGTTATAACAGCAGGAATGGACTAAGACACTCCATATATGTGGAGAGAGAAACTGGCAGATGTGGGATCCTGCACAGAAGTCACTGATGATTCAGCTGAGACAGGGTGCTGGGAGCCATGTGTCCTGGTGGCCAGCTCTGTGAGACGGAGTGCCAAGCCTGCTGCTTCTTTCCAGCGGGGCAGGTCACACAGCATAAGGATTTTTGAAACTGTGAACAAATTTACTAGGAAGACATTTTCTGGCCTTAGAATCATTTAAAACCAAGACTTTTGGCAATGTTTGGATTTACTCCCAAATTATAAGTCTATTCAAGTTTTATTTTATTTTATTTTGAGATGGAGTCTTGCTGTCGCCAGGCTGGACTGCAGTGGTGCAGTCTCGGCTCACTGCAACCTCTGCCTCCCTGGTTCAAACGATTCTCCTGCCTCAGCCTCCCAAGTAGCTGGGATTACAGGCATGCACCACCACACCTGGCTAATTTTTGTATTTTTAGTAGAGATGGGGTTTCACCACGTTGGCCAGGATGGTCTCAATCTCCTGACCTCATGATCACGCACCTCGGCCTTCCAAAGTGCTGGGATTACAGGCGTGAGCCACCGCACCTGGCCAGGTTGGGCTTTTTTTAAAGCTTATCTTGAGGCAAGTTTAGCATTTTTAAAATGTGTGTGTGTGCGTGTGTGTGTGTGTGTAAATTCCTCTTTCCTAACACAGAGGAGGACTATGTTTTCAGCCATCTATCTCGGTCCTCCTTGCTGGAGGTCTGCCTATTTCACTAACATTTCCAACTGCCCCTCTAAGATGTACTTAGGAATTCTACATAAAAACCCTGTCTTCTAATCTATTCATTTGCTTTTACTCATTCATTCTTTTATTGCCTTTATCATAAGTTGTCTTTATTTTTCTATTTTTAACTTCTTGGTTAAAGGCTTAGTTTACTTGTTTTAATGTTTTTAATTAATAAAAGCATTGCATCTTTGAATCTGTTTGCAAGCCCAGCACTGGCACATTCCTTGTGCTTTGGAACATCCTTCTGTAATTACAGGGTCATTTCCACTGTGACCCACATTATTTTGAAGGGGGTTCTTTAACATCCAAATGCTTGGTTTTTCATTTTAACTTTATTATGATCTAATTTTAAAGTATTATGCTCAGTGAACAAAGTTTATGTCATTGCTGTTTTTTTATTTTGGAAATGTTTATGGCCTAGGTTGGGTGATTACTTTTTGTAAGTATTCCATAAATACTTAGAAAGAAGATGCATTCTTTGTTGGTACAAATTCCACCCAGAACTCCCAAACCACTCCTTTTTTATGCCATTCAGATTCACAATCCACCTTATTTTTTATGTATTTTTTTTGAGACGGAGTCTCGCTCTGTCGCCCCGGCTGGGGTGCAGTGGTGTCATCTCGGCTCACTGCAACCTCAGCCTCCCAGGTTCAAGTGATTCTCTTACCTCAGCTTCCCCAGTAGCTGGCATTATAGGCGCCCACCAGCATGCCCAGCTAATTTTTGTATTTTTGGTAGAGACAAGGTTTCACTATGTTGGTCAGGCTGGTCTCGAACTCCTAACCTCAGGTGATCCGCCCGCCTCTGCCTCCCAAAGTGCTGGAATTACAGGCAAGAGCCATCGTGCTCAGCCCCCACCTTATTTTTAATCCAACTAAATACGCTTAAACTTTCCTCCTATGGTTGCTTCACTGAATATCTTTGTATGTTTTATACAGTTTTAAATTCAAGTTTAATACAAAGACAGGAAAGTGCACAGATCACAGCCTCTACAAGGAGGCTTCCGACGGAGCTGGCGCTGGGCTCCTGTGCTCCCGGGAGCGTCCTGCTTTCCTCGCTCCTGCGGCCGCTGCCAGACCCTTGTTGGGAGAAGGCCAAGGTGTGGGGCAACTCTCCCTGCTCGATCCCACGGTGTGGGGCGACTCTCCCTGCTCGATGCCACGGTGTGGGGTGACTCTCCCTGCTCGATGCCACGGTGTGGGGTGACTCTCCCTGCTCGATCCCACGGTGTGGAGTGACTCCCTGCTCTACCCAGTGTTTTCTTCTTGAAATCCGAGGACACAATTGTTCCTGCTTCCTCCATGCGCCATCCTGCCCCGTCCCTGCTCGTCTTTTCATATTGCTCATGGCGCTTATGTTCTAGCTGCCAATCCACCCGTGGTGCCAAGTTTACCAAATCACTTCACGTTGCAGAGCAGGCTGTTACAAATCCACTGTTACGGGAAGGCCACCCCATCCTCTCTTTGCCTCGCTCCCCAACTGGCTCCCCTCTCCCCCATCTATCACTTCTATTCCCTGGTCCCTGCCCACCTGCCGACCCCCGCAGAGCAGTCCCTTCATGCACCTGCCCCTCCCGACTCGCCCTGCCCCTCGAGAGCAGAACCTGACAGCACAGGGCCTGGCTCAGGGCGAGGGTTCCAGGGGCATTCAGTGAAGGAATGAACAGACCAGCTGAGACTGTGAAGCCTACGGTCACAAAGCCAGACTGAGCCCCTCAACCTAGGCACTGCACACACCTGTGTGTGTTTGGCTTCCCCACTGAGCAGCTGGCAGATTCACACAACTCAGTCCCAGAGCCAAAGGGGACAAAGGTGAAGGCTCCCAGGCTGGGCAGCTCGGGCTGGCACCTGCTGGTCCTTCCCATGCAGCCCACCCAGCATCTGGGGCTCCCACAGAGATGCAGGGCCCAGGGCCAGGCGGCCACAGACTGCCCGGAGCATGCTTCCAGAGCAAGGGCCCCAGCCTTTCACGATGCCGCTCTGCTGCCTCCTCGCTGCCTGCACCAGCCTCCCAGGGCAGGCAGCCACCATGCTGGAGGAAGCTGCTTCTCCTAACGAGGCTGTCCACACATCAACATCAGGCAGTGGCGCACTCACTGATCAGACATTTACAGACGTCTCAGCTGCCGAGGCCTCCTCAGATGAGGTTCCTGACTTCATGGAGGTGCCACACTCTGTTCACCATAAAATTAACTGCTTTTTCTACTTAGAAAAACAACTCTGCCAACTGCCGTCCCCACTGTGTCTAAGCAGATTGCTTACTTTAAAACTAAAAACAACGGTCCCAGCTCCTGGCAGGTGGTGGAGCTTCCAGCCTCACAAGGCATTCCCACTTCTGGTGGGCACTCCTGGAAGCTGGCAGAGCACAATCGATCCTGCGTGGGCGGCCCCCTCTCAGCCAAGCCCAGGGTGAGTGCAGTGGGGCTCCAAGGAGGGGAAGCTGGCGAGGATGGGGGCCGGCGGGGAGAGGGCGGCCTGCAGGGGGGTTAGCAGTTGGACCCCCAGTCCCCTGGGAAGCCAAACTGAGAGGTTTAGACTTGGGGGGTAAAATGGATAAATGAAGATTTTCCGGGATAGCTTATTTTCTAATTTTACAATGCCGTGCTTATTCATCAGGAAAAGATCCCAGTAATGCCGACATCAGGCACTTAAACTACATCCCCAGCCGGTCAGAATGGGCACAGGACATGGCTCAGTTCTGGTTTAGCGCTCGTGTCCGAGCAATGGTGGCCACAGAAGGTTTCCGCGTGGGTCATGACATGCTGGAGCTGGCCTTTCTAGCACTCACCGTGCCACGTGAGCCTGAGGAGGGTCTGCAGGCCCAATCAGCAGGGGCGGGTGGCAGGTTCCTAACGGAGGGGACAGCGGATCCCAAGGGAAAGCAGGGTCCCTGCTCACCTCACCCCTGCTGGGCCCCAGTGTCCTCTTACTGTAAAATGACCCACAGAGGGCAAGGACGGGGTAGAGGGCACCAAGCGGGCACCGGGGGACACACAACTTTCCACACAACGGTGCTCCTTTCACCCCCAAGACCCTACGAAAGTCTGGTGGGAGAGTGGCAGATGGAAGGCAGAGTCCATGCTGTGGGCACTGAGGCTGGAATCTCAGTGGCTGCAGAGGCGGGGCAGGGCTCAGCGGAGAGGCCCCACTGGACATCAACATGTGGAGCCGGGGGTGGGGTGGTGGGGGGCATTAGGAAACGCCCAGGGCAGGGCTGTGGAGCCACATACATACAGCCTGCGAATTAGCAATGCAGATGGCATGGGGCATGTGCCTGAGGGCAACCACCCCTCCTGAGGACCAGCAAGCTCTGGCAGGGGAGGTGGCAAATCCTCCAGAGACGCACACACCTCCTGGGGCCCAGCGCTCAGGACAGGGCCAACGTTCACTCCAGAAGGTGCCGCCATCCAGGGGCCAGGAGGCCCAGAGTGCAGCCCCAATCCCAGCTGTGCCCCTCTCCGCCCCACCTCACCTCACCCCGCCCCGCCCCATCACTCCCTGCTCCCCGAGCCCTGCCCAGCAGGCCCTGGAGGTGGCTCACAGATGGGAAGGAAGCAAACCACGCCCGCATGAGGCTCAAAGGCCAAGGGGACCTAGGACACAGGCAGCGCCCTCACCTTCCCCGCCTGCCCAAGTTTTCGGGAATTAAGGGGCAGCGTGACCCATCGCCCCCTCCCTGGCCCCTGAACTGCTTGGCTCTGCTGTTTAACAACAGGAGGGTCTCTGCCTTTCTTCTGGGAATCAGAAAAGGATTCTGTTCCTGTGGAAAAATGACTTAAAGCAACACATCATTTCCCAAGGGACAAATCACAAGGCTGCAATGAATGAAGGCTTTTAAAGCCACTTTCCACCAACGTTCCACTGTTGGGGAATCATGTTCTGGGCCCGACTCGCTCAGGTGGCCTCCCATGGATGCGGAAGCGTCTTCCTAAAATGTCACAACTGCACACACACATTCCCCGTGCTCACCAGGACTCCTCAGGTTTGTAACTTCTGTTTCTCACCTCCTTTCCCATTGGGTTCAGTGCCCACAACACATTGTGGCACTCACAGCATTCTCTCCATCCAACCCCTCACTCACAGCATTCTCTCCATCCAACCCCTATGGCAGCAAAGAACCAACTTCCTCTTCCTCTAAAGGAAGAAAGTCAATCTCATGGCTCCTCTGCCAGCGCCTCCTCCCGGTTCCCCACTCAAGCCACAGGGGCCCCACAGGCTCTCAGAGTCTGCACTCCACCCCGCACCCCGCACCCCACACCCTGGCCGTGTGGCTTTGCCTGACTCCTGTCCTCCCTTCATCTCAAGTTAAGTAGGCCGGGCTCAGAGAAGGCTGGCCAAACATTTGAATCAGCTGCCCACGCTGCACCCTCTAATAGCAGCAGAGCAATGTCTCCGGCCCAACAGCAAACACACTGTATCCCTCACAGAAAAGCCCAATGAGCTGCGGCAGGGTGAGGAATGAGGGCACCTTGTCATTTGCATCTGTCAAGGCTGCCATCAATTCCGTTTCTTGGTCCAAGTCTGCCCCTGCCAGTGGCCCCTGGATGGGACCACCACATGACAGGGTGGTAGGAGGCCCACTGCCCACCCAACACCACCCTCTCATGACCCACCTCCCCCAGACCTAGCTCAGGCACCCTGGCATCCACAGCTGTCCCTATCTCCTGTCCTTCACCCTGAGGGACTCATGGCCTGCTTCAGCCTCCAGGGCCGGAGTGACACTTCTGCACGTACTCACAACAGGAAGAAACCCCGCCCACAAGCTCCCACGGCCAGTGTCTGGTCCGCCTCGAGGCACCTTGTGACACTGTCCCTATTTGGGAGCAGACAGAAGAAATGGAGTCGTCAATGGAGGCACAGCCTTTTGCTGAAGGTCAATCATCTCTTTACTGTTCTCTCTCCCCAACCAGAATGTGCTCAGGGTCCATTCCTCGCATATGTGTGGCTCAGAGTCTGCCCAGAGTGGGGCCCAGGGCGATTTCCGGAGACGATGAGACATGGTCTGTTGTTAGCACGGGCCTGAGCACAGTGCCCTGCAGCTTCAGGCACACCCCGAGTCCTCTCCCACCCCACCTCCCACCACCAGGCATGGCTGACCCAGGAGGGCAGCAATGTCCACCCAGGGCCTCCAGGGAACAGAGCTCCCCAGCCAGCCAGTCACAGACACCACCGAGGCAGGAACACCCAAGCTCCATGGCCAGCCCAGTGACTGACTCTCAGCAGCCAGCCACCTTCATTTGGAGAGCAAGTCCCCTGGGAGGCTCTCCGGGAGGCAGCATACAGTTGTGTGTGCTGGCCGGTGGGAACCAACCACTCTGGGCACCGTCCTACCAGGAGTGGCCGCTGTGCACCAGAGAGGCTGGGCCCTTCTCCCTACAGGTAAGTGGCCAAGCCAGTGGGTGGCCACTGCCTGCCCAGCCAGCACTGCTCTCTGCACAGATGGAGAGCCCCCTGTGGAGGACAGCAGGAGGCTCGCCAGGAGACCGCAGTCTAGGCCCCATTCATTCCATCTTACTTGGTGACACAGCAAGTCATGGCCCCTCTTATCGCCTCCACATTCCCCTGTGCAAAGTGACGAGTGGGCCAGATGGGCCAGGAGGCCCCAGCCCCAGCAGCCTTGCATCAGCCGGGCAGAGGGGCAGGCCAGATGCGCCCTACTCACTTACAGACCATGGCTGGGAGAGGCAAGGCAGGCGTGTGTCTGAGACTGAGATGCCAATCACTGCCTCGATGCTCCCCGCAGGGCACAACCGAGCCCCACACTGACAAAAAGGCAGGAGCTAAGTGAGCAGAAGGAGCATCTTGTCCCATCCACCCGCGAACACCCGGGCTGGGTTCCACCTGCTGGGCCAGGATCTGTTGGCAGCTCTTGGCCTCGGTATGGCCCTCACCTGTCTGGTCTCTCCTGGGGCCGAGATGAAGCGGGGCGGCAGGAGCTCCCTGGCTCCTCCCAAGGCCCTCGGAAGGAATAGGGATGCTTGGAGCCTCTGCCAAGCACAGAGCTGGGGAACAACAGGCTGCCAGCTGTGCAGAGCACTGCCCTGGGGACCTAGGTCCGTCCCTTTATCTGAGAGACGAGAGCCTCGAGAAGGGAGAGTGGTGAAGGGTGGCTGACCCCAGCTGGCTGGTGCAGAGCTTGGTCTGCTTCCCACTGCTGGGGTCTTCCTTGCTGCACCCAGAGCCCTCTGCTGGGTGAACACTGGGACACTGGGCAGAAGGACTTCCCAGCCCGCACCTTGGGGAACAGTGGGTATCACCCCATGAAGGGGCCAACAGTCCACAGTGTGCCCGGGACGCCTCACAGAGGAACACGTGGGGTGGGTCGGGGCTGGACACTAGTCCACAGGGAGTCCCACAGGTCAAGCACGGAGCCTAGCAGGGCGTGCCTCTGACGCGTGGGATGCGAGGAGGGCTCTCCTGCTGTCGCCAGGGACTAGCTTAGTGAGGCTGAACAATGTGCCCCCAGTCACAGAGCTTCCAGTGGCCTGGCTGGAAGGCACCCCAGTCTGTGTGATTTCTTGCCCAGCCCTGTCCCTAAAGCATCACAGTCCACATGCTGTAAAGAGCGTTCCAGGGACCAGAGGTCACGAGCCGCACACTGCAGGGGTCGTGCTGCTGAGGGGCACGCTGGCCCAGGGAAGGTTCTGCAGGGAGCTTGTCACACAGCCACATCTAATAACTCATAACGTGGGCAGCGTTTCCACTGCTGTGACCACGTGACCACTGCCAGGCTCATCTCCTCAGCTGGACGAGCTTTCAACCAGCAGGAGGTCAGCGGCGAAACGCAGGCAGCGCTTCTCAAAACTCTTCCACAAATAACCCTGTGAACTAAAATGTAATAAACCTCTCTCCTAGTAGAAAATCAAACTTGGGTTCTTTTGAAAAGACATTTACTTACTTGAAAATCTTTTTCTTCTAGTATTTCCTTCCTCCATCTCACGAGAAAAGCAGCGCACACATACAAGTGGAAATGAGAAAAGCCGTCCGGTTCAGACTAAAAGAGAAAAAATAACCAAGAGAGAAAATGTAACGCGTGACCCATTAACATCACTGCGAGGTTATCTGCGACAGTCAGGGTTTATCTAGTCAGGGTTCAGAGAAAACCAAAGCTTGTGTTGACTCACTTTTACTTAATGCCTTAATTTCAAACTTCTCATTCCATTAAAACAAACACCATTTTCTCTTTAAGTTCCAGCAGCCTGATAAATAGCATGTGAACAGCAGACCAAGCTTCAGACAGCCTCAGAAGCGGTTGTTCATTCTTCTCTCTTGCGCAGACAATAGCCAAAAAGGATGAGACAAATTCAACGTGTGCTGGTGCCACGCCAGGCACAGAGTCTACTCCTCACAAAGGGCGCGTGAGGGAGGCCTCCTCCCACTCCACAGATGAGGAAACAAGGCTGAGCCCAGTCAAGCCGGAGATCAGGCACTGGGCCTGGGACCACAATCCGGTCCTGGTCTCCCTGGGAAATGAACAGGGAAATGATGCTACTCGGAAGCCACGGACGCGGAAGGACACGGCTCATACCCCTCAAATCACCACCGATGTCTCTCCTCACTGTCATCAAACAAGCCTTCCCTGCTCCCCCTTCTTGAGATATCTACCCCTTACTCATCCCGGAAACCCAGGACCACTGTCAGCTCCCAGAGGCCCTCCCACACCGAGGCTCGGGGCTTGCACACCTTGGGGCTATGGTGTTAGTTCAAGCACGCACGGCCAACTGCAAAGACTGAGGGTTCCCCAAACTCCAGTTCTTGGGGTGCTACCTTCTCTGCCTTGCCCATGCAACATCTATAGGACTACTGTCAGTGGTTCATTAAGTAAACAAATCAAATGCACAGTGCATTAGATGGTGATGTGCTATAGAGAAAACAAGGCAAAGACTGGGACGAGGAACAGCAAAGGGGTTTGTGTGTGAAGAGGGGGATGCCACTTCAGTACAACAGTCAATCGCCTAAGGTGACAGATGAGCAAACGTCCAAAGAGAAAAAAGGCGTTTATTATTATTATTTTCTTTATTGAGACGGAATTTCGCTCTGTTGCCCAGGCTGGAGGGTAGTAGTGTGATCTTGGCTCACTGCAACCTCCGCCTCCTGGTTTCAAGCAATGTTCCTGTCTCAGTCTCCCGAGTAGCTGGGATTACAGACGTGCGCCACCACACCGGGCTAATTTTGTATTTTTAGTAGAGACGGGGTTTCACCATGTTGGCCAGGCTGGTCTCGAACTCCTGACCTCAGGTGATCCACTCGCCTCAGCCTCCCAAAGTGCTGGGATTACAAGTGTGAGCCACCGTGCCTGGCCAGAAAAGGCATTTAGACACATGGCAGAGAAACATTCCAGGTAAAAGCAACAGGAAACACAGAGACCCTGTGGTTAGAAGCTGCTTGGAATGTTCCAAAAGCGAGGAGACCAGCACAGCTACCGCAGAGCGAGGCAAGCAGAGGCAAGCAATGGCAGGAACATGTGGGGTACAGATCCTCGGGGCTCTGAGCAGGGAAAAATGCAGGCTTCAGAAGCATCCCTCCGACTGTCACTCTGAGAATGGATGGCACATGGCTGGGTGGGGAGAGGTGGAACCAGGAGAACCAGGAGGCAGGTTAGGGGACCACGGTCATCAGAAATTCAAGAGGGGCTAGTGACTTGGGCCAAGACGAAGCAGGGAAGCTTGTGGGAAGACAAATTCGAGATGTATTTTGAAGGTTGTGCAGAAAAAACACACCAACGCGTATGAGAGATCTGGGGTAGGACAGAAAGGAACCAAGAGCCACTCTGACACTATGGGCCTCAACAACTGGAAGGGCGAAGTTGCCAGTTCCTAAGATGGGGAAAGGTTTATGGAAAAGGCTGTAGGAGACTGTTTTGGTGGGAAGGCCGCGAGTTGTTCTTTGGAACTGCCAAGTTTAAGACACTTGGGGATCCTGGTGGAGATGTCAGGGAGGCACCTGGACACACAAGCCCCGAGAGTGGCTAGTGATTCGGGCCAGAAATAAACACCAAGGACTGAACGACCCACAGGAATGACCAGCGAGCTGGGGCCAGACCACAGAACATGAAGAGGGTGCATATTCTAAGAGTTCCTGGATACAGTGCCCTGCATACGTCCACTAAATAAAGTTCATCAACAGCGTTGTTCGAGTTTCCTATGAATCCTGACTGGTTTTTTTTGTCTGCTTATAATCTATCAATAACTGACAGGTATGCTTCAAAACTCCCATTATGAGAGTGAGTGTATGTCTTTCTCCTTATGGTTTTGCCAATCTTTGTTTAGTGTGTTTGGAAGCTATGTTATCAGGAACATATAAATTCAAAATTGTTTTCTCTTCCTGGTGTACTAAACAGTATAAATACTTATGACCTCTAACCTCACACAGGGCTTTTGCTCTGAAGTCTCTAGTCAGGAGGAAGGAGTCTAATATGACTACAACTACCTATCAGTTTTTGTTTGGTAATGTATTTTAAACAGCTCTCCTGAGGTATAACTCTCATACAATAAACTTTACATATTTCAGGCTGGGTGCAGTGGCTCACGCCTGTAATTCCAGCACTTTGAGAGGCCGAGGCGGGCGGATCACAAGGTCAGGAGATCAAGACCATCCTGGCTAACACGGTGAAACCCCGACTCTACTAAAAATACAAAAAATTAGCTGGGCATGGTGGCGGGTGCCTGTAGTCCCAGCTACTCGGCAGGCTGAGGCAGGAGAATGGCATGAACCTGGGAGGCAGAGCTTGCAGTGAGCCGAGATCGAGCCACTGCACTCCAGCTTGGGTGACAGAGCGAGACTCCGTCTCAAAAAACAAAAAACAAAACAAAACAAAACATGTTTACATATTTCAAGTTTATAATTTGATAAGTTTTGATATACGCATATAGCTGGGAAAACACCATCACAACCGAGGTAGTGGACATATCTATGGCTCCAAAAGTTTCTTTGTGCCCATTTGTAAATCCTCCCTTCGAGCTCTCCCAGTCCCAGAAAATCACTGACTTACTTGTGTCACTATACATTAGCTTACATTTCCAATATTTTCAAATAAAGGGAATCATATAATACACATTTGGTTTTGGTCTGGCTTTTCCACGCAGGGTGATTACCTTAGATTCATCCATGACGCTGCGCGGACTAATAGATCATTTCTATACATGCTGAGCAGCACCCACTGCATGGATATACCACAATTTGTTTATCCATTCATCTGCTGATGGACTGAATTGTTTCTAGTTTGGGGCTACTATGCAGAGAGATGCCATGAACATTTGTGTACTCCTCTTTGAATGGACATAGGCTTTCATTTTGCTTGGATAAATACTTAGGAATAGAACAGCTGGATCATATGGTAGGAGTATATTTACCTTTTGAAAAAACTGCCACTAGTTTTGATATAAACCTTTTATCAAATACATGCTTTGCAAATGTTTTCTCCCCATGCCTCCTCTTTTCATCCGCTTAATAGTGACTTTTGAAGATCGTGGGTTTCAAATTTTGGTGAGGGTCAACCTAGTACTTTGTTCTTTTACAGATCATGCTGTTGGTGTCTTATCTAAAAAATCATTGCCTAACTCAAGGGCATAAAGGTTTTCTTCTAGAAGGTTTATAAAGTTTTACTTTAGATCTATAATCCATTTTGAGTTAATTTTTGTATATGGTAAAAAGTATGGAAGTTCATTTGTATGCACATGGATATCCAATAGTTCCAGCAATTTGCTGAAAGACTAAACTTCAGCTAGTGCTAGTCCTCACTTGTGTCTTCTTTCTCAAGGCTGTTCTGGCTATTCCAAATCTTCGGCATTTCTGTGTAAGTTTTAGAACCTGTTTTGTCAATTTTTACAGAAAAGCTTGCTGGGATTTCTGACTCATGACCATAGCATAGCTCTTAATCAGTCTTCTGACTCATGACCATGATATAGCTCTTCGTTTAATCAGATCTTCTTTCTCTTCACCAGTGTTTTATGGTTTTCTCACTACAGGTCTATTATATCTGTTTTTAGATTTTCCCTAACAGGTTCATATTTTTGATGATATTGAAAATAGGGTCCTGAAAACCTCGATTTCTGCTTTTTGGTAGTTGTTGGGTTCCCCTCTATTCTTTATTTCCTTATATTTCTCTCATAACTAGCACAGCACTGGGTTTTTAAACTCCAGCCATGCTTTCTAACCAAAGAGCTTGGTCCCTGCTGGCTGTGACTCCTGATACATTCAGGTTAATTCACATGCTCTCATTTCGAAGTTTCCAACTGTTCTACTTTTTCTAGCATTTGTCTTTCTGGCCTACATGTGGACTAATCTACTTCCCTCTACATTCTAATGCCCTAACCCCAATGAATCTGGAAGTTACTGAATTGTTTCTATTATTTTAATAGGCCCTCTACAAATTTTAACATGTATATTTAACTTAATGATCTAAAATGAATTGTTATCTTTATCCTCCTCCCAAACAATACAAAAAATTAAGAATATTTTAATTCTAGTCATACCAGCACCACACACTGACCTAATCTTCCCTAGCTATGTACTCATGGTTTCCAGAATTTCAGTTCTATTGTGACTTTTGTTTTTTGTTTTGTTGTGTTTTTTGAGATGGAGTCTCGCTCTGTCGCCAGACTGGAGTGCAGGGGCACGATCTCAGCTCACTGAAACCTCCTCCCGGGTTGTAGAGACGAGGTTTCAACATGTTGGCCAGGATGGTCTCGATCTATTAACCCTGTGATCCACCCACCTCAGCCTCCGAAAGTTATAAATGGAGACCTTCTTCTTGTTCTTTCATATATGTTTGTTTAGAGTTATTCATGACTTTACCCTTTTTTTTCCTCATTATTTCTTCTTGCACCTAGACCTTTCTTTGGAAATTATTATCCTTCTTTAAATTCAACCTTTAGAAGCTCCTTTAATGAGAGGGTTTTAGGGTCTTTTGGTTGTAAACCCTCGCAGAGTTCATTTGTCTAAAAACGTCTTTATTCTCATTCTTGAAAGACAGTTTGCTGGATATATCGTTCTAAGTTGGTTATTATTTTAAAAGATGATACTCCATCATCTTCTAGCCTCCGCTATTGAATGCTATCAATCTGTCATTCCTTCATAAGCAATCTAACTTTTCTCTCTGGCTGCTTGTGAATACCTTCTTTGTCTTGGATGTTTTGCGGTTTCCTTGTGATATTTATTCTGCTAGAGATATTGGTCTTTCTGAATCTGGGGAATAAGGAGTTTTCATCAATTTTGGAAATGGTCATCCATTACTTCCTATCAAACATCCATTTGCACCCATTCTCTTTATTTTCTCACAACTCAGATCAGATAGAGTTGGGGTCTTTTCATTCTATCCTCCATTTCCTTTAGCCTCTCTTTTTATATCTTCCATCTCTTTGTCTTTCCGGGACAAGTACTTTCCTCAAATATCTCTTCTAGTTCATTAATAATCTCTTCAACTTTGTCACAATTTGTTTCATTTATCTATTACATTTGAACCTTGGTTATTTCTTCAATTCTGCCTTGTAAATTGATAGTTACCCCTCCTTCTTTCATTCAATACCTTTCTTTGTATTATTTAAAATGTATAAGCTTATTTTTATAGCATGTCGCAGATAATTCTAAAATCTCTGTAGATCTCTTTCTGCAGTCTGTTTTCACTGCTGATTCTTGCCCCCGGTGGCTTGCTTCCTTGTACTTTAGTGACTTCTCCCGTCATTATGCTCCTTAGAATGTATATCTATTGGAATTCTTTGAGGCTTTTCTTTGAGGAGTCGGGGGGTGGGAAACCTATATTTGCTTCTCTAGAGCCTGAGGGCCTTGTTATCCTAGACTACATTAAACCAAATTTTTAGCTTGCAATTTTTTTAGGTCAAATAAGTAACATGAACTGGGGCTCCCCCAATCCATGTGAATGTAGGATTGTAGTTGGAAATTCTGAGGAAGGGGAGGGTTCTTTCTTTCTCCTTTAACCTGGCCAAGGCTAAGAAAGACAAACACAAACACCTGTTCAGTCCCTGAACAAAACAGTCCCCAGGTTTTGACTCCTGTCAGTGGCTCATTAAAATCAACTGGCAGATACCTCTGGGTAAAGACCAGCTTTGATGCTGCTCCCCTATCTCTCTAGATTTGTATTTTCTCGAGATTTCTGGTCTCTGACAGTCTCACCTTTGTGGTTATGTTTCTTAAAAACACACCAGCATTATTTGGTGTATTCACACCAAAAACAGGAGGGTCTTTCGGACACCACATTCACCACACCATCGGAAAGAGGGGCCTCTGCCCTATTACTTTTTTAAAAATCCACTCATTTCAAGAATCTTAAATATGTTACTACTGTGGCTTTGTAGTACAGGTTTGATGAGCTAGTTTTTTTTTTTTTTTTTTTTGATATTATTGACGAAAAGAATCAAACTCTGTAAAATATTTAAAGAGATTTATTCTGAGCCAAATATGAGTGACCATGGCCGATGATACAGCCCTCAGGAGGTCCTGAGAGCATGTGCCCAAGGGGGTCAGGGTGCAGCTTGATTTTATACATTTTAGGGAGGCATGAGACATCAATCAAATACATTTAAGAAATACACTGGTTTGGTCCAGAAAGGCGGGACAAGTGAAAGGTGGTAGCTGTAATGGTCGGGGGGTTGTTCCCAGGCGATAGGTGAATTTATACATGTTCTAGTTGACAACTGGTTGAGTTTGTCTAAAGATCTGGGATAACAGAAAGGAGATGTCCAGGTTAAGATAAAAGACTGTGGAGACCAAGGTCCTTTTGAAGTCTTATAGTGGCTGCTCTTAGAGACAATAGAGAGAAATGTTTCCTATTGAATCTTTTTTTTTTTTTTTTTTTTTTTTTGAGACAGAGTCTTTCTCTGTCGCCCAGGCTGGAGTGCAATGGTGCGATCTCAGTTCACTGCAACCTCCGCCTCCTGGGTTCAAGCGATTCTCCTGCCTCAGCCTCTGGGGTAGCTGGGATTACAGGCATGTGCCATCATGCCCAGCTAATTTTTGTATTTTCAGTAGAGATGGGGTTTCGCCATGTTGGTCAGGCTGGTCTTAAACTCCTGACCTTAGGTGATCCACTTGCCTTGCCCTCCCAAAGTGCTGGGATTATAAATGTGGGCCACCATGCCTGGCCATCTATTGAATCTTTAAAAGGTGCTGGACTCAATCTCTTTAGGATTGGGAGGGCCTGGAAGAAAAAAATCTAGCTATGTTAATAGAGATTCTTTTTTGTTTTTGAGACAGAGTCTCACTCTGTCACCCAGGCTGGAGTGCAGTGGCATGATCTCGGCTGACTGCAACCTCCCTGCCTCCTGCGTTCAAGCAATTCTCCTGCCTCAGCCTCCCAAGTAGCTGGGACTACAGGTGCACACCACCACACCTGGCTAATTTTTTATATTTTTAGCAGAGACGGGGTTTCACCATATTGGCCAGGCTGGTCTCAAACTCCTGACCTCATGATCCGCCTGCCTCTGCCTCCCAAAGTGCTGAGATTACAGGCATGAGCCACCGTGCCCGGCCAAGATTCTTTACAGACGCAGATTCTCCCCCACAAAGGACAGCTTTGCCATTTCCAAATATGGCAAAAAAAAAAAAAAAAAAAACACGTTTTGGGGTAAAATATTTTGACTTTCTTCTTTGTCATATAATGTTATCCCAAAGTCAGGCTGGAAAGTAAGTCATGATATATACGGTTAATTAAAACCCATCTGATGAGAATTTATGTATGGTTTGTAGGGCCTGACTCTCCAGACCCCTTAAACAGGAATTTGGGCAAGATAAAAAAAAAAATCAGAGCTTAGTCCTCAATACCCATTAAAACATATACAGCCATTAAAATGTTACATGTTTGTGTTGGAATTAAAATTGACCAAATATTTAAACTGAGTTTAAATGCCACTGCGACCCCTATATCCCATTCTCTGGACACGTCAGCCCTCTCTGCACTGTAACTAGGATGCCCTTTCTAATTCAGCGGGCTCCTATCGTGTCACCATTTTATTTTTAAATACCCACTGCCTTCAGGATCAAGTAGAAATGAGGCAGAGCAGACCGGACATCCGGTCCCTACCCACCCCGCATCTGGTATTCCAACCCTCTGCAGCCTTGGCTGTCTTAGGCATTCTGCTGCCCCAGGAGGGAATGCTCCTGGGTTTGTTCCCCTACATAAACCCATTCATTCTTCAGGATCTTCCCCCTTTCTCCCAGGCAGTGGGCTGTCTCCACCCCTTCTTCCCAGGAGCCCTAGCCATGTCTCCGCCGCACATGCCACACTGTCATGGTCCAGTGTGTCCCGTGTGTCAACTTTCCCTCTGTGACCCCTTCTTCATTCTAATCCCAGCCCCAAGCCTAAGAGTAGGAATGGAAACTGAATGAAATTACACACACACCCCCAAATCCACCACCTTGGGTTACCAGGAGCCTGGGGAAAGGGACAGGCTGGGTGCATGGAAGCTCGGCACTGAGAATGTACCTAGAGCAATGTACCTCTTTCTCGGGTGAGGGTGAGGGTTGCGGTGGCGGGGAGAAATGTGTGTCTTTCCTTTTAAATACCTTAGGTGACCTGAACAAACAAAAACCTTCAGGTCTGTAAGGCCCTGAGGGAACCAGCCCTGAGGAATGCATGATTGGTAATTAGTGTTGCAAATACTGAGAAGGAAAGGTCTCCAGGAGTACTCCGGGAAGTTCCAGAATGATGGGTTCTCCAAGGAATCCTGTTTACACTCTGAATTTGCTTAACAGCCTTTTATTTAACCAGGAAGTGCAAAGGTCAGCCCCCAGCCAGCCCTCCTACCCAATCCTACTCGGAATTAGTAAGGCTGGACTGTAAATTCTGCCGCTCACAAGATGTCTCCAACCAGGGAGCAGAACTTAGGAGAGGGCATGCTTTCCCAGAAACACAGCACTGGGGGAAAACAGAGCTTTACGGCATCACTTAAGTGGATTATTTGTCTTGGATGACTTGGTAAATTATATTAAAACTAATTTAATAAATAAAAAACTCATAACATCTATGGAAAATGGGCTTCTGCTTTAATGAAGCATAATCCAGACAATAAATATCACCCAGCACTCAGTGGGTAAACAGGGAGGCATGAGCAGTGGCCACAGGCCAGCCCTGGGCACCCGGCCTCGGCCTCAGCCCACTCAGGACCGGGGGCTCCATCCCCTTCAGTGAGAGGCACATGCCTGGGGTGGGTCAAGCAGGAGGAGGCTGTGACGTGGAGAAGCCCCCGGGGCTGTGGGATGAGCACTGGCTGACTCACAGGGAGGTGCACAGCGCAAGGCCACTTCTGGCATCCCCACCTCCATGCCACCAGGCCTGTCCTGCAAATCAAGATCTCCCCGTTCTCCCAGGCTCGGGGCTACTTTGGGGAGGTAAAGGAAGGCGCCAGAGACTGAGAAAGGATCCTCAGTGATGAACCTTCAGCAGATACTCAGGACTGTTCTGCAGCAACGGCAAGTGGGGGTTGGGGGACGGAAACGGTTTCCTCCCCCTACCCTGAAACAAAGGTCTTGAGCCGGTCACCTGCGAAACCGTAAGCTCTCCCTTCTTCTCCCAGCAGAAAGCCAAAAAGACTAGATGAGGAAATACCATCATTTGTGTGGAATATTCTGGATTGGGGGTGGAGTGCTCAGCTACCCTGCACCAGGTAAATTCTGGACGTCACTGGAGCAAGGGCAGCTGTCTGCCACGTGCCATGTGCAATGGGTACGATGTAGTGGGCGGATCCTAACAGTCAGAGGCTCCCCATCTCCCGTCAAGGAAG
Organism: Pan troglodytes; assembly: GCF_028858775.2. Lineage (NCBI taxonomy): Eukaryota > Metazoa > Chordata > Mammalia > Primates > Hominidae > Pan > Pan troglodytes. The sequence continues at coordinate 49,101,897 of NC_086016.1, read as the reverse complement.
ATGAAGCCCCCAGTTCCCCTCCAGGCATTTGAGGCCCCATCCACCTAACTCGGTGACCCACTCTGTCCCATGACCCCTTCACATTGGCCTCCAGTGCTGGGCCTGTTCCTGCTGGCGCCGGTCTGTTACAGCCCTAGCACTTGAGAAAAACCCCAACACACAATCAAACCCTGGAACCCACTGGCCTTGAAAACCAAGCATGTCCCGTCTGAGTACCGAGGATGCTGGGGAAACTGCTCCTTTCCTCCTGGGGCCTTGGCCGCCTCGCCCCACAGGCATGGCTGAGGTAGCTGGGCGCTGCATTGGGAAACTCCCACAGGTCTCGGACCCGGCCAAGGTCTAGAGAGATGGAGAAGCTGGAAGGACATCCCTAGCCCGACCAGGGCAGTGACAGGCTCTAGAGGCCAGTCCAGCATCCAGCACTCCTGGTGAAACAATGCCCCAAGCCTGTCCCTGCTTCTTCTCTGTGGTTTGGGGGATAGGGGGACACTTCCAGTCTTCCTCACACTGCCAGTCTGCAGAAGAAACACTCAGGTGTCATTTAATGAGCGAGTCAGGAATATTTTAGGATTCTGACGAATGATGAATATGGTTCTGATTAATACAACAAAAGAACACTTTGGCAATTTTTATTTCAGATCATTTCAACATTCCCCTCTCTTAATCACTAATGAAGGAAACAGCAGCTTTGATTGATGACTTGACAATAAGTCTGCCGGGGCCACACTGAAGCACAATGCCCAAGGGCTCCCGGGAGTGCCATGCAAATCGGGCACGTTTCCACACTTTGCAATGGAAGAGAAATATGGTTCTTTTAAGCAGATCCTGGCAAGCTCACAGACTGTCTTACAGAAGCCCAAAGCTCATTCAGCCGAGGCTCTAATTGCCTAATCAGAGACTAAGTGATCGCTCTGAGGCCTGCTGTTGGTAGGTAGAACTCTGCTTTGAAGACGGCAGCCTACTGCCGGAAGGGGAGGAGGGGCCCACCTCACCCCTTGTATGAGTCCGTTTTCAAGTGGCTGATAAAGACATACCTGAGACTGGGAAATTTACAAAAGAAAGAGGTTTAATTGGATTTACAGTTCCACATGGCTGGGGAGCCCTTACAATCATGGCGGAAGGCAAAGAGGAGCAAGTCACGTCTTACGTGGATGGTGGCAGGCCAAAAAAGGAGAGAGCGTGTGCAGGGGAGCGCCTCTTTTTAAAACCATCGGATCTCAGGAGACTTATTCACCATCATGAGAACAGCATGGGAAAGACCTGCCCCCATGATTCTATTATCTCCCACAACACGTGGGAGTTCAAGATGAGATTTGGGTGGGGACACAGCCAAACCATATCACCCCTGTTCCCCGAGGCCTCACCCCTGTGCCCCAGGGCTTCATCCCTGCTCTCCAGGCCTTGCCCCTGCACCCCACAGCCTTACTCCTGTGTTCTTAGGCCTTACCCCTACTCTCCAGGCTTACCCCTGTGCCCAAAGGCCTCATTCCTATTCCCCATGCCTCACCCCTGCACTCCACGGCCTCACTCCTGTGCCCTGAGGCCTCACCCTTGCGCTCCACAGCCTCATTCCTGTGCCCTGACACCTCACCCCTGTGCCCTGATGCCTCACCCCTGCATGGCACTGTGTGAAGTACTAAGAACAAGCCAGGACCGGCCTGCAGCTGCAGGGATGGGCCAGGCAGCACCCTGGAAGCCACCCAGCTGGGTTTCAGCGCCCTAGAGTTTTCATTGCAAACACTGCCTTTGACCTGCAATCTTGGCTCTGTCTGTCAGCATCTACCCACTCTCAGGCCTGCAGCCCAGTCCACACAGCCCCGGGCCACCCCACCTCGTTTCTCTGGTGCTCGAGGCCCTCACTGTTTGGGACCCGTGTCAAACACCAGGGCTGGAAGGGCTCTGAAGGTCAGCATGTTGCACCTCTCTCTATAGATGAGAAAACAGTGGACAGCTGGAGTGGCTGTGTGAGGCACCCCGGAGGGTGGTGTGGAACACAGAATGGGCCATGTGAGACCTGGCAGAGGCACCCTGATGTCTTCTAACTTTAGAAAGCAGGGACAAGGCCGGGTGCGGTAGCTCACGCCTGTAATCTCAGCACTTTGGGAGGCTGAGGCAGGTGGACCACCAGAGGTCAGGAGTTCAAGACCAGCCTGGCCAACATACAGAAACCCCATCTCTACTAAAAATACAAAATTAGCTGGGTGTGGTGGCACATGCCTGTAGTCCCAGCTACTCGGGAGGCTGAGGCAGGAGAATTGCTTGAACCCGGGAGGCAGAGGCTGCAGTGAGCTGAGATCATGCCATCGCACTCCAGCCTGGGCAACAAGAGCGAAACTCCAGCTCAAAAAAAAAAAAAAAGAAGAAAAAAGAAAGAAAGCAGGGACGAGGCTGCTCACTGTCTTTGCCCCTGCTCATGCCTTCCGGTAGGCCAAACCATTCTTGACCGCCCCTAAACCCATCTCTCCCTGGCTCTTCCACCCCTAGCCTCTCATGCCTTCCTGAAAACCCTCTGAACTCCCTCCCAGGCTTCTTATCTGGTAATGAGAATAGACAGCGCCTCCGCCAGGCCCTTCCCTCTGTGTATGCCCTTTTCCTCCCAGCTGCCATCTAAGGCTCTGAAGAGCAGGGTCTGCACTTCCACACGGTGACACTCAGCACAGCACAGGGTAAGCGCTCAGGACTCCTGGCTTTCCGAGGGTGGAACTTTCACCTCTGCAGCAGCCTTGGCATTGGGACCCCTGTGTCAGGGTCTGAGTAAAGAGGGGTTTTCCCTGGATTAGCCCCACTGGCTAGGATGTGAAATTCATCTTCAGGAGCCCCTGCAGTCAGGGTTTGGGGCTACTGTGTGCAAGCTCGCTAAGTCAATGGCAGCACCTGACTGCCCCCTACGCCTGCAGGCTCTCCAGAGACCCTGGCTCCTGTCCTCACAGGAGGTCCCAGTCGGAGCTCAGAGCACAGCTGTTTGCCAGAGACACTGTGGGACTAATGGTTGCATGACTCCCTGGTGTCCCCGTCTCAGCCCAACGAGGGTAGCACTGTCAGCAAAGTTAACGGGCAACAGGGAGGAACCTCCAGACCCCAAGCCACCCATGATGTGAGTCATCTGACCTGTCCCCAGGGCACCCTAATACATGGAGTCGGGGGGATGCCTCACCTGGCCCTTCCCCAGGGCAGCCTGGTGCATGGGGTGGGGGAGCATGGCTTCTGCTGCGCGGTGCACAGGGAAGTGTCCAGTTCCTGCGGTGCGGCCCCACAGTGCACAGGCCACCTGGGGGCGGCAGCATCAGGGTGTCAGAACAGCCATAAGTGAGGTCAGGGCTGCGTCTGGACATGCCCCGTGCTGCCCCATCACCCCTGTGAAAAACAAGTCCATGAGAAGAATCTCCTCTTAAAATGCTCACTCTGGGGAAAGGGCTGGACTCTGGGGACGGGGGTTCTGGAGGTCAAGGAGAAGTACTCTTCTTAGAGCCAACACCGTCTTTAAAAATAACACATCTCTCTAGTTGAGGGAAAAACATTTCATGGAAGAGCCCACGTGCCTTGGAAATGACCACTAACAAGTCCTGATCCTATTCCAATTGGATTAGACAGCTGAAATCTCCCAATCCTGATTTTTTATTTTATTTTATTTTATTTATTTATTTATTTATTTTTTACTACCTCCAGTAAATTCTATCTAATAAAGCAGCCAGCATGCCATGAGAGCTGCTCCAAAGGACAGCTGCACAGTAGCAGGGGCCCCCACCACTCCCAGGGGATAGCTAGCACTCAGAGCCCCTCCTACTTCCAGGTAAACAGATGAAAGGGTATTCTGACCAGTCAAAGGCAAAGGCAGGTAGGCAACCTCTGGGCACGGGGAGCCCACCCCTACAGAATTTTTGCTGAGTGAGAGGGACAGAAGAACTCAGGAATATATTACACAAATATATGCAAGACACTTTGGGAAATGATGTAAAAGTTACCTGAAAGACATAAAAGAAAACCTAACAGAGATATACCAGGTTCATACACAAAAAGATTCAAAATGGAAAAGATGTCAATTATCTTCCTTTTAATTGATATGTTCAATGCATTTCTTTTCTTTTTCTTTCTTTCTTTCTTTTTTTTTTTTTTTGAGATGGAGTCTCGCTCTCTCGCCCAGGCTGGAGTGCAGTGGTGCGATCTCAGCTCACTGCAAGCTCCGCCTCCCGAGTTCAAGCAATCCTGCCTCAGCCTCCCAAGTAGCTGGGATAATAGGTGCCCACCACCACGCCTGGCTAATTTTTGTATTTTTAGTAGAGATGGGGTTTCACCATGTTGGCCAGGCTGGTCTTGATCTCCTGACCTCGTGATCCACCCGCCTCGGCCTCCCAAAATGCTGGGATTACAGGCATGAGTCACCATGCCCAACCCAATTCAATGCACTTCTAATAAAAACTCCCTATCATTTATCCATGATTTTTGTAGAATTAAAGCATATTCCAAAGTTGATATTGAAGAGCAAAGGGCCAAAACTAGCATGACAACTGCACAGACAAAACGACAAGGTGAAGACTGTATCAGACAGCAAGACATTTTGTGGGACTAATGGAGGCCACGTGGCCTAGGCCCCGGACAGAAAGAGCAGTGGAACAGAGGACACGAGGGCACGCCCATACTCATGTGGAGGCCACATGGCCTAAGCCCCAGACAGAAAGAGCAGTGGAACAGAGGACACAGGGCCACACCCATACTCACGTGGAGCCCACGTGGCCATGCCCATACTGATGTGGACACACAATCATCCATGACAGGCACAGCAGTGCCAGCCAGAAGGCAAAGGATGGAACGTTCCATCAATGGTACAGAGAAAACAACTGGCTATCCACGTGGAAGAATGAAACTGGACTCTGTTGCACACCACACGCAAACTGAGGGTGGGGGAGAAAGCGGCGCCTAAAAACAACATTTCAGGGCACAAAGGATATACTTTATTTATTTATTTATTTATTTATTTATTTTTTTTTTATTTTTTTTGAGACAGAGTCTTGCTCTGCCACCCAGGCTGGAGTGCTGTGGTGCGAAATCAGCTCACTGCAACCTCCACCTCCCAGGTTCAAGCAATTCTCCTGCCTCAGCCTCCCAAGTAGCTGGGATTACAGGTGTGTGCCACCACACCCGGCTAAGTTTTGTATTTTTAGTAGAGATGGGGTTTTGCCATGCTGGCCAGGCTAGTCTCGAACTCCTGGCCTCAAATGATCAGCCTCCCTCGGCCCCCCAAAGTGCTGGGATTACAGGCGTGAGCCACCGTGCCCGGCCAACAAAGGATAAATTTTAAAAACTGATGAAGTTAACTACCCCCAAATTTTAAACTTCTGTATGACAAAAGACACTATAATTAAGATTTCTCAATCACAAACTGGAAAAAGGTATTTGTAGTGGGTATGTGACTGACAAAGGATTCGTATCCAGAATGTATTCTATTTCAAAATCCTCCAAAGAATCAACAAGAGAAAAAATCTGGGGCATGCAGCGCAGTGGTTTCCACATGGGCAAGAAATAAAAAGATGAGGAATACAAAGTTTAGGCGAGAATATTGGTTAAAGGAAACCACAGACTGCCGAGGAGAGGAAAGGAAGAGAAGAGGCTTCCATAGTACATGTGAAATGTGTTTCTAAACAAGAAATAGACAACAGATCTGAAGCTTTTTAAAAATGAAACAGAAAAATAAATAAATAAATAAATAAAAATAAAAATGAAACAAATCTTTTAGATTTGACAAAGCTAGGTAATAAGTTCAAAGGCATTCATTAGACTATTATCTACGTTTCTGTATATTTAACATTTTTTATAATTAAAAAAAGCAAAAAGACCAAGGACTAATCTGAAGTGGTCTTTTCTAGTTACCAACAGACTCATCTATGTGGCAGCACCTCTCATCCATATGACTCAGCCTTGGGGTCAGCCAGGAGTGGACAGGGCCAGCCTCCAGCCCAGCCCTGGGAAAGGGTTCTGGTTCTGCCCCCTCTGCTGTCACTCAGACTCCACCCACTCAGCATCCCCTCACTGGGAAAGGTGCATAGGCCTGGGGCAGCTCCTGACAGCCCTGTAACCTTCCTCTCAAGGGTCTCCCTGCAGGATTGTTCCCTTAAGAACTGCCATGAGTTTCCTCAGGGGCCAGGGCCCTGGTGTTTGAGAGAAGCTCAAAGGGATGGACAGCAGGACAGAGCCAAGCTGCTCCTCTCCTTCAGTTCCCAGTTGGGAGACGGGGGGAAATCCTGATGCCTTACCACATGAGTTCTCTTAACACTGCACTACATGTTCTGTGGCGGATTTAGTTTTGCTTATAAAATGACAAAATGAAAGTTCAAAATGACTAAGATTAAATGCAAATTACTTATATATGATATAAACTTTTTAAAATGTAGGAACTAAGGCAAAGAAACAATTTTCCTTCTATTTTTTATAATGGAGAAACTGTGATAAAAGGAACAATATTTCACCTTTAATTGCATTGTTCGATTTTCCTTATAATTTTTGGCACGAAATAAAAACAAATGGCCTTCTGGCCTCAGGAGATTTCCCCGCATATGCGTATTTACATAGACGTGGTTTTGAGGCCATTCAAATGACAGAAATTGTTTCCCATTCTTTGCTAAGATTCAAGTGCACCAACTTCAGCTGCACAAGCAAAATCTTTGCTATGACTTCCTTTGAAATATTCATCACCAGACCACTGCGTTTCACAATTACCAGCCCATAATGCAGAGCACGGCCATTTTAAAATTCACGCCAACATCCCCATGTTTACGGCATGGGCTGTAGTAAGAGCTATACATCACATTTCATGGCACAGCCAAATCCCAAAGCCTAAATGAGCCTGTTGCTATCCAGCCAGCCTCAGTGACTCATACATTAGCTCTATGCCACCCATGTTCTCTTTTGCCAGATACTTATCGGCATGTGTCTGTCCAGGTCTGAGAACATTCCAACTGGTTAAAGACAAAGGTCACAGCCAATCAAATCTAGTGAGTCACAGGACGGGTTCTCCTCTCTACAGTCTCGGGGGCTGATCAGGGAAAGGGAATGATCTACAGGGTCTGTCCCTTGGTCCTGGGATTCTGGTCCAATGTATGAACACTCTCTAACTGAAATAAGCCTTTTAAAGCCATATAGTATAAGAGAAAGACATAAACTATACTGAACTTTTAAAATTCCTAATGGATATTTATTCTTTGGTTGATGTATCAGTCATGGTTCTCCAGAGAAACAGAACGGACAGGACGTATGTACATATACATGTATATAAATAGACAGAGGGCATTTATCTTAGGGACTTGGCTCATGCAATTGTAGAGGCTTGATGAGAACAAAATCTGGTGGGGTAGGAGGCAGGCTAGAGACTCAGGGAAGAGCTGCAGTTTAAGTCCACCCAAAAGCAGGCAGAATTCCTTCTTGCTTGGGAGAGGCCAGTCTCTGTCTATGAAGGCCTTCAACGGATGGGATGGGACCCACGCACATTATGGAGGGTCGCCCTTTGCTTTATGCAAAGTCCCCTGACTTAAATGTTAGCCTTGAAACCTACCCAATCGTCCCGCAGACCATTTTTTTGACAAACTTAGAAACTGACCCTTCTGATCTTAAAGCTTAAAACTTAACATTTGTTTTATCTGAGTTCCTTCCTCAGGAAAGGACTTGCAGGCTTCTCAAAAAGTATCAAAGGACTGAAACTCACCAGATCCGGACAATGAGATACCAGGCCTCTCAAAAAGTATCAAAGAACTGAAACTACCAGCTTACAGCATCCAGACAGCTAGATGCCAAGCCCCTCATTCATCTTGACTGCTTCCTTACCCCTCCCTGTTTTCCCATACATCATTACTTTTTGTCCCTGCTATGTTTTAGTCAGTCAGGGACATGCATTTAAGACTGAGTTCCCACCTCCTGGGCTGCAGCACCCAATTAAAGCCTTCTTCCTTGGGAATAATCGTTGTCTTGGGGATTGGCTTTCTGTGCAGTGAGCAGCGGGACCCAGACTGAACCCCTGGTGTTTCGGTAACAACCTCAACCAAAAAACACCTTTGGAGAGACATTCAGAATAATGTTTGACCAAATATCTGGCAATGGTGGTTCCGCCAAGTTGACGTATAAATTAACCATTACAGTGATGACTGCAACTGTCATCAATGATGTGCTCAGTGATGACAGATTGCTTCCATGTTCAAATTTGAAAGGCGTTTCCCAGGGCTGTGTTCCTAGGTCCTTTTATATACCAATTGACTGGTTTAAATATTCAATTTATTAATGAAAAATCAACATGCACTGAGAAGCCGGGAACTCCTAGGGCTCACAGATGAGGAATGGCCTAGCCAGCCTTTCCGATGGGCAGCTGAGAGTTGGGAGAGTGAACAAGGCAGCCCCCTCCCCCAACCTGCTCTCTCTCATCCTTTGCTGCTGCTGGCCCTGCAGGGAGGCAAGGATCCTTAAACCAGAAAAATGCACACCAGCAAAAACTAGCTAAGAATCAAACTCAAAAACATGACCTTGATTTACATATTTTAGCAAGGGCCTGAGGAGAGATGCAAGGTCACCAGCAGGTGCTTAGAGGAGACCACAGGAGACTCGGCGCAGGATCACAGGGCCTGCTGGCCGCCAAGACACATAAGGGAGGCGGCTCACTTCACAAGCTCCTGTCACAAGCACCGCACCGCCTGCAAACGCCTATCTCCTTTATGGATGAAATCAAAGACATCCTTTTAATGCTCCTCTGTCAAAACTTCATGAATTATACAAGCTCAAGTAGACTGTGGGGGCCAGAGCTGCCACTAAGTTGCAAGAAGGATTAACTTTCTGCTGCTAACCTCAGCCACCCTCAATGCTCCTCCTCCCATTTCCCAAATCTCAACATTCCATGTCTGATGACTCAGCATTTCTAGAAAATGCTGTATCACCATGTGGTCTGTGAGCACCACTCTAAAGGTACTTTTGCTATCCTGTCCAAACTGATGAACTTCGCTGTTTTCTTAATTTTTGTCAAGGATGTTCTTGGCAAATTCAAAGGGAAGAGAACCACTGTGAGCCCTGATTATTTTTTCTTTGAAGCAAGAAATGACATCACACCAGTTAATACGTCAAAGCCTCAACTCTCTCTGTAGACTGAACTTAGCTAAAAGAGCATAGGGGTCAGAGAAGGAGTAAGTGTGGGGCAGCTCTCAGTGAGCGACCCATGTTCTGTCCCCAGCCCTGCAATGACTTGTGAGGCCCGCCGGTGGGCATGTCCACAGGCTGAGGCTCACAGGCCTGCATCAGCCACACAGACATACACACGGGCTCACCCCTGTGCACACCAGTGTGTGGCCTGCAGCCTGCTCCCAGGGCACGCATGCAAGGTGCCCACCAAGCCCCTCCACTCCAGTTTCCACTCCTGGGCATCCTCGTTCACTCTCTCCTGGGACTCATTCCTGCTCTCCCAGCCTGGGAAGTGCCTTCTTCCGCCACCACCACCCCAAGGCCCCATCCCTTATGGTGAGTCCTGGCCCTCTTCACTGAGACACTCTGGGCTGCTGCGGGCTCCCTCCATACCTCTCTGTCCTATGCTCTGGGGCTGTATTCCCCCTGCAATCTATCAGGACACCCACGCACAGTGCATCCCTCTGGGTACTCGCTTCCCCACAGGGACTCCTGAGGCCAGGGTAAGGCGCCCTGCTCCGACATCCCTCCAGTGCACAGCTGAGACACAGGTACACAGCGTGCCCTCTTCTGTTCTTGCGGAAAGAGCAGGGGCACTGAACTCAGGCCTGGCCCACAACTCCCACCCCATATGGTCCCTGTATGGTGCAGGACAAACTGAAGTCCCTGCCTCAGCTTCCAACAGCTCATCTGTAAGACGGCAATCATGATGTCCAGTACACGAGTACACGCTTTCCAGTACAAATGATGGTAAGAATTAGAGATGACACTGAGTGCATATCACCATATCACAGAGCTCTGTACCCAAAACAGGTGATTAAGAGAATGGTGAAGCCTACGGTGTGTTAATACCTGTCTCACTGTGAACACTAAACTGAAAATTCCTCAAAATAGACAGACAGCTTAGGTGCAAATGAAGCTCAGTTTCCTCAGCTGGAAAAAGGAAGAGTCCAGCTGGATAAACTCTAAAGGTCTCAGGACCTCTGAGACCCAGACCTGTGGGGTCCTCAGTTCAACAGCACGGCTTTGTGAAGGCTGAAGCAGCCTGCAGGTGCACAGGACCTGAGAAACTCCGCGAGGCCACTCCCCAAAAGACGACTTCTCCTGCCTGTCTCTATCAACAAGCAGCCACCCCCTCCGCAAGGCCACTCCCCACCAAAGACAACTTCTCCTGCCTGTCTCTATCAACAAGCAGCCACCCCCTCCGCGAGGCCACTCCCCAAAAGACGACTTCTCGTGCCTGTCTCTATCAACAAGCAGCCACCCCCTCCGCAAGGCCACACCCCCCCAAAGACGACTTCTCGTGCCTGTCTCTATCAACACGCAGCCACCCCCTCCGCGAGGCCACTACCCAGCAAAGACGACTTCTCGTGCCTGTCTCTATCAACACGCAGCCACCCCCTCCGCAAGGCCACACCCCCCCAAAGACGACTTCTCCTGCCTGTCTCTATCAACAAGCAGCCACCCCCTCCGCGAGGCCACTCCCCAAAAGACGACTTCTCATGCCTGTCTCTACCAACACGCAGCCACCCCCTCCGCAAGGCCACACCCCCCCAAAGACGACTTCTCCTGCCTGTCTCTATCAACACGCAGCCACCCCCTCCGCAAGGCCACACCCCCCAAAGACGACTTCTCCTGCCTGTCTCTATCAACACGCAGCCACCCCCTCCGCAAGGCCACACCCCCCCAAAGATGACTCCTCCTGCCTGTCTCTATCAACACGCAGCCACCCCCTCCGCGAGGCCACTCCCCAAAAGACGACTTCTCGTGCCTGTCTCTATCAACACGCAGCCACCCCCTCCGCGAGGCCACGCCCCACCAAAGACGACTTCTCCTGCCTGTCTCTATCAACACGCAGCCACCCCCTCCGCGAGGCCACTCCCCAAAAGACGACTTCTCCTGCCTGTCTCTATCAACACGCAGCCACCCCCTCCGCGAGGCCACTCCCCGCCAAAGACGACTTCTCGTGCCTGTCTCTATCAATGAGCAGCCACCCCCTCTGCGAGGCCACTCCCCCCAAAGACGACTTCTCGTGCCTGTCTCTATCAACAACCCCTCTGCGAGGTCACTCCCCCCAAAGACGACTTCTTGTGCCTGTCTCTATCAACAACCCCTCTGCGAGGCCACTCCCCACCAAAGACGACTTCTCGTGCCTGTCTCTATCAACAACCCCTCTGCGAGGCCACTCCCCTCCAAAGACGACTTCTCGTGCCTGTCTCTATCAACAACCCCTCTGCGAGGCCACTCCCCCCAAAGACGACTTCTCGTGCCTGTCTCTATCAACAACCCCTCTGCGAGGTCACTCCCCGCAAAGACGACTTCTCGTGCCTGTCTCTATCAACAAGCAGCCACCCCCTCCGCGAGGTCACTCCCCCCAAAGACGACTTCTCATGCCTGTCTCTATCAACAACCCCTCTGCGAGGCCACTCCCCCCAAAGACGACTTCTCGTGCCTGTCTCTATCAACAAGCAGCCACCCCCTCCGCGAGGCCACTCCCCACCAAAGACAACTTCTCATGCCTGTCTCTATCAACAAGCAGCCACCCCCTCCGCGAGGCCACTCCCCCAAAGATGACTTCTAGTGCCTGTCTCTATCAACACGCAGCCACCCCCTCCCCGCTACTGTCAACTGCAACCGACCCAGACCTGGAGCAGGCAAACGAAGGGGACGCTGAGGAAGCAGAGGCTGTGGCTACCAGGGCCCACCACCTGACACCCCCAGGAGAGCTTCTGCAGGCCCAGCATCCACCTGGAGGGGACACAGGTGCTCATTTTCTAAACAGGACAGTAAAGGGCATGCATGTTGCATTTCTGACAGCACTGACTGGGATTTCCCGAAGTTACTTGGCTGCTGGAACACGGGGCAGAGCGGCAGTAGGGGACGAGCACATCCACCCTGGAGTGGCATCCAGACAGAAACGTCTATGCACCTCCAAGACGCCCCGTCTGTCTGAGCGCTCCCTGGGCTGGGACTGGGTCTCCTGTGCCTATGTCCTTGTCATTCCTGCCCAGCTCAGTGTGTGCCGGGTGGAGAGATAAGCTGGCGGATGCTGGCCTTTCCTAGCATGAATGGGTGGCAAGCCCCGGAATCTTCATCTTTCACAGGCTCCCAAGATGACTCCCAGGTGAGGTGGAGCTGGAGAACCACTTTGCTGGGGTATAAGCTTCTAGAGATGAGGACCCCCCCCCACCCCTCTGGGACCCCACAGACCTAGCACGGGACTGCTGCACACGGCGGGGCCCGGGGAAATGATACAGACATCCAGCGGGTGAGCGAATGCCACGCCAAAGTTCCGGACTGTTCACATCCCCGGAGGCTTCACACTGGGCTGTTCTGACCTCTGCTTATCACTGATGACTGAGCATTTACAAGGACCTCCCACCACCAACCTTGAGCAAACACTTCAACCTGTCCCCTTGTAAGTTGGGCTGTGAATAAAACTTGTGAATAAAAGTCTTATTGAACCAATTTGAACAAAAAGAATCCACATTCACCTAATAACCATTAACCAGGGAATTCTTAGATTTAACAGAAAATGGAACAGTGAGAAGAATTTCTTAGGAGCTAAAACAAGGAAAATTTATACAGGTTCTGCACAACAATAAGAAACAAGACAGGATCTTTAAGACAGTCAAACTGTCCCCTTGTCACCTCCAGCTTCCCACTCTGGTGACTAGAGTGACACCTCCCATCCTGCCGGCCTCACTCCTCCCACATCAGCTCACCCAGGCCAGGCTTTCCGCCTTTGTGTGCACATGTCTGTGTGCATGGACTGTGTGTACGTCTACGTGTGGTGTGATGTGTAAAACCATTTTCAAATAAGACTTTTCAAGAATTCCCCAAAGTAAAAAGCATAGTAGAAAGACAGCCCTGCATCCATCACTAAGGATCCACAATGATCAATATTTGGCCAATGCCATTTCATTTATTACCGACCCCCGCTCTGCCCGCATGCTGCTAGGTTATTCTAAAGCAAATCCCAGACATCACATTTCAACCGTAAACAGCTTCTCTCAGAGATAACAACTTAGACACATAATCACAAGCCTATTATTACATCAAAACAATTAACCATGATTCCTTAATGTGATCCTGCATGCCTCCCGATCATGTGTCTTTCTGCTGTCACTTTGTTCTCATCAGTCTCCAAATGACACATACACAATGCATCTGAGAGCCAACTCTCTTACTCATTTAAAATCTCGAATTCCCTCCTCTTTCTTGCTTCTCTGTCCTGCTTTTGTGGAAGCAATCTGGTCACGGCCATGTGGGATGTTTCACACTCTAGTTCTGGCTAGTTTATTCCCCTGCTGAGTTCCATCCGTTTCCCCCTTCCCTGGTACTCCCTGCAAGCGGGACTGTGGTCTAAAGGCTGGATCCGATGCAGATGGGATCTGTGTGTGTGCGAGAACGCTTCGCTGTTGGAGCTGTGGCCTTCACATTTCACCGCATCAGAAGGCATGAAATGTCTGGGGTCTCCTTCCTGGTGATGCTGCGATTGATCGGCAGGTCCAGGTGTTACCAGGCAGAACCATCCATCACCAAGTCCCCTGCAAGCTCCCTCTCATGGTTCTGAATGCTACTGGTGAGCACTGGCTCGACTCATTTCATTAGGGCGACACTGCAATTCTTTCACTGCCTCTCCATTTACAGCCACAGTTCTTCCATAAGGAATAACTTGCCCTCAAACAAAAAAAATTTGATTACCAGGAAAATAGAATACTTTCTTGACTCTTTCCTTTTATATACCAGTTGGTGCCCTAGCAACCTTCACGGGTGAACTAGTAAGGGCTTTACTTAGAAGTTATTATGAATTCATAGACTTTAACATTGTTGGTATGTTCTAATAAACTGCCATCATAATTCTTTCTGATGCTTTGTTTTCCTATTTTTGGCTAGAGAGGGTCCCTTTAAATTGGGCTCTTGGCATGACCCAAGAGTCTATGAGAAGTTCCTTGCTTTCTGTACGACTAGATGTTCCAGATTCATCTTAAACATTTTCTGGCATCAAACATTTCTCTAAGGAGCCTTGGTTTCTTTTCATGGGAAACGGCTTAAGGACTCCGCAGGGTGCTCATTTCCACTGGGGTTGATAACTGGGTCCAATAATTTTCAGTGGTCACAGCCAGAAGATAAGAGGTTATTTTTTCAAAGGGCAGAATCCACCAACAGTTCATATTGAATCTTTTTTAAATTTTTTATTATTATTATTATTTTTTATTTGAGACGGAGTCTTGCTCTGTTGCCCAGGCTGGAGTGCAGTGGTGCAATCTTGGCTCACTGCAACCTCCGCCTCCCGGGTTCTCGCCATTCTCCTGCCTCAGCCTCCCAAGTAGCTGGAACTACAGGCGCCCGCCACCACGCCTGGCTAATTTTGTATTTTTAGTAGAGATGGGGTTTCACCATATTAACCAGGATGGTCTCGATCTTCTGACCTCGTGATCCGCCCGCCTCAGCCTTCTAAAGTGCTGGGATTACAGGCATGAGCCACCATGCCTGGCTATATTGAACCTTAATTCATATTTAAGCTTATGGGTGTTTTACTTCTTTAATTTTATGCTTGATTCTCTTTTATGTTAGAATTTGTTAGAATTTGTGGTTCCTCTAACATTATCATAATTACTTATCTGCTTTGTCTTAATAGATATATGTGCAAATATGTATTTCAGTAAGTAGGTATATAAGTCATAGTTTCAAACAGCACTAATAATATTACCAACAATCTGAAGTTTGAGAACTTTTGCAATTCTTTTTTGCTTAAGATATATCCTACTGGGGCTGTACATTCAAATTGCTTCAAAGTCTGTTTGAAGTCATTTTTCTCTGTGTGATTAAAGTACTGACTTGATACATAGTTTAGGTTCTCTTTTCATTTGATTTTGTTCTTGCTTTTTAAGAATAGCTTTCTGATTTGGGCTTAGTTTGGCTTTATAATTATGTAAAGCAATACATGATTCAAAGTAAAAAACTATAAAACAAGGTACATTCAGAGAAGAGAAGTCAGGCTTCAGATCTGACCCTTTGTATCTCATCTTCCCCATATAGACTATAACCCTTTTTCATTGGTTTCTAGTTTATTCTTTTATTTTCTTTGGTTTGTAATATAAGCAAATAGGAAAGTTTGTGTGCACGTGCGTATGCGTGTACGCTCATACTCTGCCAACCAATCAACAGATAAGTGATGGGCTATGACACACATGGTTCTGCACCTTGCACCTCTAGTAAACAGTGAGGCAACCAAGAGTTCACTAGCTGCAGACAGAGCACCCACATTCCTTTCAGCCCCATGCAGAACTCCAGTTGCGGGCTGGCAGGTGTAGAACAGCTTATTCAGCCAGTTTCACATTGATGGATATCTGTCTTTTGCTATTGCAAACAATGCTACGATGAACAGGCCTGTAGATACAGCATTTTTTCTTTTCTCCAACTAATCTTTTGGATGGCTCCTGGGCCAACAGTTGTCCAGGCATATGCTACTTGCTAGAGTGTGTGAACCACCCGTCTGTGCTCATTCTTGCTGGGTCCCTGTGTCCGCCCTGCTGCTGCACTGTGCTCCCCTCCCAGCTGTCTGCCCTCCTTTCCTCTCACCGTACGAGGAAAGTCCCCATAGGCTGACGGCTCTCCGCTGTTGGGCATTAGATAATATTACCTATGATAAAATACTATCGCATATACACTGTTAGTATATAGGGGGAGGAGAACACTTTATTAAACTTTTATCCCGAAATAATTGTAGCTTCATATGTAGTTGTAAGAAACAACACAAAGCAATGCCCCTGGACCCTTTACCCAGATTAAGGCTACGGTTTGTTTTTAGTTTGTTTGTTTGTTTGTTTGTTTGAGATGGGGTTTCACTCTTGTCGCCCAGGCTGGAGTGCAATGGCGCGATCTCAGCTCACCGCAACCTCCGCCTCCCAGGTTCAAGCTATTCTCCTGCCTCAGCCTCCTGACTAGCTGGGATTACAGGCGCCCGCCACCACGCCCGGCTAATTTTGTGTTTTTAGTAGAGACGGGGTTTCTCCAGGCTGACCTCAAACTCCCGACCTCAGATGATCCGCCCGCCTCGGCCTCCCAAAGTGCTGGGATTACAGGCGTGAGCCACCGCGCTGGGCCAGCCATGGCTACAGTTTTAATTTACGGTAGGAAATGGTACACATGGGAGCCACAGCGCTCCCAGAAGAGCACTGGACTACAGTGCCCAATGAACACGTCCTGACACCACAGTCAACTGACATTTCACACATTCTACTAAATTCTTGATTCTAGCGGGCACTGGCATGCTTCAAATGCTTAATCTAAGCACATGGTTTTAACTTAACTGTTTACATCACAATTTAATCTGGTCGGCACATTCATCAGTGCACATGTACGTGTGGGTGGACAGCAAGTGCATCTGTGTGCATGAATGTAGATGGTAGTATGATTTCGTCTAAAAAGTCTAGCTATTCTCCCATCTCTGGATTCCCGGTGAACAAATATTAATTTGACCATAAAACTATATTATTTGAATCCTTGGCCCTTTTTTTTTTCTATTTGATAACTCACACACTGATAAGAAAGAATTAAAGTTCTCTATTACAACTGTAATCTTTTGATCAGATTTTGGCTTTCTGTTTTCTTATCTTGACGACTTCTGACATATATATTTAATATTGTTTTACCACAATAAAATGGCTCTATGTAATTAACTTAATGCAATTTTCCTTAGTCATTTTTTAATCTGAATACTATCACTCCTATTTTGCCTATAGCTCAAGTTTGATTGGGAGAGCTCTGCCCAGCATTTTACTTCTAATCCTTCCATGCCTAATAATAAATGCTAAGATGGAAAATTCAAGCAAAAATTGCCAACTGTAAGATTGCATGGATAAAATATTTATCTAATCCATAGATAAAGGAATATTTTTGGTGCTCTATGTTACTTTCTGGAAAAAATTCATGATCAACCAAAAACTGATATTTTTATAGTTTTAAATGGTTTAAATATTGAGTTAATATCAATATATTTATATATTTATGAGACAGAGTCTTGCTCTATCACCCAGGCTAAAGTGCAGTGGTGTGATCTCAGCTCACTGCAACCTCCGCCTCCTGGGTTCAAGCAATTCTCATGCCTCAGCCTCTGTGTTGCTGGAATTACAGGCACACGCCACCATAACCGGCTAATTTTTGTATTTTCAGTAGAGACAGAGTTTCATCATGTTGGCCAGGCTGGTCTCAAACTCCTGACCTTCAGGCGATCCGCCTGCCTTAGCCTCCCAAAGTGCTGGGATTACAGGTGTGAGCCACCATGCCTGGCCTCAAAATATTTTTTTAATATGAAAGTAAAAGAATGCCAACAGTCCAAGAACGCTTAGAGTTACCATCTATTGTTTAAGGAGAAAATGAACCTCTGGATTGGTAACTTCCCCTGAAGCCAGCCATTTCCATGATATTCTAATCCTTTCAAGGTAAACACTGTCCTTAATTGTGCATTTATCATTTCCTCACTTTTCTCTATCTTTGTACCATACTTGTTTTCTTCTGGTTTTGAATTTTAGATAAGGATAAGCATAAACTATGTATTCATCAGGGACTTTTCATACATTCACATTACTTCGTGTAGCTGCAGACTATTATTAATTTTCATTTCCCCAACAGTACTCCACAGTTTATCCATTCTATCGCTGAATACTTAGGTTCTGCTCCTTTCTTGCTATTAAAAATCAGGACTGCAGGAATCCGCGTGCACATTTTCAAGAGTCCCCCTAGAGCAGTGGCTCTCAACTGCTGCGTGCTCCAGGACCACCTGGAGGGCTTGTTAAGCACAGCCTGCTGGGCCCCGCCTCCTGCATCTCTGACTCCGCAGATCACTCAGGAATGAGACTCATGAATCTGCATTTCTAACAGAAATGCAGCAACCTGTTGATGCACCCAGCAACATCCTGCTGATGCGGAAGCTGCTGGTCCAGTCGTCACCCCTGGAGAATCAGTGCTCTCAAGCGGCACCTCGGGAAGAATTCTGCAATGATGGGAACGTCTACATCTCTGCTGCCCAATACTGTAGCCGCCGGCCACAGATGGGTCTGCAGTACCTCAACTGTGACGAGTGTGACTGAGAAATGTCATGTTTCAATCCATTCATTTAAACAACTGCATGTGGCTAATGGCCACCATACTAGACAGGGCAGCCTGACTGCGTATGACTTAAGTGTGGAATACCTGGATCGTAGAGAATGCACCTCATCAACTCTCCCCGGTGAAGCCAAATTCTTTTTTGCAGTTGATTTTAACAGTGTACAATGGTAAATCCAAATACTATCACTCCTATTTTGCCTCTTACAAAATTTACAAAATTTTGTAAATTTTATTAACTGAATCCTTTGCATTTCTGCATGCCTGGGGCTTCTGGCTGCACTACACATTTGCTAGCATTTAGAGTTGTCAATCCTTTCGTTGTCAGCCATTCTGGTGGGCGTGCAGTAGTATCTCACTGTGGTTTTAATATACCCTTGATGAGTAATGTTGAGTACTTCTTCAAGTGTTTAATGGCCATTTGAATATCTTCCCACCAGTGTGTGGGATGGTTCTTACTACCCTACCTCCCTAAGATGACAATTTATCTTTCACCCTTAAGCAAAGGGTCTGCCAAAGCCTCACTCACAGACAGATTCACAGAGCTCAGCACAAGGGTAAGGAGCCTCCCCTGGGGCTGGGCAGGAGTTGCTCCCAACGCAGCCTCACTGAGGATGGTGCCCTCTGAGCTCACGGCTTTATTTAGAGGGTTCTCCCCTCAGCCTCACTACCTGGGGAGAACCGTGACCATTTCCTTTTGTCCCAAGTACTTGAGATGGTCTCGCCCACGGAAGCTCAGGTTAACCAGATTTGGAAAACAGGACGAGGATGCCACTTACTTTGGGTTCATGTTTTGACTCGTGTGTGTGTGTGTGTCTTCTAAGTATTTCTAGATTTCAACATTTTAAATGATTGTAATAGTTTTTTCTGATGTATAATTTAAAATACAGAGATCTAAGCAAACTATTTGCTGAGTCTTGCTAATTGAATATACCAGTGGAATCCACATCCCTATCAAGATATATAGATGTCCTTCTGCCAGCAATCCCGCACTACCCAGGGCTAACCAGAGGAAACCAACATTTTGATTTCTATTACTATTGATTAGTTTTCGTCAGTTCTAGAACTTAGCGTAAGTGAAATCAGGCGGTATGTTCTCTCTTGCAGTTTTCTCTTGCTGGTTAAAATGTTTCTGAGATTCATCCACGCTGTCATTGAAGAGCACTGCTCGGTATGAATTTGTTAATCCATTCCCTTGCTGACATATATTTGCATTGTTTCCAGGTTTTGGCTGGTATGAATAAAGCTGCTATGAACATTCTGGTACAAGTACTTTTTTGTGGACATAAATGTTCAGTTCTCGTGCACATACCTAGGAATGGAGTTTGTTTAGTTTTATAAGAAAGTGCCAGTTTTCCAAAGTGGTGGTACCACTTAACATTCCCATCAGCTGTGCCTGGGGCTTCTGGCTGAGCCACATACTTGTCAGCACTTAGTGTTGTCAGTTCTTTCATTTTTAGCCATTATGGAGGGTGTGCAGTAGTACCTTGTTTGTGGTTTTAATTTGAATTTCCTTGATGACTAATAAGGTTGAGTACTTTTTCAAGTGTTTGTTGGCCATTAGAATATCTTCTGCTGTGCAGTGTCTATCTGAACCTTCTGTCCACTTTTAAAGTGGGCTATTTGTAATGTTAGCTATAGGAGTTTTTATATATCCTAGATATGGGTACTTTGTCAGATGTATGTATTATAAATATATCCTCCCTGTCTGTCCTTTGACTATTCAGATCTCTACTCGATACTATTATTCTATTATCTATCCTTATGTCAATGCCACGCTGTCCTGATAACTGCCGCTCTGTAGGAAGTCCTAAAATCAAGAAGTTCTCAAACTTAGTTGTTCTTTTAAAAAAACTCTGTAAATTTTATTAACTTGAATCCTTTGCATTTCCACATAAATTTTAGAATAAATTGATTTGTGTCTATAATAAAGGTTAGTAGGAATCTGATTAGGATTTCACTGACTTTAAAAATCAATTTGCGGACAGTTAATTTTTTTTTTATTTTTGAGATGGAGCCTTGCTCTGTCGCCCAGGCTGGAGTGCAATGGCGTGATCTTGGCTCACTGCAACCTCCGCCTCCTGGGTTCAAGCGATTCTTCTGCCTCAGCCTCCCAAGTAGCTGGGACTACAGGCATGCACCACCACACCTGGCTAATTTTTGTATTTTTAGTAGAGACGGGGTTTCACCACCTTGGCCAGGCTGGTCTTGAACTCCTGACTTCAGGTGATCCACCCGCCTCGGCCTCCCAAAGTGCTGGGATTACAAGCATGAGCGACCATGCCTGGCCGTCAATTAATATTTTAACAGTGTTAAGTCTTTGTACTCATAAAACATGGTATATCTCACCATATGTTTAGATCTTTTTCTATTTCTCTCAGCACTGTCTTGCAGTTTTTAGTGTAAAGATCTTGAGTAGTTTTAAATTTTTTTTTTTTTTTTTTGAGACGGAGTCTCGCTCTGTTGCCCAGGCTGGAGTGCAGTGGCGCGATCTCGGCTCACTGCAAGCTCTGCCTCCCGGGTTCACGCCATTCTCCTGCCTCAGCCTCCTGCGTAGCTGGGACTACAGGCGCCCGCTACCACGCCCGGCTAATTTTTTGTATTTTTAGTAGAGACGGGGTTTCACCGTGTTAGCCAGGATGGTCTCGATCTCCTGACCTCGTGATCCGCCCGCCTCGGCCTTCAGTAGTTTTAAATTTATCCCTAAGTATTTTTAGGATTTTTAATGTTGTTATAAAATGATATCAACTTCTAAATTTTATTTTCTAATTGTTTATTGCTAATATACAGAAATACATTTGATTTTTCTGTATTAACCTTGTATCCTGCATCCACTTTTTCTGGTAGATTCTTAAGTTTTTTCTATCTATATAATCCGAAGGACAATTGAGCTTTTTCCTTGTCAATCCTCATGTCTTTTATTTCACTTTCGTGACTGGGGGCCCCAGCTAAACTCCCCAGAGCAATACTGAATAGAAGTAGTGAGAGCAGAATTCTTGCCTTGTTCTCACCTTAGGGGGAAAAGCATTTGATAACTTCACCACTAATTATGAGGTAAGATGTGAGATTCTATGAGTGTCTTTCAACACTGAGGAAGTGCCCTTCTACTCCTAGTTTATGGAGCGTTTCTACCATGGCAGGTGCTGAATTTTGTCAAATGCTATTTCTGCATCTATTGACATGGTCATATGGTTTTCCCCTTTATTCTGTTAACGTGGTCAGTCACATGGGCAGATTTTGGAAGGGTAAAGCAACCTTGCAAGCCTAGAACAAATGCTACTCAGTGTGTACTGTCTTTTTTTTTTTTTTTTTTGAGACGGAGTTTCGCTCTTGTTGCCCAGGCTGGAGTGCAATGGCACAATTTCGGCTCACCGCAATCTTCACCTTCCAGGTTCAAGCGATTCTCCTGCCTCAGCCTCCCTAGTAGCTGGGATTACAGGCATGCGCCATCACGCGCAGCTAATTTCGTATTTTTAGTAGAGACAGGGTTTTTCCATGTTGGCCAGGCTGGTCTCAAACTCCCGACCTCAGGTAATCTGCCTGCCTCGGCCTCCCAAAGTGCTTGGATTATAGGTATGAGCCACCACGCCCGGCCCAATGTACTGTCATTTTTTTATGTTACTTGATTTAATTTGTTAATGCTTTGCCAAGGATTTTTACATCTATGTTAGTGAAAGACAGTGGTGGTTTCTCATTTTCTTATAATGTCTTTGTCTCATCTTGGTAGCTAAGTTATGCTTGCACAAAGCTTGATCATTTGTATACTTCATGGGATTTGTCCACTTTATCTAGATTAAGATTATTGTTATAAAATTAATATTATTTTATCTTTTTAATTTCTGTGGGATCTGTAGTGATGTCCCTTCTTTTATTCATGATATTTGTAATATTTTTTTCTGTCTCTTCTTTGATTAGACCAGCTGGAGATGTTTCAATGTTGTTGTTGTTGTTGTTTTGAGACATGGTCTTATTCTGTCGCCCAGGCTGGAGTGCAGTGGCGCGATCTCGGCTCACTGCAAGCTCCGCCTCCCGGGTTCGCGCCATTCCCCTGCCTCAGCCTCCAGAGTAGCTGGGACTACAGGCACCCGCCTCCATGCCCGGCTAATTTTTCATATTTTTAGTAGAGATGGGGTTTCACTGTGTTAGCCAGGATGGTCTCGATCTCCTGACCTCGTGATCCACCCGCCTCGGCCTCCCAAAGTGCTGGGATTACAGGCGTGAGCCAACGTGCCCAGCCAAGATGTTTCAATGTTACTGATTTTTTGATTTTGTTGATCTCCTCCATTGCTTGCCCATTTTCTATTTCACTGATTTCTGTTCTTTTCATTTTCATTTCCTTCCCTCTACTTCCTTTGGGTTTAATTTACTCTTCTTTTACTGGCTTCTGAAGGTAAAAACTAAAATTCCTGATTTTAAGTCCTTCTTCTTTTCATTCATATATATATATACATATATATATACATATATATATTTTTTTTTTTTTTACAGGTATATGGTTAGCTCCCCAAGCACTGCTTTAGCTATAACCCACAAATTCAAAGGTTACATTTTTATAATCCATTCGGTTAAAAAAAAAAAATCTCTTTTCCCTTTGACTTCTTTGAATCAAGGACTATTTAAAAGCACGCTGCTTAATTTTCAAAAATTTTGAGATTTTTATCTTTCTGATTGATTTCTAACTTAATTCTATTAAAGTTAGATAACATACTCCATATAACTTCGATCCTTGTCTTATGGCCCAGGAAATCATGGTGATTCGTTACCGAGTACTTGCAAAGAATGTTGCTGCATATCTGCCATTGTTGAATGTAGTATTCTATAAATGTCAATGAGATCAAGCAAGCTACTTCATAATTTTATTTAAATCAAATATACTTTTACTGATTTTTGGTCTATTCATGCCATCAATGACTGAGAAACAAAAGTAAAAATCTCTGGTTATAACTAGTTTATCTACTCCCTTCAAGTCTGTCCATTCGTGCTTCATGTAATTAGAAGTCCTGTTAACACATTTAGGGTAGTTTATACGTTTTTGGTTAACAGATCTTTTATCATTAAAAAAGAAAAAAGTCCTTCTTTAGCTGTGGTAGTATGCCAAAGTATGTCTTGCAGTCTCCCTAATTTGATATTAATGTAGCCAGCCTTCTACTGACTAGTATTTGCATGGATACACCTTTTTTAAATCATTTTTCCTATCCGTGTTATTATATGTAAAGTGCTTCATCTGCAAACAGCACATAGTTGGATCTTGCTTGTCTATTCACTCTTACAATCTGTCTTTTAATTGAAGTATTTAATCCATTTATATCTAACATAACTGTTAATATGATTAAGTGTAAGTCTACTATATTGCTGTTGCTTTTGATGTTCTCTTCTGTGCTCCTCTTTTTTCCTACATGTCCAGACTCTTTCGGATCAATCAAATATCTTGCAGTACTCCATTTTATCTTCTCTACTAGGATTTTATACCTATGTTTTATTTTGCTAGTGGTCGCTCTAGGGTTTATAGAATACATCCTTACCTCATCTGAATTTATCTTCAGTTACTATGCACCACTTAAATATAAGAACCTTACAAGAGTTTACTTCCATTTACCCCTTCCCTGTGCTATTATAAATGCTATTTTCTAGCATTTTTATTTCTTTTCCATGGG
The DNA here is from genome assembly GCF_028858775.2 of Pan troglodytes. NCBI lineage: Eukaryota > Metazoa > Chordata > Mammalia > Primates > Hominidae > Pan > Pan troglodytes. The sequence goes on along the minus strand of NC_086016.1, from coordinate 49,077,982 downwards.
AAGGTAGCTATTTCGCCAACCTACTAGAAATGAAACTTCAATTTTTCTTTATCAAGATGTCTGTCCCGGCCAGGCACGGTGGCTCAAGTCTGTAATCCCAGCACTTTGGGAGGCCAAGGCAAGTGGATCACCTGAGGTCAGGAGTTCAACACCAGCCTGGCCAATATGGTGAAACCCCGTCTCTACTAAAAATACAAAAGTTAGCTGGGCATGCTGGCAGGTGCCCATAATCCCAGTTACTAGGAAGGCTGAGACAGGAGAATTGCTTGAACCTGGGAGGTGGAGGTTACAGTGAGCCAAGATCGTGCCACTGCACGGCAGCCTGGGCGACAGAGTAAGACCTTGTCTCAAAAACAAACAAAAAAAAAGATGTCTGCTCTACACTCTCACTTACCCACTCAATGATAACAAGCCCCAAGCCATGTAAAGTAGCGCTCTCTTGTTCGTATATATACAGGGTGTTTAGAGAGGGCAAAGAGAGAAGCTCTGCACAGTTGAGGACACTGTAGATGAGAGCTCTGTAAACTGATGGAATCGGTCCACGTCCTTCTGTGAGCCTTTCCACCCCAATACTCTCTATCATACTACAGCAGTTCCTGAGGAGAAAACCAATCTCTGTGGGAGCATTCCTACCATGTGATAGACTTTAGATGAATGTAAGGAAAGCCTTCTTAACTAGAACCAATTAATAATGGAAGAGGCTGCCTTGTGAGTAATGGGTTCACTGTCACCACAGGTAGTGCTGCAGACACTGGATGATCAGCAAAAAAGGGTGCAACAAAAGGATTGTATATGGGGTGGTAGGTTCCCTAAACCTCGATGGTAAGAATCACGCTGATAGCAACTACACGCCACAGCTCTGGCCTGTGACACGGTACTGAGTGCCACAACTGCGCTAAGCGCATTACATTCACTATTCCATCTGGTTTACTCCTCACAATGGTCTCATGAAGTGGATCCTACCACCAGCAGTGTCTTACAGGTAAGGGAGCAGGGGCATGGAGCTGTTCCATGCCAGCCATTCTCACCTGTCTTAGCTCTCCGGGGAGGGGAGGGGGCACACTTGCATACACGATTGCAATTCTCACCCTTTTTCTACATTTATTTTAAAAGCAAAAATCTTACAGTACAGATTGAAACATACTCACGTCCATCCAGGGAGAGAGGTGACACAAAGACCAAGGGCAGAGGGAAGAGGAGTGAGCTCAGAGCCAGGAGAGCAGGCTTCTCCCTGTTTCTCTCCACGGCACTGCCACATACTTTTACCAAGTGATAGCCTGCTCAACCACAAAACCTGAAATCACACTTTCTACCCCCTCAAGGGTGTCTAGGGGGACCAAACACAGCAACTCCGTGGATGGGCCTCGCATGGAGATCCAGAACACTGCTGTGACAGATGGGCATGTATGGCCAAGTTCTGTAAATTTCAAGTGCTAAATACAAGATGCTGCTGGGCAAGGCAAGGAAACACTGAGATAACCATTCCAGGAAGGAGCGCAAATTAGGAGAGCAGAAAAAGAAAACCGTGAGGTACTGAGTACAGACTGTGGGCCAAGTTCTGTGCAAATCCTTTTAACCTTTTCAAATCACGGCGCACAGGCGTTCCTATCCCGTTTTAAAAATGAAGACACAGGTTCAGGAAAATAAGCCACAAAATGAGCTTTATCCCAGAAAGCCTTCTCTGACCCCTCAGACCAAGCCCAACGGCCCCGCTCACTGCTCCCATGGTCCCCGTGCTTCTGCCACCGCAGCCTTCGGCGCTCTGCAGTGCGACTGCCTCTTCACTTGTCTCACTCCCCACCAGAGTGTGAGCACCTCGTTAATGGGCTCCTTACAACAGCTCCAGGCACGTAGAAAGAGCACCATAAATACTCAATGTGCAACTAAAGGTTACCAGGCACAGAGCCGGAACTTGAACACAGACCTTTCAGACCCCCCAGCAGAACCGAAGCAATAAGAAACCACTTCCAATAGGGCGGGAGGGCTTGCTGCCAGGCCTTGGGGAAAGATAAGTACTGCAGACAACTCTGGAGCCACAGCAACCTGGGATCACAGGTTAAAGGGACAAACTGCCCTTAGCCACAAGTAAGTCACATCCCAAGCCAGAACTCACATACTGGTGAAGACTGAGTCACCAGAAAGAGTCCACACTCACCAGGGAAAAAGATGTCTAGGCAGAGGAGACAGTATGTACAAGAGTAGTGAATGCACACAGAGAGTTGGGGAATGGCCAGTGGAATGATGTGGCCAAGTCTGCCAGCTTCCGACCAAATACTCTTTCTCCCCTTTTCCTTGAGTAAGAGAATCCACAATTTTTAGCTGAGCCATTGGCACCAGGAACAAGTGGTCATGTGCCCAAGTCTCCTTTTCAGCTAAGTACAGCCATGTGATTACGTTTTGCCAATAATACGCAGGCAGAAGTACAGGCAATATTCAGGATGCATCCTTCAGTGAAGAAGGCATGATGCCCTTCTTTACCACTTCCTCTTTCCTGCTAGCTGGGATACTGACATGACGGCTGGAACTCAAGCTGCCCTTATGGACTATGAGGTAGCACATTAAGAGGATCAGAGCATCAAGATGTGTGCCACCAATGATCTCACAGTCCCACAGATGTCCACCTCTACACTCTACTCTTGTCACAGGGAGATGATATTCTGTTTTAACTTGTTTTTTGTTGCTGTTGCTGTTGTTGTTGTTGTTGTTGTTTTCCCCCACCTGTTACATGCAGTCAAAGCAAACGAACTATCACAAATGGGGAGACCAATAACGGAGGTCAGGGAGGAGAACGAACAAGAAAAATGGGAGGGAGAACAAGTGGAAGGAAATGCAGGAGATAAACCAGTCCTCACATAGTTTCCCTGGCCTGCAAAACTCCAATCTGCCAGATTTATTTAATAAATACCTAATCACCTACCAAAACACTGTTCAATTATTTAAAAAGTGCATTTTAAAATGTCCAAACGCAGGGGATTTGGTATTGCTGTTCCCTTTGTATTACTGGTTTCTATTTTAAATGCACCATGGGAAAACATATATATATACACACACACACACACACACACATATATATACACACATATATATGTATATATATACGTATATATATATATACATACACACACACACACACACACACACATATACATATACATATATATACATCAGTCCCAATTTGCTGGAATTTGTTGAGAATTGCTATGGCCTTCCATGTGCTCAATTTTTACAAATGCTTCACGTTATTCTCTGTTTTCAGGTGCAGACTTCTATATACAACCATTCAATTAAGCTTGTTTTTGTACTGTTGTAATCTTCTATGCCTTCTCACTTTTTGTTTGTTGGCTTATCAACTAATGAGAAAGGTAATATAAAATCTACCACAATGATTACAGATTTGTCAATCTGTCCTTGTAATTCTGGCAACACTTACCTAATATACTGTAAGGCCAAGCTTCTTAGGTGCATATACGTTCAGAACTGCCACATATCCCTAGTGACTTATTTATTTTATCATCCTGTAGAGATCTCCTAACACTAATACATTTTGGCTTAAAATCAATTTTGTCTGATATCAGTGTAGCTATTGCAACTTTCTTTAGTCATGATTTTCCTATTGTATTTCTTTCCATTTATAAAATTCAAATTTTTCTGTGTCCATATATGTGTGTGTGTGTGTGTGTGTGTGTGTGTGTGTGTGTGTGTGTGAATCATGAATACCACACAGTTGGATTTTAGTTTTCAAAAATCACTGTCTTTTAACTGGCAAATTTAGGCCATTTACATTTATTTAAATAACTATCTCAATATTTATTTAAAATATCTTATTCATGATTTTTACTTTTACTGCTTTTTAAAAATATTTCTTCTCCTTTTATGCCTTCTATTGTATTGATCAAGGTTTTCTTCCTCTCTCTTTTTCCCTCTACTAATTTAGAAGTTGTATATGCTATTTCTACTCATTTAGTGGTCACCTTTTAACACTGAGAGATGGGATTTTGCTATATGCCCAGGACGGTCTTGAACTCCTGGCCTCAAGCGATCCTACCACTTCAGCCTCCCGAGTTGCTGGGATTACAGGCATGGGCCCCCTTACCTGGCTGAAAGTCTGTTTTTGATGCTGTATCAGCATCTCTGGGAGTTCTCAGGATCATGTGATATATGATATTGAAATCTCAGCACCCTACAAAGCCTCCCCCAACACACACAAGAAGCAAAGCAGGGATCTATGTCCCCACAAACACCCAGTTTAGTACTTTGGTTCTCTTTCTTTTTTTTTTTGAGACGGAATCTCGCTCTGTCACCCAGGCTGGACTGCAGTGGTGCAATCTCGTCTCACTGCAAGCTCCGCCTCCCTGGTTCACGCCATTCTCCTGCCTCAGCCTACCGAGCAGCTGGGACTACAGGCGCCCGCCAACATGCGTGGCTAATTTTTTGTATTTTCAGTACAGACAGGGTTTCACTGTGCTAGCCAGGATGGTCTCAATCTCCTGACCTCGTGATCCGCCCGCCTTGGCCTCCCAAAGTGGTGGGATTACAGGCGTGAGCCAGCGCACCTGGCCCTTTGGTTCTCTATTACACCCCTTTGTTCAATCTGATTAACCCAGGAGGTCTGGGCCTAACCCAGAGTAGATGCTCACAAGAACACTGATGAATGAGGCTGGATGAAAAGGACCCTCACAGCCTAGCTGCGGTGTGCAGACTTGATCTGATGGCCAATGGAGGTGCCAGTGAAGAGGACTGGGCAGGAAGGCGGTAGGACGGCTCTCAGGATGACATGGAGCATCTGTCCCTCACAGAACCGACAGAACAGAATTCAGACAGCGCCACTTCCAGGTTCCCGAGGGGGTGGCTATCAAAAAGCACTCCAAAAGATTTCAAATGAAAATGTACAAAGAAGGGATATTAGATTGTATGCATCTAATTTTCTAAACCTGCCAAAGAAGTACATTGTTCACTTCAGTGGATGTAGCTGAGGATCAATGAGAGACGCCTTTCCTAAATAAGCCTATTTCTCTCCAGAGAAAAGGTTTTGAAGTTGCTTGGGAAGGGTTAAGACAGAATTAACAAAGTGCCTGCTTCCAGCACCTCCTGAGTTGTCATGGTGACATTTCCAAGTGGAAATCATTGATACCGAGCAGTCCTTTCCCCTTAATAGATGTGTTGACACACATTAGGGAAAACAAGGGAGTCTGCAGAGGCCAATGTGGGCGATCTCAGCTAGCAGCTCCATCGGTCTCCATTTAAGCCATAACCTGGCTTGGATTCCTAGCCTGGGAGGCGCTCCGGACTAGGACACGCATCGTCCACATCATTGCTTCATTGCCTTGGAGTAAAAACAAGAGTCAGGATGTTAAGCCTGAATTATATACTTTGTGGGGTGTTTTGTTTTGTTTTTGAGACTGGGTCTCACTGTCACCCAGGCTAGAGTACAGTGGCGCGATCATAGCTCACCGCAGCCTCAACCTCTGGGGCCCGACTGATCCTCCCACCTCAGCCTCCCGAGTAGCTGATACCAGAGGTGTATGCCACCATACTCAGCTAATTTTTGTAGAGAGATCAGGTCCTGCTATGTTGCCCAGGCTGGCCTCAAACTCCTAGACTCAAGTGATCTGCCCTCCTCGACCTTCCAAAGTGCTGAGATTACAGGTGTGTGCTAACGTGCCCAGCCTGAATCATAGTCTTTTAATACTATCTTTTTTAGAAAGCTCCCAGGGGGTGGTGTCTTTAAGGCCTACTAAGGAACAAAGGGCTGTTTGCCCATTTATTAACGACACGCAGACTTCTGTAAAAAATGAGTGTCTGGTGTGATTTTTAAATCTGTTTTTTCCCTGCTGCCTGCCCTGGGGTCTGGCTGTCAGGCCTTGTTTCTGCTACCATCACTGTCGGAGTGGGGAAGTCCTAGACCCAGCAATCAGAGCCCTTGCGGTTTTATGTGTTTTTTTAAATTTTTATTTCTAATGATTATGGGTACACACAATCATTGTATATATTTATGAGGCTTCATGGTTTTTCCCCGCAGCCTCAGCATGCTGGCAGAGCTCTGTGGAAGGCACCCTGAAGAGGCATCCACACGGGGCCTTCTGATATCAATTGTGGGGTTCAGTCTCCCTCTGCAGTGTTCCAAACAGGGAAGGCTGCTCACCCAATTCTAGAAAGGCGCAGTGTTACCATGTTAATGAAACCGCCAGTGGCACAAAATAGACTCTGTGCTTCAGTATCTGGAATAACAATAGTTGCTTTCTACAGCCTGGAACAACATTACGTGGATATGGTTTCCACAAAGTACACAATTTCCTCTTTCCTCGTGAGTTTTCTGGGTCATGTCTATTTCTTCGCCAAGTCTGTACTTCTGCTTCAACAGTTAGAAGAGTCTTTCAGTACCATTTTTCCTGGAATAATTTGTTATCCATCATTTTTATGGCAGTATTAAATTTTAAGAGGGAATTGAGAGGGATAGAAAATCTATTGCATATTCCAGCCCCAAAAGAAAGCCTTTAATAAATTTAGAACTTTTCAGTTTTACATTCAAATCTGACCCCAGAACCAAAAAGCTGCCCAGAGCTATCCATCCTTCATATAGGAGTGTGGGGCCGGTCACCCTCCCTTGTCTGCAGCTGGGCAAGAGGCTCCATGCGGGCCCTCCCAGCAGACAGGCAGGGCAGGTCTGATGAACGAGACCATGACATGTATGGCCAAGAGGCACAGCCTCGATGGCCAGAGGGCAGGTTCTGTCTCCACCCACACACAGGCCTGGCGGGTATTCACAAGTGTGCCCGACAGGACACCAAGTAAATCGGATCGGGTGCCATGTGCTCACCACATACCTATCCAGCTCTTAGCAGGCTGCCAGCATGCTAGGCCCCCTGCACAGGGTGTGGGATGTAGAGCCAGGTCAGGCACCTTCCTGGGTGCCTGCAACAGTGGCCCTGGGAAATGGCAGGGGTGCTAACAGGGGTGTGGCCAAGTGCACAAGGCACGGAGAGACAGAAGCCCCTGCATCTGAAACATAGCAGGCAAGCTCTCAGGGGAAGGCCACTCCACGGATGGGACTGGGAACTCCACTTCTGTCAAATGCAGGCCCAGGCACTGCACTGCTGCAAAGCCAAGGAGGCTGCGACCAGAAGCACGACAGGTACATTGTAAGAATCACACAACTGCTTGGTGCTGGAGAGATGGTGAATGAGGCAGAGTGGCCCCAAAGGAGAAGCTGTGGCCTGGACGAGTGGGGACTGAGCTTCAGTCCCAATTCTGCCACCTGCCAGCTGGGCAGCTCCACATCCTCCACCGGCCTGCACCCCAGGAGGGCAGCCTCTCCAGGCTCTGCCCCACTCCTCTTTTTCCTCCTAATTCCCAAAGAAGCCCACCAGCGTCCTGACCATGCCTCTGCCTCGGGGGCCTCACCTTTCTGAGCACACTCGGAGAGCTGCTAGAGAAAACCGCATCTGAGTATTCATGACAAATGAAACCACCTTAGAAACGTGAAGTTTTCTATAATAACACTTGTAAAGACCAAGGGAACACAGGCCTGCTTCCAGCATTAAGCCACGTGTGTTATTTGCAATATAAAAAGGCAGGGGGTCTCAGGAGAGGCCATGACTGAGCCCAGCCAAACACACCACACGTTTTATCATCACAACCCAGGGAGAGGCACAATCAGAAACTGTCTCTCCACTCCGAGAATAACAAGATTGATGTCTGCATCATATTGACTCTCAGGACTCAGAAATTCAAATGAGGAAACAACTTTTATTTATTAGGACTGTCTCATTTCTTTTCCTCTTTCCCAGAACCGCAACAAACCACAGCCATAAAGCATTAGCAAGGGTTTCTGGATTGACAGATCAAACCAAAGGATGATTAATGGACAGAGTCTCGTTTAAAAGGAAAGAATGGAAGTAGCAGGGCTGGATCCTTTCCCGCCGGCCCCGAGTGAAGGGCTTCCCGTTGTAACTTTGATTGTGAAAGCAAAGAGCCTAAAAGCGGGAGCCCACCCCAGAGCGGGGCCGACTCAGCAAGACTGAAAGGGCTTGTGCTGCTGCAGAAGCTCAGTGGCTCAGGTGGCTGGGAGGGCAGAGTGGGGAGAGAGGGGCCTGCACTTCCACCAAAAAGCAACTGAGGACGGGCAGGGAGCAGCTGACAGTCACTCCCACTGGAAGGTCTGACTGCCCCAGGCACAAAACCTCTTTTCCTTGGCCACAGCAGCACAGGCTGTAAGGCGGGTATCTGGCCATGCTCTGTGCAAGCTCCTGGGAGGCTTAAACAAGCTAACAGGTGCAGACTGTGGATGACAGTGATAGGCGCATGTGGGCTCTTAATACGTGGAAATTACTGTGGTTTTATTTGTTCTCCAAAGGTATGGGAGGTTAGTTACTAAAATTACTTTTCAGTTGCCCATTAAAAAGAAATAAGCACAGGTATGGGGTAAAATATTTCCAGCTAGGCCTATCACTTTAAGTTCAATAATCTTATGAAATGTTTATACTCTTAGGTTCACAGAAATGGAATTATTGGGCCATTTAAGTATATTCAAAATAACAGGGAAACAGAAACAACTTATACCAACAGCGCCGGGACCGTCAGGTCAGCTCCGCTCCAACCAAACAACAGGGAACAGCCTGGAACCGTCAGGTCAGCCCCGCTCCAACCAAACAACAGGGAACAGTGCCGGGATCTTCAGGTCAGCCCCGCTCCAACCAAACAACAGGGAACAGTCTGGAACCGTCAGGTCAGCTCCGCTCCAACCAAACAACAGGGAACAGTCTGGAACCGTCAAGTCAGCTCCGCTCCAACCAAACAACAGGGAACAGTCTGGAACCGTCAAGTCAGCTCTGCTCCAACCAAACAACAGGGAACAACCTGGAACTGTCAGGTCAGCTCCGCTCCAACCAAACAACAGGGAACAGCGCCGGGACCATCAGGTCACCCTGCTCCAACCAAACAACAGGGAACAGTCTGGAACCGTCAAGTCAGCTCCGCTCCAACCAAACAACAGGGAACAGCCTGGAACCGTCAAGTCAGCTCCACTCCATCCAAACAGGGAACAGCGTCCAACCAAACAACAGGGAACAGCCTGGAACCGTCAAGTCAGCTCCGCTCCAACCAAACAACAGGGAACAGCCTGGAACCGTCAAGTCAGCTCCACTCCATCCAAACAGGGAACAGCGTCCAACCAAACAACAGGGAACAGCCTGGAACCGTCAGGTCAGCTCCGCTCCAACCAAACAACAGGGTTTTGCTCCAGCAAGGACAGAGACATGCAATTCAGATGCACTTGCACCATGCCAAGACTCACGTTCGTCCATCCTGACATATGCAACACTGAGGCTAGGGCTGAGGCCTCACCGAGAGGACACGGCAGTGGAAGCACATTCCGTTAAGATTCCGCCACTCCCGAGAGCCATGGAGCCAGCACTCAGTCTGAACTCTGGGAGGTACGACGTTCCATCTGCACCACTCACACTAAAACGAAGTTGGGTTGTGAGATTGTTTGGATCATGTTTGCTACAAAAATATATGTGAACCTGCAGATTCTTTGCTGAAACTCTTTCAGTTTGGTCTACGTGTGCCAGATCTCACTTGGAAATTTAGTCAAATGAATTCCTCTAAAAACTTGCTTTTGCAAACTTTTGTGGTATTATTACATTTTGCAATAGAAGTTATTTTAACAATGTACAATATAATTAGCCACTTAATGTTATTAAGAAAATTTATGAGCCATTGTGGGTTGAAAAACAGCCCCAAATGATATTTATTAACTATCCAGGACTAAAAATAGGACCCTACTGCCTCAGTGAACCACATTTAAAAAAACGTAGAGTCACAAATAATATGTCTAATTACGTATTAAACTAATTGTCGCCTTCACCTTTTGAATTTCTAAACTCCTTACCTCATGTATCATTTTAATTATTTTTCCAGTTCATTCCCAGGGAAACTGGCTGATGGGGAATTAATTAATGGGTCCAATAAAGAGGCTGCCAGCATTGTTCTACCACAATCTGCACCCTGGCCTCATTTGCATGTCTCCTTTTATTCTAAACAATAGCACTGCTGAGATTTCGGCGTGAAATTGTTAGCTCATTTAAAAGGACACAATCATATCCATTTCCACAGATATTCATCAATTATCACATTTTACTGCAACATGAATCCATGAATAGAGCAACCACTAGAGTTTCTGGCCCCAGGGTTTTAGAGAAATTACAGGTATTTAAATATTATATGGCATATTCCACTTGATGAGATGATTTTGGATTATTTCAGGTCCACAGAAAGAACTTATATGAAAAGCAGGTGCTCTGTGGTGCTGCAAGTCGTAACATCAAAGTCCCCACCAGAAGAGCTATCTTCATCTTCTGACGTCTCACATCCTGTGGGACTGACACACGGACTTCAGAGAAAGAAACATGACTTTCTTTGGTGACACCGGCTCTCCTGATGGCCTTTGGTAACACTGGCTCTCCTGATGGCTAACAGTGTCAAGGATGCCTGCTTTCTACCCAATGACGCTGGCAGAGAGGGAGGGAAGAGCCCTGGGGGCAACGGCTCCTCTCCCCTCGACAGTGGTGCCATGGACGGGTGGCTACCCCAGTCAAGGGTCCGGCCAGAGTGGAGACTTCTGCCCACAAGGTCTCTGCTGCTGGTTTGCCAAAGAAGAAAACAAGCCAGGTGACTAGACACTGCCCGTGGCCAGACAGGGGAGCCCCTCTCCCCAGCTCTCCCTGCCGAGCGCTTTCGCGGACTCTGGTAGAGGTATGTCTACTCCCTGACCCCTCTCAATGGAAGGCTCCTCCAGAGCAGGGGATGGTACTTGTCGGTCTGTTGTGTCCAGCATGCAGCACTAGAACACATGGAGTCCGAATGTTCAGAGGCACTCAAAGCATCGTGCATGAACAGGTGGTCGACAGACAGACAAGTGTGTTTTCCAGAGGCCTTCAGGCACCTGAAGAGGGCCATTCAGCTGGGAAAGTGCTGAGCAAAGCACAGTTCTGTGAGTGCACGTATGCACGCGCAAGTGTGTGTGTGTGTGCACGCACACTCGTGGTCTTAATCTGTTTCAAGTTATTAAATACATGACGATGGTCCCTTCCTGAGGCTGTGGCATCCATCCCCAGGCATCTCTGCCTGTTCTGATCCCTGACACCACCTCCCACCATGATGAACCCGAAACAACAGGACAGCCTGGGGCAGACACGCCCAGCCGCTCTGAGCAGGCATCTTTGGAGCCGGCGCCTTTACTCACTGTGCACTGATCAGAAGGGAATTCTCTGTGGATGTACAAGGAGCATCGTTGCAAAGGGTGGTAGGCCCATCTCTGTCCTTTTATATGCTAATGCCTATCTCTTTGTGCACCCTGGCTTTTCTCCTGAGCAGTTGCCCCTTCATTACCGGGATGAATAAAGGAGGCAGGATTTATTAAACTATAAACAATGCCTGAAAGAGCTTGTGCTGGAATTTACAATGGTTATCTTCTGCCTCTAAAGGCCTGGAAGAAGAGACAGAGTGGTTAAAATGGGGGCTTTTCTTGAGACAGAGTCTCACTCTGTTGCCCAGGCTGGAGTGCAGTGGCACCATCTTGGCTCACTGCAACCTCCACCTCCCGGGTTCAAGTGATTCTCGTGCCTCAGCCTCCTGAGTAGCTGGGTTTATAGGCACGTGCCACCACACTCTGCTAATTTTTGTATTTTTAGTAGAGATAGGGTTTTACCATGTTGGCCAGGGTGGTCTCAAACTCCTGACCTCAAATGATCCGCCCGTCTCAGCCTCCCAAAGTGCTGGGATTACAGGCGTGGCCACCGCGCCTGGCCAAAATGAGTTTTTTAAAAAGGATTGGTATCGGGCAAACCAAGCCAGGTACAGGCAACAGAGTCTGTGGGGAGTCAAACCCTTTTAATAGGCACGCCCCATTCGAGACAGGATTTGCAGTGACCTATCCAGACACCAGCGTTAGAGCCGCATTAAAATACAGATGTGGAATGGGCCAAGGGAGGAGAGCAGAGGTACAGGTATGCCAGGGGGTCGAGCACAGTTCATGGGGGACCTAGGGTTTCCCCGATGCCCAAGGTAGATGAGTTTCAAAGAGGCTGGCTGCCTGGGCAAGTGCTGCCTCCCGAGCTGCTGAGTGCCAAGGTACAGGGAACTGTGGGACAGAGCTGGCCAGCACTCTGTTAACGCTGTGCTTTGCCTTCCATGGGAATACCTTATAGTGGACACACAGCCAGGCTGTGCTGCCCAGCCTCCCTCTGCACACGCTTGGTCCCTTGCCAAGGGATGCAAACAGAGGGACAGGTGCCCTCCAGAGGAGCGTCTCTTTCGCGGGGCTGAGACATGATATACTGTGCACACTTGGGCGGCCAAAGCTTGGCCCTCCCTCCCTCCCGACCTCCCCTGACTCGAGCATCCCCTCATGTGCCCTCTAGTCCCGCACGTACGTCCCGGCACATGCCACCAGCATTCCGAGGAACCCCCCTCGTGGGTGCCACCCACTTCAGGATTCAGGCAGCACCACATCCTCCTGCGTGAGCACCAGGTGGCTTTGCCATTGTTTGTGTGAATTTTAAGATGCATTTCCTTTTCAACAAAACCAGCTTTTTAAGAAATGCCTGTGAGCTGTACCCACATGCCTTGGTTTATCTAGTCCCCAGCAGCTTAGTTCCCAAAATGCTGTTGGCATGTTGCAATGCAAAGTGTTGTGATGACATCAATCACCTTCCCTAACGATCCTCGATAAATGTGTTTCTTTCCACCAGCTTGTTTAATACAAGTCTTTCTCTATCTCCCACGACGCACAGGGCGGTGTGACTCAGAGGAGGGCTCTTTTCCTGGATCTACATGTCCAGTTGTCTGCTGGGCATGGGTCCAGTGTGCCCAAGGTCCACTCACCCAGTGTATTCCCAGGGGGACACTGCATTTCTCCCGATCCTCCTGCCTTCCCACCCCACGCACAGCTGGACACAGGGGGAACTGAGGAACTCAGAGCAGGATTCACGACGTGGCCAAGGAACCCGCATCTCCTCACCAGAAGTCACTCACTTGAAACAAAACACAACACTAAAAACCAGCTGCTTCTAGACCTTAGAACTTTGCAGCTTCCTCAAGTCAGATGGGGAAACTGAGGATGTGACTCCGCAGGTCTCCCGCAATCCAACCCAGTCCCAACTCCGAGGCCTGCTAAGTCTTCGTGGAGACCCACAGCAAAAACACAATGAAATCTTTAATAATACTTGTTTCTTAACTCTCCCCCAAGGGCAGGCAGGGGAGGGGCAGGGAGCCAGGCCTGCCCCCAACAGAAGCAGGTCCAGGAGTGTCCAGCCACAGGGGAGGCTGGCAGGAGGGTCCTGAGCCCTGCCCCGTGGAGAAAAGCTACCACCTGCACAGAGCCCACCTGTGAGACTGAACTCTCGGAACTTCGCTTTTCACTAATGTTAGTGAGGAACCAAAAAGAACTAAAAAATAACCTTAATTTATAATTGAGATTCCTCTTGCTTAAAAAAGCCTTAGGCCGGGCATGGTGGCTCACGCTTGCATCCCAGCACTTTGGGAGGCCAACGTGGGCGGATCATGAGGTCAGAAGATTGAGACCATCCTGGCTAACACGGTGAAACCCTGTCTCTAATAAAAATACAAAAAAATTAGCCGGGCGTGTTGGCACGCACCTGTAATCCCAGCTACTTGGGAGGCTGAGAATCGCTTGGAAGGTTGAGAATCGCTTGAACCCGGGAGGCGGAGGTTACAGTGGGCCGAGGTCGTGCCACTGCACTCCAGCCTGGGTGACAGAGTGAGACTCCGTCTCAAAAAATAAATAAATAAAATAAAATAAATAATAAACAAATTTTTAAAAACCTTGATACATCCCTTAGAAACTGCCTCTTTATAATGACAATGATTAAAGTGTACAATCCATTTCTCAAAAGGACTGTCAACTACAGAGAAGAAACTAAAGACACTTGGAGAGTTAACATTTATTCTTCGTGAAATTTAATTAAAAGCAGCACATTCCTGACACCGTAATGGGCCAGCGATCCTGAGTAAGATGGAAGACAGGAGACACTTAGAGGGACAATCTCAGCGTTTATGAATACCCAGATGCCCCTAGGATTCCTTCCAAATCATCTGGTCCTGCGTTACGGTGATGGCGACAGTCACCACAGAGCCCTGCCAGGCCCTGAGGAGGACGAGGGGGCAGTGCTGAGCACAGCTGGGCAGGGCCAGGCCCAGCTTCGCCTTAAAGCCACGTTTAATGACAGTGCATTCGCAGCAGTAAGAAAAAGAATAATTTTTTCTGAAAATGTACTACCACCTCTGTACTTAAAACAAAATGCCATCAGGTAAATGGATCAGACTGAACCATTTAATCCTCCCTGACATTAACCATACTGAGCTGAACAGCTCCATCTGCAGAGACGTGCAACAGGGATTCTGGTTTTCTAATTCTGTGTTTGCTGAAGCACAAGTGGCCTCCTGTGGACAAACCTGCCTGGCTTAGAGCGGCATGACCGCCCGGCACCGCTGCCCGGGAACTGAGCAGCCGCACTGGCCTGTTAAACTGCTGAGCGGGAGAGGAGGGCCAGTTCACCATTCAGAGAGCACGGGTGCCGGCAGCGGCTCCCCGGCAACGGCAACGCATCAGCCCTGCTCCACGAGGGCCTGTCCACAGCGAGTGGATCCGTGTCCCTCAAGCCCCAGTCCTGGTGGTTCCTGTGAATGTGGCCTCACTGGAAAACAGCATCTGGAGATGCAGTTCAGAGGAGGCCACACTGGAGTAGGGGGGCCCTGATCCAACGATGGGTGTCCTCACAGAAGAGGAAAACGTGGACACAGCCACACAATGGGAGAAGGCCACATAGTGACAGAGGCAAAGACTGGAGTGAGGCTGCCATGAGTCAGGAATGCCGAGGATGACTGGTAACACATGGAGGCGGGAAGGGGAAGCATGGGGCAGATTCTCCCTCGAAGCTTCCAGAGCGAACCAGCCCTGCCCACACCCCAATTCCAGAACTCTCAGGCCTATAAGCCCTCAGTGGGTGGCACCTGGCAGCTCTAGGACATGGATACTCCACGCGAGTGACAGCCCAGTCCTGACATTCTTCACCTCCTCTCAGGTGTGACTGGAGGGGCACCCAGGCTCACCCTCAACACAGTGCTCCCCAAATATTCCCAGACCCCCAGCAGGCACGAGGCTGGTAGTGCCTGGGCCTTGTACCACAATGGCCAGGCTCAGTATGCCCTGGTGCACACCCCCGCCGGTCTCTCTGCAGGCTGTCCTCTCCATCACCCAGACGAGGCCTCCCTTCCACCCACGGGGCTCCAGGATGAGGCCGGGCCTAACTTCCATCTCCCCGAATCCTAAGGGAGCCTCTTCACCTACCCTCAGACCGCTCCTGCTGGGTGGCCCTTAGTGACAGCCACTAGCCCTGGCCCCAGAGTCACGCACAGCCTTGGCTGCACATCAGAGCCACCCGGGGTGGTTTGAGTACCAGTGTCCCATGAGATTGGGAACCCTGGAGGCGGGATCCGAGCATCTGTGGCTCCTGAGCCCCAGCGATTCTTCAGCCAGGGGTGAGGCCCTTGGCCTAGACTCTTCCTTCTGTCCGTCCTCCACCGAGTCCTGCTGCTCCTGCACCCAGAACTGCCCATCCTGTTTCTCCACCGTGCCTGCCTTCAGATGGCCTCCTTCCTCTGGGGTCACCATAGTGGCACCTTCTCCCTGTTTCCATGTTCCTGCGCTCGCTGCTGTTTCTCACCTTCAGGCTTTTTCCCAGATGCAGTACCAAGCTAACTCGTTGCACGTGGTGGCCTGGGGGGCTGTGGAGTGGGGTCCTATGAGCCAGTCTTCTTCCTCTGCTTGGAATGGCTGCTCTTTGCCACCACCCACCACTCGTAGATAACCTGGGCAACCTGCAGGTTCATCTGGATTAAACAAGTCACCCCAAACTTAATGACTTAAAATAACAATGGTTTGGCTCACAGATACGCAGTTTGTGCAGAGTTCTGTGGGCCCCCAGGCTTCTCCCCTCACCCACCTCCTAAGGTCGACCAGGGACTTTCCTCATGTTCCTAGTCTTTTGCACATGAAGCTGCATCTATGGCTGCATTTTATGTCGTGATAGGAATAGAAATCACTACGGCACTCACGCTAGAGGAAGCATCATGCACTGTATTTTGGAATAAAACAGAAAGGAACACACAGGCATTGGTTCAGGACAAAGGAAGCAACAACACCAAAGGCTTTGTCCAGACAGCCACGTGCTGCTTCCGACCTGACTGTAAAGCCAGCAGGCCCAGCCCTCATCCTCCCTCACCCCACAGAGAATGGACCTCAGACCTCAGACACAAGCAGGTGTCCAAATCCCCAGGAGCACACAGACTGCCGGGACACCCAGAGCTTCCGATTCAGGAGGCCTGGGTAGGGCCTGAGAATGTGCTTTTCTAGCAAGTTTCCAGGTGATGCTGAGGCTGCTGGTCCAGGGTCCACACTGCCCGAACCCTGGGAAAACAATCCACGTTCTGACTGACAGCAACAAAGGAGGCGGGGGACTGACACTGTCACACTGTCTTTTTTTTTTTTTTTTTTTTTTGAGATGGAGTCTTGCTCTGTCGCCCAGGCTGGAGTGCAGTAGAGCGATCTGGGCTCACTGCAACCTCTGCCTCCCAGGTTCAAGCAATCCTCCTGCCTCAGCCTCCGGAGTAGCTGGGATCACGGGCATGCACCACCATGCCTGGCTAACATTTGTATTTTTAGTAGAAACGGGGTTTTGCCATGTTGGTCAGGCTGGTCTTGAACTCTTGACCTCAAGTGATCCGCTGGCCTCAGCCTCCCAAAGTGCCGGGATTACAGGCATGAGCCACCACACCCTTGTCACACTTTCTAACCTCAAGACTAGGAGGAAATAGATGAACACTTTTAAGGAAAGAATCCTTTACGATGACAAACCACTCCACTACACAAAGACACAAACCACCGACAATGCAAAATCCTGGCTAAATCTCAAGATGACTATGGAGAGTGGAAGGAGTCAGGTGAAAAGGGGCATATGCTGGAGCCCAGCTTGTCTAAGGCTACAGAAGAGACAAAACAAAACGCTGCAAATATGTTTAGGACTGTGTGGGGAAGCTGCGGTGAGGGATCGGAAGCCACCCTTGGATCTGCGCTCAAAGCTTCTATGAGAGCTGCTGGTGTAGCAAGGGCTCTGCCAAGTGCTGGTGGCTGAGGACGAGCAGGACAGGACATCCCCTCTCGAGGGACTCCCAGAACCAGGGAACCAAGCAGGGACCACCACCAAGGCAGAGGAGAGAGTGAGGGGAGGAGGAAGAGGCCCTGTACACCTGGGCATCTCTGGGAGAGGAAGCCAGGCCCCGCATCTGCCCCAAGGAAAGCATCTGAGCACCTTCACAGAGAACCGTGGTGAGGGCACCGAGGAAGACAGCGTGGCTCAACCTTTCCAGGACCGCGGTGAGGGCACCGAGGAAGACAGCGTGGCTCAACCTTTCCAGGACCGCGGTGAGGGCACCGAGGAAGACAGCGTGGCTCAACCTTTCCAGGACCGCGGTGAGGGCACCGAGGAAGACAGCGTGGCTCAACCTTTCCAGGACGTCGCGTGCGAGCGGTTCCGGTGGTTATCTTGAATGATCCCGAGTGTCATTCCGGGGGCTGCAAATATATCTTCAGTGGGCAAAGACAAGGCCCCTGACAATAAAATATAAATGACCACCTGTCTTCTGCAACCGCCCCGATGATGGGAGTCGAGCGGCATGGTGCTAATGGAAGGGAAGCAACCTCAGACACACGGGACACCGGGGGAGCCTCCAAAGGCACCTGCTGCTGGGCTCACTCCACTAAATTGTGTGCCCTTTCTGGCAGCATTTTCCTCCTATGTAATTTGGCAATTATTTGTCTGCTGAACCATCACCAACTTCTCCCAAAAAGGAAGTCAGAGGCAGTCGGGTCACCTGAGGTCAGGAGTTCAAGACCAGCCTGACCAACACAGCAAAACCCCGTCTCTATTAAAAACACAAAAAATTAGGTGGGCGTGGTGGCAGGCATCTGTAATCCCAGCTACTCGAGAGGCTGAGGTAGGAGAATCGTTTGAACCCGGGAAGCGGAGGTTGCAGTGAGCCGAGATTGTGCCACTGCACTGTAGCCTGGGCTACAGAGCGAGACTCCATCTCAAAAAAAACCAAAACAACAACAACAACAACAACAAAAAACGACGAATTAGCTGGGCATGGTGGCGGGCGCCTATAATCCCAACTACTTGGGAGGCTGAGGCAGAAGAATCGCTTGAACCCAGGAGGCAGAGGTTGCAGTGAGCCGAGATCGTGCCATTGCACTCCAGCCTGGGCGACAGAGCAAGACTCCATCTCAAAAAAAAAAAAAAAAAAAAAAAAAAAGTCAGAAACCCTTAGCAGGGGCCGCAGAGGCTGAAGGGAGGCCTGATCTGCCTGCTGAAGTACGCAGAGCACTGGCTTCTGGCATCCTGGTTTTAATGATAAACGGAGCTGACAAGTGCATAAAACATGCACCAACAATCAGGACATAAACTGCCACAGTCCTGTCCAAATGAGGCCTTTTCTCCAGGATCTCGAGCCCCCAGAGTCCTCTTCCGACAGGAGGACAGCCATGTCATGGGCAGTTCCCTGCAGATCGGGCGGCTGTGCGACGCTCCTGCAGCCTCCTGTACCCTGGAGCAGAGAAGCTTGGCCTGGAGCTCATCTTCCGTGAAACACACAAACACCACAGCACTCTTTTGCACAACTGAAACTGTGCACTTTTATAGTCACAGATGGTCCTCTTCCAAAACCATCTTTAGTTAATAATCATAAGATCCCTCCTGTTACCGTAAAGTCTAAATGCCAGAAACATGTGCTGGCTCAGACCTGAAAGCGCAGGGATGCTGCTGGAGCTCAGGCAGAAACGGCACCTGCATTTCATTCCAATTAGCTCATGACAGAGAGAGGGACCTTTGAGTCTTACACACTTGGAGGTGGGAGCTTAAGAAACTGCCTTTCAGGAGATCGGTAATTCTTCATTCCTTAAAATAATCTAAGGAATCCCTCAATTAAACAAGTATCTTTGGGTGACAGACACGGACTTGCTCACATTGGGGGTGGAAACACACATACACGCTCCCAATTTAGTGCTCAGGAGAAAACTTTAAAACGTTTACATGCAGCTCAAATGACTCCCGTGGAAAGAAGGCGCAAAGCTATGGCTTCTGAAAAGTGAAGCGAGAGTGGGCGCTGGTGTGAGAGGCTGGGGGGACGCTGCCAGTGCAACGCCCTGCTGTCTGCACCTTCTAGTTCTCACTGCTCTCTTACAGCGTCAAGAAAGGGCTCCGGGCCTCAGATGCGTGCGCACCCAAACCAGTGTGTTCAAGATGCCCAGTAGGACCCTGGCAGAAAGTCCAGGTGCCAGACAGTGGAGGCGCCCACACGGCATGGCCTGTCCCCCAGCGCTTTGCTACTTACCAGCTGGATGGCTTTGGACAAGAGCACCTACCCTGGCCGAGCCTTGATGTTCTCATCTGTAAGGTGGCCATCACAACGCTTACTGAACGCAGCAGCTCTCAGGATGACAGGGGTGTGTGGAGTGCCCAGGATGACAGGGGTGTGTGGAGTGCCCAGCGCAGGACCTGGACACTCCGCAGTTCTTGTGTGATGATGACTGGTCCTTCTTCACCCTCAACTGAGGGAGGTGTATGGGGAGAGGTTCCCCAGGGCCCCACCACTGCTCAAGATCTGTCTCCTTCACCTGGGTCCAGCGGGCCCCATTCATGCTCCTTAGTCATTCCATTTCACTTATGCCACCTTATTTAACCAACAGTCACAGAGCAACACGGCTGTGTCAGAAGCTGTTCTGAGCACTGGGACCTACGGACCAACCCCACCAAGGCCTGGGCCTCAGCGAGCCTGGTAGGGCAGAGCCACTGTGGCTCTCCAGGGACCCAGCCTGTCCACCTGGACATCTCTCTGAGCCCTGCCTCCTTGCTAACAGGGAATCACAGGTACATGATAATGTGTAACTCGGAACCAGGGGACAGTGGCCTGGAGCAGGCAGAAGAGAGGGCAGAGAGATCAGAGAAGACAAGGGAGGGGAGGCAAGAGCTAAGGGGAGGGGAAGGAGGGTTCTAATGCTGGACTGGACTGGGTGGTCATAACCACCACAAGGAGCCGGGAAGAGGAAGGACGGTGGGGCTGAGGGCTGAACTCGTTCTTGCAGGGCTGGCCTGGCTGCAGAGCACTGGCCCTGTGATGGCTTCTGTCAGGCGGGTGGAATCATAAGCTGGGGGGCAGGGAGAGGGAGGGGATCATAGGAGTCTGAGAAGAAAGTCAAGTCAGTAACAAGCAGCTCCAGGCCTGCACGGCATGGGGAGGAGGCCAGCCCCTCAGAGCCACCTTTGAGACACAATGACCCACTAAGGGCAGGGAGCTCCAGCTGGCTGGGCCAGACACGGGAGTCCACACGCAGGGTGTGGCGTGAAGCTAGCCTGTTGCTTGCTGAGACAACAGTGGCCACCGGAGCTCAGATCTGCTGGGCAGTCCTTGCTGTGCCAGTCCCTTGGCCTGCAATCCTTGCTGCACCTAGGGCAGCCCAAGGGGGGTCGAGGCCCTGCGCCGGTGCCACACGGTAGCAATGACGCAGCTGAGATCCTCGCGGGGCCTGCCTGACCACAAGCCCAGGATCTTCACCCGTCAACTGCCCAGCGGGTCCCTTTACAAGTGTAGTTGCATTTCACCTTATAAACCCCCACGGGGCAGGGGTAACCATTTTGATATGGTCTGACTGTGTCCCAACCCAAATTTCATCTTGAATTGTAGCTCCCATAATCCCCACGTGTTAGGGGAGGGACCCAGTGGGAGGTCACTGAATCACGGGAATGGTTTTCCTGTGCTATTCTCGCGACAGTGAGTAAGTCTCATGAGATCTGACGGTTTTATAAAGGGCGGCTCCCTGCACACATCCTCTTGCCTGCCGCTATGTAAGACGCGCTTTTGCTCCTCCTTCGTCTTCCATGATGATTGTGAGGCCTCCCCAGCCATGTGGAACTGTGACTTCATTAAACCTCTTTTTCCGTATCAATTACCCAGTCTCAGGTATGTCTTTATTAGCAGTGTCAGAACAAACTAATACACATTTCCACTTGGCTTAGTGAAGTGAGGGATGTGCCCACGGCTCCCGGAAAGAAAGTGTAGCACTTTCCATCTGGGTTCGAGCCACCCTGGTTCCCTGCACCTGGAAGGAAACTTGTAAAATCCTGCTGCAAAGTGCAGGGGAAGGCGGGACGGTGGCCTAAGGGACCATGGGGTGGGAGGCAAGAACTTCTGCTCCCGCGGAAGGAGGAGCTTGGGACTGACTGGGAGGGGAACAGGGAGGGAACCCCAGCCAGCTGCCCAGCGCTCATTTGCGGCAGCCTCAACCTGACTGAGGAAGGGGCGATTCTGGCTGAAACCCACCTACCGACTTCCTAAAATGACCAAACTTGACATCAAAACAGCCTCGGAATCCAACAACACTGTATTCAGCCTGACTCCCAGGCCAGAATGTCGCAGACCCGGGGCTAAGGCAGGGTCAGGCACCTGCCAGGTGGGCTGACCTCACGGGTTCTCTCCTGAGTGGCTGGGCCTAGGCAGCAAGGCAGGGAAAGGCAGTGTAGGAGGCGGCTGCTGGACCCCTCCCTGTGACTGCAGCCCGCCAGCACCTCCCATGTTGGACACCCCTGCATCTCCTCTGCTCCAGGCCCCTTCCATTCTGTGTCTGTCCCTGCAGCTTCCCCGGGTAAAATGCCGTGACCCCACTCTGAAGACCACCACCCTAGGAAACCTGAGGTGGAGCGAGCTGTATCCACCCCAGATGCTGCTCAGACAGTCCCTGCTGGTCTGCTAAGGTCCCCTGTCATAGGACCATGTTCTGGGACAGAAGGCCTGGGTCCTCTGAATCCCTGGGGTTGACATGAGTGTGGCCACATCTGTGTCCTTAAGACCCAGCCAGCTGCACGGCTCAGGCAGCAGTGAGAAGACCAACAAGGAGAGAGGATGGTGGCTGTGCACAGACGGGGTGGAGAGGGATCTGAGACAGAGATCTGAGGGAGGAGTTGGTGACGGATGGCACGGGGCACAGGACGAACGGCAGCTTCTCTCTGGCTTCTGCATCAGGAAGGGGGGTGGCCTCATTTGCTGAAAATGTGCAGGCTCATTCTGAAGGATATCGCTCAGGGCTCCACGGTGAAGTCAAATCAACCGTCAGCTCACAGGCAGCCTTGTGCCTTCAAAACCAACTCAAACTCAAACGCTGTCAAGCACTAACAAGCACCCGGCCGGAGGAGATTCCTTTAAACAGCAAGCAGAACTTTACATACAGAGCCCCAAGGGCACCCAGGTCATGTGGAGGAAGGCGAGCAGTCTACACCACGGCTGGGGAGCAGCAGTGTGGAGCGTTATCCAGCCCAGCCCGGCCCACAACCCACACACGCTCTTCCTGAGACTTTTTCGGGCCACCATTACCCGACCCAGACTGCTCAAACAGACCCAAGACAAGGGCAGTCGCTGATGTGTGCACGGGACACCTAATTCAAGCAAGTAATGAAGCCTGATGACAGGAGCCCTGCTCAGTCCAACAGTCCCAATGATGGGGAGTCCTGCTCCCTGGACGGCACCTTCCTTCCCATGGAGCCAAACGGCAAGGACCCTCAATGGCGTATCTCACCGACCCTCAGTGGCGTATCTCACCGACCCTCAGTGGCGTATCTCACCGACCCTCAGTGGCGTATCTCACCGACCCTCACTGGCGTATCTCACCGACCCTCACTGGCGTATCTCACTGACCCTCAGTGGCGACCCTCACTGACCAGGAACTCAGCCCCAATTATGGCTGAATGTGGGCAGGGATCACATCTATGCCCTACTCATCCCAGCTCCCAGCAGCAGACAGGGGCTTTTAAATGGCCTTTTCCTCCTGGCCCCAAGGGGCCAGAACAGCTCCTCCCCAGCTTCCTAGGTGCGCCTGCCCACTCCCTCCCTCTCCATGCTGGCTGCTCTGCCTGGCTGCACCTCTCTGCCTCCCCACACCTACCTAGTGCTGAGATTCCCTGAGGGCAGGGGCTGCACCTTACCCCTCCATGACCCCAGCTAATAGCATAGGGTCGGGCTCCAAATTCTTGCCTTATCGATCTTTGCTGTATCACAAATGTACATACCCCTAATCAAAATTCTCAATATGATCTCTGATTTGGGTGTGTATTAACACAGTAAACTACTGGGGCTAGTTTTCTTCCAGCCATCCACCCATCCATCCATCTCTACCCCCGTCCAGCTGACCACTCCGGCATCAGTTTGCCAGAGACGCGCTGGTGCAATTAACCACCCACCTGCTCCAACCCCGAGCACCAGCTCTGGGCTTGGCAGCAAAACACTCACATGACTCCATCGTTCTCCTATATCTCACACAGGGATAAAGAGAATGGCGACAGAAGAGAAAGACTTGTGGGAGCAGCAGGGGCAGAGCCCCAAGCAGGGCACAAGGGCCAGCCGGGCAGGTGTGGGCTTTGGGGCAGACCCCAACATCCCAGGAGGGAGCGAGTACCCAGGCAGTGTCACAACCTGCTCCTGCCAGTGCCCTCGAGACCCCTCACCTCCTCCACCTCGGAGGCAAGAAAGAAGCGGCTAAGAGGCCAGGTCCCCGCCCACTGCCACCCAGCTGCGCAGGGGTGGTCAGGACTCTGACCCAGGGCCATGCTGGACCTGGGCTGTGAGTCCCAGCCCGTGCTTTAAGGGTGAGAGTGCCAACTGCACCCACACCCCACGGTCTGTGCCCTACACACCACAACATTTCTGCTGTTTACGAGTTAACGATGGGAAGTAGGGAGACTTGAGGGAACTGGATGAGCCCCTCCCCCTTGCCCCACAACTTCTACGTGTACACAATCATCAGCCCGACCTGCCTAGGAACAGCCCTCACTGGCCACCTCCCAGGCGCCCGCCACCGGCCCTGCTACTTGACTTCAATCAGCAGCAAAGTGTCTTTCTTCTCTTAATGCATCAGCAAGGGGGAAATGAGTGCCCAGGATTCGATGGGCCTGAGAAGGAAGAGGAGCCGCGTGGCTGGAATAGCAATGAGCTGCCCACTGGGAAGGCTCTCGGCCGCACCAGCAGATGGACATGGCGAGGCCGCAGAAAGGCGCCCAAGCAGATGCTGGAGCCAGCTCTGTGGAGAGTAAGTCATGCAGGCAGGAAGCAGGGCAGAGTGGGAAGTGGGCCGGGAGCGGACACAGACGATGGGGAGGATCGGCCAGGCAAAACCAGGACCCCTCAACTCGAGTGGTGCCACGAGGCAGAAGAAAATGAAGCCCAAGGATGGCTGCTCATCGTCTCCACCAGCAGTTCCAACACGAGCAGTGGCAAGTCCACTCGTTTCTAACTTGGCCAAGAGAGGCTTCAGGATCCGCCACGTGCTCTCACCAACATCTTGCTTTTTTCCTGAAACAGCATCCCTCTTTCGCTGCATTGTGGGTCCCTGTGCATCCTTCCTCCTCTCCTAGCAGCCACGGGTGCTGGGGGGCTCTTGAGTCAGGGATGCATGCCCAGAGCTCGGGCACTGGCTGCTACCCAGAGGCTCTGAGCAGCGCTGGCCATTGCTCAGGGAGGGAACTGCAGCTCTCACACTGAGTCTGTCCCTTCGAAGCCAGATGACTGATGAGTCAGGGCCTCTCTCAGCCTGTTTCCTCCTCTGTACAACAGAGAAGTGACAGACCCACAGTAACAGCTACCACTTCTGGAGCATTCCCGTGTCCTTGGTTCAACTCCATTTCTTACGATGGCTTGGGTTGAGGCTCACAGAACCTCCTCTTGTTGTTCCTGGAAGATTAAATGCGCTGGTATATGTCTGAGTCCACAAGGCAGCACGCAGGAATCCAAACCAGCGCCTGGAGCGCAGAAGGGCTCAGCCAACGCCAGTGAATGTGATGTTGTCAGCTGACTCAGCAAAATTACTAATGATGTTTCTCAGCCAAAGATGAGCCCGACAATATGTCACAAGTTTACCTCAAACCAACCTCTCAACCTCCGGCTGTGCACAGAGGCCTCCCTCCTCGCTGGCATCTCTGAGGGCTTGGCCTTTCTGCTCTCCTGATCCTCACAGGCCTGGCAAACTGCTGCCCCGACTGGGAGAGAAGCGCCCTCCATCTCCTTCAAGGGCACTGGGGAGCAGCACTCCTGAGGCCTCTGAGTGCACCTGACGAGGCGGCCCTGGGACAGGCCACCCTGCTTGCTGGTCCTGCAGGTAACTGTGGCCTCCAGAGGAGGGGGTGCCCTACCAAGTGGGACTGGGACAGCAAAGCCCCCAGGCTCTGCCTCTCAGGAGGGGCCCTGGCAACCCCTCACCTTCTCCACTGCGGACGTGAGAAACAAAGACACGTCCACCCCACCTGCAGGCAGGCAAGGAAGAGAGCAGAACGGGAGGAGGCAGAAAGTGGCAGAGGAGCCCTCCAGGCCGGAGGGGACACGCAGGAAGCAGTGAGGCCCTGGGCTGGTGGTGGGCACAATGCTTGGGGCAGCACTCACACACAGTGAAGGTGCCCAAGTCAAATGACAGAAACATGACAATGACCACAAAGGCAAAGAAGAGGGGGGCCAGTGTGCAGGTGTGAGGAGGCCCAGCCAGCAGCCCCGCATGTCACAGCTGCGTGGCATCCAGGTTTAGACCAAGACCCCAAGACCATCAACAGGGGGACACCACGTCCCACAGAGGGCCAGCCATGTGGCAGCGATGTGCCAACACAGACAGGCACCACCATGTGGTGGGCTTGGTGTCACTGATTGGGGAGCAGTGGCCTGGAAGGACAGGAAGATGCCCGGGGGTACTGTGGGAGGCTGTCCTCCTGCTATCCTGGCTGCCCCAGCAGAGCCTGCGCAGCGCTGTGTGTGGCCGACAGGAGTCCTGCTCAGGACAGGCAGAGCCTCCGGCCGCTGCCCCTCAGAGCAGGAGGGCTGTGATGTGGCCGCCGCAAGCACAGGGCCATCCCCGGAGAAGCTTGGTGCAACACTGGCAGGCAATGGCCTGGGCACACCGTGCTGTGTGACCTCAGGCGAGTCCCCTCCCCACTGTGGGAGGGTCTCAGGGTCCTCTCTCTGTACACAATGCTCCCCAGGGGGCCCATCCATCAGGCTGTCTCCTTCTAAATGGATCAAGCCCATCTTTCTTCCCAGCCTCCCACCTCCTCACCTTGAGGGTCCCTCCCAGGCATCCCCAGGCTCACCCGCTGTGCCTGCCCCTCCCAGGGGCCTCCCTGGCTGGTACCAGGAGGCCACACAGGCCGCATGGCCAATGGGCACCCTCATCAGGAGGGCGCTGGCCTGGCCTCTGGACTATGGAATGATTCAATATTTCCTGATGGACTCAAGTATTCAAAATGAAAGCAAATTGCTCTAAATACATGTTCAGAAAAACATCCCACTCTAACTCCAGAACTGGCTTCCCTGCGCTGTCTGCTGCTCTCCAAATGAACCCATGTTCAGAGTGACAGAGGACCTGCGGACACCTTGCTGGGGGCAGGAGGCCCAGTGAGAGCCTGCCCCACCCTGCCTTACCGCTGAAGAGGAGGCATCCCGCCCGCTCTGTGCTTTCTGTCCACACTCACAGATTCCCCAGAGGCCGAGAAAGCAAACACTGTGAGATGTGCTAGTGGCAATGCACTCTGCTTCTGTTCACCTCCACACAGCGACCGCCTTTCAGGGTAAGATTCTGGAACAGCAGGTGGCCAGGAGAGCACCGCTGAAACAAACTTAATCCCTGAATACAAAGCAGAGAAGGAGTCTTCTCCACTCATGACAGAACACAGCGGGAGCAGAGGAGCATGAGAGGAAGGAAAGGAGGAGGGAGAGGAGCAGTCCTGGGGCTGCAGGGAGGTGCCGGCTGCCCCCACCCCGGGCAAGCGGCCAGGGCTCACTGCTCCTGCCACAGAGGGTCTCCTCCAACAGAGCTCCACAGCCTGGCAGGGGCCCGGCCCCTTGAGGGGACCTGAAAAGCACGGCTGGCCCAGCCCTCCAGGAGAATCACCAGGGCCTCCACTGGGAGGGCGTTTTGAGATCAAAGAATGTTCTAGCTCCCGGCTCCCGAAGCCACCCCTGCTGCACCCAGGGTCCGCATCGAAGCAAGTCCAGGAGGAGCCAGAGAGCACGGCTGAAGACCGTAATTCCGGAACTAGACTGTTCTTTAAGGACGGAAAGACAGTATTTTCCAAATGTGTGCATTTGAGAATATAAAAAAATCTTACAAAGATTTAAAAATTAAATTGTAGTTAATTATCTATAACCAGGTACCTTCTCTGATAAATACAATTCTAGGGAAATTTGCTCTAGTCTGGAACCTGGAGGGTTTACATATTTAGAGACAACAACGTTACTGGAATATTCTGCTGAAGCTGAGGTGGGAACTCCTCCCTGCTCCCACTCCCTCAGCTCCTTTGCTACAATCTACAGCCCCGAGGGAGGAGAGGTCCCTGCACTGACCCAGCCTCCCACATGACCTGCCAGGTCACAGGGCAAAACCCACAGAAGCCCTCTGGGGAAGCCCCAGAGCCGCCGCCCAGGCAGGGTCTCCTTAGCAAAGGGAGCGCTGCTATTCCCAGGCGGCTGCAAAGGTCCCGGCGGCTGCCGCCGCTGCCCCCTGCTCCCTCCACCTCATTGGTGTGGCCGCCCTCCTCATCCAGAGACACTGTGAGCAGAAGCTGCCACCCAGGGTCAGAGCGGAACCCAGTCCACCTGTCCAGGGCATGGCAGACAGACCACAGGCTCCTCCCAGGCTGTCCTCACCATCCTCCACCTCCACCGATGCGCACTTCACCCTCATCCCACCCACCCCAAGGTTCTGCCCTCGCAAGACCCTTCCTGAGCCCCCGCCATGGCATGCAATCTGACTCCGGGCCCCACCCATCCCTGGCTGCTCTTAGTAGCTGTCTCCTGTGGCCACCCTGTACTTTGTGCAGAAGGCAAGCTCCTAGAGTCAGGGCCCAAGCGGCGCCTGGAGAGGCCTCACACGCGGTCCCAAGCAAATGCTGGCTGCAGTGAACACTCTGAATGGATGCTCTCAAGCTTAAAATGTCCCAGAAAGACACCATGGGTGAAGTAAAAGGTTACCTAAAAACAGAGCACAGCCAGCTGCTAAAAACACAGGAAACTTTTGGAATTAAATAGCAGCCATGGAAATAAAAATAGAATCAGGGTGTTTCTGTCTACTGCTTAACCAGATGAGGAAGAACGAGGTTAATGAAAATGCCCAGTGATGGTGAGGGTAAAGAAATGTCCCCTCTCACAAAATTGCTGGCTGCAGGGCAAACCAACTCAGTGGGCCCCAGGGTCACTTGGCTGTGGCCACCAAGTTCCTCAAACGCAGGGGGACCTGTTCACCCTGCAGCCCCTCTCCTGAACACCTCTCTTACGGGACTATTTCTAAATACAGAAAAAGCTTTAAGCACAAATATATCATCTCTCAGTCATAAATACACTGAAAAATCACGCACCACATTTAAGTAGACTATGATCTATCCACAGGCCAGAATATTAAGCAAACATTAGCTACAAAAACTCCAAACTAACACAGAAAGCATTATGACTGGGCAGTGTGACAGAGGCAAAGAGAAATTTATGTACTATTTGATTTGTGTTATGTTTTACAAAAAAACTCGTAGAAAAGGATGGAAAAGAGACACTAACACCTGCTCCACTGGGGGCCATTTATGTTGGGTTGGATATATTCAAAGGGGAGGTTTTCCTTCTTTCATCTCTGTAAAGTTTCAGCAATATACAGGTACTCTCATGATGAAACTTTAAAAATTAACACTTTAGAAAACAGGAAGTGAAGGAGGCCCGCTGAGAAGTGCATTCACCTGCAGGTTTACTCAGAGCAGCGCCATCTGTGCAAAGGTCCCGCTGCCCAGGGGGACCCTGATGTGGACGTGAACCCAGCGCCCGCGCCCGCTCTTCTTTCCCACACTTCCGCATGCTCAACCATTAAGTACCAAGAGGTTCGCCCAGGAGCTGGGAGGTTAATATCGGAAAATGTCAATACTGGAACAGTGGCGCAAAGCCGAAGGTTGGCCCAGGACACCATCCGAATATTACAAGCCTGGTCATGTAGGGCCTGGAAAGGAAGAGCACAACGTGTGCCTGGCAGAGCTGTGAGTGCCACACTGGGGACCCAGGCGGAGCGCCGGCCTCCTCTTCCCGGCCATTAACGAAAGGTCACAGAAAATTGGACTGGAAACCTGGAGAATACTCTCCATGCTGGGGACACACGAGGCCAAGCTCCTGAAAGCAATTCTCAGGTTAACGTTTCCTTTTTGGATTTCTTCCAGAACACATAAAAATGAAGGTCATTACCAGGCTACACCAGACCTTAAAAGAGGAACCTATAAATCCAGGGTGCATGCGGGCAGTCAGGTGTGCCCCTGCATGGGGGCTGCGATGTCCAAAGGGTCCCGTGCAGGGCCCCTCACTCCTACATTGCTCCTGATTATGGCGCGGCAGGTGCCCCACCTCCCCCCAGAGCTGGGCAACAGTAAGTCAGCCTGTCCCCATCCCACCCTGCACAGGAACACAGCAAGCTCCTTTCACTAGGAGAAGCAATGCAGGAGGGGCCTGCACAGGGGACGGCAGAGGAAAGGAGAGAGGGACAGGAGCTGGCGAGAGAGGCCTGGCCTCAGGGAACTGTAAGTGCTTCCCATGGCTCTGTCTGCCCCATGCTCCTCTGGCCCAGTGGCAGCCACTGTGAACATCTGGAAGGGAAGGCTGCTGTGCCCTTCACCCTTTACTCCTTGTCCTCTGCCTGCCAAGGAGGCCTCTGTAACCAGGAACCCTGACCAGAGACTCCTGAGCACCGTCTCGGCAAGTGACATAGGAACTGGATGTGCTGGGGCCTGACCACCCTGTCCTGGAAGGTGACGCGTCCTCCACCTCCCGACCTCAGGCTGGATGCCACCCTTTCCCTACCTGACAGCAACCATGGGTGACCCTGGGCTTGGGCTGACCCAGTAAGTGCTAAGGGGGTGCTCTGAGGGGAGCCTTACCGCACTGTGAAACCCCGAAACCACACCTCACACATAAGACGGGTCCACACACACCTCTCAGCAGCAGGGCCCAGCCTGGGGCTCCTCTCTCAACTACACCCAGAGAGCTGAGTCCCAGGAACCACAAATGCAGCAACAGCAGCGGAGCTGGGGCAGCCCGGGGCAGACTGGAAGGCACCTCGGCCTCCACTGGGACCCTGTTCTGGCTTTTTTCTTGTTCCTTTCATTTAAGGAACACCAACTTGCAAAGAGGACACCCAGCCACATGGTCTGGGGAAAGACTGAGGGGCTGCCCTTGGCTTCCGGGCTGTCAACTCTGAACTTTGGAGAAGTCCTGTGGGCAACTCCCCAAAGAGATGGGAGCAGAGTCTGCAAAAGAAAACAGGGCACAGCTCGAGCAAAGGCAAGGAGTAGGGGCAGACGGCAGGAGCCTGGAGAACGCACAGCCTCGAGGCCTCGCCAGGGCACCCGACAGGCTCTGAAAGACTCCAGCTCTGAATCCTCCACACAGGATGGGGCAAGCTTCTTCCACCATCAAGGATGAGGTCAACTGAGTGTTCATTCTCAAAGTCCCATCAAACTGCAGGCCTGACCTCTTGGTCACCATCACTGGTGGGGCCAACCTGGGGCAGTAGGCCTCAGCCACTTGCCCAGGGTTGGGGCAGCCGGTGCTTCCCGACAGCCCCAGGACTACTCCTCTCTGGGTCCTCTCCTTTGCTGCTCCGCTCGGGGCTGTCTCCATCTATTTCCAGCAACCAGCTGTGCTGAAGGTTTGGTGCCTTGAAGGCAAGAACTTCTCCTCTGTGCCCCTCTCCTTCAGCGCCCAGCACGCTGCCCTGCACAGGTGATCTACTCAACTCTTTAGGACTATGATTTCAATCACCGGCCACAAAGATACAATTCAATAATTTTCCTTAAAATGTATGATTCGTATTTAATATGCAGCCTTCATTAATAGGCTATGTGTATTCCTTTTTTTCTCATCTTGTCAGAAATCTTCCCAGGCCATGCATTTCTAGCGAGAGGGTAGGGCTGGCCTTGGTATATCACAGAATTGCTCCATGCAGGCAGGGAAGGTCCCCGAGCCCTCCTCCGCCACACCCTCACACTAAGAACAAGCTAAGATCAGAAGAAACACAAATCCTCACAGCAAACGAAACCAAGCCCTCCTCTGGGGCTTCGTCCCACAACAGGCCTAAAGCAGTTAGACAAGTTGCTTAAGGTCACACTGCAGATAAAATATTAATAAATACATCATCTGAAAGCTTAGCAAAAATGCCCCAAAGAAAGTACACTCTTTGTGGCCTGGAGTGGGGCAGACCCGCCAGCCTTTCTTACACTCCTGGGGAACAAGCTCCCAGGCTGCCTGCACAGGCCCTGCACCCGGCATACTGCTGTTCCTGCAGCCTTGGTCTGGGATCTGGGGGGATCCAGGGCTCTGGGATAGAGGGGCCCCTGGAGATGATCAACTCAGACGTCAACGGCTCTCTGGCTCCTCTTCAGTTAAAACCTGGACAAGTGCGGGGAGGAGGCTTCAGGGGGCCCAGGCGCCATCACAGCAGCAGCTCTGGCAGAAAGGTATCTTTCGTGTTCAGCCCTATTCTTTGTACCCACAGATCCCAGTCCCACAAAGACCAAGTCCAATGCCCATGCCAGGGCCCAGGTCTCAAATGTGAGTGGCACTGTGTCCCTGGCTTCTCTCCTGTGGCCACATCTTCACAGGGCCAGGTGTGAGCAACCCTCCCCAGCTGGCCTCTACCACACCCTCACTCAAAGGGTGTCCCTGGGCGCTCCCCCAGCACAAATCCCATCCAGTCGCTAAGGGAGGTTCAGGGACTCTGGGGCCCAAAGCATTCCTAGACTGCCAGGGACCCACAGGCCCGTGGCTCTCCTCTAGGGAAGCGGCAGGACCTACAGATGCCCCCACGAGGGCAAAGCAGCACATCTCAGAGGGAAGCCTGCACAGTGGGGTGCAGGGACCACTGCGCTACCAAGCCATGACTTGTCAGAAACAGTCCACCGTCCCACGCGGGGGCCCTCCCTGCATCCTGTAAGGTACTTGGACTTGGACACCCTCCTTAGGGGGCAAGGCCTTGTGTACCCACACACACAGACACCCACAGGTAGACCACACCTCACATCACCCAGAGGCCCAGGGAGCATAAGCAAGTCCATATGAGGGACCCTGGACCTGACTCCCCATCACCAGGGCCCACGGCTGGGAACCTCCTTGGCCCGGGTCTTCTCACCTCCACCTCCACCCAGGGCCATCCCCACTAAGACCTGCTGCTTTCTTCACTAGCCTCCGAAAATCGGATGCTGGGGGTGCTGCGGGGGTGCAGGGCCAGGTGTGGGGAGGACGTGGAGACAAGGCTGCAGCCACCAGAAGGAGCATGGACTCTGGGACCAAAAGCAAGCCCCACACCAGTCCGCACAGCAGCAGCTTCCTGGGTGAACAGCAGTAACTGGTCCGCTCACAGGTTGCTGTGGTTGGAGATCACAGCAGGTCCCCCACAGGGTGGGCGGTTTCTTTTTTATTGACTGCTCTGGTTCAAGGCCTAGCACACAGTAGGGCCTCAGTAAGGGACTGGTGAGCAAGAAATGAACACAATGGGAGAAGAGAGTCATCAAAACGCGAACCCGCTAACAACACTGCCCGTTCTGCTGCATGTTTTTACTATTAAAAAAGAACTCTTTAATCTCTCCTTAAGAAATGTCATTACCATTCAATTCAAACTCTGGAGCTGGCTAAGGACTCTTGTCTACTTTGGAGCAAGTACAAGGAAATTTATTCAGACTGGTCACCCACTATCGATTACAACAGTGCCGCCTGACACCTCTGCATGACCGCTTCCGGGAGGGAGCTGGACGTCTGCAGAGTGAGGAGGCCCAGGTTGACTTCTCAGAGAGAAGTCGCATTAATGGGACTTCCAAACCGCGGAGGAGCGCAGCCGTGACCGTGGCTCTGCATCACGCTTTCCCGCAGAGTCGGAGGGACAGTGAACACAGAGCCGCGTGTGCAGCAGGGTGCCACGCAGCCACGGTTCACAATCCTCACCACATAACTTTTCAGAAAGAACAAAGGTCTTAACTATCATAAATGTACGAGTCAGCGCCCAAAACATTATACAAATCACTTTTCTTGCTCCAAGCACAACTCTGCATTTTGCCCACAAAGAGGAGAGACCGCCCCATGAGAAGGGCCATGGAGGCTGACAGGGGTCCCGAGCGCCCACTTGGAGAGTCATTCTTTCCTGGAGGCGCCCAGACCAGACCTCAGGGCCTTCACACGCCTGCCCAAAGGTGCTGGAGCACGCCAGGCCTGCAGGGGGAAGAAACCATCTCCTGTAGAGTTCTCGAGCCCCAATAAAAAGCAACGTGATTGATACATGAAGAAAGCAAGCTTAAAGTCGCTAAGGACTTTCCAGACATGTCTTTAAATACAGCTCTAAATCCCCAGGACACTGACTTCACTGTCACTCCGAAGGAATAGATACACCCCTCTTCCAGCTCCTCCCTGCAAAGTAGCAGCAGTGAGCCACGTCCTGCTGAATAGTCTCATTTTGAAATCCCTCCCCAGCTGACAGTGATCTATGCCTACTTCCTGTGGGCGGGCAGGCATGGAAAGCTTACGACCTCAAATCTTAATGGGCTCATGAGAAAGTACGATGTACGGAGACCAGCTTCTTCAGCTTCATTAGGTTAACCCGATCATCAGTTTCACTGCACCTGACCCACAGAATCCGTGCTGTGGCACCTGGGACATTCAGGAGAGCCCCAAGGGCTGTCGCCTGGCACACGAGGCAGAGCACCCAGCAGGTGCGGTACTTGGAGCACGCTGTCCACCCTCACCCAGGCTTGGCAAGGGCAAGTGGAGACCCGAGGCAGCCTTTCAAAGGAGCTGAGACAGCAGGTCCAATGGACTCCTGGGGAAAGGCAGGGCTGAGGACACCCAGATGGTGGAGGAAGTGAGTGGCCAGCCAGTAAATCGTTTACATCCAGCATAAATCTCTAGCAACAGGGGCCAGAGGGAGGCTCTCAGGATAGCACGGCACCGGACAGAGGCACAGAGCAGAAGGGTGCAGGGAAGGGCAGGGCCTGAGACAGACACAGCAATCAGCCCCCTACTCTGCCCTGATGGAATGTGGGTGGGCCAAATGCCAGGCAGCACGGCCTCAGCGATGCCCTTCCACCCCAGTGCCCAGCTGCCTGGGCTGCTATGAGGACCCATGGTAAAAGGCAGAGCCCTGCCCTGCTCAGACAGGCTCCTCCCCAGCACCTGCCCCGCTCAGACAGGCTCCTCCCCAGCACCTGCCCCAGATAAAATGCAATGTCTGAGCAAGGCACACAGAGCCTCCCACATGGCCCCACCTGAGTCTGGCAGCCTCGGACCTGCCCTGGCATCCAAATACTCTGGTGCAGTCACACTCAACTGCACCTCACATAGAGCACGCTGCGCCCCCCTGCCCTCAGAGCCTTGGAATGCTCTTCCTTGGTGCAACCCACCTCTCACTCATTTCCTGGACACCTGCTCTACGCCCTATGGGAGGACCCTCTTTGCACCCTTCCACCCTCCTGTTCAGCTGCAACT
This sequence comes from Pan troglodytes, assembly GCF_028858775.2. Classification (NCBI taxonomy): domain Eukaryota; kingdom Metazoa; phylum Chordata; class Mammalia; order Primates; family Hominidae; genus Pan; species Pan troglodytes. The sequence goes on along the minus strand of NC_086016.1, from coordinate 49,043,335 downwards.
CAGCCCCCAGACCCTGCTCACATGTCTCCCCAGGAAGCCTCCTCCTCCCCTGGAAAGATGAACACACCCCATCTTCCCTACGTCCTCAGCACACCTGGGCACCTGTATCGCACTCTTGCTGACTGCTGGCCACCAGCTGGGCTGCGAAATTGCAGGTGGCAGGGGCTGCTGCCTTAGATAGGGCCCTCTCTCGCTCAGTCCCCACAACAGCTTTTCCTGACCACGCTATGTCTCTCACCTGGAGCACTGCAGGTGTGCTGAGCCTCTCCAGCAAGCCCGGGGGCAGCCGCATCCTGGCCCTGACCTCGTGCCCGTCGCCCCGGCCCACCTGCTGCTCCCCACACCCTTCGCCTGCTCTGTCCTGGCCCAGGCACTCCAAGCCAGAATCCTCCTACTAGAACCTGGGGCCCCATCATGCAGCACAGATCTCAATTCAGGACCCCCTGCCATGGACACCCTGCCTGGAGGCCGGCTCTCGTGGCCTCCCACCACATGGCCTCATCACCTGAAAGGTGCCTGAGAGATGCTGCTGGTTTGCTGTCAGGATCCCTCTCTGGGAAAAGAGCCCTCGACAGCAGGCCCACCTTTCCCATTGCTGTGCCTGAGTGCTGAGAACAGGGCCCAATCCGGAGCAGGCGCTGATAACTGCACGTGGGCTGAGTGATTCGGGGCCCAAGGTACCCAGGATCAAGCTCTGTCCTGAGAGATATCAGGGACATCTGCAAAGTGCAGGCCCCACCTTCAGCGACCTTCTGACGCACCCTCCCCAGGGATGGCGAGGCTTGCACTGGCCATGCTGAAGAAAATAAAATGAAGACATTTCACCTAAGATACTGAACAAGGATCAGGTGCCATGATGATGCACCAGCGGCAGCAGAACAGGCTGCTTCTTGATCAAAGCTACCTCTGGGAGATGTGCCTCAAGGCCTGCAGGGGTTTGTGTGGCCCCTCTCAGCAGTGGACAGATGGGGGTCCCATCAGGCAGTTGGCATTCAACATGCTTGGAGGCTCTGGCCCTGACCTCTGCCCCATGCCCCTGGCTGGCACGACTGGTGTCCTGGAATGTGGGGCTGTATCTCAGAAATGGCACTGCCAGACTGCCAGACCCACAGGGTACAGGAGGAACACAATCAGATAGCTCCTCCCGCATGGAAATCAGAAGGCTGCGATGCTGAGTCCCAATGTCCCCGCATCATCTTCATTCTCATTCATTCATATTCTCTCTCTCTCCTCTCTCTTCCTCTCTCTCTCTCTCTCTCATACAGGCTGGCAAGGTAGCAATTCCACAGACCGGGAGCCATGGTGCCCCCACTGCCACAGCGCACTGATGGGGGCTCTGGCCAGGACAGAGATGTGGACTGGCAGTGGCAGCCCTGGCTCCCGGCCTCTGCTCCAGCCATGCATAGCCTGGTAACTGAGAGACTGGAACCCCATTCGCACGGTGCCTCAGCAGGGCCCTGGAGCCCAAAGTGCCTCATGGGGGGGCAGAAATAGAAGCCACTGTGACACAGTATGAAAGGGAAGTGGCCCTGGGCAAGGTGCTTATGCTCCTAGACTCCCAGTTCCATCTTCTATAAAAACTCTCAGAGAACAATGACTGCCTGGCAACAAAGCCCAGAATGTGAACAGCACACAGTGGACAAAACACCGGTGATAAGGGCTGGGGAGACAATCTTGCCTGACGCCTGCTCTGTGCTTGGTGCAGGGCCAGGCACTTGCTATAGGTTAGGACGGGCGAGCAAACCACGGCTCGCTGGTGCCTCGGTAGGCAAGTCTCACAGGGACTCGGCCACGCCCGCTGTCCACGTCTGTGGCTGCTTCTGTGCTACAACAGCAGAGAAGTTGTGAAAAAGTCCATATGGCCCACAAGCCTGAAAATATTTACTATCTAGCCCTTTACAGAAAATGTCTGCCAATCCTCACTCGAAAAACCTTCCTCAGTCCTAGCAGCAGCCCCTCGAGGCGAGGATCTGAAACTCGGCTCGCCCAAGGATGCACAGCTAAGCACAGAACTAGGGCAGAAACACCCTCCATCCGAGCCCAGGACGCCGCAGAGAACATGGACCCACCAGGGCTTCCATGAAATACTCAAATAAACCTTTTCCTTAAAGAACCCAGATCTGTTTGGTGACCAGTCGGCAATCTAGAGCCTCCATGTATAAAAGTGTCCTGGCCACAGATTCTCACACTCCAGTCCCTCCACAGCACCTGCCCTTGGGTGTGAAGTGGGAGGACGCGCCCTCAGCAGGAGTCCACCCTGAGTGCGGTGTGAGGCGGCTCCGACCCTCAGGAGAGGAGGCAAATGGTAGAGGAATGACCAGATCCGAAGCCCAGGGAGACAAGCACCATCTTTCATCCCCTGCAATTTACAGCCAGCCCTGCGTGAGGAGCGCGGGCAGTGATGATTAAAGATACATTTTGGGATATGGGTGGTAGAAGTGCAATGATTAACATTCAAGTGGCCTCTTGGATATCACTAGAAAGGAATTTAATAAAGGCCTTAAGCCAAATGAAGTCATCTTGCAATACTCGCCTGGCAAAAATAAATGTTCCCTTTCCTTAGAAAAAAAGCATCAAGTCACTAGGGGATAGGAAACGTAAAGTGTGGAGATGTTCGCCCGTTTACCAGCGAGTCCCCCGCCACCTGCACAGGATGTGTGTGAGGAGCCATTCTAAAGCAGCGTAAGTAACCGTTTCAGGTGTACCCGCGGCCCTGAAGGCAGCCGAGGATCTCAAACGAGAGGTGGCCTTCACCAAACTGGAAATGGAACCTCCCAGGCCCAGGAGGCCGGCTTGGCTGCTGCTCACTCACCGTACTCAGAGCCCTGAATGTTCCCCAAGAGGAAGAAGTCACCGGAATTTAGAGAGAAGAACCTGGCTTTGCATGTCCTGTCAGAACCTGTTGTTCTTTTTCAGTCCACGGCCTACCCCAGCTGCTCCTCTGCTGCTGAGTCACGTCCCGCACGGGGTAACCTCCCACAGGGCCCCCCATCAAGTCAGCCGCCGCCCTGCATCCTCACCTCCCCAGCAGCCTCACGCACCCAGGGATCGCCCACTGTGGGATCACCCTCCCCAGGTTCCACCCACCCCCCATCCGAGCTTCCCTCTCCCCATCAGAGCCACACTTCTCAGACTTCCGATGCCCTCTGACCCCACTTGCTCGACGACCCCCTCATCCTGGCTGAATTCACCCCCATGCACCTGCTCTCAGCCATCGATGACCACTGCTGACGCAGGGTTTGGATCTGTGTCCCCACCAAATCTCATGTCTAATTGTAATCCCCAATGTTGGAGGTGGTGATGAGATCAGGAGGTCAGACTCTCCCGAGTGGTTTACCACCACCCTTCTCCACGCCGTTCTCATGCTAGTGAGTGAGCTCTCCTGAGATCGGGTTGTTTAAAAGTCTGGGCACCGGCCAGGCGTGGTGGCTCACACCTGTAATCCCAGCACTTTGGGAGGCCGAGGCGGGTGGATCACAAGGTCAGGAGATCGAGACCATCCTGGCTAACACGGTGAAACCTCATCTCTACTAAAAATACAAAAAAATTAGCTGGGCGTGGTGGCGGGCACCTGTAGTCCCAGCTACTCGAGAGGCTGAGGCAGGAGAATGGCATGAACCTGGGAGGCGGAGCTTGCAGTGAGCCGAGATCGCACCACTGCACTCCAGCCTGGACGACAGACTGAGACTGTCTCAAAAAAAAAAAAAAAAAAAAAAGTCTGTGGCACCTCCCCGACGCCCTGCTCCTGCTCCAGCCATGGAAGACACGCCTGCTTCCTCTTCACCTTCTGCTATGATTGCAAGTTTCCTGAGGCCTCCTCAGAAGCCGAGCAGATGCCAGCACTATACCTTCTGTACAGCCTCTTTGGAACATGTGCCAATTAAACCTCTTTTCTTTACAAATGACCCAGGCCCAGGTATTTCTTTTTCTTTTTTTTTTTTTTTTGAGATGCACGCATCCATGAGGGAGCACGCGACCCCTGGGGGAGCAGGGCCATTCTCTTCCATCTGGGCTATCTCTGCATCATTGGCTCCTCTTCCAAGCCTTTTGTCACCCTCATGACAATGCCCCTCATTCATTTTTATATACTATCTAGTTCAGGGCCTGGGAAGGTGTAGGTGCTTATAAACAACCTTTTATTGACACGTGTCCCAAGAGGACTTTAAGCTACCTTGTAAGGGGTTAAAGAGTAACTAAAACCTGTAATGGCTCAGCTAATAAACTCCCCAGTTTAGGGGAGAGTAATCACCCGATTGCTTTCCTATGATTACTATGTATTTTCATTGCCAAAAGATGCAATACAATTTCATGGTTACTTGGCCCTGTAAAATAGAAATACCCCCGATTCTTAAGATGTGAAGAGGTTTATAATCAGGGTACTATCAGTTCAAGAATGAGTCCCTGGTACAAATGAGTCAATTCATGACAAAATTTAATTTCAAGAAAATTAACTCAATAAAGATGCCACAATTGTGCTTAAAGTTTTAATACCTATTAGGAGTTTTAAGTAGGTGGTGCAGAACCATGGGCAAGCCGATCCATTTTCTGGCTCCTCAAAAATGCGATTGACTTAATACCTAATTTATTCGTAATGGGGACAGTATTACAAGGAACTGTGTTTAATGAGGGAGGTCTGGGTCTCAAACAGCCTAACCAATCACAAAACGGACAGCATTCGCAATTTACAGGATATTAAGTTTTGTTTCCTGTCATATTACAGAGAGCCGATCAATAGCACTAGACTGACAGCTACTTTAACCAAACAGCCCAAGGTAAGGCTTTATGTCCCAGCAAATGCTGCTGGCCAGAAATTCTGTAGCTGCCAAACACTTCGAAGAACAAAACCCAAGTCGCGGACACGAATGACAGTCTGCTGACTGGTGATAATTTCCGTAGTGAGATCATTAGACCAGACAAGCGGCACAAAGGAAAAGCAAAGTCAGAATACAGGACTTCAGAGCCACAAAACACTCACACCCACCAAGGGGCACACTGACCAGCAACCGGTGTCAGGAACAAAGCTTTGGGGCACTGTTCTAGACGACTCATACGAAAACAGGCTCAGAATGAGAGACTGGAGAGCACGGAGGCCCAGCAGGCACCCTGTCCTGTGGGAAGAACGCACGCAGCCTGAGGCCCTGTGGGAGCAGCTGGTCAGAATGACCCCCAGGCCCTCCCTAGCTGCTCTGGGACGCCCAGCCTTCCCCACCTCCACGGGCGAGGCACCAATGTTGGGACCCAGTGCAGTGCCTGGGACCTATGTGGCCTTAGAAAAAGCCTCCCGCCAAGAGCTCCCCTTTCCAGAAACGCCCGTCCCCCAGCATCAACCTCCAAGGGCAGCTGCCCCCCTGCAAATCCTGAACGTGCAGCCCATGAAGGGCTGTGCTCACTGTGGTAGAAAGCCTGGCTCTTGAGGTGCCGGGATGAAAACCAGCCATACGCGTCTTTCTTCAGCACTCTGTAGAGATTTGATTCCTAATCCCACATAATGGTGCCTGCTATTTGTAACTGATGATGAAAGCCTGGCGTGTAAAACCCCCACAGCACCGCCTCCGCTTCAGCAAACATCTCGAACAAAATGAAAAGGTGCTAGAATAAGTGATGGGACACTCAAGGGAGGAGAGGTGGCTTGTTCCAGAAAACTCAACCTCCTGAAGAATTGAATTTCATCAGAATTGGTGAAGAGTAGAAAATTTCATACCACACTGAATCTGTGAATTTTTAAAAAATCTTTATTATATGTAACTCAAAATATAGACAAGATGTGAGTCCTGAGCGTGAGTTTTTTGGCAGAAGCAGCTCAACTCACAGCAGAGTCACCAGCATCCCTCGCATCCTCCTAGCACACTGCTCAGGATGTGACTTCCCAGAGAGCTCAAGGCTGCTGTCACCACGCAGGCAGAATGAAACTCAGCCACAAAGAGAACGGCCTGAAGTTCTTTTCCCTGTTTTACATCTCCTCAGATAAAAAGCATGCCAGGAGTATACTCTTTTATTTTTATTTATTTATTTTTTGAGATGGAGTCTCGCTCTGCCACCCAGGCTGGAGTGCAGTGGCGCAAGCTTGGCTCCCTGCAACCTCCACCTCCCGGGTTCAAGCAATTCTCATGCCTCAGCCTCTGAGTAGCTAAGAATACAGGTGTGGGCCACCACACTTGGCTAATTTTTTGTGTTTTTAGTAGAGACGGGGTTTTGCCATGTTGCCCATGATTGGTCTCGAACTCCTGAGCTCAGGCAATCCGCCCACCTCGGCCTCCCAAAGTGCTAGGATTACAGGCATGAGCCACCGCGCCCGGCCAGGAGTATACTTTTTAAAGACCGCATTTCAATGGAGAGAGCGCTTGGAAGACAAAATCGAATGCAACACACAGGCCCAGGGCAGAAGGCGACAGGAAACGGCCCGGGCTCCTGGCACCCCCATGGCGGAGGGTGCGAAGGAGAGCTCACCTGGTAGGTGTCCCACAGGCGGATGGTACAATGCAGGGGCACCTCCCTCATCAGCAGGTTGTTCATCCAGCGGAAGGCAAACTGCAGGTATCTCACTTCGTGTTGGTCCAGGTGCCGGTGCACTTGCTCTGCACAAAACAAACACAGGCCCCAAGGCTGTCAGGGGAGCCCTCTGGAGGCACTGGCAGCCAGGTCACTTGTCCCCCAAGGGCCTGCGCCCGCCTCAGAACCCCACTCCAACAGGGAATCCCAAGCAACAACCCCCAAGGAGCAAAGAACTGATTTTATTAATGAGAGACTACAGCTCACCCTTCCTACAGGAAAGCGAAAGATGGTGGTGCTGCTGACGTGATGATTATAATCATGGACATGTTCGGGTGCTTCACGCCCTAAAACCCAGGAAGATGTGGGGGCTTGAGTCGACACCCACACCGTGGGGCTCCACAGATAGGCGCTCTTTCCCTGCTCCACAGAAGCTCCACAGACCCAGGCTGGTGTCCCAGGAGGGGCTTAGAGAGAGGAGATGAGCTTGCCAGCTCCTCAGGAGGGGTCCAATCTTGTCCAGGGAAATGCTCCACCTATGCCTGGACCCAACCGTTGAGTGCACAAGTGGGACACAAGGCCTGCAGGCAAGGTGAAGGACACCCCTCGACTGCAGGATGGGGACACCCCTGAGACAGCTGGGCCTCTGGAAAGAGCCAGGCTTTACCAAGCATCACTCCCAGAAGCACACGCTCGCACCAGCCACATGCGCTCCCCTCTCATCAAGCTGTGGTGGGCGGCAGCTTTGCAGCCTCAGCTCCGACCCTGTGCTCCCTGCCTCACCCCCTGCTGAGTCCTGGAGGTGTCACTCCTGGAGGCAAAATCCCAGTGATCATGGTGCCTATGCTCCTCTTTCCAACATTCTGCCCATGAGGTCCTACTCTAAAGGGCCTAGAAGAATGGGTGCTGCTTTATAAAAACAAATCATCATTACTAATTATTGCCCAATTGAGCCGGATAGTGGATCCTTGGTTTTTAAAATGCAGGTGCACCTGAGGGCTGCTGAGAGCCTTCTTTCTGCAGCTCACTTCCTTACCCTGCTTCCAAGTTACACCTCCCTTCTCTCCACGCTTACCTAATCCTGGCTTGCCCTGAGAAGTGACCCCGAAACACTTCACAGGGATCTCCATTCCCTCAAAGAAAGTTCTAGAAATGGCAAATAAACAAATACCAGAGAAAAGCTAGTGTTCTGTTTACTGGTTTGTTTTACTCAAGTCCCTGGTAACTTGCAATATTTCAGCAACAAGCAAGAAGCAGGGGGAAGAGGAACAGGAGGGTCCATCCTGCAATGCCGTCCACCTGACGGACCATGAGCTCTACCAAGACATGCGAGTGCCGGCCTGGACTTCAGGGCCATGGGACCGGGAGCTGCCCTCACCTAAGGACAGGGACTGGTTTCCAAGCAGGCTCCACTAAGCTGGCCCTGGAAAAGCATGGGCAGCTCTGGTCCCATGATGGGACCCTGCTGTGGCGGGAGCTGGTCCCTTCACTGTCTCTGCCCTCACTGTCACCCTCCTCCCCTAAACCACTGCTGTCCTCAGCTGACCAGGGCAAATGTGCTGGGGCGGGGCTCCTGTAGGGCTGGGTGTCAGGGGATGCCTGCAGGATGAGGCCCTGGTTCACACTGTGGGGTAGATGCAGCAATACACGCTCCATCCCAACACGACAGTGAATAATTAATTGTGGAAACTGCAGAACTGGGTGGAGCAGAACAGCAAAGGCTCCCCTCTGAGCCCCAGGGGCCAGCCTGGGAGGAAGTCACCAGGCAGGCTGGACAGCCTTGCCCACGACCCACAGGAATGCCCTCCAGGAGGCTGCCTGGACCCAGAGGCACCCACACACCCACCACTGTGCGCAGCCTCTGCAGTAACAAACTTGAGCACCAAGGGCTCCAGGCCTGCAGAGAGAGCAGGTACAAGCAGGCCAGGCAGGCCCCGGAGGCAGGTGGGGGTGGGGGTCCCCAGCAGCAGAGCAGCCTGCAGGGCAGCTCCTCCAGATGGCATCTGCTCACTTCAGATACTCAGTTGCTACAGCAGGGGGTTGGTTGGCTTTTTGCTTTATGAAGAGGTCTGGCGCAGACTACACACACGGCCACAGATGCCCACACTTCTTCATTAGCAAGCCCACCTGTCTCCCCTGCCCCCATGAGAGCTTCAGAGGTGGAACATTTGCGTGGACGAGTGGCTGGGAACGCTGGTGCCTCAGGACTCAGGGAGCCTGACGTATCAGTGCCAGAGTCGGCTGCAAGCAAAGAGCGTCACACGCGAGCAGCAAGGACAGTTTATTCTGAGCGACTGAAAATGTTATTTGTGTATTAAAACCAAAACCAATGCATAATATGCCATAAAATCAATTATCGTCATCAGTTGTTAGGATAAAACTGCGATTTCAATGCAATTTCATCTTTGCACTGGGCCTGTTCGAGCTCCGTCGTCCAAAGTCCCCGGCACATAGGCCAGGGATTGCCTCCCCTGCCTTGGAGCACTTCTGAAAGGTGTTGGGCTAGAAACGTTTGAGGAGCCAGGCCCAGAGACAGCCGGGGCACAGGGAACGCACGGGCCCGCTTGCAGGGCAAGGAGGGCCTGATGCCAGGGTGCAGTGGGCTTGGCAGTGACCTCAGGGATTCCCAAACAGGGTTGGACATCATCGTGTCTTCATCTTCCTCCTCCCCCTCCTCTTCATCCTCATCACCACGGGAGCACAGGAGCTGTTAAATACAGATTCTCATCTCGACTCTCAGTCAGACTCTTCCAGGTGGGATGTCAGAGACTCTAGAGAAGATGCTGACATGCCAGTGACATGTCTGCACTGGGAACGCCTCAGAGGGCAGGTCACACAAGGACGCGGCACCACACAGGCTCACAGAGACAGGAAGGACAGGTCCCAGTGGCTCACGCAGGACACCCACTCCAAGAGCTCCACACTGAGGGAGGGGAGGGCTGCAGTGCAGGTCCAGAGGCAGCACCAGCGTGTTGCTCACTTAACAGCTTCCTTCTAATCCACTGGCACTTTATTAAAGAGATTTATTTTTAAAATAAAACTAATTTCACTACCAAAAAATGGTTCCCATAGTCTCTAATAAGTAAAGGGCAGCGCGGCAAGTGGAGAGAACAAAACGGTGCTGCCGAGGGGCCCCTGAGGCCGAAGCCCCCGCAGAATTTAATCCCACGGCTGCTCATCCCTCGGGGGACGGAGAGACCAAAGGGGGTGCCAGGAGGTGCCTCAGGATCCCCACAGATGAAGAGACACTGGCCCCCAGAATGAAGTCAGAGTGCCTAAGAAAGGCACCAGACCCCCACTCCCTCCTCGGCCTTCACCGCTGCCTTCCCCTGCAATGCCATGCCTCCTGCGGTGGCACCAGGTGACCAACAACACCCACGCCACCACGCAGGCTTCCCCGCGCCCCGGGCTCACCCTCATGGCAGCCTTCCACCAGGGCACCTGTCTCTGCTCAGTGCGAGGCTACCCAGACGTCAAAACTCCTAGATGCTTCCAGAAACACCCCAAGCTGTGAGCCTCCCCCTCTTCTTGGTTCTATACACACCTCTACGGAAGCATTTATCACGAAAGGGGCATAAGTGCTCAGGGCGCCTGCCCACCCTGGGGTGTGAGCTGGTCAGGTGTGGGTCCAGGTCTGTGTCGCCTTTGTTTCCCCGGCCCCCAGTACACACGACTGAGCATCCATGAGTGTCTGTCAGGTGACTGTGATGAACGAATGAGTACAGAGAGCAAACAGGTAACCGGAAGACGGACACATTCCCAGCCTGGCCGTCCTCCTCTGCTTCTATTTCTCAACACAGCAATAGCGAGGAGTTTTCCAGCCACACCCTAGAACATGGCGTTCTTTTCAAAGAACTTACAGAATCATTTCTAACCTGAAGTTAATCTGCAGCTACAAAACTAAACTGATAGAAAGTTCTACGAAGCCCTGAGGGGGCTCCACCATCCAGGCCTGACCTCTGCCCATGCCCCTCGGAGGGTGGAAGTCCACCCAAGCTGCTACCAGACTCTGCTGCCCCCAGCGCACTGACACGTGGAATTCAAGTCTGAACACTTAAAACCAGCTGTTTAGAAAATGACTCCATTTACTCAACAAGGCTCTTTTGCACAGAAAAAAGAATGAGCTTCCATGAAGGAGCAGTTGGCTACTTGGGGAAGAGCAGCCAGGACGACAGCGACAGCTCCAGAGGAAAATCACTGCCTGAAACAAAGCGCCTGAGGAAGGAGGGGCCACACAGGGCGGCCTGGGACGGCAGTGTGAAAGGAACGTTCCAGGGCAGGTGCCTGGCCTGGCAGGTGGCACCTGGTTTCACTGGCCACTCCCAGCCCACAGCTCTGCGTGGACGTCTGGGCTGCAGCAAGTGGGTGCCACCTTGCACTGGCGTGAATGAAGCTCTGCCGTGGAGATAAGCTGAAGTCAGCAGCCTGGGGCCTCCTGGGACACACGGCCACACTGCACATCCCTGTCTGGCCGCTGCTCTGAAGGTTCTCCAATGCTGCCAGGGCAGGGCCCCAGTATACCAAGGCAGCAATGGGACAGTCACAGGCTAATCACCAGGACACGAGTGCTGTGCCCACATTTTACACAGGAGGCTTCAGGCGAGCTTTAGACAGGGCTACAGAGCCTGGGTGTTCTTCCCTTTGGGTGTGTGTTCGCGGCCACTCCCTCTCTCCTCTCACTCCAGGCACAAATCCAGTGTATGATGAGGCCTCTCAACCAAGCACTCACAGGGCCAGGCCCTGGACCCAGCCTGGGGGACCTGGTGTGGGTGGGACTTGCCAGAGGGTCTTATCCTCTAGACTGTGACTTCCTCGAGGGCAGGGACTTTGTCCGGAAACAGAGACCAGCACCAAGGCAGGCCATGGCCCACCACACATGTGATGTGTGCGGGGCACGCATTTGTTAACCAGGCAGCCTGGCACCCAGGGCAGCCTCTGCCATGGATGAGGATGACGTGACTGCTGGGGAAGGTGCGCACCACAGAGTCACACGCAGAAGAGGAGCTGTGGCTCACCGGCCAGTCTGTCACCTGCCTAGAGCAGCAGCAGCCCACCTGTGCCGGGGCTCGGCATGTCCCCACCTGGGAAAACAGACAACTCTACCACGGGCCTGGGAGGCAGGTGACATCTTTCCAACACAAACTGGCAAGAAACAGACTTGAAAATTTAAACACATATTTCTGGAACACCTGTCATTGTGGTAACTAAACAGAGTACAAATTAACCCTTCCTGCCCCACTTGCAGGGACTCAGGGGTGGAAAGCACAGAGGCCACCAAGCCCTCAGCCCCTCCCTGAGGGACGCTGACTTGAGGAGAAGGAACCCATTCCAGCCACAGTGCAATGGCCGGCTGACCTGCACCGAACTCCCACTGCACAGCTCCTGAAGGGGGACACACACCTCACACCCTGGGGACCCCGGCCCCTCACCTGTGAGGTGAGGCAGGTGAGGGGACCTGTCCAAAGGTGCACACAAGGAGGCAGGCGAGCCAAGATGGGCCTGAGGATTGCCCCCACTCTGTCCCCTTGAAACGACCCCACACCACCAGAGCTGAGCATGGACCCACCCTTGCGTCTCTGGGCACCTGCGCCCTGGGCAGAGCCACCCACCCTCCTCAGGGCAAAGCCCAGTACATCTGCAAGAGCACCCGGTCACAAGGAACTAACCAGAAAACCAGACACAGCGTTAACCTCACAGGCACAGGCAAGGCCGTTCCAGGGCGAGAGGCTCCTCTTTCATTGGTTCTTTAAGGAAAGATTGACCAGGGCCTCCACTTCCCAGGATTGCCTCTGAAAGCAAAGCTACAGGGAAGACAAGGCCTGTTTCTGCCCGCCGGGGGCTCAGCAGCCTGTAGGAAACAGACAAGGCAATCCAGCCTTCAGGCTCCAAGCTGTGCACTGCACCGGAATTACAAGCTCTCTGTGTCCTGAGTGCCTGGCCTTCTGCCTGACACAGAACCTTGAACTCCTGAAAGGAGTGAAAAGGCAAAACCCAGCCCACCCAGAGGTGATGGCAGGCACAGCACGAGACCACGGTGGCCACAGCAAGGGACTCCATGGCAAGCGCTCCGCTGAGTCACCCAACACAGCCTGGCTAAGCCGGCTTGATTCTGGAGCCCATGGGACATCCATCCAGAAGGTACCGGGGAGTGTCTTTCTTCACACGGAAGTGGTCACTTAGCACGATTCCGTGGCTTCTCTGGCAGCACGTCATGAAGGGTGCGGGCACGGCCAGCCAGGGCCTCACCCCCCCGGGACTTGCATCCCCAGCGGGAAAGCCTCCTCCCGTCTGGGCACGGTGAAGGATGGGCTGCTTAACTCCAGGCATTACTTCCCATTTATACACATCAAAGTGCAAATGTACATGCCGAAAGGATTCATTTTTCTTATTTTATAAGTAATTGCGAGCAGATGCTCTTTCACTGATAAAGGTAATTTGGTTGGCAATAATTCTGAATTTGAAATTTCCATTTCACTGGAAATAAGAGTATACATACAATGAATGAGCAGGCAGGTGTAATTATTGTCATATTTCAGGCTGAAAAGGTTTTTTCATAAAGCCCTTATGTGGCAGGGCAAGGCAACGTTATTGTTGTAAAGTCACCAGGAAGAGATGTGTCATATTGGCAAGCTGGAGAAACAACCACAATATTTGTTGAACACTTTTCCCAGCACTTTAAACAGCAGATCCACAGACCGAAAATTCTGCTGAAACATCTTGTCTTCTTGATTAAAAATAAAAATAAATTATGCAAACACATTGTGTCCCAGGATTTAGGCTAAAATGGAAAAAACATGTATCCCATTGACTTGGCATAAAACACACACTGTTTATGCAGGACCAGACACTCAGATTTATCGCCCGAAGAGCAGCATAATGGCTCACACTTAGACACCTGACAAAGAAAACCTTTCAACCCCCCGCACAAAGCCGAGAACAGACACAAATACATCACGCTTTGGCTGGGACAGCCATGAATAGGCTTTGATTCTGGGGGAAGATTTCAATTCTCTAATCAGTTAAAAAGATAAAAAGAACAAAAGCAAGAGCCACTGACAGTGAGCAGGGCCCCTCCGCACCAAGAGGCCCCCCACTCTGAGCCCACCTCCTTTCTCATTTGCATGGTTTGGTTTATGTCGCTGACAGCTAGAAAAGCCAGGTCCCCAACAAGCAGGGTCCAGTCACGCTCACCAGCCAGAACACCAAGAACCGCTCACTGCCAATAGTGGGCAGAGGGTGGGAAGGGTTGAGACCCAGGACGAGCAGCAGCCCCGGCCCAGGCCACTCTGGGGGAAGCAGTCTGGGGCTGACAGCTCAAGACAGAGCACTGTGGCCGCTCACCAAGGCCTCCGATGGGACAGCGCGCCTGAGCGGGAAGGGAACAGGGGAGAGAGATGGGGCTCAAGGAAGAGCAGCAGAATCATGGACCCACAGCTCCACTTTCCCGGCACAGGACACTCGCTGGCAAATCCCTGCAGGCAAACAGGCAGGGCTCCTGCCATCCCCGCCCCAGAAGCAGCAGCCAGGAGCCTTGGCCAAGATCGAGGCTGCCGGCAGGTCTTCTCCTTCGGGCAGCAGCCGAGTCTGGGCTGGACACCAGAGAGCACATTAAGGCCTCAGGTTGTAGAGTCAGGTGAGCCTGGGTGAAGGGAAGGGAGGGAAGAGGAGGGAGGCTGGGCACTGAGCTCCATCAGGCGGCCCCCGTTCAGTCATCTGGCCTATGCAATGAACCTCAATAGAAACCCCGGTCACCAAGCTCTGAGGGGCTTTCTTGTTGGCGAACACATGGCTATGGCAGGAGAGTTAGCACCCTGGCCCCATTGGGAGGGGTATGGAAGCGCTGTGTCCCTGGGCCCATGGGAAGGGGTATGGAAGCGCTGTGTCCCTGGGCCCATGGGAAGGGGTATGGAAGCGCTGTGTCCCCGGGCCCCATGGGGAGGGGTATGGAAGCGCTGTGTCCCTGGGTCCATGGGAAGGGGTATGGAAGCGCTGTGTCCCCGGGCCCCATGGGGAGGGGTATGGAAGCGCTGTGTCCCCGGGGTCCATGGGAAGGGGTATGGAAGCGCTGTGTCCCTGGGCCCCATGGGAAGGGGTATGGAAGCGCTGTGTCCCTGGGCCCCATGGGAAGGGGTATGGAAGTGCTGTGTCCCTGGGCCCCATGGGAAGGGGTATGGAAGCGCTGTGTCCCTGGGCCCCATGGGAAGGGGCATGGAAGCGCTGTGTCCCTGGGCCCCATGGGGAGGGGTATGGAAGCGCTGTGTCCCTGGGCCCCATGGGGAGGGGTATGGAAGCGCTGTGTCCCTGGGCCCCATGGGGAGGGGTATGGAAGCGCTGTGTCCCTGGGCCCCATGGGAAGGGGTATGGAAGCGCTGTGTCCCTGGGCCCCATGGGAAGGGGTATGGAAGCGCTGTGTCCCTGGGCCCCATGGGAAGGGGTATGGAAGCGCTGTGTCCCTGGGCCCCATGGGAAGGGGTATGGAAGCGCTGTGTCCCTGGGCCCCATGGGAAGGGGTATGGAAGCGCTGTGTCCCTGGGCCCCATGGGAAGGGGTATGGAAGCGCTGTGTCCCTGGGCCCCATGGGAAGGGGTATGGAAGCGCTGTGTCCCTGGGCCCCATGGGGAGGGGTATGGAAGCTTTGCATCCCCGGGACTCCTGCAGATTTCGTCCCATGATTCTCCACATTTGGCTGGTCCCCCTAACCTGTACATAAAACTGGAATCATAGTCACTGGCTTTCTTGAGTCCCATGAGCCATTCTAATGAATAATCAAACCTGAAGTCATGGACACCACTGAATTTACAGCCAGCTGGGCAGAGGTGCAGGTGGCCTGGGGACCACTGAGGTGCAGCTGGAGTCTGAAGTGAGGGTGCTCTTGTTAAAGACTGAGCCCTTAGCTCATAGAGTCTGACACCAACTCTGGGACGTTAGTGTCAGGATCGTGTGGTGGTGTCCCACATTTGGGGACAAACAGAATGCTCCCACCACCATTAAATGGTCCTGAGGGCTGAGATCCAACCAGACTGCAAGGCTGAGGCCAAACTGCAAACACATTCCCTCAAGATAACTTCTCCACCGTTCATTTAATGTCAACGTCGTGTCACACAACTGCTGTCTTCTCACACGCTCAACACAAGGATGGGGCTGAAGACAGGTCAAACCCAAGACACAGCTAAGTATGCACAGGCAGGCGAGACGGAAGAGGTCATACCAGATTCATTCCTGGGCCGTGGGGGACAGGGACCGAGGGACAGGAACGCGACCACTCGCTCTCAGAACCTGGGCCGTGAGGGACAGGGACCGAAGGACAGGAACGCGACCACTCACTCTCAGAACCTGGGCCGTGGGGGACAGGGACCGAGGGACAGGAACGCGACCACTCACTCTCAGAATCTCAGCAAACATGAGCGCAGAATGAAATAAATCCTCCTGGCAGGTTGTAAAGAAATGGTGTTTATCTGACGCCACAGCACGCAATCTTTTCATCTCTAGAGAGGTATTGAGGTCTATTTTTTTGACAGTAACATAATCTAAAATACAACTTCTTCTAGAGCTACATGGCACTGAAGCAACAAGGTATTAAATCATTTTCACCTCACAGACGTGCACACCAGCTACTCAGCACACCCCTCCAAAACAGGGTCATTTCCATATGAGAAGGCAACAACAAATCTGATTTACTTCCTTTAAAAATGCAGATGACGGAGCCGCTTCCCTGGGTGCCTGAAGCTCCAGGGTCCCTGACTGTGCTCCACGGCCAGGGAACCCGCAGTTCAAAGCTGCCCAGGGAAGAGGAGTGGGCTGGACAAGACAGGGAAAGTCCAGAAGGCAGGCCTGGCCCTAGGCTCTGTCGCAACCCGCACTTCTGGAAGGCTCGCCCAGTCTTTAGCTTGTCTTTTTATTATATTAATAGTATCATCTGAAAAACAGATTCTAATTTTGGTAAAGCCCGATTTATTTGTCCAAATTTTCTTTAATGTCTGAGGGTTTGGCCATTATTCCAAGAAATCTTGCTTGCCTAGCTTAAGGTCACACAAAGACGCTCTGTGTTTCCTTGCAGAAGTTTTATAATTTTAGGTTTCAAACATAGGTCTCTGAGTTAACTTCACTTAGAAGACTAGTCTCCCACCCCAACCAGGCTAAGCCATGAGGATTCAAAGGCATAAGAATGACACAATGGACTTTGGGGACTCAGGGGAAAAGGGTGGGAAGGGGGTGAAGGATAAAGGACGACGAACTGGGTTCAGTATATACTGCTCGGGAGATGGGTACACCAAAATCTCACCAATCACCACTAAAGAACTTACTCATGTCACCAAATACCACCTGTTCCCCAAAAACCTATAGAAATAAAAAGTTAAATAAAAATAAATTTAAAAAACAAAACATAGGTCTCTGATTCATTTTGAGGTAACTTTTTAACATGGCACAAAATATGAATTCAAACTCCTTCCTCTGATGTGAATTTTCAATTGGAACTTCTTCATTTGCTCAACATATATAACGATTATACGCATAACAAATATATGCTTTGCCACTGAATTTCTTTTGTACCTTTTTGGAAATCATTGCACATATGCACGGTTCCATTTCTCAGCACTCTCTTCTATTCCACTGATCTCTTTGCTTATCTCAATGGCAACAACATGCTGTCTTGATTACTGAAGCTTTATAATTCTTGAAATCAGCTAATGTGAACAAAAAAAGAAAGAAAAAAGTGAACAAAGTCCTTCAACTTTGTTCATCTTTTTCTGTGTTGTTTTAGCCATTCTAGGGAGTTTGTATTTCTATATGAATTTAAAAATCAGCTTGTTAATTTCTATAGAAAAGCATGTGGGATCTTGATTGCAATTGAGTAGAATGTATGATCAGTTTGGTGAGAGCTGACATTAAATATTCTTGAGTCTTCTGATCTCTGAACATGATTAGGTCATCTTTCATTTCTCTCAGCATTGTTTTGTAGTTTTGAGTGTACAGGCCTATTACATATTTTATCATAGTGTTTTCCCTAAATATTTGACATTTTCATGCTATTATAAATTGTATTGCTCATTCAATTTCAATTTCTCATTTCTCACTGTTAGTATACAAAAAACAAAGTTTATTTTTGTATGTAGATCCTGTATCCTGAACCCTTGCTAAACTCTTGTTCTTTCTAGTAGCTTTTTTGTAAATGCCATCAGACTTTCAAAAAAGATGATCATGTTGTCTGCAAAAGCAGAGAGTCTTACTTCTTCCTTTTTGGTTTGGATGCCACTTACGTTTGTATGTATGTACGAATAAATGAATGTACGTTTTTGTCTTTCTGCCACCAGAATCTCCAGTGTACACACCGGACAGAAGTGGAAAGAAGGAACACTGTCCCAGGTTTCCGATCTGGGGGGAAAGCTTTCCATTGACACCCTCCCTTTCCTATTATGTCAGCTATGGGTTTAAACATCGAACATGCTCTTTATCCAGCTTCAAAAGGTCCTTTCTGGGCCGGGCGCGGTGGCTCACGCCTGTAATCCCAGCACTTTGGGAGGCCGAGGCGGGTGGATCACGAGGTCAGGAGATCGAGACCATCCTGGCTAACACGGTGAAACCCCATCTCTACTAAAAATACAAAAAATTAGCCGGGCGTGGTAGCGGGCGCCTGTAGTCCCAGCTACTCGGGAGGCTGAGGCAGGAGAATGGCGTGAACCCGGGAGGCGGAGCTTGCAGTGAGCCGAGATGGCGCCACTGCACTCCAGCCTGGGCGACAGAGCGAGACTCCGTCTCAAAAAAAAAAAAAGGTCCTTTCTGTTCTTGTTTACTGAGAGTTTTCATTGGGAGTGGATATTGGATTGTGTCAAATGCTTTTTCTGCATATATAGATGTGATTTTTATGGGTTTGTTCTTCTTTTTAAATATATTAATAATAATAATTACACTGACTGAAAATCAACCTCACATTCTAGGATAAACCCTACATCATCAGGATGTGTACTGTTGGATTTGATTTACTAAAATCTGTTCAGGATCCTTACATTTATGCTCATGATGGATACCAGTCTGCACTTCTCTACAACACTATACGTTTCCCTCTAAGCACAGCCTCTTCTCACACACTCGGTACTATCCATTTCCCTCTAAGCACAGCCTCGTCTGACACACACAGTACTATATGATTCCCTCTAAGCACGGCCATATTGCCACGCACTCTATACTATATGTTTCCCTCTAAGCACAGCCTCTTCGCACACACTCAGTACTATATGTTTCCCTGTAAATACAGCCTCTTCTCACACACTCAGTACTATACGTTGCCCTCTAAGTACTGCTTAGTGCTATAGGTTTCCCTCTAAGGGAAGTACTATACGTTTCTAAGTACTGCTCTTTTGCATCCCACAAATTTTGAAGTGTTGGATTTTATTGTCATTCACTTCAAAATACCTTCTCATTTCCCTTTTGTTTCTTCTATGATCCATGGGTTACTTAAAAGTGAGTTAATTCATTTAGAAATATTTGAGGATTTCCCAGGTATCTTGCTAAAGATTGCTAATTTAATTCCATTGTGCTCAGAGAAAACAAAAAATACTTCATATTTCTTGAATCCCTTAAGATTTATTGAAACTTTTTTAATGGCCCAAAATATGGTCTCTCTTGGTAAATGTTCCATGTGCAAAATTAAAAAGAATGTGCACTCTTGGAATTTTCTATAAAAATCAATTAAGTCAAGTTTGTTGACAGTGTTTTCAAGCTTCTTATATCCTGATTTTCTACTCGTTCTAACACTTCCTGAAGAGAGGAGCTCAAAATCTCCTTCTGTGACTCTGTCTCTGTCCATTTCTTGTTGCATTTTTATCTGATTTTGCTGTGTATTTTGATACAGTCTTATTGGACGCATAAACACTTAAAATTATGTCCAATTGATTAACTGACCCACTCTATCATATGAAATGATCCTCTTGATACTTGATAATATTCTCTATTCTGAAATCTACTGTTTGCCATTAATAGAGACATTACCGTTTTCTTTAGATTGGTGTTAGCATGAAATATCTTTTCCCACCATTTTATTTTTAAACTACTTGCGTCTTCATATTTGTGGGCTTTTCTCTTTTTTTTCTTTTGAGACAGGGGACAGGGTGTTGCTCTGTCACCCAGGCTGCAGCATGATCATGGCTCACTGCAGCCTTGACTTCCTGGGCCCAAGCAATCCTCCCAACTCAGCCTCCCGCGTGGCTAGGCCCACAGGCACACGTCTGCCACTACACTATGCCCAGCTAATTTTTTTTTAAGAGACGGGGTCTCACCATGTTGCCCAGGCTGGTCCCAAACTCCCAGGCCCAAGTAATCCTCCTGCGTCAGTCTCCCAAAGTGCTGGGACTATGGGTTTGAGCTACCATGCCCTAAAGTATGGAAACTATATTCAGCCTAGTACCTGAAAGGAACCCCTGCAGAGCTTTGGTTCTCTCGGAGTTGCTTTCTCCTCTCCCACCCTCAGCCCGAAGAACCCTCGAGTAAAGGACACAGTTGGGTGTTGATTTTAATCCAATCTAACACGACCTGCCTTTTAATTGAAGTGTCTAGATCATTTGCATTGAACACACCTACTGACATGGCTGAGTTAGAACCTGTCATACTACTATTAGTGCGGCCCAACTGTCCCATCTGTTCTTTGTTCCACTTTTCCTTTTTTTGGCCTTCTTTTATATTAATTGAGTATTTTATATAATCTACTTTATCTCCTGTGTTAGCTTATTAGCCATAGTTCTGTCTGGTTACATTAGCGGTGACTGTAAGGCTGATGGTATATGTCCTTGCCTTACCACAGTTTCCCTCCAGATACGATTACCCGGCTTCACAGGCAGCACAGCGTGAGGGCCTTACCACGATGTACTTCCATCTCTCCCTGCCGACGCCTATGCTCCTGTCATCTTCATCGCACCGCGGCATGTGTTAGAAAACCCACAGTACAGTGTTATTGTTTCTGCTTTAACCATTTGGTTGTTTCTGAAGATATTTCAATAACAAGAAAAAGTGTTTGAATGCATTCCTAGACTTGCCACTATGGGCACTCCTCAATCTTTGTGCAGGTCCACACGGTCATCTAGGACCATATTCCTTCCACCTGCAAGTTTACCTATTGCTTGTCATGCAGGTATCCCGGTCTCCTGGTGTCGAATTCCTTTAGCTTTTGTATGTCTGAAACAGCACGTATTTCACCTCCATTTCTGAAAGATACTTTTGCTGGTTAACAGGTTTCTCTGGTTTGCTGTTCTTTGAATAGTCCAAACAGGCTGCGCCCTTGTCTCCGGGCTTGATGCTTCCAATGAGACTGCTGTTGTCATGCTTACCTTTGTAATGCAGGGTGTCTCTTCTCCTCTGGATGCTTCTGATATTTTCTTTATATTAGTAGTTTTGGGCGATTGGATTATGACGTGCCTTGTTCTGGTTTTCTTCATGTTTTCTGCTCGGTTGGCATTCATTCACATTCTCAATTCTACAGGTTTATAGGTTCCATACGATTTTTTTTAACTGAGTATTATTTCTTCCAATATTTTTTCTGTTTCCTCCCTTTAGGGGACCACAGATTACAGGTATATGAAGCTACTTAAATTGTCCCACAGTTCACTGACTCTGTTCATTTTTTTCTCTTTCATTTTGAATAGTTTCTATTGCTGTGTTGGCAGGTTCATGAATCTTTTCTTGTACAAAGTCTAATCTGCTGATAATCCCACACAGTATGCTTTTCATTTAAGACATGGTCTTTCCTCTCTGTAAGTTCAATGTGGATCATTTTTATATCTTCCATGTCTCTACTTCCATGTCTTTATCTATTTCTCCAGATTTTTAACATATGAAATACAGTTATAATACCTGCTTTAATGACTCTGCCTAACTAACGAGTCTAACATCTGTACCATTTCTGGGTCAGTTTTGATTGACTTTTGTTCTCATTATCTGCGATCTTTTCCATTTCTGTGCATGGCTAACAATGCCTTTGAAAGCTAGATATTGTCACTTTTATCTTGTTGGGAACCTGATATTTTTGTATTCCTATAAATATCTTTGAATTTTTGCTGGGATGCAATTAAGTCATTTGGGAACAGATTAATTGTGTGGGATCCTGTTTTTAAGCTTTGGGGCCAGAGTAGTATTTCGTTTAGGTTTCTATACTACCACTACTGAGGGAAAACCCTTCTAAGTTCCCTACCTGATGCCGGGGACTTCTAAAGTTTTCCGTTCTTGCTTTGGAGGACAGACACAATTTCCACCCTGTAAGGGCTCCGAGGCTTGTTCTCTCTCATCATTTCAAGCGGTTCTTCCCCAACCTCACATCCGTGCATTGATCAGTATTCAGCTTAATACCTGAAAGGAACCCATGCAGAGCTCTGGTGTTTTTGTTTGTTTGTTTTGGTTTTTTTTTTTTTTTTTTTTTTTTTTTTGAGACAGAGTCTCGCTCTGTCGCCAGAACTTTGGTTCTGAGTTGCTTTCTCCTCTCCCAGCCTCAGCCCTAAGAACCCCCAGATGCCGTGGCTTCCCCAGACTCCCCGTTCTGTCTAAACCCAGGGAGACCTGCAGGCGCCTCCTGACACCATGCTCCAGAGACTCTCTCCAGGCAATGCATTCGTGCAATCATGGAGCTCACCCTGTACTTTTCCTCCCTCCCAGGGATGGCCCAGCTGCCTTATGTCCCATATCTTAAAAACCATTGTTTCACATATTTTTTTCCAGCTTTTAGTTGATTCAAGCAGCAGAGTGAGTCGGCTCCCTGAAAACATGAACTAGAGCACTGGGTGTACAGGCCGTCACCAAACCTGAAAGCGTCTTTGTTTGGAGATCATTAACATCAATGTTGACCGGAAACAGGAAAAATGTCCAACATTTGGTGCTCATTTCCCTGATCAAGTGTAAATGAACTGTGGGGCTGTGATTTTTTATTAATCCTGATTGTATTATTTTCTCTATTTGAGGGAAAATGCCCAGCCTGTGGAGTGGAAGGGGTGGTGGGACCCTTCTGAGACCCTCACTGTAAGCCACTCAGCCCTGTCTACACTGCCACAGCCAGCAGTGCCTGCCAACAGTGGGCGGGGTGGCAAGCGGGTGGCAGTTCCCGACCCAGGAACGTCAGAGCTGCATCGAAGTGAGAGGAGCAGGCCCTGAACCCCAGCACTGCAGCGGGAGGGAGACGGGGACTCTGTGGGATTATTTATCCTTTGTTCATTTTATTAGTTTTCTGTTGCTCTGTAACCAATTACCATAAACTTAGCAGCTTAAAACAACCTATATTTATGAGTCTGTATGGGTCACAGTCTCTATGGGTCCAGGCTACAGGTGGGGTTCTGCTAGAGTTCCTGCTCTGGGCTCCAGGTGACAGGTGGGGTTCTGCTAGGTGCCCTGTTCAGAGCTCCAGGTGACAGGTGGAGCTCTGCTAGATTCCCTGCTCAGAGTTCCAGGCAACAGGTAGGGTTCTGCTAGGTTCCCTGCTCAGAGCTCCAGGCAACAGGTGAGGTTCTGCTAGGTTCCCTGCTCAGGGCTCCAGGCTCCAGGTGAGGTTCTGCTTGGTTCCCTGCTCAGGACTCCAGGTGACAGGTGGGGTTCTGCTAGGTTCCCTGCTCAGGTGACAGGCGACAGGTGAGGTTCTGCTAGGTTCCCTGCTCAGGGCTCCAGGCTACAGGTGAGGTTCTGCTAGGTTCCCGGCTCAGGGCTCCAGGCTACAGGTGGAGTTCTGCTAGGTTCCCTGCTCAGGGCTCCAGGCTACAGGTGGAGTTCTGCTAGGTTCCCTGCTCAGGGCTCCAGGCTACAGGTGGGGTTCTGCTAGGTTCCCTGCTCAGGGCTCCAGGCTACAGGTGGGGTTCTGCTAGGTTCCCTGCTAAGGGCTCCAGGCTACAGGTGGAGTTCTGCTAGGTTCCCTGCTCAGGGCTTCACAAAGCTGCCATCAGGCCTGCATCCTCATCAGGAGGCCTGACTGGGGAAGAACCTGTGTCCTGGTTCATTCAGGTTGCAGGCAGGATTCACTCCTTGGCAGCTACTGGACTGAGCCAGCTATGGGCTGGAGGCTGCCTACAAGCCCCTGCCATGTGGGCTTCTCTGGCCAGCCCCTTACTTCAGAAGCAAAGGGAAATCTCTAGCTCCCGCTTGCTAAGGGGGAGTCTTATATAATAATTACAGAATTATTATATAATCCTGTAATTATATAATTACAGGATTGATATCCTACAATCCCATGTTCCATCAATTAGAATTAAGTTCAGACTCTAACTGAACTCCAGGAGAGGGGATGACACCAAGGCAGGTGATGACCCATGGCAGTCACCTAGGGCCTGTCCACCACATTCATTTGCTGCATTTGTCTTGGCAGAAGGAAAGCCACCGACTGCACTGCGCTCCCCTTTGCAGCAAGACAAGGAGGAGATGGCTCAGGATTCCCCCAAACTCCAGCTTGGAAACCCAGGCATGGCAGAGAATCAGGAGAGGAACAAGAAAGCTCTGGTTGACAGACAGTGCCACACCAACAGGCAGGACCCTTGTTTTAAATGGAGAAGGAAACAGAGAAATAAGAAACTCCTGTGGGGAAAAGCAAGAGAGATCAGATTGTTACTGTGTCTATGTAGAAAGAAGTAGACATAGGAGACTCCATTTTGTTCTGTACTAAGAAAAATTCTTCTGCCTTGAGATTCTGTTAATCTATAACCTTACCCCCAACCCCGTGCTCTCTGAAACGTGTGCTGTGTCAACTCAGAGTTAAAGGGATTAAGGGCGGTGCAAGATGTGCTTTGTTAAACAAATGCTTGAAGGCAGCATGCTCCTTAAGAGTCATCACCACTCCCTAATCTCAAGTACCCAGGGACACAAAAACTGCGGAAGGCCGCAGGGACCTCTGCCTAGGAAAGCCAGGTATTGTCCAAGGTTTCTCCCCATGTGATAGTCTGAAATATGGCCTCGTGGGAAGGGAAAGACCTGACCGTCCCCCAGCCCGACACCCGTAAAGGGTCTGTGCTGAGGAGGATTAGTAAAAGAGGAAGGAATGCCTCTTGCAGTTGAGACAAGAGGAAGGCATCTGTCTCCTGCCTGTCCCTGGGCAATGGAATGTCTCGGTATAAAACCCGATTGTATGCTCCATCTACTGAGATAGGGAAAAACCGCCCTAGGGCCGGAGGTGGGACCTGCGGGCAGCAACACTGCTTTGTAAAGCATTGAGATGTTTATGTGTATGCATATCTAAAAGCACAGCACTTAATCCTTTACATTGTCTATGATGCAAAGACCTTTGTTCACGTGTTTGTCTGCTGACCCTCTCCCCACAATTGTCTTGTGACCCTGACACATCCCCCTCTTTGAGAAACACCCATGAATGATCAATAAATACTAAGGGAACTCAGAGGCTGGCGGGATCCTCCATAGGGGATCCTCCATATGGGATCCTCCATAGGGGATCCTCCATATCGGATCCTCCATATGCTGAACGCTGGTTCCCCGGGTCCCCTTATTTCTTTCTCTATACTTTGTCTCTGTGTCTTTTTCTTTCCTAAGTCTCTCGTTCCACCTTACGAGAAACACCCACAGGTGTGTAGGGGCAACCCACCCCTACAAACTCCCAGTGAAAACAGCACAAATTACTCAGATAAACGAGTCATCCCATCCGCAGTAAGAAATTGCTGATGCAGCCCAAGTCTACAGTGAGGTTGAAGACGCAGAGCTTCCCCGGATAGAGTCCCTCTCTCCCGACGCACTGTATGGCTGAGAATCCTGCCACTGAGAGTCTGAGCTGTGACCCTGATCCCAGAGTCTCCCACCACCGGCTGCTGGTCAGCTGACTGGGTGACCAGTAGGTTGTGTGAGGCAGGGGCAGCACATTAGTGGCCCTGGTGGTTTGCACGGCTGTTCCTCCCATAAGAATGCGAGCTCGTGACGACGTGAAATCTTTCCATTCCTTTCCATCCCTAGGCCCAAAGAGCAAGACCCAGTAAAAGTTTTCCATGAATGGATGGATGGATCGATGGATGGACTGATGGCTGAGACGTGGGTGGGGGGATGGATCAAGGCAGCGGGGAAGGATGGAGGGTTAAGGGAGAGGGGAGGATGGAGGGTTAAGGGAGAGGGCATGATGGAGGGTTAACGGAGAGGGCATGATGAAGGGTTAAGGGAGAGGGGAGGATGGAGAGTTTAGGGAGAGAAGAGGATGGAGGGTTAAGGGAGGGGGAAGGATGGAGAGTTAAGGGAGAGGAGAGGATGGAGGGTTAAGGGAGAAGTGAAGGATGGAGGGTTAAGGCAGAGGGGAAGGATGGAGGGTTAAATGGGTCAGCCAGTGAGGGATGGATGGGTAGGATGGATCATCCCAGCATACCTTCAGGGAAAAGCACTTTCCAAACCACGTCCTTCCCTGCACACCCCCACTGCTCACACCACTGCCCACAACGTCTCTATCCCACATGCCCCATATCACTACCCCTGCCTGCCCACAGCCCCCACTGCTGATTCTGCTGCCCCATCCTCCCTCCCTGCACACCCACACTGCTTCCTCTGCCCCCAAACACCTATACGAGACTCAGCACCAATGTCCCAACCTCTGCACAGCTTTCTCTGGACACTTCTTCAACTCAGTCCTTCACGCTCGCTGTCACAGAAACTACAGCCAGTGACGGCTCCCGTCTGTCCTCCCAATCTGCCATCTCATCAGAGAAGAGTTCCCTAAGAAGGACCTTGTCTAGCTCATCACTGTCTACTCAGGTCCCAGCACACAGTGGACGTTTCACAGATGCTTGCTGAAGTGTGAGGGTGTTCATGTCCTGATCCCGAAGCCACCAGGCTGGGAGGGAGTGGGAGGCACGAGCAGGTGCTGGGACCGCTGGACAGTGGAGGGGTGCTGCCCGCTCCACCCAGCGCACTGGGAGGCCACTCAGAAAGTGAACAAATGCAGGCTCCGTGCTCCCTCCCTTCACTGGATGTGGGCGCCAGGCCAGCTGGGAGGCGCGGGAGTGAAGAGGGGCTGTGGCTGGTCTTGCTCACTGTCTTCTGCACCAGAGCCTCCAACGCTACAGGGGCTGGATAAGACTTGCTGAGTAACTGACTCCAACGAGCACGGGGGCTGTCAGGACCCCACAGTGAGTGCTATGCTGACAGGAACATCTGGCTAAGACAGGAGGAGGATGAGGGGAAGGAAAGGAGAACTGCTTAAGTATGCCACATACTGAATTCCTCCAGATACATGTGAGTGACAGGCGAGGGCCCTGAGGATCCCGTGTTTCCACTCGTCCCACCCAGGATCCCAGTCGCCTTCATTTTCAGCAGCCTTGGCCCCGCCCACCACCAGGACCCACTCCTCATGGCGATGACGGCCCGTGAGCAGGAGACATGGTGGTGGGGGAGTGCTACCAAGCCAGTGTCCCGGCTCACACATCTTTAGAGCCCAAGCCTGATGTTCTTAATGCCTCATGGTGCTCAGCGACGTGGCCTAAGTGGCCATTCACTAAACAGCCACCAACAGTGACTGACTCACATGAATGTGTGTCGTCAGCCCAAGCAGGGGAGAGAGTGGGACAGACAGACGGACTGGTTCCAAGAGGCAGGACAGCCGAGCCGAACGGCAGGCAGAGAAGAGGAGGCTTAAATTAAAAGCAGTCTAGCCAATGTCTGTCTCCTTAGATTCCATTAAAATGGGGACACCTGTACTCTTCATGCAGTGACTGATGTCACTGAAACAACAAATCAAGGACAAAAACTAGAATGAGACGTGATGGGCTTGCGTGTGCGCCCAGAACAGACCAACGGCACAGATCCACACGCATCCAGCAGAACACGCAGAAACTCCGCTGCAGACGAAACACAGGGAAAACTCCGCCCCTCCATGGGCGCCCCTTCCATGGATAGGAAGAACAGAAGTGCCAGCAGCCACACTGACGCAGGGGAAGCAGGAACGGCAAGAGTCAGGTCGCTCTGGGCCCCCACACCTGGCACAGGCCTCAGTGCCCAGAACGAGGTGCCTGAGCAATCTCTGGGGCACCTGCCCACACCAGAGCTTCCTGGGAATGTGACTGCCCATTACAAACTACTTCTGCTCCACCTCCATATCCATAAGCAGCCCCACCACTGCAGAGGTGTCCACAGGCAGCATGCAGGAATGGAACGTATTAAAGGGACGTTCGCGGCTACCAAGAGAGCAGGACAAAGTTACCTGGGCACTGAGCTCCAAACCTTTTAAATAATAAATGAAAGGTGTTTAAAAATGAGATTCCTTTATCAAAGGATAAATTTCAAGGGAAGTTTTATTTATCACCATCACATTCAAAGAACTAAGAGGCCCCTTACCCCATTCTGACAGAAATGAGTTCTTTTCACTTTTCTAGCACTGAAATGTAACCACAGATCCCTGAAAAATTCTCACTTCTCGTAACGCCTTAGACTGGGAGCAAATCACAATTTCCTCCGTTTTCTGATGGGTCACACAAAGCCTGAGTGTCCCCACCTCACTCTCTCCCCACCTGGCATTCCCACAGCACACAGGATCCACGGCTGTGACTGGAAGCGCAGCAATGTGAGCCCGGCTCCACCTGAGAGGACGGCAGGGCAGACACAGGAAGGACTCGTGCAGCGGACAAAGGACAGGAGCTTGGTGGGCTCCTGGATCCTAAGTGGAAGAGCTTGGGGACGGCAGAGTTCTGGAACCTCCCGCTGACACTATCGGGCAAAGAGCTCGGTGTCCTACAAGCACATACTGCCCTTCCCAGCCCAGCCCTGTCAGGATGAGCCAATGGAGGGGCTCATTCTCCAGGGACACCTGAGCAAGCTGACTGGGGCAAGGACTGTATTCAAAACACTTAACAGTGAGTATCATGAAGGCAGCTTCCCTGGGCCACATGAGGGTTCCTTGGGGGAGGGCCAGCCAGCTGTAGGTAACCACTCATGTAGCGGGGAGGTGGGGGATGAAGACCAAGCACGTGCCCGCCAGGATGATGGCACCCACAGCAGGGTCTGGGCTACCCTGCCAGGCTGCCTGACAGGTCACCAAGTGTGACAGGGGCTTCCTGGGAACTTTTGCCCACCAAAGTTCCCAGGGCTGAAACAAAGGGGGTGCACTCAGGAGTTCAGGGCGCCAGTGCCCACTGTAAAAGCTTCTACAATCTTAACAACCGGGCACCCTGGCATGACTGGAGGGCTGGACTCACAGGAAGCGTGCCGGGACAGAACCAGGGAAGTGCATGTTGCTGACTCTTCAGGAACCCCTACTTCCATCCTTAGTGGCTCTGCCATCCCAGGGGGGCACGTGGAGTGTGGAGGGCCAGTGGACGCCAAGGAGACCAGGTAGGGGGCTGCAGGGGCCTGAGTGGCAGATAAGCAGAGGCTGCATTCCCCAGGGATTAAAGGGGAAGAGACAGATGGACATGAGGAGAAGCCCAGGCTCCTCAGCTGACCTGGCTCCAGGCTACATAGGGCAGCGTAAGGCCAAGACCCCAAAATGCTCCAGACGCCAGGCTGCTTCGAGGATGGAGGCTCCCTTCTCCTCCTGGCTGAGACCACCACGGGGCGGCTGGTGGCCAGGGATGTTGGATCTCTCATCCTGCAGGTCTGCCTCTTGGATGCTGGGCCCTGGCTTCCCGGCTGCTGCTGTCCGGGAGCAGCCCGCATGGACACCGCACAGTAAAACGTGTTCAACCAGAACAATTATATGTGTGTGGTCGCAAGACAAGAAACAATTCCTTCTGGAGCTCTCTCTCTGCTCACAGAGCTATGATGGGAGAACAGCTAGAGCAAGATCAAGTAGAAAATTACAGATTCCAGCTGAATTGCAGGTTTCCTCGAAATTAGAAGGGAGGCGCCAAGTGTAAAACGGGGTGGGCGTGGCCTCCTCACACCTCTATAATTCAGTCATTTAAACAGAGGGCCGAAGGCATTCATTGTTCCTGAAATGCTTTGAGCGTGTGAATTAAATAAAGCGAGCCACCCTCCCCAGGCAGCTTAGGCAGAGGGACCCTCGGGAGTCTCGCACTCCTCTAGGCGCCCCCAGGCACCTGCGCCAGGAACCGCATCCTGGCTGTCAAAATCACCAAGCCCATGGCTGACACAGGCCACCTTCAGCACCATGTCCGGTCACACACTATCACTTGCTGGGGGTGTGCGATGTGTGACTCCGACGGTGGCTCTGTGCCCCCAAAACACCCTGCTGCGACCAGTTTGTCCCGCAGGTGGGGCACAGGAACACCTGGGCCAGGTACACGAGTTACAAGAGGTGAACCTATGGGTCCCAATTCCTTCTGCTCTGTGCAGGTGTGTGCACAGGTGCCAGGGAGGACAGGGCCAGTGAACATAAGCCCCTTGGGGCCCTCAGTCACCCAGGCAGCTCAGAAGGGAGAGGGAGGCTCTGTTTGTAGCTGGGCGTGTCCCAAGGACATCAAGAGGCTCCCTGGCAGAATATGGCTGGGGGAGGCCCCCACATGGCAACAGCTAGAGACTGGAGCAGTCCCCCCCACCACACCCACCCCACACACAGGCCGCGCTGGAGCCCTGGCTGAGGGGCAGCAGGCAACAGGTCCAGAGACGACAGACCCAAGCTCCAATCCTGACTCCAAGTTTCACCTGCATGACTCGGACAAGAGTCCCCTCTCAGCCTCAGCATCCCTGTTGGTCAGGCGGAGATACTGTTAGTTCGGACCTAACAAGCTGCCGTGAGAAGTAAGTGAGATGAAGCATGGGGCTGCTTGGTGGGGCACAGGGACAGCAGGCTTAACGAGCAGTGAGCGCTGAGCGCTGGAGGGAGCTGCCCCTACCCCAGGGCCCTGACATGGCTGCGAGCGGGAGCCACCTCAATACAAAAGCGCACTCACGGCATGTCCAGCGGGGACTGATGGGGCCCTGGGTCTAGTCTGGGGCAGCACAGACTGAGGCCTGGGGCTATGGGAGTCATCAGAGGACTCTGGACACCTGTATTCACCTCTCCCCGTCCCAGCACCTCACAAAAACCACAGAAGAGTCAACACTCAATGCACACAAGGAGGGGAGAAAGCCAGATGGGAGGACCTGGGAAGCAGATGGAGGAGTGGTCCTCACGGGGCCTGAGAAAGCAAAAGCCCGGGCCAGCGCTGCAGAAAGCCAGGGGCAGCCCGGATGCACCTGATGAGCCCCCATCAGAGACTGGCAGCACTGTGCATCCCCAAAGAGGGGCATGGCGGGGACACAGGAGTGTGGTCTGTAATCAGCAGCTAGACCCCACAGCCATCCCTGCACATCCCCACACGCCCCACTGCCTGGGTCCAGCGCCCACCCCCAGATCACCAGAGCTTCCGCTCAGCAGAGGGTCAAACCGAGGGTCTCTGGATGGGGAGATCCAGGCACAGCAGAGTGGGAGGACTGGCCGTGTGCAGCGACACAGACCTCTGACTGCAGAGGGAGGCCTAGGTGACTGTGGGTCTGAGAAGAGTGGGAATGTCCCTTACCCTGAAGGGTTGAACCAGAAGGAACTCACAGTCCAGGGTCTACAGAGACGAGGGGGTAGAGAGGAGTAGAAAGACGGGATGTGCCCTCCAATGCTGGGACCAATGCCTTTTATTTCAGGACCAATGGCTTATGGTATGGAAAGGAAAATGACCCCATCAAAATAAACTGTCCTCATCCCCAGCAAGCCCTGGCCCGGAAAGGCAATGCATTTCCACCTGCAATGCGGCCTCCTAGCCTGATTTTAAGAGGGACACTGGTTCCTTAAAATGAAGAAGAGAAAAGACACAGTCTCTCTAGCTACTTGTAACCATGATCAGCAACGACTTTGGGAATCACTTCAAAACCAGTCTGACGGCCTACATTTGAAACCACGACAGCTCTTTCTTGCTAAGGTCAAGGAGAATCACTTTATTTGTATGTCTCTACTTACAATTTAATTATCTATTCTCAGTTTAGCAATAAACCCCAAACATCAGTCTCGGTGTGGAGAGTCACAAAGATATCATCATAAGGAGAAAAGTGGCTGGATCATGAGCCAGGGAGGCCTCACGTGTTTGCATTTCATTACACACAGCATGGTCACCACCACTTCCTGGTGGTAAACACACTCCACACTTGAGCAGCTAAAAAGAAAAATGCTAACCGCAATTTGGCTGTTCCCACTCCCAGCACCTCAAAGATCCTGCGAAGGAAGCGACTGGGACAGACGCAGCGGAAGAGGCAGTGCCCAGCAGCTCCGCAGCAAGCGCTATGTCCAGCTCCACTCCCGCATGGGGCGGGAGGCTGGAGGGCCAGATGCAGGGAGCCCTCTCCCGGTCCACCCCAGCTCGGCTGTAACTGGAGCACGATGGCTTTCCAAAAGCCGTACGACAGACTGGGTGGGGGTGGCCAGAGGATCTCAGAGGACCCTCTGCTCCGAACAGCAAGTTTTTTATGATTCTGTGCTAAGTACAGGCCTGGAAGGATGAGCTCCCGGAACAACTGTTAATGTCCCGTCTTCTAACGTAGGGCAGAATGTCCTCCGCGGTCATGAGCCAACTACACATCAGCACGAGCTCTGAAAGAATAAGCTACTCCTTTTGTCCTGCAGGGGGCTGAAGTGTGGTCCTACCTGAAGGCCACAGTCCAAAAGTGGGATGAAAGCTGTCCCTCAGTTTTAAGAAAATGAATCTCTCTCTACTTGTTCAGGAGGAATACCTTAAAATGAGCTGAAATTGGAAGGAATGCAGGAAGGGCCGGGAAGGCAGCAGGGCTTAGAAAGAAACAGAGTAGAGAAACAGGTGAGGGCCATGGAGCACCCCAGTGACAAGGCCATACCCCTCTTCCAAAGCACCACTCTGGGCACAGAGGCGTGATTCCGAGGGCCCAGGACGACAGTGAGGGGCCTGACAATAATCCCCTGGTGCCCGGGGACCTCAGGGAAAGCCTGGCAGGTTCAGGACGGGGACAGAGAAGAACGCACCAGTGCTGGGCTAGTCTGGGTTTTAATGGCTCAGGGGCAGGAGGGCTGGGGGGATGTGAGCCCCAGGACCCTCTGACTCATGGAATCTTCTGTTCAGACTTTTGCCAGCTTTTCACAGCGGAACCAAACATTTCAAAGCACCCTGGCACGCATCACCTCCTTTGACCATCTTAACAACTTTGGGGTGGTGGAAAATAAATGTGAAGATTGTCGCTCCAGATCAAGGCTCTTCCAAAGAGGAAACACAGCCTCTCCTCCCAGCACGATGGTCGATTGCTGGGAGAGGCCAGTGAACCCGAGGGGCCCACAGGTGAGTGTACAGGGAAGGGTGTGCAGAATCAGCTGGGGACGGGGTGGGGACAAGGCCACCAAGGCAGAGCGGGGTGGGAAAGGATTTACTTTGAGGCAAGACAATTCTCAGATGTAAGCAAGGGAGTCAGCAAGCATCCTCGTCATTTATACTAGATACGTAACACTGTATTCTGTCACTTTTACAGGGGATGTAGCAGCAGCATAGGCTGCACTGGTAAAATTACAGAGCTTTTCCACACATGCAGATTTTCTATTCTATGAATTAAAGGGCAGTAGGATGAGGATTTGAGATCCTCAGGGAAAACAAAAGCTAAGGAGAAAACCCAAAGAAAATCATAAACATCTGGAGACGAAAGTAACAACAGAGAAATTGCTTTAAATCCCCACTCCAAACATCCTCTTTAAGCAGGGGAGTGTCACCCATGAGCTATGTTGAAGCAATGTGAAGCCACACAGGCTGCTGGAGCCCTAACGCGCAGGCGGCTCCATTAAACACTTTATCCCTTAGTTCCCCAACATTTGCTGAGGCCGCTCTAGAAACTGGGCATTGGTTATGGGGAACATCGGGATGAAAATGTAGGCATGTGGTCGAAGCCAAAAAAGAAGCAACGACCACTCCTCACTTCAAAAGGGCACATTCGACCTTCTAATCTCCCAGTTCTCAGGGTCATGAGGTGGGCGGGGCACCATAAGGCACAAGATGCTGGTCAGGAGTCCCAGGAGGAAGCGCGGGGAGTGGAGGCAGAGGGCCCGACCACAGGCACAGCTGCAGGCTGCGGCTCCCAAGGAAACCCTGGAGCAGAGACAGGCAAGTCCCCTGAGCTCACAGGACACCCCAAGGCTGCCCAAGTAGGTAGGGAGGAACTGGGAGGGCTCTCTCCTGTGCACCAACCCAGGATGGGCAGCGCTGGAAGCAACCTGGAGATCATCCAGCCTGCGGGGAAGCTGAGATCAGTGATAGGCAGGACTCTGAGCACGGGGATGGGGCCCATTTATGCAGTTGATGGGGCCATTATGAAAAGTCAGCACAATGATACAGATAAAGAGCTGGGAACAGTGCCCAGTACACTGCAGGCACTGAATCAATGCTAGCTGCTATTATCATCATTCCCCGCAGCAGCCCAAGGCCAGAGTCAGGGACCGAGGCTGAACTAGAACCCAGGTGTATATTCCTAATATATTATTTTGGGGATTACATGAAACTTCTATTTCTTTGATTTTTTTTTTGTTGTTGTTGTTCTATATAATGCATCCCTCTTCCCAAAAATGCAACAAAATATCCATTTAGAGTTTCAATGGAAAGCACATTAAATCAGCTTGACTTAAGAAACTCAGGACATCCATCCAACAAGAGAGCAAATTCCTGCCTGGGGTAGCCTGGAACCCAGGCTGCAGACAGGTTCACCAAAATGATTCCAACAGACAATGATAAGCAGAGTCACCTGGGTCACAGAAGAAACAGCCATGTTCAACTGTGAAGGCCTGCTAAGCAGAAGGGGACCAAGACTCTGCCTGAACCAGGAGACCAGGAGCACAGGAATGCAGCCCTTGCCAGCACACACAGCACGCCTCCCAGAAAGTCCACACACATCTTAGGTCGCACATAACAGCAATTACGCATGTGCCTCGCCAACTGTCATGTCCTTACGTCTCAGATGAAATATCACTATCATTTCAAACGCTCAGCTCTGCCCTTCCGGAGCCTAATGAGGACGAGAGCCAGGGGGAGGGAGCCACGCTGCCTGTTCCCCGGCCTGGCTGCGCTGCTGATTTATCCTCTGCTTCTCGGCTGCTTACTTTGTAGGGGTAATAAAAATATTTCCACCAGGGTGGTAATAAAGCTGAATCTAGACTCCTAGCTGTAACTGAATTCTATCTTAAAAGAATAAGTCAATTTTAACCTTACGAGGTAGTCAAGACAACTTTCAAAGAAATTTCATTAAAATCACATTTAACCTGAATTAAAAACACAGGAAAGGGAAAATGTTCAGGTACATAAAGCCGTTTCCCACACAGGTGGAACCATTCTCCACTACCGCATTTTGTTGGCATTTTCTTCCTTACAGGTGAAAGTGTAAGATATGACTAATAACAATGGCCACTGTCACCTCGGTGCCCCTGACTCAGACTCAGCCAGTGTCTTCCACTCCAACCAACCTCCCTGGGGGCTGGACAGAAGAGGCTGCCTCAGGAGCAGGCATGGACAGGGCCCTTGGCAGCTCAACAAGGTCCAACGTGGGAGAAGCAGAGCCCTTCAGACTAAACTTCCAACACTCAGCCCCACCATGGACCCATCCTGCTGTACAGTTTGTTGATGGTGATGATGGTGAGGAAATGATGGTGATAGTGATGATGATGGTGGTGGTGATGGTGATGAAATGATGCTGGTGATAGTGATGATGATGGTGATGATGGTAATGATGACGGTGATGAAATGATGGTGATAGTGATGATGATGGTGATTACAGAATGATGGTGATGGTGATGATGATGCTGGTGATGACATAATGATGGTGATGATGGAAATGATGATGATGGTGATGGTGAAGATGATGGTGGTGATGACGGTGATGAAATGATGGTGATAGTGATGACGATGGTGATGACAGAAATGATGGTGATGGTGATGATGATGGTGGTGATGACATAATGATGGTGATGATGGAAATGATGGTGATGGTGATGAAATGATGATGGTGATGGTGATGATGATGGTGGTAATGACATAATGATGGTGATGATGACATGATGGTGGTGATGATGGTGTTTATGATGCTGGTGATGACAATCATGATGATGGTGATGATGATGCTGATGGTGATGATAATGACAATAATGGGTACTAACACTGCATGAGACTTAAGTGTGCCAGGCACTCCTGTAAGTACTTTACTCCCATGACCCGTCATGCATGGGGAAACAAGGGGTAGAGTGGGGACATTCCTCACAAAGCCAATCCTCCAGTATACAACACAGCCAGAAAGTCAACCCAAGTCTGCCAGCTTCCAAACTCCAAGCTGTTACTCCACAGAGCTGAAGAGTAGATTAGAATAAGCCAGAAATGTTCGAGAATTATTTCTAATAAGTCCTTTCCTCCTCTAACCCACAAACTAGTCCCCAAACCAAAATCTCCCATTGTTGCTCCTGGCCTGGCATTTTCGCTGTCACTCAGCCACCAAAACGTAGGGAACTAATTTCCTTCTAACTTCCCGGTGGGAGGTCAGCCTGTTCCTGAGGTTTCTACCAGTTTAGAGGCACCAGCTTGTTTGCTCTACCTGGAAGAAGGGACAGAAGGCTCTCCTGCCTCTCTCAACGCCTGCACCCAGGCCTCACTCCAAGGGGCCAGCACTGGCCGCCCTGAGATCATCAGGAAGCACCCTGGGCAGGGACAGGCTGCCTTCCAGATGCAGCCTTGCCCCTTGCTGCAGCCCATCGTTGTCCTATCCTTCCTGCAGATACGGACCAGGTCAGGGTTGGGATGCTCCGCACAGCAGGTGGGCAGATACACTGGACACAGAGGCTGCCTTACAAATCAGCCCCCACAAAGACTGGTCCTGAAATGTGGATCCAAGGGAGGTGTGAGAAGGCCCTGTCCTGGTTCAGGTCCCAGGCAGGGTCCCCAGGCCAACTCTATGAGGGAACTCTATACCTGGGGAGAGCTGGCAAGTGCCAGTTACCAAGGCCACACCCACAGCTATCTGCATCTGCTCCCTCCAGGCTAGAAAATGAATGGAGAGGGCTGAGAAAAGGGCACCTGACCCCAAGATGCTCACATCCTCAACCCACAGCACACTGAGATCTCCACACAGAACAAACATGACAAACACTGGAAGGATCTCATCTCGTCAACAGCCATCTATCATGAACCAGCATTCTGGAGTAAGTCCTTAACGGCCATTTCAATGGACAAAATCCAAATTTGCTGGTGTTTTTTGGTGCCCTTGATTATAAAGCTTCAAAGACTCGATTTCAAAGAGAAATGAAGAGTCCCCTCTTCCTTCCCTCATGGCATTATTTTGATTTGGAAAATGTGAAATATTTGAAACTTGATTCTTCTGCTCCACCTGCCCAAGACAAGAGTCATGCTTCCTGCTAATGAATGATAATGATGATCATTTCTTCCATGAACTGTATCTTGGTCTAAACCCCACACTTCCAAGCTGAATGTTAGTGTTTCCCCAAAATTCCTATGTTGAAGCCCTAACACACAGTGTGGCTGTATCTGGAGATGGGGCTTCTAAGGAAGTGATTAAGATTAAATGCGATTGTGAGGGTGGGACCCTGATCCCACAGGATTAGTGTCCCTATAAGAGATGGCAGAGAGCTCCTGCTTGCTCTCTCTCCCATTGCCACCCCTCCCCCCCACCGCCACCCCCCACAGGCACCCACCCAGGAAGGGCTATATCTACATGTGAGCAAGAAGGCAGCCTTTTGCAACCCAACCCTAGGGGACAGCCCTCACCAGAAACCAAAGCAGCTAGAACCATCATCTTGGACCTGTGGCATCCAAAACCATGATAAAGTAAACTGTGCTTTAAGCCACCAGCCTGTGGTATGTTATTATGGGTCCAAGCAGACACAAGCCATTTTATCTCTGGGGCAGGAAAGCCTTCCCAAGGGCTCCTCTGCCTCTCCCATGTGCTCTTACTATGCACCTGTAGCTCTGTGACACTTATCAGTCACTGTCGGAAGCAGCTGCCTTTTCATCTGCGTGGTTCCCAGGCCGCCCTGCTGGAAACGCTCTAAAGAGGTGCAGGACACATGTTCTGTGCCTGCCCAGTGCCCTAGGCACAGCAAGCCAGCTGTGGCACACTACCAACCCAATTCAGAAGTACTCATGATGGCCCCAAACCAGGAGGAACATCACAGAAGAAAACTCTTCAGGGACCCAGGAGCTTTGGGACCCCTGGGTCGAGGTCAATGTGACAGTGACATTTTTCTGGGATTCTGATAGCGCCTTTTTGTCTTTGGCCTGAAGAAGGGGCCGCCTGCAGACTCTCCCAGCAGGTGTACCGCACCATCGAGCACATGGCACAGAGTCCTTCTTGGGCTGGCATCTGGCTGTTTCCTGCTTATGTGTTATTGTCCCCAGCTCCAAGCTCTCTGAAGCCCAAGCTCCTGTGTGACACTTGTTTCATGGTACTCACCCTTGGCTCAACCCAGCAATACTTCCTCCTACCTCTGAGCAGCACCAAGAACTGGTGTGGTTGGGCACAAATGAAAAGCAGCCTGTCAGGGAAGGCGGCAGGAGGGCAAGAAAGGGTTTTAGACAAAGGAACAGTCAGGAACAAAGGAAGCACCAAGGCAGAGGCCTGAGAGTCCTGGCTGTGGTATCACATGGCCTAGGGCTGGAGAACGAGGATTGGAGGGTCTGGGGTGCAACCGCCACTAGAGCAGAGGGAGAAAACGCAAAGCTGATTAAGGAGCTGAAAGGCAGAAGTCAGCAGCTCCTACAGGGTCAGATCAACGGGGCCGCCACCCTGGGTGGCCGCCATCCGGCCTGGGTGGCCTGAGACGGCCACAGAAGATGTGCTGTGGACGCAGGCTCACAGCCTAAGGTCTCACCACCCGGGGTCACCGCCAAGATCCAGCCAACTACAGGGCGGTCCACCTCCACCCAATTGTGAATACATTCACCAGATCAGTCAAGAAGTCCTAAGCCAGCCTTTCAGAGAATAATAAGATGGCAGAAATGGGCCAGAAATTGACCAAAACTAATGAAGGGCAGCTTCACTTCAAAGCAATCACTGGGTGAGCAGCCTCACTGCGATGCCTGCACTGTGAAAAGTCAAATGAGAAAAGTTTATTTATAGCTCAATCGAAGTCCTTGGCCACCAACAATAATCTCTCCCGGAGGAGACAGGGTGGCCCTCCTCTGACACGTCAAGCAACGGAAATGTGGGACCAGCAAGAACACATTCCCCAAGAACATGGAAACATAAATAGCCTCAAACACAGTGACCATGCCCATGAGATTAACCATCTCTAAAGTGGGTGTGTCTAAATATATGTGTGTGTGTGTAAAGGCATGTGTATAGGGGTGTGTTTGTGCATGTATAGGCACCTGTGTATACGGGACTGTGTGTAGGTGTGTGTATAGGCATGTGTAGGGGTGTGTATATATAAGGGTGTGTGTGTGTGCATATGGGTGTGTGTCTGTGTATAGATGTGTGTAGGAGGTGTGTGTGTATATGGGAGTGTCTGTATAGGCATCTGTGTGTAGCTGTATATGTGTATGGGGGTGTGTATATGGAGAGTGTGTATATAAGGCTGTGTGTGTATATTGGATATGTGCGTAGGTGTGTGTGTGTATACGGGAGTGTACATGTATATGAGGATGTGTGTATATAGGCATGTAGGTGTATGTGTGTAGGTGTGTAGGCATATGTGTACATGGGTGTGTGTGTGGGTGTGTGTGTGTACAGGCATGTTTGTAGGGGGGTGTGTGAGTATACAGAGGTGTGTGTGTGTATAGGTTTGCGTGTATGTTTATATGCATATGTGTGTAGGAGGGTATGTGTGAATATGGGAAGGTGTGTGTTACAGGCATGCATGTAGGTATGTCTAGGTGTGTGTAGGTATGCGTGTGTATATGGTGGGTGTATAGGCATGTGTGTATAAGGGTGTGTGTTATAGGGGTATGTGTATATATGTGTATTGGTGCGTGCATAGGGGTATGTGTGTACAGACATGTGTGGAGGTGTGTGTATATATGAGGGGTATATGTGTATTGGTGCGTGCATAGGGGTATGTGTGTACAGACATGTGTGGAGGTGTGTGTATATATGAGGGGTGTATGTGTATAGGCATGTGTGTAGGGGGTGTGTGTATAGCAGTGTTTGTGTGTATAGGCATGTGTGTATATATGAGGGGTATGGATATATGGCAGGTGTGTATAGGCATGTGTGTATAGTGGTATGTGTATATACAGGCATGTGTTTGTGTATAGACACGTGTATAAGAGTGTGTGAACACAAAGGTGTGTATGTATACAGGCATGCATGTATATGTATGTGGCAGGTGTGTGTATATGGTGGGTGTGTATAGGCCTGTCTATACGTATAGGGGTGTGTGTGTATAAAGGCATGTATGTGTATGCATATATGACAGGTGTGTACAGATGTAAGTGTGTGTGTATATAGGGATGTGTATGTAGGTGTATGTGTATATGGCAGGTATGTATATATAGGGGTGTGTGTATATAGGCACTTGTACAGGGGTGTGTGTGTGTACAGTACTGTGGGTGTATCTATACATGGCAGGTGTGTGTACAGGCATTTGTGTAGGAGTGTGTGTGTATACAGGCATCTGAGTGTGTATATAGAGGTGTGTATGTAGGTGTGTGTATGTGTATATGGCAGGTGTGTGTATGTATGAGGGGTATGTGTGTATATAGGCATGTGTGTAGGTGTGTGTGTATACAGGCATCTGAGTGTGTATACAGAGGTGTGTATGTGTATATGGCAGGTGTGTATGCAGGAGGGGTATCTGTGTATACAGGCACATGTGCAGGGGTGTGTGTATAGGAGCCTGCCTGTGTATATGGCAGGTGTGTGTATAGGCATATGTGAAGTAGTGTGTGTGTATAGGCATGTGTGCAGGGTGTGTATGTGTATATGGCAGGAGTGTGTATACAGGGGTATGTGTAGGGCTGGGTATGTATACAGGCATGTGTGTATGTATAAGGGTTGTGTGCAGGAGTGTGTGTATATAGCAGTGTATGTATATGTGTATGTGGCAGACGCGTGTATATAGGGGTGTGTGTATGAGGGGTTGTGTATGTATGAGGGTTGTGTGCAGGGGTGTGTATATAGTAGTGTGTGTATATGTGTATATGGCAGATGCGTGTATATAGGGGTGTGTGTATGGGGGTGTGTGTGTATATAGGCATGTGTGTAGGTGTGTAGGAGGGTTGTGTATAGGGGTGTGTGTATATGTGTATATGGCAGATGCGTGTATATAGGGGTGTGTGTATGTATGAGGAGTATATATATAGGCATGTGTGCAGGGGTGTGTGTATAGGAGTGTGTATGTGTATATAGCAGATGTGTGTATAGGCATCTGTGAAGGGGTGTGTGTGTATATGAGGGTGTGTGTGTATACAGGCATGTGTGTAGGGGTGTGTGTGTATACAGGGGTGCATCTGTAGGTGTGTGTATATGTATCTGGTGGGTGTGTGTGTACAGGCACGTGTGGGTAGGGTGTGTGTGTACAGGCACGTGTGCGTAGGGTGTGTGCGTACAGGCACGTGTGCATAGGGTGTGTGCGTACAGGCACGTGTGTGTAGGGTGTGTGTGTAGGGTGTGTGCGTACAGGCACGTGTGGGTAGGGTGTGTGTATACAGGCATGTGTGGGTAGGGTGTGCGTGTGTATACTTTAATTTCAAATAACACATTACATTTAAGGCCACATTCTTGTCATCTGTAACCTCGGGGAGCAAAGGGTAACCTAGAGCTCCAGCCTGGGTCTGAATTCCACTTCACCCCACTCAGAACTCACCCCTGGAGGATTACCAGATAAATACAGAAGAATCAGTGAACTCTGAATTTCAGTGTGTGCCAAACACTGCTCAGGGCATACTTATATTAAAAAATTGTTCACTGTTTATATGAAATTGAAGTTTAACTAGACATTCTCTATTTTTATTTGCTCAGTCTGGCGTCCCTAGCCCTTGGAGGTTCCGTGGGGTTAGAAGGTAGAGAGATGCAGTTGTTTCCATTTTTTACTAAAGAGAGGCGAAGGCACAGTTTGCAGGAGAAAACTCAGAAGGCACATGGCTGTGGCCCATCCTACATCCCCTAGGCGGCCCTGGCGACAGCTTCGGTGCTGTTGCTGGGAAGGCCTCTGGGCTGTTGCTCCTTGCAAGCTAAGTTCAGATCAGCCTAGCAACTATCAGGTTTTGCCAGCAGCTCCTCCTGACCCACGAGGGCCTCCCAGCCTTAAGTCCCCTCAGAACAACGTGAGGGTGGGGCCCACCAGAACCGGGGCCCCAGGGAACAGCTCTGCCCACTCCCTTCATCCAACGGTGCCCTGGCACCACCACTGTGGCACCAGAAACAATCCAAGAGCCTCCCTTTTAGTGCCAGTGTCACCCCCAATGGGACAATTCTCTGATCTGAAATGCAGTTGTTTATGATCTAATCTTAAATCTGAAAAAATCAAGAATGGACATAATCAAATGGACACATCTGCTGAGGTTTCAAATATTCTTTTCAAATACTGAAAAAAGTTATCTATGGTTTTTTTAATCAAAAAATGTAGCAAATATCTCATTTATACAGACGTCATCTATGTCACAAAAGATGCATGACACTGAGTACCAGGTGGGGCTGGCCCCAGAATTCACAGAGGGGCTCTGACTCCAGCCTTTGGAAAGGCTAGGGCTGAAGCCCACTCCTCTGGCCATTCTATCTTGGGGACAATCAGGGATCATGTGATTCCAGAGGTTAACATCAGACGTGACAGATGTAAAAACAAAATGTACAGGGGACGTCATTAGCATTCACTGCAAAAATGTGGAATTTCAAGTAGGTGTAAGCGTTCTCGATGTAATACGGAGTGGAAATCTCATCGTGTGCTTTATACGCTGAAATTCTATCAGTTGGAGAGTAAATGTACATTTATTATTACAGCAGTAAATTACTAAATAATTGGTGCGAACTGTTGATTTTATATACAAAATCCTTTGCTAAGTAGGGAACAGATTGACAATTAATAGAAATATTGAGAACACATTAGCTAGATAATTTTAGAAAGAACAGCGTACCCTCTTTGAGCCTACAAATGCTTATTAAATTTTAAGTAACACAAGGCAGGATAATACAGATTAGGCGACATCCTAATTCTATTTTTTGTGGAGTTGCTGGACACATGCCCTATTCTAACATAAAACAAAATAAACTTTAAGACTTATATTTAACTTTTAGTTATTTAATTCCACTTAGCCATGAGCCTTGTTTCGAGAATTTTTCAGAAAAATTATTCTTCCTGAAGAAAAATGCCAAGCCCTTAAAATATTCCAAAAGATTATATAAAAGAATTAAATTTGGGGTAAAACTCCAGATTTATGCTCTTATCTCTGAAGTCCTTTCTAGGCTGGTGCCTGTGGAGCTTGGCAGCACTAGCCACCAAATACCCGCTTACAATCATCCACATGTTCTCGGAAGCTGACCTGAATCAAAACGACATATAATGAAACCAATTTTACCATAGGGTGATTGACAGAAACAAGAGGTAAGTTTCAATGGCATATTTCTGGTCACAAAAACATCACCCAACTTTTTTTTTTTTTCTTTTTTGAGATAGAGTTTCACTCTTGTTGCCTGGGCGGGAGTACAATGGTGCGATCTCAGCTCACTGCAACCTCCACCTCCCGGGTTCATGTGTGGGGGTCACTTTATTTGAAAAAGGTGTTTGGAGTTATTAAAAAAAAAAAAGAAAGAAAAAAATACAATTTCAGTTGTAACTTCCTCCAGACAAGATTTTGTTTTGCTTCTCACTAGCATTCTGGGGAACTCCAGTATAGAATCATCATAACTGAGGTTCAAACAACCCTGATCCTCTCAGGTTGGAACCTAGATTTTATGAGGGGGTATCACGTCCACTTTGCCCTCACGTGTCACTATTCTGGGTCTCACAAACTGTATGGGCATTTCTCAGATCCCTATCCTGACTAATCGGGTTGGATGCAAGCACTACATGAGGCGCCCAAACCACAACCAGCTTTGGGATGATTTTTCTTCTGCATCAGGAAACACACACCCAGAACACTGGGGGCTTTAGAGCTGGGCATACCTAGCCAGGTCCTAGCTTCACTCTGGCCCAGGAAGTCCTTATTTTGTAGATAGCAATTCAATGCTTTTAAGACATTTCTTTTTCTTTCCTTTTTTTTTTTCTTTTTGCTTTGTTGGCTTAATTTAAAAAAACAAAAAGGTCTTATCCAGTGGGAAATGTGGTTGAAATTATCTAGCCTGCCACGACTGAAAACGCACGTTCCTCCTACTCTCACCTTTTTCTTTCACTCCAAATTCAGTGGCTCCAGTCACCCTCTCTGATTCTGTGGGAACTCATACAATGTCTGTCCCGAAGGATACAGGGGGCTTCCCAGGGAGTTCCCCATCTGCGGGCTTGCCTGTCGCTTTACTCCCTGCCCAGCACACAACCTCGAAGGCTGCCGCCCATCCTCCTTTCCACGCGGCTTCCATTATAGACACAGCCCTCTCTCTTCATTCTCAGCACCTTCGTGTCTCCACAGCAGACTTTTACTAAAGGTTTAGGGATGACAAAGAAGGGTCACAGTACTACTTAAGATAGGAAGAAACTACTCAGAAGTGCTTCTGAGAGATTCTTTCACAACTCCTTACCACAAGAAAACAAGAGTGATGCGGCCCCTCTTCCGATCTCCCCTCTTACCCCTCACCAGGCTTCCCTCCATCCCCAAAACCTCCCCCTCCTCCAGCTCTCTGCTCGCTCCTGATGAGCCCTTATCCTCACGCCACCACTGCTGAAACTTCTGCTTGACTTTGCAGAGCAATTCAGCTCTTTTCTGAACTATTCCCATCTGGGCAATGCCCTCAAAACCTCTCCATTCTTAATCAACGAGTCCATGAAGATGTTTTCCTTCACCGAATTATCAAAATTTTCTGAAATAAATGCTGTCCTTCTCCTAAAACGCAGAAAAGAGGGAGAGGCTTGGTTTTTGTTTTTGAGATGGAGTCTCGCTCTGTCACCCAGGCTGGAGTGCAGTGGCACGATCTCGGCTCACTGCGAGCTCCGCCTCCCGGGTTCACGCCAGTCTTCTGACTCAGCCTCCCAAGCAGCTGGGACTCCAGGCACCCGCCACCACGCCCGGCTAATTTTTTGTATTTTTAGTAGAGACAGGGTTTCACCATGTTAACCAGGATGGTCTCGATCTCCTGACCTCGTGATCCACCTGCCTTGGCCTCCCAAGGTGCTGGGATTACAGGCGTGAGCCACCGTGCCCAGCCTGAGAAGCTTTTTTTTTTTTTAAGCAATTTTTTCTTCCTAGAATATCCTCTGCCCTTAATAAAATCTTTACAATCCCTGCAAAAGTTCCAACCCACAAATCTTTCTCTAGGAGGCAAGTGATGAAACAGGCGAGGGGGAGCTTCACGTGGCCGAGACCTGCAGATGCTTCTCCCAAGCTTGCTCAGGGATGATGGCGCCCACCAGTCTGAGAGCTCAAACGCGAGAAATTCTGTCTATTTACTGCTTTAGCAGCCTGGGTATTCTTATTATGAGGCCATGATAGAAATTCCTTAAGGTTTCATTAGAAGAACAGGAACAAGTTAGACAGTTTAACCTCTCAACGGCAA
Source organism: Pan troglodytes (assembly GCF_028858775.2). NCBI lineage: Eukaryota > Metazoa > Chordata > Mammalia > Primates > Hominidae > Pan > Pan troglodytes. The sequence goes on along the minus strand of NC_086016.1, from coordinate 48,998,341 downwards.
CACACATCTTTCTCTGTTGTGAAGCACTGATCCTTTAAACAAAAAATTGCCATATGAAAATGGCCTACTCAGAGGCTGCGCTGAAAATAAAAATATGATTTACTAAAAAGTACAGATTTCGTTGGGGTTCCTTTGGTTATTGCTGCTGCTCTCTTAAACAATCATCCAGCGAATCCGCAATGTGCTTCTTTCTGAACTACAGCACCAGAGAAAATCAATTCAAGTATTTCCCAAACTGCAGCACTGGAACAAACGAGCACTAACCACAACTTTCTAACCTCCACGAAAACACGAAATACGCCTTCCAGGGGACACAAGCGGAAAAGGAGGAACCTGCTCAGAACGCGTAATTCACATCTACTGCAGATCATACTTCAGAGAACTCAGTGAGGCTGGGGAATGCTTGTGAAAGTGCTGGCAGGGAAAAGAACCCAGCCGCACCCAAACAAGACCGCACGGTGGAGCGTGCGATGAGCGCACACGAACGCACTGACGGAGGCAAAAACAGTATTTTTAACAGATGATGGGTTGAAAAGCAGCTAAACGTAACACTGAAAGTATTATCAGAAGAACTGCAGACAACTTCATAATATGGAAATTAGGTAATCACCATTAGACACAGAGTTAAAAATCAGATTCAATCAAGGAACAAAATGGAGTTTGTAATTTGTAGGAGTCCATTTTAGAATATCACTCAGCAGTTTCCCAAACCCAGCGCCCTTCCCGTGAAGACTGCTGTTACGGCCTTCCGTGCTAAAGGCACAGGGAGGGGAAAAGGCACAGTGACCGGCAACGCTCAGCGGGCAGGGCCCTGCAAGGCACGTGGCCAAGGCTAAGTTTCCAACAAAGTGCCATTTGTCTCCACATTCTGTGAAATAATTGGCCAAGCGCGCATGGGACTCTTTGTGAAAGAGCATGTCTCTTTTCCACACCTCATCACTGACCAGCTGGTATCACAAATACATGCCCGGTTCTGCTTGGCATCACTTAGTTAATGCTCTGTTCATTAATTTAACAAACTATCAGGAGAATATGCCTGGAACGGGCAAGCATTATCTCTCAGCTTCCATTTAATTAAACTCTGCTATTGTAATATGACACTCAGCACATCGCAGGGGGAATTATTTTAAAGATGAAGGCAAAAAGTATTTCAAAGCCCCCACTTAAACATGAAAGCACAATCTAAAATTGCCTGAGCACATACTATAATTTTTCTATAATATTAAAGATGTTATTTCCAGACTCAGTAATTAGTTAGATTCCATGGAGAAATTATTCTAGCATCCTTGATAGAAAAATGATGCACAGAGGCAGGGAACAGAGTACGGAAGGACCACCATAAACAACCATCCGTCACCTAGATTATGACAATCACCAGGCTTAATAAGGAGTGAGCACTGCCTGCTTTGGGTGCACACTCACTACTGTCCTGCAAAGTGAATGTACTGAATTCTGATGATATCCCCTTAATAAGAAGAAATAAGAGCAGCTCACGCACGAGCAGCTGTCTCAGAAGGATGCCCATGAGGGATCCTGAGCAGGCCAGGATGCTGCCGGCGGATGAGGACAGCTCCCTGTCCCACCGAGGGCTGAGGGCCACCTCCCCCCGCCCACAGAGAGGGGCTGCGTGGGAAGCTGGCTTACCATCAATCCGGCTCACGAGTTCTTCTAACATTTTCACTTTCATTTGAATCCCAGGTTGGGCAAAGGTGTAGTTGTCCTAAGGAAAAAAGAATAATGTGAATCATATGCATATAAAATAAAACACACTTTCCAAAAGGGAAAAAGGCAGCTGCGATAAAGTGAGCAGCTTTATAATAGGACGAATTCACAGAGACTTTATCTTGAGAAACACGTAAGTGGATGCACCCTGCACAGCACAGCACCGCTGACTGCTATTTTGAGAAGGGAAAGGCCAGTATTTCCCGATGTCAGGTGATGAGCACGTGCATCTCAGGGAACACTGAATGGTACATTTCTATTTGTAAATGTAAGACACTTACATCTAAATTGAAAAACAGGCATCCATGGGCATAGCTCATTGACCAGAACCGTCTGTGGGAACTGACCACCTCGCTGGCCACCTGGACCCTGAGCACTCAGCCCTGCCGGGAACCAACGGCAAAGGTGCCCGGTGCTGACAGCACCATCATCGTGGCCACAGTCCAAATGCTAATGACACAGTCACTGCATGGTTGACAACAGTGGACATGTGACTTTACTCTCAGAGATACAGTTGGGTGAACTCAGGTGAAGTTCAGACAGTAACATAGGAAGGTCTGCATAGCATCAAAGGGAAGGGGGCCTGGGCAGTTTCAAGTCAAACAGCCCAGGAATGGGGCCTCAGCTCTAGGACTCAGGAGCTGTGTGACCTTGGCAAGTAACATAACCTCTCTGGGCTTCCGTTTCATTACCAATAACATGAGAGTAATAACACTGCCTTCTAGGACTCAGGGAAACAAACAAGTGGAATGTGGAAGAGATTTCAAGACACAGCAGGTACCGGGGCAGTGACAGGTCCATTACTCCTGCTGTCACCACCTAGGAGAGCACACACATGACACTAGGGGGTGCTGCCTCATCCCACAGCAGGAACATGAAGAGGCAGCTCCCATCAACAAGAGAAGGGCATTCCCTATGGAGGCTGCCTTTTGGGCCTCAGCCGGTGGTCGGGGGCATTTTCAGAAGGAGGGTTTCAACCAGACTCGTGGTTAACAGACTTAATCTGTACCCAACAGCAGTGAATGTGGAAGGCAGAATAATAACCAGCCCCAAAGATGCCAAGGTTCCACTCCCTGTAACCTGTGGATGTGTGGCCTTACATGGCAAGGGGAACCAGGGTTGCAGGTGGAACTAAGGTTGCTAATCCATGAACCCGTGGAGAAAGGAGAATCGGGAGGCAGCGAAACAACGGGGGCTGTGCCTGGGGCTCCTGTGGGTTCTGGCCTACGCTTCAAACTCTTTAGTGAGCACACAGGGCCTCTGGCCCGGCCAGCACTGGGAGATGACTGCCTGTGGTAGCTCTGCCCTCAGGGAGTGACACTGGGGATGGCCCCATGAGTCTCAGCTAGGGGAAGCCAGGCAGGCCACTGGCCTCAGTAAGGGCACAGGTAATGCAGTCTTGGTCCAAACAGGAGGTGCTGGGCACAGGCAACTGCAGCTCACCAAGTGGGCTCGGGCCATCAGGCAGGTGCTGGCTCGTAGCAGGCAGCATCAGGGCAGCCTTTCCGACAGTGGGGGATGATCTGCTGCCTGTGCGCCTGAGGGGGCAGGGGTCTGCAGGCACCACCTGGCAGGAGGGAGGTGCTGCTTTGCGTGGCAGGGGGGCAGGTCTACACGGGCAGCTGTCCACGTGGCACCTGGCATTCAGAGCCCAGGAGGGAAGTTGAAAGACTGATCTGGGCTTGATACTGATACTCCTTTTCCATAGGCTCAGGACTGGAAAACGGATCAAGCACAGAATTAAGGGTGAGAAGTAAACCAGAGAGTGGTGTAGCAGCCTCCAGTACAGAGAGGTTCCTGGAGGTGGTCAAGCAGGCAGGCCTCCCTGTGCTGTGAGGGGACGCGGCCACGGAGTTCACAGAATCCGCAGGTGGAGGAAGGGTGACAGGGCACACAGCAAGGGTGTCAGCCCTCGGGAGGCCCCAGTGACGTGGAAACAGCACTCACAGAACCCCCAGCTCCAGAACCCAGGAGGTGACCCCAGGTAAGACAAACGTGGAGCTGAGCGACTGCCTTCGGGCCAGCAGCATTCCCAAGTCTGGAAAGTCAAATGTGAACACACGCAGCCAGCACTCTCTACGTTTCTCTCTCTCTCACACACACACACACACAGTGCGTGCACACACGCAGAGCACACATGACATCTCCTAACAAGAGCAGGCACGGCAGCCGCTGTGGCACAGAACACAAAAAATGCCTACAAGGCCCTGAGGATTTTTCTTTCCCTAGAAATGGAAAATGAGCCGAGTCAGACCTGCCGGCTTGCTGAGGGATTTCTCCCAGGTGGATTTCAAGTGACAGGCTCTGGATTCCAAACTGTCACATCTCTGAGGGCAGAACCACGAAAACTCCGTTTGCCACCTTCACTTAGAATGACGCCAAGGCCCTCCGGTGACCTTGTGTAGCAGGAGGGATGGGCTCCGGGGAGAGGATGTCTGGAGTGACTGCTCCGGGGCCTGGGGATGATATGTTTCCTAGATGTCGTGGGCTGATTCAGGGATAAGCTTGGAGGCCTCCCGAATTTGGCTGTCCAAAATACGGCGTTTAATGGGCAGGACTTTTAGGCCCTGAAGGAGCTGCGATGGTGTCAGTGAGACCCAGGCACCTGTCCGGCTGAGAGGGAGCCGCAGCAACAGTTAAGGACAAATTGTGAGCTTTCGTATATTTGAAATTTAACAGGAGTAAGAAATTTCGGCTCCAGACTTGAATTCCTTTGACTGTCATCATCTTTGGACCTGAACTTGCAATGGTTAGCCTTTAAGACTTAATTTCTCCCCAGAGATTGGATAACAGAAGCACACTGATGTTAAAATTTAGGGCACACTGTGTGTTGCAAGTTTACATCATGTCATTTAACCTCGTGGAGGAATTCTGATGAGCCCGGTTGAACAATGTAGCTGCACAGAATTAAGGGTGAGAAGTAAACCTGAGAGTGGTGTGGCAGCCTCCAGTACACAGAGGTCCTGAGATTACTTAATGAATGTCTGATTCCGACAAATTCCGGAGCCATGGGGAGCACATTCTAACCACCCCACTGGTCTGTCCTGAGGGACTGCGATCTCTTCCACTCCAAGAGAGGCCACGTCCCTGGCTGTCCAGGTCCCTGATGGTTATGTGAATAACAGACAGACCTGGAGTCAGCTTGGAGCGCAGCTGCTGCCTCTCCTGGACTTGCTCTAGCCGCAGAAATGCTCGCCCCATGGAGGCTAAAACGGGGAGAGGCGAAGGTGGGTTCAGCCCCTTGCATTTCTCAGAGGCTCCACAGCAGGTGGGCAGGGCCCGGCCCTCAACACTGGCTCTGATGGGGTGGGTGAGCCTGATGGGTCCTGGGATCAGTCAGCCATTCGGTGGCTCTCCCACTAAGACAGGATTTTAGGCTCTCATTTAGCAGAAATAAAAGTTATTCTTTGCCTCCATCTGGCACAGTTTTGTTTTATTTCTCAATTTGTTCAAAACCCAGGTAGGGAAGACGGATTCTCAGAAATCCAGACAATTAAAAAAAAAGAATGACACCTGAGAGCCAATAACGAAAAGGTCTGCATTTTGAAAGAGAAAATGTTTGCATTTTGAAAGACCTGCAAAGACTGACAGCAATGGCCTCGGCATTCTGGCTTCAGGCTAGGGGCGGAGAAGGCCAGCCTTCAGAAGGCTGCAGCAGGGACGCCCGGCCCCACCCCCGGAGGGCGAGGCGCCAAGGCTAAGACACAGGGGGGTCGGTCTGGGCCCTCCTGGCTCGGGAGGTGAGCCCAGCCTGCAGAAGGCCCCGCTCTGGGGCCAGGAAGCCTTCAAGGGCACTCTAAGGAGGCAGACACCGTGGCCAAGGAATCCAGAGCCAGGTGGCTGAGGAAAGGAGGGAGAAAAGAATGTCCCATGGCCCTCGCAGCAGCCTGTCCCAGGGAGGCACTGACCGCCCAGGCCCTCCCAGCAGCTGCCCGCAGGCTGCACCAAGGCCCCTGGGTAGATCACAGGCTCTGTCTGCTTAAGGCCCGGAAACCAGATTTGCCCTCGGGATACCCCAGCCCAGCACCCCGCCTCCCACACCTGGCACCCACATCACCTGTGCTGGTGAACATGTACCTGGGCAGCAAAACAGGAACTAAGCAAGAATCCTCTACACTTACAAAAATGTCATTAGTAATAATATTAACATTATTCCCTTCATAAAAAGTAAATATGCATGTCCTTTCCAATTGAGATCTGGTATCTTTAAAAAAGGATATAATTTATAAAACATATGCATCAGAGGGAAGAGAGGAAGGGCTGAAGACAACGACCTGTTGTGAAATGTTTCACAGAAGGTAAAGTCTGTGAATACAAATTTTTTAAAATACGCTCAGCTTGCCTTACACCTGTTGCCATTACAACATCACACTCTTCCCGGTAACAAATAACACTTTCTGCACTTTTCGGAAGAAAAGTAGAATAAAATTTTCTTAGGGAGCATTTTAGAGAAGAGTCGAAATATAAATTCCTATCAGCTCACCTGGAAGTACCCAGAGTCAAACCTGCCAGCTCACGGAGAAGTTCGACTCCCTCCTGCCTCTCTGACAAAGTGCTCTTCCACCTGGACCAGGGATCCACCTCCCCACAAAGTCCAGCCTCTTCTTTCCAGGCTAATTTCACCGTAACATAGTGTCTTCCCCACATTGAAACCAAATGTGCCTTCCACACCCAGGCCTTGACCTGCCTCTGAAACACCTCAGGAAGTCTTTTCTGCAAGCAATGGCCTGAGAGACTTCCATTTCCTTCAACTCTTAAAAGACTCCCTTCCACGTCCTCTCGGGGGCCCCCGGCCACCAGCCCTGAACACAGAAGCTGGGATCTGACCACGCAAGGACAGAGCTAGGAAGCCTCCTGTCACAGCTGCACTCCACTGTCAGCCATTAATACGTTAAAGCCATTAATGCATCAGTCCAGCGGAAGGCAGAACCACATCAGATACTAGTTCTTTCATCTGTTCAACTCTGAAAGCCTCCTACGTGCCAGAAAATCAAGTCCTGAGTATCGATGTGTGCGAAGGAGTCAAACACGCAGGCCTGGGAATGCTATCCCCGGAGAGTCCTGCTTGCAAGGCCGGTCCCCGGCCGGTGCCTAGAATGTGGGTTTCGGGAGAGTTCCCACGATTCCCTGACTGATCTGGATGACTCGGCGGGCCTACACTGTGCAGGGTGGTTCACCCTGGGCACCTGCTCTCCTCCTGGGAGGCTGCATTTGGGCACATGCCAAGCAGAGAGTGTCCGCATGCCCAGTCCCCAGTAACACCCTCGGTGCTGAGTCTCTAATGTGCTTCCCCAGCAGGCAACGTTTCGGACGGGTCGTCCCAGCCCCGCACTGGAGGGATCCAGCGTGTCCCATGTGACTCCGCCAGGAGGGGGCTTGGAAGCTTATACCGCTTCCTCTGGACTTTACCCCTTGATGGAGTCTCCTCTGCATCCTTGCACTGTGAAGAATCACAGCCACGAGTGTGGCTCTGTGGGGTCGTCTTGGGATCCCCTGACACAGGCAGGGAGAAAAGTGGACAGGCAGACAGGACCCTTCTGTTCACAGGGATGACAGTCTGACAGCTGAGCCAATGTTCATCACACGCCAGGCAAGTGCACATTGACTGCTAACGAGGACCTGGGTGGCCACACCATCATAGCACAGAACCAGGGCTGGTCCTGGAAGACCACTTGGAGGGTGTGAGGTCTGAGCAGAGATGAGAGAGAGGGTTCAGGCACCATGCAGCAGAGCCCCGGCGGCCCGAGGGAGCATGTCACATCCCAGAAATGAAATGGAGGACAGGGCAGCTGGAGGGCAGTGAGGAAGCTGCGGCTGAGGCAGGAGGAGACCACTCTGAGGCTGGAAGGCCACGTCGGAGTCAGCGGTGAGACCCAGGCAATGCTCTCAAATGCAGGTAATGAAATGCAAATGGAGGCCACTGCAGGTAAGAGATTTGCACCACGGAAAGATGATGTAGAAACAATGGAATGAGCCAAATGAGGATGGAGGGGTATCATTCACGAGGCAACTGCCGTAATCCAGGCAAAGTGACTACACGCGCTTCCCACGGAAGACAAAGTGAACCCCAACTGTCCACACTGCCTTCTGCTGAGCTGACTGCTCGGCTCATGCACCTGAACGTAGGACTTGCCATTTATTCCTAGTAGCTCATTCATTTGATTGGTTCCCGGCTGGCACTGCAGGCAGCTGAACTCGTTCTGAATCTTGATTGTGCCATCTATCACATTCGCTATCCCTCCCAGCTGAGAGGCACTGGTTAAACGGATCCCCTTGACGTCTTCACTACAGTCTCTGCCAAGAGGAGGGAAGGGAAGGGCCAAGGACGGGGCTCGGCAGCATGCTCTCAGAAAGCACCCTCAGAGCACAAACGTGTCAAATTCTACGCAGCCTTGTTTAACCAACCCCCTGCTTTCCTACCTGCCAGGTTCATTTCTCTGATCTTCTGTGTTCCCATCTGTGAAATGGAGAGAGGAAGGGCTCCATCACAAGGGCACAGGGGGTATTGAGTTACTGTGTCTAAAAGAACCTAAGACAATGTCCATATAGAGTGCAAACCCAACCTCCCCCTAATTCCGCACCTTCCATGATGTGTCAGCCATCAAACAGTGGTTTAAGGCTGAAGGCTCCCAACCCAGCCAGGCCAGAGGAACCAGTGCCTCTGTAAACCACTGGAAACGTGACTGTCACTTGTCTTCAGACACGGGCCAACCCGCAGAGTAAAGCGGCACACCAGCAGGAGGAGGCCATCCATGGTCACTTCCAGACGCACACAGCAAGGAGCAGAGCCGTCACGAACGCCGGCGCGGGAGGGAGACAGCCAGTGAGCCAACGGGGAGAGAAGCAACCGCGGCAGGAGCAGTGGGCTGAAAAGGTTCCAACTGCAGGATTTCAACTAAGTCACATTCTGGCAAAGGTGAAACTATGGAGACAGTAAAAAGCCCAGGGGTTGGGTGGAAGGGGATGAACAGGCGGGGCATGAGGGTGTTCAGGGCAGGGGACGACACTGTGCAACACTTTCTTGGTGGACTCATGTCACTGCACACCTTTCAAAACCCACAGCCTACAACTGGTGTAAACTGTGGACTTTAGTTGACAATAATGTATCGCTATTGGCTCCTCAATTGTAACACATATGCCACACTGAAGTCAGTGATGTGAGATACTAATCACAGGGAGGCTGGGGCTGAAGGAGGACGCTGAGGAGCACACGGGGCCTCTCTAACCTCCTGCTCAATTTTTCTGGAAAGCTAAAACTGCTCTAAAAAAACCAAACTCCATTCATTGAAAAAAATAATCAATTCATCCAAAGAAGGTAGGGAAAAAAGAACAAATAAGAAAAGATGAAAGTCAATAGGGAAATGGCAACGTAAACCCCAACCGTATAAATAATGAGGTTGGACAGATTCGATGAATATATATGTGGTCTAAACATACACTAGAAAGTTAAGAAAGCAAATTGCAAGAATAAACTATAAGAGTTCATTTTAAATAAAACATACGTTTTGCGGCCGGGCGCGAAGGCGCACGTCTGTAATCCCAGCACTTTGGGAGGCCGACATGGGCAGCTCGCTTGAGCCCAGGAGTTCAAGACCAGTCTGGAAAACATGGCGAAACCCCATCTCTACCCAAAAATATAAAAATTATCCAGGGGTGGTGGCAAGCACCTATAGTTCCAGCTACTCAGGAGACTGCGGTGGGAGAATCACTTAAGCCTGGGAGACAGAGGTTGCAGTGAGCTGAGATCGCATCACTGCACTCCAGCCCGGGCAACACAGTGAGACTCTGTCAAAAAATAAAAAATAATATATATATATTTATTTATTGTGTGTGTGTGTGTGTGTGTGTGTGACTCTGTCACATTTTGGCAATTCTCTTAATATTTCAAACTTTTTCATTATGATCTTTTATGGGGATCTGTGATGAGTGATCTTTGATGTTACTATCATAATTGTTTTAGGGCACCACAAACCATGCCATTTAAGACAGCAAACTTAATAAATGTTTTGTGTGTGTTCCCACTGCCCCGCTGAGCGGCAGTTCCCCATCTCTCTCCCTCTCCTCGGGCCTTCCTATTTTCTGAGACACAACAAGATTGATATTAGGCCAAGTAAAAACCCTACAATGGGTGAAGTAAAGTGTTCAAGTAAAGAAAGAGTCGCACGTTCTCTCACTTTAAATCAAAAGCCAGAAAGATTACGCTCGGTGAGGAAGGCATGCAAAAAGCTGAGACAAGCCAAAAGTAGGCCTTTTTTTTTGCCAAACAGCCAGGTTGTGAATGCAAAGGAAAAGTTCTTGAAGGAAATTAAAAGCGTTACTCCAGTGAACACACGAATGTTAAGAAGGCAAAACAGGCTTCTTGCTGATGTGGACAAAGTTTCAGCGGTCTGCATAGAAGATCCAAACAGCTACACATTCTCCTAAGCCAAAGCCTAATCCAGAGCAAGACCCTAACTCTCTTTAATTCTATGAAGGCTGAGAGAAGTGAGGAAGTTACAGAAGAAAGGGTGGAAGCTAGCAGAGGTCAGTTCATCAGGTTTAAGGAAAGAAGCCGTCTCCATAGCATAAAAGTACAAGGTGAGGCAGCAAGTGCTGATGGAGAAGCTGTAGCAAGTTCTCCAGAAGATCTAGCCAAGATAATTGACGAAGGTGGCTACTCTAAACAACAGATTTTCCATGTAGATGAAACAGCCTTCTACTGGAAGAAGACACCATCTACGACTTTCATGGCTAGAGAGGAGGAGTCAATGCCTCACTTCAAAGCTTCGAAGGACCAGCTGACTCTCTTGTTAGGGGCTAAAGCAGCTGGTGACTTTAAGTTAAAGCCAAGGCTCATTTACCATTCTGAAAATCCTAGGACCCTTAAGAAGCATGCTCAGTACTCTGCCTGTGCTCTATAAATGGAACAACAAAACCTGGATGACAGCACATTTGTTTACAGCAGGGTTTACCAAGTATTTGAAGCCCACTGTTGAGACCTACTGCTCAGAAAGAAAGATTTTGTTCAAAATATTCCTGCTCATGGACAATGCACCTGGTCCCCCAAGAGCTCTGATGGAGACATGCAGGAAGATGAAAGTTGTGTTCATGCCTGCTGATGCCATATTCGTTCTGCAGACCATGGATCAAGGAGTTATTTCAACTTTCAAGTCATTATTTGAGAAATATACTTGATAAGGCTATAGCTGCCAGAGAAGTGATTTCTCTGATGAACTGGGCAAAGCCCACTGAAAACCCTGTGGAAAGGACCTGCTTTTCTAGATGCCATTAAGAACATTTGTGATTCATGGGAAGAGGTCAAAAAACCAACATTAACTGCAAGTTAGAAGTTGATTCTAACATTCGTGAATGACTTTGAGGGGTTCAATACTTCAGTGGAGGAAGTAACTACAGATATGGTGGAAATAGACAACAGAATTAGAAACAGTCTGAAAATGTGCTTGAATTACTGCAATCTCACAGGAAAATTTGAATGGATGAGAAGGTGCTTCTCACAAATGAGGGAAAAAAAAGTGGCTTCTTTTTTTTTTCTTTTCTTTTCCCAGAATGACTGGACTCCAAGAAAGTGGTTTCTTGAGACAGAAGCTATTCCTCATGAAGATGCTGTGAACACTGTTGAAATGACAACAAAGGATTCAGAACACTCCATAAGCCTAGTTGATAAAGCAGTGGCAGGGCTTGAGAGAACTGACCGGGGTTTTGAAAGAAGTCCTACTGTGGATAAAATGCCATCGAGTAGCTCTGCAAGCTACAGAGAACTCTTTCAGGAAAAGAAGACTCCACTGACATGGCAAACTTCAAATTGTTGTCTTAATTTAACAAATTGCCACAGCCACCCCAACTTCGGCAACCACCACCCTGATCAGTCTGCAGCTGTCAAGACGAGACAACACCCTCCACTGGGAAAAAGATTACAACTTGCTGAAGGCTCAGATGATCATTCGCATTTTCTACCAATAAAGTAGTTTTGAATTCTGGTATGTACACTTTTTAGATACAATGCTATTGTACGTTAATAAATTAAAGTATAATATAACTTTTATATGCATTGAGAAAGCAAAAAACTTGAGTGGCTAGTTTTATTAGGATAGTTGCTTTATTGTGGTGGTTTGGAATCAAACATGCAATATCTCCAAGGTATACCTATAAAAACCATTTGTCTTGCAAAGAAAGAAGTCTCTTTATTTGCTGATGACATCATCGTGTACAGAAAATCCTAAGGCATCTACTAACAAGCTCCTAGCAATAATAAGTGACTCTAGCAAGATTACTAGATACAAGTAGGGTATTTTCCAAAAGTGGCCACATTCTCTCCTGTCCCACATGCTCTTTCAGGAGGTGACCAATGCCACTCCGGCATCGAGAGATGGAGACTAATTTCTCCCTCTTTGAATTAGAATAGACTTGTGACTGCTTCCACCAAAAGCGTACAGGGGGCATGACTTCTGAGTACAGTGTGTGACTTCTGAGGCTCAGTCATGAAAAATGCAGCTTCCACCTTGTTTGAGGACAGAGTCTCACTGGGAGCCTTGTACCATCCAGCGAGAGGTCTGACTATCCCAAGGCCACCATGCCACGAGGACAATCAGCGCGTGGAGAGGCCAGGAGTGGGCGATCCAACCCAAAGTCCTACTCTTAGAGTCACGTAGGCCCAGGGCACCAGGCTCTTAAATGAACGGGAGTCTAGATGCTTCCAGCCACCACCTGAGATTCCAGACATCGTGGTGCGCAAATCAGCCGTCCACGCCATGCCCTGACAGAGATCCTGACCCACAGAACCCGAGAGCACAAAGGCATGGCTGCTTCCAGTCAGAGGGTTTGGGAGTCATTTGTTATGCTGCAGCAGTCCCTGGAAAACTGTCCGTTTGCAAAAATCAACTGTATTTGTATATACCCCTAGTATATCAATCCAAAATTGATTTACTACAAATCAGTAGTAAAAAATACCAACAAAGCTATACCATTTGAAGTAACATCAGAAAAAAACAAAATATTCAGAAATAAATTTGACAAAGTATGAGCAAAACCCTATACCAAAAACTGCAAAATGTTTGTGAGGATAAATTAAAGAATATCTAAATAAATTAAGAAATACACTACGCTCACGGGTAAGAAGACTCAATATTTGCTAATATTGTCAGTATGAGGGAAACTGACATACAATTCCACATATTCTCATTCAAAATCTCAACAGGCTTTTTTTTTTGTAGGAAATGGCAAAAGCAAACTTTATATAAAAATGCAAAGGACCAAAAATACTTAATTTTTTAAAAGAACAAAGAGGACTGGCCTTACCCAACCCATGAAAATGTGCAGTAATGAAGACAGTGTGAACTGGATTAAGATCCATTCGTACGTCAGTGGGACAAAACGGTGTGTCCCGAAACAGACACACACCTATACAATCATCTAATTTTCAGCAAAAGTGAAATAGGACAAAACTGTTTTCAACAAATGGCATTATGTTCACCAGGATATCTGTAGAGGAAAAAATGAAGCCTGACATCTTCCTTACACCATATACAGAAATTCAGTCAAGCTAGGTTGTAGACCTAAAACCAAAAAACTAAAATTATCAATCATAACATGGGTATATGTTGGCATTGTGGAGGTAGGCAGGACACAGAAAACTGTTACCACAAAAGAAAAAAAATGATAAATTAGATTTTATCAAAGTTGAAACTGTTGGCTCATAGAAGACATTGTTAATGAAATGAAGTGACAAGCCACAGAAGCAAACATTCTCAAAATATCTGTCTTGACAAAGGATTGCTATCAGAATCGGAATAAATGAAGACCCTGTGGGGAACGCAGTGTTGGAGAAATCGCATTCTGACGTGGAACAGCCAGAACTTAACAGGCGTCTAGAAGAAGATGTGGACATGAGTGTTCACAGAAATGTTATTCACAACAGCCCAAGACCAGAAACAGCCTCGGCTGCCACCAACAGGAGGATGGATAAACTGTGATAGATTCACACGGTGGAGTATTACTTAGTAATTAAAAGGAATCAACTATTCATTCAGGCAACGACACGGATTCTTAGGGTTTTCAAAGCTACTGTAAATTGAATTTTTTAATTTTCATTTTTAAATTGCTTGCTGCTCAATGATTCATTCTTAATGAACCTTCTGTCAGAGCCCAGTGACTAACACATTCTTATCTGTTTAATAAACCTTTCTAAAATCTTGGCAGGAGTCCTCGATTTTATTGACTGGGGCTCTGAAATCATGTATCTGAGATCCTTCCCCACAGGGGCACAGTTGAGCCGGCATCTGGGGCAGGTGTGGATTTGACACATCTAAACGGACTCGGCGCTCCGGGCATTCATTCCCCCACCCCAGGCCTCCACCAAGCGCTCCACTGCCCCGTCCAGGTGAAGACTCTGCTTCTTGACGTATACAACAAATGCCAAATCAGAGCTCAGCTGGAGTGCACTTTCTCTCTGCCACCTTCCTGGGCATCAGACCAGTCCTTCCTTTGTTATTCTCTTTCAGATAACAACATCCCCGGGGCTTAGTCCATTCTAAGTTCCAGCTGCCTGAGCTCAAGGCAGAGGCTCCTGAACTCATGGCGGAGGCTCCGCCCTCAACTGCCTTTGGCTGGCCCCCTCTGGGAGCAAGCACTGTAAGAAGCCACACATCTCCCCAGCTTAGTGTGCAGGACAGGGCTTCCCCCAACCACCCTGTCGCCTCCCTGGTGTTAACATCAACGGTCAACTCACACCAGCCCCATCTGAAGGGCAATACCTGCTCACAGGCAGAGTCCACCCCACCCCGAGTCATGGGCCTGGCCGTTTCCTGACCTTTCCCTAAAGAAGTCATGACGCCACTGCGTTTCTGGCCTTTTCTCTGACAAGTTCCGAGATAATTTAGTCACTTTCCCCAATATTCCTATTACCTCCATGCCACCAAACAGTTCTTGGAATTCAATAATTCTTCCCCAAGGAAAGGAAATGTAAATGACTAATTATAAAAGGCAATGGTTCTTTTCTACTCAAAGAAACTGTCCTGTTAAGTAGTGAACCTAAGAGTAGTAGTATGACTTCAGGGTAGGCAAATATGGAAGCTGTAATTCAAGAAGTAATAGCGAACCGACAACCTTGGCACGAGTGCTGTTAGTGAAATGAAAAGACTGGCAAAAGTGCAAGAATAATCCCCTAAAAGCCTGAGAGGGCCTCATCCAGCCTGGAACTTCTCTTTTTTTTTTTGAGATGAAGTCTGGTTCTGTCGCCCCGGCTGGAGGGCAGTGGCTCAATCTCGGCTCACTGCAACCTCTGTCTTCCAGGTTCAAGCAATTCTCCTGCCTCAGCCTCCCAAGTAGATGGGATTACAGGCACGCACCACCATGCCCGGCTAATTTTTGTATTTTTAATAGAGACAGGGTTTTCCATGTTGGCCAGGCTGGTCTCGAACTCCTGACCTCAGGTGATCCACCCACTTCGGCCTCCCAAAGTGCTGGGATTACAGGCATGAGCCACCGTGCCCAGCCCAGCCTGGAACTTGTCACTGGATACCAAGTTTAAACCCCCAGGGAGAGGGAGGGGCTGAAACATCACTAGGTCAGCAGCTTCCACTGCCCAGAAAGCACACACTCAAAGCCAGTTATCTTCAGGTCCCGAAGCCAACATGCTGTGTTAAAGCAATCCTTCTTAAAGAAGTGTTCCCTCAGCTGGAATCGGCCCAGGTGTGTTTCTGTGATCTACACTAAAAATCATCCCCAAAACATAGCTACTAATACCAAATAGCATTAAAAGGACACATCCATGAAACCACTGAAAGAAACAGCCCACCAAATTATTTTTTTTTAATTAAGTATCTGGCTGGAACCTTCCTAGTGCACTTGGTAGAAAAAAAATAAAATATTAAAAAAAAAAAACCTGGTCTTCTCATTCTGGCACCAGCTACTCTGCCAGCTGGTTGGGGGAGCCACAAAGGACCCTCCCTCCAACCTCACATCCCAGGTTACTCCAGAAAGCCAGAACCCCGGAAACCCACACACGGTCAACCTGTGCACACCCACCCAACTCACATCACCCAGAGAACAAGACACACACAGAGTGAAACTCAGGCAAATGGGCAGAAAGCCTGATCAGGAAAGAAGGTGAAAAATAAAGACAAGAAAGAAATTATTTCTCCAAATTAAACTTATCTGAATTTTTAAAAGTACTTACAATCAAAGCTACCGCACAACTCAGGAAGAAAACACAGAAATTCTGTCCTCAACATTGAGGATTAGTCCCCATCAGGCTTAAATGGGAGGCTCAAGGTCATCACTCCTGCACTTAGTGGTGTCCCACCTTGAGGGAAACCCACCCCTGCCCTACCTCACAGCTGTTTGCCCACAAGCCAGCCTGGGCACCCTCCTGCACTGTGGAAACCTCTGACCAGATGGTCTGCCTTGCCAGATCCAATACACCCATTGCATCACAAAATACAGGACTTGTCTCACAACCTCATTCACTCTCAAGATGAACCCATCCAACTGGAGTCACTAACACGGTCACACAGGTGGAAAATGTTGAGCCCAGACCCGATGACTACAAGTGCAGCATTCCTACATAATGCTTCTTACTGCGGTGCCACAAAGGTTCTTCCCAGGCGGAGCTGTCCACGCAGCGGCATCTCCCAGTGACAGCAACCACTGAAAAGCACCCCAGACATTTCTAAGCAGCCCTAATGAGGCAGGAGGGCGCCCCACCGCTGCCACCGCTCCACACCGGGCACTTGCTCTGCATGGCCAACAAGGTCTACAGCTGCCCTCGGTGCTCTTGCACCTGCCCGCCAATGCCTGCCCCGCCACCACCTAGTTTAGGCTCCTGAATCCCCTCCTTCATCCAAACACATCCCACATCCCTCCGCGAGCTTAGACATCCCTCAGGGCAGTGCCAATGACATCGATTCGTTGTTCACACGACCGGCAGGCCAGCAGTGGCTTTCCAGGCATTACTTGCTGGACAGAGCATCTCCCCTAAGACCAGCACATCTGGAAATGCAGCTGCTTTGCCTTTTCCCCCAACACCAAATGCCCCTGACTAAAAAGACTGTCTCTTGGCCGGGCGCAGTGGCTCACTCATGTAATCCCAGCACTTTGGGAGGCCGAGGCAGGTGGATCATGAGGCCAGGAAATCAACACCATCCTGGCCAACATGGTGAAACCCCGTCTCTACTAAAAATATAAAAATTAGCCGGGCGTGGAGGCGGGCGCCTGTAGTCCCAGCTACTCGGGAAGCTGAGGCAGGAGAATTGCTTGAACCCGGGAGGCAGAGGTTGCAGTGTGCCAAGATCATGCCACTGCACTCCAGCCTGGTGACAGACTAAGACTCCATCTCAAAAAAAAAAAAAAAAAAAAGACTGTCTCTTAAACACTTAGCAGGAAGGGCATCAATCCACCAGAGATGAGTGATCAGGCCCAAGTACCTGGGGCAGGCCACAAGGACAGACTTTCCAGAGCTGTCAAACATCAACCCAGCTTCCCAGCCTCAAGCTCCAGCCCACACTCCTGCTCCCTAAGCACTCTGAGTGATCCCAGCCCACACTCCTACTCCCTAAGCACTCTGAGTGATCCCACACCACGGAGTCCCAGCTTAGTCTAGAATGCTCTTCTCAATCTGCTAATCCCCCACCCAGACCTTGGTATATCTGGCTCCCTAGTAACTGCTGGTATTGCCATTCTTACAGATCTTCTGTGCACACTGGAAAAGAATGAATATTCTCTGTGTACTGGATATGGGGGTCTAGGTATGTCCATTTGCCCAAACTGTGCAGTACATGTCCTCCCAGATCTTCCTAATTCTTATCTGCTCGATCTACTGTATTAGTCCACTTTCATACTGCTATAAAGAACTGCCCGAGACTGGGCAGCTCATAAAGACAAGAGGTTTAACTGACTCACAGTTCAGCATGGCTGGGGAGGCCTCAGGAAACTCAGAATCATGGCGGAAGACAAAGAGGAAGAGGCACGTTCTTTGCAGGGCAGCAGGGAGGAGAAGTACTGCGCAAAGTGGGGGAAGAGCCCCTTATAAAACGGTCAGATTTCATGAGAACTCACTCACTATCAAGAGAACAGAATGGGGGAGACCGCCCCGTGATCCAATCAGCTCCACCTGGTCTCTCCCTTGACATGTGAGGGATTATGGAGATTACAATTCAAGGTGAGATTTGGGTGGGGACACAAAGCCTAACCATATCACCTACTAATCACTGAGAGGCAGGAAAGCTGGTACTGGACGGTGTGGGTCTAAACCCCAATGCTGCAACTAACTAGCCACAAAATTGGAAGTGCCTTATGGTTGCTGTGAGGGAAAATGAACTAATATTACAACGAAGCACTCAGGACCATGTCTGGCATTGACAACCACCACCGCTCTCCCATCATACTTATGTACATGTGCAGAAATACAGGGTCAAGGTCATGCATTCAAGATGAACTCTTCCCTGGTAAATGTATCCACTGGCAGTGATACTCTTTGTCTCTAGGAATGCTTTCTGCCTTAAAAATCTATCTCATTTAATAGCTCCACGGCTATTACACAGCTACATATGGGCTACAGAGCTACCTATTACTTTGGTTAATATTCTTCTGTTGCATTTCCTTTCTACCTGTCTCCTTGTGGTTTGGGTGTCTTGTAAGTAGCATATAGCTGGATTCTGTTTTTAAATCTAATCTCATTGGAGAGCGATTTTTCTTCAGAACATGAGACACATTATTCTACTTTTTTCTGGCCTTTCTTCTTTCCTATGAGACTTTCTCTTCTCTTTCTTATTCAGTGGCTTCACTCTCATGTCTCTATAGGTAATTAGTTTCAACTCATCTTTCTGGAGATTTATTAGATATTAGTAACAACATCTCATCAATGCTGAAAAATTCCCAGCCACAGCCTTACAAATATTGGCTTTCCTCTAGTACATTTTCTCTTTCTAGTTCTATTTTTTAAATTCTATCTTTCATGTCTTAATCTGTCATATTTTCAATATCTCTCTGTGTTGCCCAGTTGGTAATTTTCTCAGCACTACATTCAATTCTAACTAACTCTCTCTTCTCTTTTGTCTAATGAGTTTTAAATTTCAGTGACGCTAATTTCGATTGCTAGAAGTTCTGTTTGGTTCCATTTAACATCTGTGATTTCTAGCCGGGCACAGTGGCTCACACCTGGGTAATCCCAGCACTTTGGGAGGCCAAGGCAGGGGGATCACAAGGTCAAGAGATCGAGACCATCCTGGCCAACATGGTGAAACCCCGTCTCTACTAAAAATACAAAAATTAGCCGGGTGTGGTGGTGGGCGCCTGTAGTCCTAGCCACTCAGGAGGCTGAGACAGGAGAATCACTTGAACCCGGGAGATGGAGGTTGCAGTGAGCCAGTATCACACCACTGTACTCCAACCTGTGCAACAGAGCGAGACTCCATCTCAAATAAATAAATATAAATAAATCTGTGAGTTCTTTCTTCAGAGTCTTTATTTTAAACTGTTTCGTTCTCCTTAATATTTTAAAGTTACACATTGTCTGGTTCCTTTCAAATCGCTGTTCTAGTGTCTCAGGTCTCTGGGTACAAATCCTCCTAACGAGAGCAATCGCTAACATTTATTCCCGGCGCACTCCTTCTCTGCTTGGTTTGTACTTCGTCTGCTGTGAGGTCATCTGCAGATGCCTCTTCCCATGGGAATGCCACAGGTCTGTGGCAGGAGATCATCCCTCCTGGGCAGAAGTTCTCAGACGGTAGCCAGCCAACTCCTGGGGGTCCCTAGACCTTTCAAGGGGTCTGTTATATTGAAACTGCTGTCATAGTAACATGAAGGCATGATTCACCTTCCTCACGGTGCTGACATTTGTGCTGGCAGTACACAGGCAGTGGTGGGTAAAATTGCGGGCATGCTGGCAGCAGGCAGGGCAGTGCCCTCACCACACTCAACCGTCACTGTGTTCCCAATACCACATGCTCACGGTGTGAAAACAAAAGGCTGTTTCACTTCAGGATGCCCTGGATACGGCAGGAAAGGTCACTCATCTTACTATTAACACTGCGTTCAGGCTCAGCCCTGACCAACACGTGGAAGAACACGGAAAGCCTGAGGGGCAAATCCAGAAACAGAAGCGTCGTCAAGGAGAGCACTTGGTGCGCTGGCTTCAGTTGTGAGCTGAACTGAACACTTTCTTCAAGAAACATCATGTTTACATGAAGGAAGGACTAGCAGACAAATCAGTTATTCAAACGCGCGTCTCTGGAAGATAATTTCTCAAAAATGAATGAAGTTGGCCTGTCACTTCAAAAGAAACAAGGAACAGTGTTTGTTGCCAATGATAATATCTGAGCTTTTAAATTAAAAATCTGAATTTTGGAAGACTTTTATCTGCCACCCTGGGCCTGACAGCTGCTTCTTATGAGACGGTGGTAATACTAACAAATTTGATCATACGATGAAACTTATCAACATTTAAAAGATCTGCACACCTCAGTCAGCCAATATTTTCCAAATCGCCAATGAATGATGTTACAGAGCCAATATATGGGTAAAAGATCCTATCAAAGTGCAAGATAGGCCACCAACTTTAATGTAACTGAGTGTAAAACATTCACTGATGAGGTTTCAGATTTCATATCACAACTAACCTTTAAGAAACTACCATTTGTTGAGTAATAGTATAGTATTAATGAAAAAAGAATCCAAAATTACCTGAAAAGGCTATTAAAACACTTCCTGGCCGGGCACGGTGGCTCATACCTGTAATCGCAGCACTTTGGGAGGCTGAGGCGGGCAGATCACTTGAGGTCAGGAGTTTGAGACCAGCCTGGCCAACACAGTGAAACCCTGTCTCTAACAAAAATACAAAAATTACCCGGGCATGGTGGCGTGTGCCTGTAATTCCAGCTACTCGGGAGGCTGAGGCGGAGAATCGCTTGAACCTGGGAGGCGGAGGTTGCAGTGAACTGAGATCGCACCACTGCCCTCCAGCCTGGAGGAGACTTCATCTCCAAAAAACAAACAAACAAACAAACAAAAAACATGCTTCCTTTTCCAACTATGTATCTATGTAATGCTGGATTTTCTTCACATTCTTCAGCTAAAACAAAAAATACCACAACAAATTGAATGTAGAAGTAGATACAAGAATTCTTCTATTAAGTTAGACATTAAGGAGATTTACAAAAATGTAAAACAATGCCTTTCTTCTCACTAAACATTTTTGTTTCGAAAAATAGTAATCTATCATAAAAATGTTACTTATAATAATATGTAATGGGATTTTCATTGTTGTTGTTAAATAAATTACTAAAAATTTTTAATTTTCTCTATTTGAATTTCCAACATGGCAGTTATCAAGAGAATTAACCCACACAAACAAAAGCTCTTCAAGCTCTTCAATAATGTTTGTAGTGCAGAGTCCCAAGGCACACAGGCCTGGGCATGTCAATGGCAGAGCCCGTGTCCCTGCTCTGGGCAGCACCTGATCTCCCTGAGCAGGACTGGCTTCTGTGATCACACCTCGCCAGGGCAGGAAAGCCTGCACTCCTAGCCATGAGCTGGTCTGACAATTCCCTCCAGCCAGTGGAGTCAGCGCTGTTCGCTCCTGGAGGACCTCTCTTTGCTGTTAAGGAGTCCCACAATGCGTGTTAAACAATCTTTGTTCAATACCGCTGATACGGTTTGGGTCTGTGTCCCCACCCAAATCTCATGTTGAATTGTAATCCCCTGTGCTGGAGGCGTGGCCTGGCTGGAGGTGACCGGATCCTGGGGGCGGTTTCTAATGGGTTAGCACCATCCCTGCTAGCGCTGCGTCGCTGGGTCATGAGATCTGGTTGTTTAAAAGTGTGTGGCACCTCCCCCAACCCCTCCCTCCAGCTCCAGCCCTGTAAGACGCACCGGCTTCCACTTCACTTTCTGCCATGATTGAAAGTTTCCTGATGCCTCCTCAGCTATGATTCCTGTACAGCTTGTGGAACTGTGAGCCAATTAAACCTCTTTCTCTATAAATTACCCAGTCTCAGGTACTTCTTTAAGCAGTGCGAGAACAGACCAATCACCTAACGTTTCTAGGGATTTGTCGGGAGAAGAGTGGTTTGTTCTTTTTCCTAGTTTGCCATCTTACTGGGGGCTAAGAGCCTCCTCTCCCAGCATTCTGTCCTCGCCTCCATCAGCTGTCCACTCCCCCTGCTCCATCCCACCAGACTCTGAGCTTCTTGGGGACAGAGGGGTGATGCTGACTCACCCCAAAGTCTTCCGCCTCTCTGAGCACCTGCAGAGAGAAGGCAGGTGCTTCATACATCTCGGCCAAAATGACAAAGTTAACTAATTACTGAAAACAAGTAGAATACGGAATCTCAAATTGAGGCTCCAAAGTGAGCCAAAAACATAGTTATGACCATCCAGGACATCCAAAGGTAAAAAAAATAGATGTGGTTTCTGCCCTCTACAACTTCCCTGCAAATGGGACTCACTTCTATGTATTTCAGCTAGGAAAGATCCCAGAGCCGTCAACGTGGGTTTTAATACAAGCCACGTCACCTGGGCAATGGGCTTCATCTCTCTTAGTCTCAGCCTTGTGTGCTGGGTGTAACCGAGCTCCAACCTGTCCCGGGAATGCACACGCCAAGAAGCACCGTCACGGCGAAGACAATGTTAGTTCCTCACATTCATTCCCATGGGGACTGCCTACCAATCACAGAAACTGTGGGGCTAGGAGGCCCTTGAAGACCCTCTTCCTGGTGAGGAAGAGCCCCCAGCACACGGTTCTGGCTCAGCGGCTCCAATAACGCCTCTGCAGCAACGGCGTGGACGGCTGCCACAGAGCCGATGAACAAACACGCCCTTGAAAGAACACTGGGAACAACTGGTGGAGGCCGGGCTGAGAGCCTGCACTTCAGAAAACCAAGAGAGAGCTTCCCCAAGGGTTTCAATCAGGGCGATGATGTGGTGAAGAGGGTGCTTAAGGAAGATGGTTCGAGCAGTTCCAAAAGAATGAAATGGAGACAGTAAGACCAAGAGCAGGAAAAGGAGCTAAGAGGCAGAAGCGGCCAGGTCGTCCGGGAGCTGACACGCCGGTCTGCGTGTTGCCGTGGTTTTAAGTGAGTACATAGCCTCATACCTCTCTGAACTTAAAACAGCCGCAGTGCTTGTAAACACTGAACAGTCCCTAGAGGAGCTCTGCTCGGACGGCCTTATCTACAGGAGTCACAGCTGAGCTGCCAAGTCCCCTGGATGGTGGGAACTGACATCCCTCAACTCTTGCTCCTGGGAGGATCACGTGGAATCCATCGTGGCACGTGAGAGAAGATCAACGGCTGCCACGGGACGGTGATGTGCTATAAACACACGAGCCAGGAAAGCATGATCCCTCACACTCATCGGCCCTGCCAATAAACCATTGCATCAGGCCACAAATCTCAGGTGAAAAATGAAAAAGCCAGCATCGATTTCATTGTACAGCAGATTTTATTTACAAATAGAGGCCAGATAATCTTGTATTTAAATGGCACAAGTCCCATCACTCACCATCAGAGAAGCGACATTTGAAATTTATAAAGTTTTACATTATGATTCAATCCTTTTTCTAAGGGGGCAAAAAGCCAAAAGGTCTAGCAGAAAGAATAAAATGTATGAAAATATTAGTAAAGGAGGGGAAATGACAAATTGGTGCTTGGGCCAAAATGTATCTCTAGTGGGCACATTTTTCTTTACAAGGAACAAAGTAAGTCACGAGGAGTCTGGACCAGCCAATAGATACGAGGTTTCCATTCTCCAACCGCACAACAGGCTTCTACTTTCTCCTTTTTCATTCCTACATCATGAAAAGTAACAGCAAAAACCACACGTCTTTCCTCAACGGAACCTTTTAGCTAATATATTCAAATTAAACTTGGAGTCTAAACCTTAGACCACAGGCTATAAAAGCCATATTCTGACGATTCTGAATCAAGTAGATGAGCTGAGACCTCTTCACTTAGTGGTATCAGGAACAACCTTTACCGCAATGGCTCAGGAAAAGCCAAGCCCTGCTAGGCAATGCAGATGACAAGTGACAACCCCATCTCTGTGTCTCTCAGATGAGGGCCCCCCTTTGAGCTGGGATAACAGGGACGCTGGCAGAACATGCAGACCCTCCCGGGAGGCCCCAGCTCTCAGCAGAGAGCCATCTACATGCGAACACCCGTGATGATCTTGGCGTTTGGTCCCTCAGAAAACGATTACCGACCCAAACCGCGCTCTGGGCTTTGACCCTCCTCTATCTGACAAGTCCTGCCTCTGTCAGCAAAATTCACTGTCCCCTGTAATCTACTTCTTCCCACCTTTGGGTCTTTGGGGTCGAGTGCCTTCTGTCCCCTCATGCCATACTCACCCGTCTACCCTCCACCCCCAGTGAGCTTCCGGAGCAGGCCTCACCCTTACTCGCCACTATGCCCGGGTGTGGAGCACAGCACCTCACAGGAAGCGAGTGTCTAGAAAGGATGTACCGGCCTCAAATAAACTAAGACGCCCACACCCACTCCAGGGCCCGTCCATCCCCCTCAGCTGTTCCTCTGTAGTATCAGCTGGATCCAGTCCTCATTCCTGACTCACCTACCAACAAGGTCCTTCCCAGGTACTGTGTGGGAATCTGCCCCTACACCATGCCATAGGATTGGCCCTGTCACTGGGAGACCTGTGGCTTTTCTACAGAAATCTCAGCCACTAACCCTAGCTGATGCAGAGACCCGCAGGGTCCCCACTGTGATGCAGGGGACTCCCACCAGCTCGTGTTGCTCTCTGGGAGCAGGCACAGCTGCAGTGCCCCACGCACCTGGAGCCCTGGCCACCAATACTGCAGGCGAGGGCTCACAGCCTGGTGTCAGAGGCCAGGAGCTGTGGCCCCCGATCTGAGGCCCTTTAAGGAGGATCCCTCTTAGCACAGCTAGCCACACACACGTAGCTACCGTGAGCCTGAGCCCTATTTGGTGGTGGTGGCTACAGTCTGCAGGCAGCAGGGGATCAGACTCTGCACCTCGCCTTCCCACTGGGCCCTCAGCAGGACACGTGACCGTGCCCAGAACGAGGGGCACATACACTGTGTCTCACCCCTCGTCAACCCGGAGGGGTCTGTGCTATTCCAGATGTAGAAAAGTGAGCCTTCAGGAGGGACTACACGGCCACACTGAGACTCAGGAGCAGCCTAAGGCCTCAGGCTCTCTTCACCGCAGGGGCTGTGGGCGTGGGCTGTGTCCCCGTGGGCCTCAGGCTCTCTTCACCGCAGGGGCTGTGGGCGTGGGCTGTGTCCCGTGGGCGCGGGCGCTCACCTGAATGCCATCCAGCAGCTTGCTCATGCACCAGTAGGTGTCGGCCTCGATGTTGCGCAGCACCTCTGCGGGCACGCCGGAGACATCCACCGTGTCCACCTCCTCTGCCTCTGGGCGGCGCCGAGCATGCAAAAGACAAGGAGACTTAGCCACACAGGACCTCGACCCACGAGGAGGCCCACGGAGGAACAGAGCTGAGCCTGCATCCAGCTCCCTCCACCCACTCTCATCAGTCTAGCTAAATGACTCATGCAGCCTTCCACCTCATCACTTAATGCTTCTCAATCTTAACACCTAATTAGTTGCAGATAATTAATATTCTGAATCTTCTCCAATTAATTAACATAATTAATACATTATAAACTATTGCTTCTCAGGCATTTCACATTCTAATAAGAGAGAAAATAGAATATATTACTTAATCCTAACAGATCTGAAAGTTTTTTCCTAAGATTGTGAAAACTCTGCTTCTGATATATTTACATATTCATTTGGCAATAATTCCTCTAAAAACCTCTTTCCAAAGTTAGAGTTTCCAAAACTGCACTGAGTAAATACTTCCATGCTATGATCAAAACCCCAGAAAGCCGTACCACAGATGTGCGTCAAAGATAGAACAGACAATGGCGCTCTAAATAATTTCCTTCTTAAAGTACAAAATACCGAATGAGAAAACACAATCTAAAAGTTTTTAAAATGCAAAACAGATGCCTAATTGAAATGGCTTATCAGATATTTGAACAAACTAATTTTAGATCCTTACAAAACTGTTGTCATTCAGCAAAATACTCATAAATGTTTTAAAAATTATCTTCCCTATTTTTCTTTTTTTTTTTACTTTAGTTTTATTTGCATGGCATCTTCGCAAGGAAAACGTTCTTTAAGAAAAGAAACATTTCAACCCAGAATATATGTAGAAAGGTTGAAGCAGATAAACATCACAATCATGATACGGATGATGATGCCGCTGGTGTTGTCCGGGGTCTGCTGATGCGCCAGGCCCTCTCCTGCGCACTGTGAATGTGCGTGCTCATTTCAGCTGTCACCACTCTGCTGTCACCACCCTTGAGCCCCTGACAACAGCGGGGTAAAGAGGGGCAGGGCCGTGGCTATGCCGAGCAGCCTGGTACACATGGGGAGGGGGGTGCCAGATGCAGCCCCACCTACTGGTCCCAGAACCCAGGTCCCTAAGTGCTCCCTGAGGACCCAGAGGCCCACCTCACATTCGTGTTGTGTACAGTCCTATCCCATCGCGCTGCTTCCCCAGTCGCAGCCTTGCACAATTGCTAACTCACACTGAAGTGTGTGACTGGAAGAGACGAGGTGACACGCCACCTCCCACGGTTCTTGGTTCACCCCAGAACCAGCAGGATAAAAGGGGAAGAGCGCCTCCGTGTCTGACCCTCCAGCAGGAGTGAGCAGCTGGGCGCTCGAGGGCCTGGACAGGGAGGCAACAGCCCTGGACACATCCAACATGGCGGGACCTGCTGGAACGTGGGAGGGTGGGCGGATTCCAGCCAGTTCGCACATCACTCCTCTCTCTGGGATGCTGGGGGTGGACCCTCAGTCACTCCATGGGTATTGCTTTGATTTGGTTCTGGGTTTTGTAAACGGAGAGATAATTCATCCGCCATAAAATCCACTCTTTAGCGTGTGCGACAGAGTGGTCTTGAGTAGGGTCACAAGCGTCACCACTAGTTCCAGAGCCTTTGCATCACCACGGAAAGAAACCCTGGACCCTTCAGCAGCCGCTCCCCACTCCCCACCCCACGCCTGGCAACCACAAACCTGCCTCTGTCTCTATGGAGTTGCCTATTCTGGACATTTCACACTGCTGGAATCAGGCTCTGCAGCCCTCTGTGACTGGCTCCTTCTCACTGAGCACAATGTTCTCCAGAGTCATCCATGCGGCAGCCCGTCAATGCCTTACTCCTCTTCACGACTGAGCCGCACCCCTACGGCCAGGCCACGCCGCGTCTCTGCATGCCTCGGCTGGTAGACCCTGGACTGTCTCCACCAAGGGGTAATGTGGACACAGAGAGCCGGTCCCGTGGGCGGGATCTGTCCCTATACACCAGGCACAGACATGAGTGAGAGAACTGACGCCCTCAAGATGCTCATGAATTAAAGGGGAAAACAAGTGACTTTAAAGATTGAAAACATCAATGTTAGGTGTCGGAGTCACCCAGTGGCATGGGGAAATGGATGGGTTCCTCCTGGGACCCGGGCTTGTGAAGGACACCATTGTCCACAGCATACCGGGTGCAACCAGGCCCTCACTCTCTTGGCCCGTGTTTTCACCCTAAAAGGCAGGTCCCAGTTCCCCATTCCTCGAATGCGGGGCTAGGATGACAAGTGCTGCTGGCTGGCCATGGCTCTGTCCCCTGACCCTCCTCCCAGCCGGGTGTGCCCATGACACCAGCACTCTCCTGGTGGTTCTGTCCACCCACCAGCTCCCTGCCGGGCTGCAGGCTCTCCCTCCAGCAAGTGGCAAGGTGTCTGGTCTCAAAACTCTGCTGGCGCAGGAGCCCGGGTTGACCTGAGCACACCCTCTGATGAAGCCCCCACAGGGACTCCCAGGGAAAGGCCCTGTCTCCCAATTTCCCACGGCAGCCCAAGGTGGGAGGTGTTATTTCTGCCGGTTCACAGATGCAGAAACTAAGCCTCCACGCGCTGGTCAGTGTGCTCTGTGAGGCAATGGTGGGAGTGAGCAGGACAGGCCTGCGTGGACTCCAAGTCCAGCCCCCTCGTAACGCCTTTCCTACTGGAAGGACCGGCAGCAAAAGCCAAGCAAATAGACAGGAGGGTAAGTGGCCTCCCCCGGGCATCACTTCCTCCCTGGGAAAACAGTTTGGGCAGATTCAACTCAACGTTCTGCTGGCCTAGAGTGGGTCTGATTTTATTTCCTCTTCTCAGGGAACTGAATCAGCAGCAATCATCAGCGGGCTTCCTCTGAGAAGTTTCCCATCGACGTATCCTCTTTCAAGGGCCTTCCAAGCATGGAGACATTTCCTCAGAGATAATAAGAGTAAACTGGGAACTAAGGCCTCCCAGACCTTGACAGCCTCTGCCTGAGTGCACAGATGCAGCTGGGCTGTGGCAGCTCCGACTCGCAGAGCCAGGCGCCGCGTGAGCCAGGCAGGAGCCTCGCGCTCTTGGTCTGTTTAGCTGGCTTGTTATTTTATCTGAGGAAATGTCAGTGGCCTATTCTAGGTGTCATTTCTCACAATGGGCCATTTGTTATTCTTCAAGGTAATGAAGTAATGGCATTTAACTCAGAGAGCCCCCGCGGTGATTTGTCTTCTAAACGCCAGGAGAAGTGGAATTGCCCTTATTGTTAGAATGAGATAAATATCCCCCGCCAGAGAAAGCATCCCCCACTTTGGCAAAGGCACACAGAGCGGCACAGGACACTCTGGACTGCAGGCTGTGACAGCAGGGTGAGGGCCAGGACAAGCTGCAGAAAATACCCACGGGCTGGTGTGTCTGGCCCCTGGGGAGATAGCCTGGGAAGGTCCAAGACCACCCAGAGGAGCCCTGTCCCTGGGTATATGGCCCAGGCGGAACTGCAGGCAAGATCAGCAGGTTTTCCCTGGCTTCTATCTGTTAGATGCTGATATACAAAACCAGAGTCCACTGTGGGGTGAGAATGGTCTCTGAATCAAGACTCGGAGATGGCCAACACCCATGACAGATTTTAACCCAAGACCTTCCCACTCAACGGTACACACTGTCTGCCAGGCATGCTGCCACCCGTGAGGCAAGGAGGGAGAACGAGAAGGGAGCAAACTGGAACGAGGCACGACCTGGGAAGCCCCATGGCTGGGGCCTGCATCGACCAGCACTGGGATGCTCACAGCCGGGCAAGCCACAACAAGGAGGACAGATTTATCTCCCAAAACATGTGTCACTCCATAGGACAGCAGAGATGACAGCACTGACACCAATCGAAAAAAAGATTTTTCAGGTAAGATCACAAATGAGAAAGGAAAACACAGACATGGTAATTCCAAGCAATCCCAGGGTTCAAAGGAAGAAACACGATTGAAAGGAAAAAATGATCAATACACAGGTGAAAGCAGAGAAAGGAAGCAGAACCAGATGCCAATCAATGGAGGGTGGGGCCTAATGAAATGACAGCCATGGCTGTGGCCCTGGGGGTGGGGGTCAGGCAGGGGGCGGCTCTCAGGCCCCGGGGCCTTGGGAGATCTGGGCTTAGAGATTTCTTCCTGGGTCATGAAGACATGCCCAAGCTGCCTCAAAGCAGCTGGATTCCAGGAGGTGGGTAATTCACAGGCATCCCTGGGCTGTGGGGAGGGCGAGGGGAGATGTATACAACCTCAGCTTCCTCCCAGCCAGGAAGGACCTTGACAGCCTGGGAGCCATGACAGAGATGGGCCACTGTGGGGACTTTCTAAAGTGACATTTTTGCAAACACATAATTAAAAATAATAAAACTTAAACCAGCGTGTTTCCATCTGAAATATGATTCTATCTTTTACTTTTCTCATTTAATTATAAACATTAACACCAGCATGTATAACAGTGTTCTGGAACTGCATTTGGCCCTTTCTTCCCCTACATCAGTCACTACACCTCCCTACAAGGGGCAGCCCCGTCCCCTATACTCTGGGGACACCAAGTTGAGAAAAGTATCAGTCCTGAACCCAAAGAGCCCGCAAGGTGGTGGGATGGCGAGTGCACAGGCTAACCCCAAGGGAACCTGGAGGAGGCAGAAGAGGCTCCCACAGCCCAGGGCAGAAGATCAGCAGGCCCAAGTGGACCGCAACAAAATGTGAAGTCATGGCACATAAAAACAGACACTGAGTTAAAAACCATCTCGCTTGCCTTCTTAGACCACAGAAAGGCTTTGGGGGATGATTTAACTAACCTTCTTTGAAAATGCTGCCCTGCTATAGTATTAAGGAAAACAACCAATTTGTAAAATAAGCCCACCTTTATCAACAGCTCCATTTACATGGAAAAGTCTAGCACTGCATCTACAGAAATCTACACAGAGGGGCATCATCCAGGGATGCCACACACAGGAATGTCTGAACACTCCTGCAAGGTGGGGGGAGTGGGGCGGGAAATTTGCACTATTTTCTGCAGAGGGGGAGAGAGTAAAAGGGAATGTCAATTTTCACAATGAGCAGTTATTTCTGCAACAGAAAAAAACAATGTTTAAGCCACTTAGAACAGTTTAAATAAGGCCTGTCTCTTCCTCAGATAAATACCCCTAGAGCAGAAGATCCCACGGGTGGTGGTACTCCCCTTGTGAATGTTTTGAGAAACTTTCAGGGCATTTGGGGGTCAGAATGATTAGGGTGGGGGGTGCTGCTGGCATTCAGTGGGCAGGGCCGGTGCTACAAGGTGGGGATAGCACTGCACAGTCACCACGTCCAGCCTGAGACTCCACCAGTCCACGTGGATGGAGAGATGGACAAGTGGACAGATGGATATGGGTAGACGGGTGGATGAATGGTGGGTAGGTAAACAAAGCTAAGTTTTTGAAATGGAGGATATTTAGCTTGGTCAGGAGAAAACCACGTGGGGATATAATTGCCACTCTGCAATATGCGAAAAGCTGTTTTAGGGAAACAAAGAGCAGTAATTCTTGGCCCCTTTTTCCACATCCAGAAAACAAAAAGGGTCAGAAGGTTAAAGAAACAGTGGGATGGATGGGCTAAAAATCCAGATGGTCCTGGTGATGAAGGCTGCCCACTCAGGACCGCCGGCCACGCAGTGAGGACGCCCTCCCACTCAGGACCGCCGGCCACGCAGTGAGGACGCCCGCCCACTCAGGACCGCCGGCCACGCAGTGAGGACGCCCGCCCACTCAGGACCGCCGGCCACGCAGTGAGGACGCCCACCCACTCAGGACCGCCGGCCACGCAGTGAGGACGCCCGCCCACTCAGGACCGCCGGCCACGCAGTGAGGACGCCCTCCCACTCAGGACCGCCGGCCACGCAGTGAGGACGCCTGCCCACTCAGGACCGCCGGCCACGCAGTGAGGACGCCTGCCCACCAACTGACAAAGCACTTGTGTGTTTCCACAGCAGGATTTTCTGCGTGGGGGCCCACACGTACACGCATGATCCCACTCCATCCAAAAGCCCCCTGTGGGGTCCATGCCACGCTGCGCAGGTAAGGAGGCTGCAGGTAACACGCCCAGGTCCTGCGCTAGGAAGTGGCAGAGCCTAGCCATGAACCAGGGCTCTGCCTGATTAGTCTACATGCTTCTCATGGGGTTCACAGCAGGACCCCGCACAGCATGGAGGCCTCTGACTCAGTAAGGAGCATCCATGCCGGAGCCTCCCTTGTGCAGCTCCAACTCCAGGCAGGTCTAACTCCAGAAATACAACAACCCCGCAGCCATGCCACGCAGTGCGTGGGTGCCTCGCCTGTCATTCGGCAAAAGAGCCCGTCACCACAAGGCCACCCAAGCTCTGGGTCTCCTAAGGGGCTCATTTCCCTCACGGCCCCCCACCCCACCTCTGTGAGACGACATCAGCCTCTGGAACTGGAGTAGAGGACTGGAATCGTAGCTTGTAATTACCAGGGGGTGCACTGGAATCGTAGCTTGTAATTACCAGGGGGTGCACTGGAATCGTAGCTTGTAATTACCAGGGGGTGCACTGGAATCGTAGCTTGTAATTACCAGGGGGTGCACTGGAATCGTAGCTTGTAATTACCAGGGGGTGCACTGGAATCGTAGCTTGTAATTACCAGGGGGTTCTCGAAAACAAAAAGGCTTGATGCGGGTTAAGTTCTCTCTCATATTAAACTACATGGAAGAGCTTGGTACTGGGGAAAGGGGAAAATCCCTCCAATGTAAACAGCTCCTTTCATTTCAAAGAATTCCAGGACACTGGTAGCAAGGTATGGAGAGCAGTCACCTATAGCACAAACGCTGTCGGTAAGAGCCAGCCCCGACGGGGAGTGCCAAGGAGGGAGCTATTGCCGTTACCACCACATTCATCACCCGCACTGCACAAACCCTGCAATAAGCCTCTTCACTTAATTAGGAGTTTAACTGGTAATCAAAAATGTTCTGTTTTATAAGCAAGATGGAATTGCTCTATGGATCTAATCTTTTGCATTTCCCAACTTGGGAGTTTTAAATTGGAAACTCCAGTACTTTGGTGAGAGAGATTTGAACACTTCATTACGTACATTTGGGTTCCAGGATGGAGAAAAAAGTCCTGCCTTGGTGAGAGTGGCATAACAACTCAAGACTATAAATTCGCCAAACTCTTTGGTTCAGCAAAAACAACTAACGTTATGATCAAATGGCTCTAGTGCGGGAATGTTTAATTCTAATATAGATAACGTTCAACTCAATCAAGGTTATACAGACTGAACCACAGTCACAGTTCCCGACTCTGCTCCACGGCTGTTAAGCTTGGGCCATCTGCCTGCAGCCCACAAGTGCGGGCATACGGTGGGAGGGCGAGACGTTGGCAGACAATTATCACAGGACAAGGACAACGCCCTCAGCATGGCTAGACGAGGTGGCAGCATCAGACCAGCTCCAGCGATCAACTGCCAGCCCCAAGAGTGATCCCAAATGATGAGAACCAACACACTCTTCTCACCAACAGCATAGCTGTTTCCCATCCCACCACCCGCAAGCAGACCCGCAGTCAGGAGTCTCCAACCCCAAAACCCAAAGCAGGAGGCCTCGGGGCCTGGGAACAGGACAGTGTCTGTGAAGCAGCTGGCCTACTTTTTGTATAAAGAACTTGGTACCAAATTCCATGTGGAAAAAGTCTGCAGGCAACACTTGGGAAAATATCAACTGTGGGATAGATACTGCGGTAAAAAGTGAAAGAAACCTTCTGTATCTTTTGCCGTCCTCGTTTTGATGAGGTCACTTTTGCAAAAAGCAAAAATTCCAATCTCATAGTATTCTTGTGGCTTGATTGGATCTTTAATGTTTCAATAATGCTGTGAGTAGGAGTTGTGGTTCATAGAAAAGCTGTTTGTTGCAACAGTGATTTCTTCTATTAACAAATATCAAACACTTCTATGTGTGAGCAACTGTGGGACGGGGAGAAAAGCGAGGACGAAACAAAGAACATGTTAGTGCCTGGAAGAGAGGCCGTGCCCATGCGCTCCTCTGACTCACAGACTCATGGGCTCTCCCGATGCTTTCGACCGTCTGTTACAGAGGGACGCAGCTCACACAGCCGTGCTGTGTGAGCTGGAACCTGCCAGGTGGGGAATGAACAGGGTGACGGGGCAGAAGGCACGGAGCCCGACCGGGCTGGAAAGCATGAGCACAGGGCCACTGGCATTCCAACCAAGCCTGGAGGGCAGCAGGATCGGATAGAGCTCAGGTGATGGGAAGGAAGGCAGAGAGTTCACAGACGGAAGGAGGAGGAAGAGCTTGCGGGGAGCGTGATGCGGAGGCCCCAGAGACTTCCCTGTAGAGGGACGGGAAGCGCTAGAAGACAGCTGTTTGTTAGAGTGGTGCCCTCAGCACAGGGCCCCAGGAGAGTGCCATGGCTGCGGGAGGTGTGAGGAGCCAGCCCACCGCACCTGGGCAGGTGTCAGGGAGGGACGTGATGAAGCCAGTGCTGTGGAAACGAGGTGGGCACAGGCGGGTGGAGATGCTACCACCTGGGGCCTGCTGGCCCAGCACTGCTGAGGCACAGGAGGAAGATGTGGGCCCACCACAGCTGCCCCTCCAGGTAGCAAACACACTGCCAGAGAACCAATGACTGCACCATCACGAAACCCCACACCAGGCCACCGGCCACGGGGACGGGATGAGGCAGACGTCGTGCCTGCTGCCGAGATGTCACCCCTGCTCAAGGCTCTGCCTGTGTGTATTAGTTACTAAATAAATTCAGTAAGATTCACCAAGCTCACCAATAAAACTGGCCAAGATTCCCCCACTGACACAAGTAACAAGAAACAGACCCTCTGAAGCACAAGGACCACTCAAAACACAGTTCTCCATTTGCTGCTCCGGAGATGACGAATGCATTCTGCAAAACAATCTGACAAAGCACGCCAAAGGCTTTAAAACCCACAGAGCTCTGCCGAGCCCAGACAGTGCAGCCGGTACGGAGACGGGGGCCGTCGGAATCCAGGAGAAAAACAGTCCCGGGCCCCGCACATCCATGGCTCACGGTCTGGCAGGGGAGTCGGCAACAAGACAAGGCCCCATAACAAATGAGAATGGGCGGGGCACCCCGCCCCCACAGGTCAGATGGCAAAATGGCACGCTGGTGTGGAGAAGGTGTCCTTGCACTTTACTGTTAATAACACAACGAAAAATCAAGAAATATACCCACTGAAAAACACAATGCAGGTTCCTCTGCTGTTCAGATGAGGCAGCTAGCATCCCAAAGTGCCAACTGGAAGAGCTTGCTGCTCTGACAATCCAGCGTTCACTGACCGCTCCAGCAAGGTGACTTTGGTTGGAGCCACTTACAGAAGCCTAAGTCCCTTTCCTCATCAATCCTTGGTCTTCGATAAATCACTCTGACGCTCGGCCCCAAAGTTCTGCTCCTGTGTGGGTGTTGCTTACATCCCAGCTGGGAACCCCACCGCTCAGAGCAAGAACGGGCGTGCAGCTCACCACTGCCCAGCGTGGCTGTGGCCCCTGTCGTAATTCTAACGAGCCCACGTGAAAGGCTGGCTGTGGTCACTCAACAGGCATGGCCTTGCCAGGAATCAGGTTGGCAACTCGACCCCTCAGCCCTCAGTGCCCCTGCTGGCCCATCCATCCAGAACCGATACATTTCAAAACACTCCTCCCTCTCTATTATATCCAGAAAATGGACCATAAAAATCAGGTAAAAAACTGCTTACATTGTAACTATCCAAACTGGATGGATATAATCACAGAAGGATATGAAGCTACTGTATCAAAACCAAAATTGGACAGACGGTCCATGTATATTATAACACAAAGCCAAGGCAAACTAAGACTGCTTCCTTTCGGGATGTTTTTCAGTATACTTCTGCTTGAAAAAATTTAATCAATTGTATGGCACTTCAATTTCTCAACAAAAAGAAACATGATCCACTGAAAAGAATATACGGGCCTCCCTTTAACAAAGAGGGTCCTTCCCTTCCAGCTTCTCAGGCCTTCCTGGCTGGCAGAGGCCGCATGCTCTGCAGGTCATCTGTAGGTGGGGAGCGCCAGAGGGGCCTCCACATGCCCAGAAGGTACTCAAAAGGCATGACTGCAGAACAGCCCCACAAATAAACTTCTTCCTAAGTGACAGATACCCATATCATTTGCAAACAGCCCTGCTTATTCTCCATGCCTACCCTAAAGAGGCTTCACACAAAGAATGTGTTTCGGATGGCCCAGCCTTCCTACACAGAGCGGCATGAAACCAAGGCTCCAACAAGTGCACAGCCAATTACTGTGCACCTGCCAGAAAATCAAACAGACGCCGCTGGCAGCCAAGGAGGGGCAGGAGCCCGGCCCTCACACTAACAGGCAGCTGTGTTGCCCACACTCAAGTCCTGGTGCTCTGTTATCACAAGTGAACATCTCAGCACCCCAGGAAAACGTGCATCGCTCCTGCTGGACCCAAGATCACAGCACATAGAAGGAACAGTGGCCAGCGAGCTCCCGAGAGCCTTCAGATAACAGGTGTCCCTGTGGGCCCATGCCCTGCTCCTGCGCCTGCCTCCCCACTGCTGAGGCAAAGGCTGGAGAAGCTGGCGCACGGCACCAGCCACACTGTGTCCTCCCCAATATGCAGCTTGGAGGCCGGGAGGGGAGGTGCACGGCCCCAGAATGCAGAAGAGCCTGCTCAGCCCAAAGACCCCATGTCCTGCCCGGAGTGGCACCTGGGCATGGAGAAGGATCCCACCTTATGCCTGCAAATTGCCCTGTGCACCACTGATTCAAGGATGAAAAGAAAGGAAGAGCCTTCTCAGGCTTCCAAGATGGCCTGTCTCTTGGGTTTTATACTTGCCAAGGTTTCTACTTTCCTGAACAATATGTGTAGTGCTCGCTGGGAGCTGGGGAAGGCACAGGAACAAGGGCCTGCTCCATTCAGAGCCAATACACTTGGCCGGGAGAAAGCAGAACACCACACAATCGTGGAGGCCTGAGAGCTCTCTGAAGGCTCCCTGGGCCTTTCCAGCGTTGGGCACTACGGGACCCAGGGCAGGCAGTGTGATGAGCACTGCGTGGCCCAGGCAGGGTCTATAAGGCATGTCCAACACACCATGGGGTAAGGTGATCAGGCACTGATTTTTTTTTTTTTTTTTTTTTTGAGACGGAGTCTTGCTCTGTCACCCGGGCTATAGTGCGGTGGCGCTCCTTCTTGGCTCACTGCAAGCTCCACCTCCCAAGTTCATGCCATTCTCCTGCCTCAGCCTCCCAAGCAGCTGGGACTACAGGCGCCCACCACCACGCCCAGCTAATTTTTTTTTTTTTTTTGTATTTTTAGTAGAGACGGGGTTTCACCATGTTAGCCAGGAATGGTCTCGATCTCCTGACCTCGTGATCCACCAACCTCAGCCTCCCAAAGTGCTGGGATTACAGGCGTGAGCCACTGCACCCGGCCCAGGCACTGATTTTTTTAAAGTCATCGTCACAAAAAAAATTTTAGGAACTCACAATACTAAATAAAGAAGGAAATTAGCCACAGATACGTTATGTAAAACACAGCCAGGATATCTGTTGGTCTAATTTTATCCCAATTTGTTTCTACATAGGTTTTGTTCAGCTGTTACATGACTACAGTTGCATTTCTGCCCTGTAGAATCTGACGTTTGTAACAGGGATCTCCCATTTTATAACATGCTCTTTGAAGCCATCCCTCAGGATGCTGCATAATTATCTACAGAACTGCAATCCCCTCGTCTACACAGCTGCACCCCTACTGTGGGACGCTGGCATCGTTTCAAACATCTTACTGTTACAAAGAATGCCCCAGTAAGCCTCTTCTCTCTATAAGGTATGTGATCCACACAGAGAGATTTCCTTAAGACAAACATCTCAAGTGAAATTGGCAGGTGAAAGAGTAGAACATTTTATTGAGAGATATTGGTAAAATATGTGAAAGACATGTTGGAAGTTTATTCTACAGCCAGCAGGGCCTAAGATCATCCACCTCACCAATCCCTTATCAGCACCTTGACCTTCTTTTCAGCTCTGCTCACTGGCAAGGTAAAAACTTCTCATTATAGTGAGACCTAATTCACATTCTTTATTGTCTGGTAAAGTTTAGCTGTTTTCCACACATTTGTGACTGTTCCTTAAATCCGTCTTTGATTCATGTGGTTCTCAGTTAAAGCCACGCAGAGCAGGAGGGGCAGTGAGGTGGCAAGCACCGATCCTGGGCAGAAGCCAGCTGTCCTCCGCTGGGATCCTAGAGACACCCGCATCTCCTCCCAGACAGCACACTCCCCCCAGGGCCAGAGGGCCGGCCATAGTCAGCCCTGCTGACTTGCAAGAGGCCTGTGAAGTGTACGTTCAACCACCTGCCACTGATGAAATCTGCAGGAACCTGCAGTGACTTTTTGAAACCATGCAGGAAACCAAACAATCCAACTCACACAATCTGGATAAATCTGTCAAAATACACCCTCAGACACACTCACACTCAAACCCACACAATACTCTCTGCTAGCAAATTCCCCAGGGCTCTCACATGCCTCTCTGACGCTGGTGACGCCATCAATTGTGCCGCACTCAGACCACTGACCGAGTCTCTCTGTGCTGCTCTTGGGGTCCCTTTCAAACCCTGACAGAGCCATCCGTGCCTCCGTCCTGGAGTGAAGAAAATGGCTACTGAATGGAAAGTCTGGGTTCAAATCCTGGTCTCCATCAAACAAATTACCTGAAGAAATGACTTTAAGCTTCTTCGCCATGTTCACATGGGAATTACAAAATGCAAAACCAAGGCCGCAAGCATGAAATGTTGCAAGCCATACAGAAATCTGGAAACTTCACTAAAACCACATGAACATTTGCTGAAGTTTCTGTATTTGTTTCATGTGGATACAAGCTCTAAGGATGGTCTCAGAAATGTCTGGAGTCGCTTGAAAAGCTAAATGTAACGTGAATACAAAATTACACGGAAACGCACTATGAGCTAAGGTGCTGGTGTCTTTGAGCTGGCTGCGGCAGAACTTAGGTGTGAATCTACAGCAATTACTCAAATTGAATCTGAGGACAAACACATAAGGAAGGTGGATGATTCTTGACATCATTTGCCATATTTTCCAAAGTTCTTGACTGATTTTTTACAAAACAAGATTGTCTTAATATTATGGTACAATGAATATCTCTGTTTACTCAAAAGCAGTCTAGAAATTAGAGTTCAATATGAAAGCTGCCTAGGATAAAAAGTAAATTGACTGACACTAATTACCAAGAAAATGAAGAGTTTAAGCCTCAAAATGAGGCTTCAAAGATCTGTGTTTGTATCTTCCACGAAGGAGTCCTGGACACGGGTTTTTTTTTTTTTTTTTCTTGTCTCTGAGATGTGTCCTCTTAGCTACGGACTGGGTATCTTCTTTTTTTTTTTTTTTTTTTTTTTTTTTTGAGATGGTGTCTCGCTCTGTCTCCCAGGCTGGAGTGTAGTGGCACAGTCTCGGCTCACTGGCTCACTGCAAGCTCCGCCTCCTGGGTTCACGCCATTCTCCTGCCTCAGCCTCCCAAGTAGCTGGGACTACAGGCACCCGCCACCACGCCTGGGTAATTTTTTGTACTTTTTAGTCGAGACAGGGTTTCACCGTGTTAGCCAGGATGGTCTCAATCTCCTGACCTTGTGATCCACCCGCCTCGGCCTCCAAAAATGCTGGGATTACAGGCATGAGCCACCATGCCGCGCTGGCCTGGACTGGGTATCTTTTGTCCTCAGCTATGCCTGTGTGGTAGTGGCAGAGCAGACTGCCTGGTTGGGGACACTGCCAAAGAGCCAAAAGACGCCAAGAGGCCAGGCGTGATGCCTCACACCTGTAATCCCAGCACTTTGGGGGACTGAGGCCGGCAGATCATTTGAGGTCAGGAGTTCAAGACCAGCCTGGCCAACATGGCGAAAACCCGTCTCTAATAAAAACACAAAAATTAGCTGGGCGTGGTGGTGGGCGCCTGTAATCCCAGCTACTCAGGAGGCTGATGCAGAAGAATCGCTTGAACCCAGGAGTCGGAGGTTGCAGTGAGCCCATATCGTGCCGCTGCAGTCCAGCCTGGGCAACAGAGCAAAAACTCCGTCTCAAAAAAAAAAAAGATGAGTCCAACACTGTACCTCCTACATAATGTCTGATATGGCACTATATAACAGGCCAGTACCAAAGACCGTGAAAAACGCACTAATAACAAGATTCCTGTTGGAGGCAGGTAAGAAGCACTTAGTTAAATTGGAGGTAACAGAAGAGACTCAGGCCCTTTTGCCTGCTCCATCACTAGCAGTCAGTCCCACTGTGTGATTCCCCTGCTAACTAACAAGATGTTAGTCTTTGACACCATCCTCTGTTACAAGGAACCAGGGCTCTTAGCTGATGCAGGTTTGGGCCAGAAGAATTCAAAAGGACCCTGTGGACAAAGCTAAAGGAGACTTTCAGAGGTGTCTGAAGGCAGTGCTAAAAAGGCTAAGTGAACCCAGTCAGTTTCGAGGGCCAAGAAGCCAAGTAAATGTCAAAAAAGCAAATGCCGATGGCAGGTCATTAGAAAACGTGGAGTCTGGAAAAGCCAAGTCCAGGCTGACAGTAAGTCATAGGAAAACCTCCCGACAAGAGTGAACTGACGGGGTGCCAGGCTGCCCAGAAAGCCGGGAGGCGCGGCTGGGCTTGGCCGGCTCTGACCAAGCAGAATCAGAGTGAATCAGAGGTCCATGGCAATCCCGGGCACCAGAACCGAGCCGAAGGACAGGGGAGGGGACAGAGAGGCCACCGGCACAAGGGACCAGGAAATGGACCTTTCCCTCCTGGGGTCTGTCTGTCTCCAGTGTGGCAGCAAGGAAACAGCCTGACTCCCAACAGGCCTCTCAAACCCGGGACCACAAAAGTCACAGCACAGAGGCAGAGGGCCAAGGCTCATAGGGAGGCGGCAATGCTGCCCGCTGCGGCAGCCACACCCACACCCTGTGTCCTGACACCACCGCACCTGGCCCCGCCAACCAACCTGCGGGTCGGTGTCAGGACCCACTGTTCACAACAATGCATGTCTAGCTCCATGGCTGAGTCCAGGCAAGACCCAAAGTGTGCGTGTCCTTCTCTTGTGCCACCCTCACACCAGCCCCATACCACAGACTCCTCACAAACTCATCATCCATCAGTCACGTAGTTTAGGGGTTGCTTTGGTTTTAGTTTTTTGTTGGGTAGAACAGAAAACACAGGGCAAGATCCTAAAGCCCCACAGTTCCTCATCCAGGAATGCAAAAACCAACAAGAAACGCTCTGTCTGGCTGAGCTGTCAGGAGAGACGGCCGGGAGCACATTCTCATAATTGAAGCCACCTCAGTGAGCGACAGCCAATGCCCGTTTCATTTTATACTGAATTAGAAGGAGAGCTTCCCGCTTCACAGGCAGCGGAAGAATGAGCATGGTGTATTGTGTCGTGAAAACATCTTGTGTCTCCATGCATTTCATGAAGGTACTCAGACAATGAGAAGGCCGCTGCTCTGTTTCAGGAACCGCAGGCCTAGGCAGGAGCACATTCAAAGTAAACAGAGTGATTCTCCTTTCTAGAAAGAAATGCTAATTCCCTCCAATCCAGTAAGTCTACGGGTAAGGCAAAGGTCGAACAGCAACTTTTCAAAAGAAGCAAAGCCTGCTGTCTCCTTTGGAACACAGAAAACTGTTCCAGCAGCTGGGGGGAAAGTCCCGACGCTGGGCACAGGGCTAGAGACGCCCTGCTACAAAATGCTTATGCATGAAGAGCTAATCGTTGTGCCAAGTAGACACGGAGGCTGGCTGAGTGAAGATGGGCTGGAGAATTAACTCTGCATCACACATTGAACAGGTGGAACTGGCCAGGACTCCCAGCTCTCCAACGGTGAGACGGACACCCAGGTGGACAAGGTGGCGGCCTCTCCACATGCATATGCCGAGCCCCCTGTCCCATCCCAATGTAACGACTGATGGTTGAGCAGCCACAGTGCAGAGAGGATACAGGCTGCCCTGGGACCCCAGCCACAGGGAGACGTGAAGGGGCTGGGGGTCACAAGGTTTGCACAGCCACTCAGAACAGGCTGCCAGCTTGTACCTCCAGCCCCAAAGGGAGCCAAATAGAGGACTGAATGGACCTGATCAATAAACCTCCCTGGTTCTACGAAACTCCCAGGAGGTCACAACCGCCAGAGCAGGGTGCCATGTAGAAATATAAAAGAAACGGTCAATCCTTGGGCCAAGCCCTCAGGGCTCCCTGACGAGAGCCACACTCAAGACTGTAACTGCTCCCCCACCTGCAGAAACCCCATCCAGGCAGCACCCTCCTCCAGGACCCCCAGGCCTACCCCATCACTCCCCCAACCCCCGAGAAATGCAGGAGATGCAGGGTGCTCTGTGGGGGTTCTGCCATCACCAGTTCAGGGGGCTATCCTGTGCCTCCTGCCTCTGATGCCCCAGCTCCAGTCCACCCTCCATCATCTGCAAATGGATCTGTCCACTATTGTTAGAAACGTGTTCCATGCTCGCTGTTTGATGGTCGTCCCTCCCCTCGAGGAGGCAAACTGGGTGCTGGGTGGCTGCAAGAGGTGTGATCCGCTTCCTCACATAAGCAGCCCAGGCACAGCCTCACCTCTCGCCTGCCCAGCATGGCGTCTCCGGTGCTGGAAGGCCCCACTCAGCTTAGCTGGCCCACGCTGTCCTCATTCTGGGATCCCGAGCCAGTTCCAACCCATCTGCTGACTGGTAGTCAAGGCACTTGATACGGTTTGGTTCTGTGCCCCCACCCAAGTCTCATCTCCAATTGTAATCCCCACGTGTTCAGGGAGGGAGGTGATTGAATCGGGGGGCAGTCTCCCCCATGCTGTTCTTGTGACAGTGAGTTCTCACGAGACGTGCTGGTCTTATAAGCATCCGATATGTCCCCTGCTGGCACTCACTCTCTCCTGCTGCCTTGTGAAGAAGATGCCTGCTTTCCCTTCACCTTCCACCATGATTGTAAGTTTCCTGAGGCCTTCCAGCCATGCTTCCTGTTAAGCGTGCAGAACTGTGAGTCAGTTAAACCTCTTTCCTTTATAATGACCTAGTCTCAGGTAGTATTCTTTACAGAGTGTGGGAACAGACTAATACAGCACTACTCAAACCTCCCTCTGCAGACTTTTGTTTTATTTCCAAACAGCTGTATGCCCAGGTGAAGAGGGGCGCTTTCATGGGGTCCCCTGGCCCATCACACCTGGTGCCTGCAATGGGTACATCAGCTGGCTGGAAGGTGGAGACCGTGTCCCTCTCTAACAGAAAGGTCTCGAGGCTCCCCACTGTCTTCAGAGCAACGCCTCCACGGGCGAGCCTTCAGGGACCTGCCATGGCCTCTGCCCAGCGCTGCCCGGGCTGGCTGCACCCCAGCCTTTCCCTGGGTTCCTTGTTTCTTACCTGCCCAACTCCCACACACCCTTCTGGAACTTAGTTCAGGCCGGATCTGGTCCCAGCCTAACCAGCAACACAAAAAACATGTAAATCCCGGAAAGTCTGTGCTCAGCAGTCTGTGCTGGTTTAGAATCTAAGCCTCCATCTGAAAGACAGAGGAAGCGCCTCACCTAAAGCCCCTAGTGTCTCCTCACTCACACCCCTCGGTCGTCTCACAGTGGCCTGTGTGTACCACCACTGCCACGCTGAGGGGAACGCGCCCCACAGACAGCGGACCACAGGCCCACAGGCTTCTGCACACACCACACGAGACGCACTCAACTTTCGGGCTTGACAGGGCACTACACATCCCAGCACAACGCCTTCAACTCAGAGCTGACCAGGTTGACCCCCGAAAAGGAAGTGGCTTTTCTCTGCTTCTTCTAAGTCTCTCTACACGGACAAAGAAGGAAACCTCCCAATAATGCTTTATTACATGATACTTGTAAGTAATTTGGAGAATACAGAAAAGCTTTAAAAAGAAAATTAAATCATCCATTAGCGGAGACAGGGTTTCACCGTGTTAGCCAGGACGGTCTCGATCTCCTGACCTAGTGATCTGCCCACCTCAGCCTCCCAAAGAGCTGGGATTACAGGCGTGAGCCACCGTGCCTGGCCCCACATCCCTTCTTCTTATTAGGACATCAGTTCCATGGGGTTAGGGCACACCCTAATGGCCTCACTTTACCTTTATTACCTCTTTAAAGACCCTATCTCCAAACATCTTCTGCGGTATTAGGGGTTAGGACTTCAACAGATGAATTCTGGGGAAGCAATTCAGCCCCCTAACATTCACACACACACACACATTTTCAATAAACCAGAATTGAGACTAAATATGAAGTTTTATGTCCTATTGTTTTTATTTATACCCTGATCATTTTCACATACTGAAAAAGGTTTTTATGAAATCATGTTTAGGGCGACACAGAAATCAATGTACCCAATGGCTTTAAACTTCCTCTATCGATGGGCATCTGGGCTGGTTCAAGCCTCAACTCATGCAAACATTTGCCTCCACAGGGAGCCCCGTGCTCAGCCTTCACACACATCACCTTCTATGTCCTTGGGACAGGGAGGCACCGGGCTGTTCAGTGGCCACCAAACTGCTTTCCAGAATGGTTGTTTCACAGCAAAAGACTGGAAGAGTGTCAACTTCACCTCACCTGAAAAGCACTGAGTATTATCTTTTTTAATTTGTGATGATTTGATAGACAAAAATAGAACTGCATTATTGGTTCAATTTGCATTTTCATTACCTGTGAAGTTAGACGGTTTTTTCAGCCTATTAGTCATTTGTGTTTCCTACTTTGTAACATGTCTGCTTATTTCTAAAAGAAAGAATTTATTAATCTTCCCGAACATAAGAAATGGCTCATAAAAACAAATACTACCACACACACACACACACACACACACACACGAAAACGTGTCAAGGTAAGTAGCATCGGTTGTTTTCAAAATGCAAATATGGCCTCTGCTGATACATATGCCTAAGAAGCTGCCAATCACAGCAAATCCTTCCAGTGTGAAGCTGCCTTTTTATATAAACATGAAAGATTGCTAAAATTCTGAAACTATTCAGGGTGAGTGGAAAAGAATTTATTTTGTTTGGCCTTTCTTATTCATCATGAGCGTACTTTTAATCAAATATATCAATATGTAGTAATTAACCCTGCTCTGGGTAAATCAAAATTAACAAACCACTTCAATAATAAATCAAACAAACATAATTGGTATTTTAATTTTTAATTTTTTATAAGTAACATACCATGTAACACTACGCTGAACATTACATTACCACCACATAATGACCCCACAGCATAGCAATGGCCTGTCCTTAACACTGTTACTAGACTCATGAAATACGCTTCCAGAAAGAGAAAAAACAGCTGTCAAG
Organism: Pan troglodytes; assembly: GCF_028858775.2. Classification (NCBI taxonomy): domain Eukaryota; kingdom Metazoa; phylum Chordata; class Mammalia; order Primates; family Hominidae; genus Pan; species Pan troglodytes. The sequence goes on along the minus strand of NC_086016.1, from coordinate 48,953,889 downwards.
AGCCGCGTCTTATTATTCAACTATTAAACTTCCTTAATCATCAATCAGTTTAATTGCTCCTGACATGGGTTATAAATAACATTTTGTGGTTCAATAAAATATCACAAGGATAACCCCTTCGCTTCCTAAGCTGATCAGAAATTCCTCCTTGAAATATTCCAATACAATCCATTTATCCTTTGCTGGGATTCAATTATTTCCACTTCACTTGCCTGTAACATTTTGAAGCATTTTGCTAATTTGGGCTAAAAAAAAAGTTAAGAAATCACTGTATTAAATTGCACAGTATTATTTTCAATTAGATCCCTAATGGGTAGATGACCCATTTCACTCCAGCCCAAACGAATCAGCTGAACACACGCTGGTACTCAGCCACGTTCGGTGGCTGTTTTGTCCCATCCTCCACATCACTCAGCTCAGCGTCCTCAGCTCCTGCTCTCCACCCAGAGCATGGAGCCACAGACACAGTGACATCATGAGGGCTGTGCTTTGGAAAGATGAGCCCAGGAGAGGGGGCCAATGAGAGGGGTTGAAATGTGAGGCAAGATGCTCGAGTGTGTGCTATGCCCACAACTCTCCGCCTTGAACAAGGAAATCAATGTATCTGACCTGCACAAAATCCAATTCATTCATTCAACAGATAGGAATGAGCACACCCCAACCAAGAAACACTTCCCAGTGTTGACCGCAGTACTCACATACACGCATCACGTTTCTTAATCCTGATCTAAAGCAAACAGCAGCTCTCACCTATTTAAGAGGTAAAAACACAAACTGAGCAAGGCAAAGGACATGTTCAAAGTCACGCAGCCTGCAAGAAGCAGAGCGGGACTGGAGCTGAGACCTCTCTGACTCTAGTGCCTATGGACCCTATGGACTTTCTATTGTGTTAACAGCATTTCATCTACACTAGTATGACCCTGACCTGATCCTCGACCTTCTGAAGAGGATGAATTCAATAAAGTGGTTAAGATGCAGATTGTCTCTGGCATCAGACCATCACAGCTCTGCTACCTCCTAGTTAAGTGGCCTTCAACAAATCAGTTAACCTGATCAACTCTCAGCTTCCTTACCTATAAATGGAAAAATGCCACCTCCCTCCCTGCCTCCCTCTTAAGGGTGTTGGGAGAATCACACACATGCACAGCTAAGCTGAACAAAGCACCTGATAGAGGTAAATACTCAGTCAATGTTAATATTAGATTTGGCTAACTTTGACAGAATTCTATCAAATCCTAAGCCATGGACCAAAGATAATAATGACAAAAGACTTCCAATCCGAAATTATGCAGGACAAAAAGGCAATAGAATGACAGTGTTCAAGGACTGGGAATAAAACTGGTAACCCAGGATTCTGTACCCAGTAAAAATATGTTTCAAAAACAAAGTGAAATGTTTTTTCAGACAAACTAAAGCTACAGAAAGTGTCAAAGTTCTTCAGGCAAAAGAAATCATGTTTAAGGCCAAGTAGATACAGACCTACAAAAATAAATGAAAAAAAACAGGAAATTATACAAATGAAGGTAAATATGAAAGGCATTTTTTAAATAATTTCTTTAAAAGATAATTGACAAGGAACATACCAGGCATACAGATCTTGGTTTTAATACAATCCACCAATAAAAGGAACTAGGGCTCCTTGGAGAAATGGCCACACACACACACAGATGAGAGTGTGTCATGGAACCCAGGGGCCAACAGAAAGAGCAGCCAATGGCAAAGGTGAATCAATCTGAGCAATAAAACATATAATGTAATATTGACTGCAACTCGAAATATGAAGTATTTTAAAATTCATATTGATATAAATAATTGGATAAATTAACAAATGTGGAAAACAGAAAAGTCTCTCATGCAAAAAAATTCCAAATAATTTCTGAACATGCTCTCCCCTCAAGGAAGTGAAGTATGACCCCCACCCGTTCAGTGTGGGCTGCACACAGTGACTTCCTTCCAGAGAGTGCAGTATGGGAAGCAAGGAAAAAAGAGTGACTTTACAGCAAACACTTCACCAGGTGGTCAAGGTCACAGACCTCGGCTGCTAAGACAAAGATGACACCACCCTCGGATCAGACCTGGTGAAAGGCCATCCAAGCAATGTGGCAAGAGGATGGCCAGAGGCAGGAGACAACGGGGTGGTCCTGACGTGGAGGACAGGAGAGGGTGACCAGGGACAGAGTCAGCTCTGGTACCAACAATGCTGAGGGGTTGAGAGAGAGAATCCAGGGGCCCTCAGGTTTCAGCAGACTGGGCAGATGTACTGACCAAAGAATACGGCCAAGGCAGCAGGTGTGGGACAGCATGCTGCCTCTGCCTCCAGCACTGGACTCTGTGGTACCAGCATCTTCATGGAGCTGGCAAGGAGGCAGGTGGATACAAGGGAGTGGAGCTCAGGACACAGATCTGAGCTAGAAAGCTGACATTTCAGAGCACGACATCTTAACCTTGCAGGCCAACACCCACACCCAAAACTGATAAAAACGATGCTTCTTTTATCCAGAAAAACGTACAGAGATATAACATTTGGCATCATGTCAGGAGGCTCCTAAACCTGCTAAAAGCCACTTGTGGACCTTTAAGTACACAGTTCAACGAAGACACTAGCATGCAAGAGTGGAGAACGCAGGATGAAAGGGGAGAGGGTCAAGAAGAAAGCTCGAGAGAACCAACAGCCCAGGCAGAGGAGGACAAGCGGCACACACAGAAGCCGAAAATGACGGTGAGGAGGGACAGGGTCCACAGGAATGCCAAGGCCATGGTGAGGAGGGACAGGGTCCACAGGAATGCCAAGGCCATGGTGAGGAGGGACAGGGTCCACAGGAATGCCAAGGCCAGGAAGGCTTGCTGTCCCGGAGCCTGGGAGGAAAATGCTTTCAAAGATGTGGACATGCTGTGAGGGATGTGATGGCTGCAAAGTGTCAACCACACACAGGGCAGGCCAGTCACTTCTGACCTCAGTAAGAACTTGCTTGCCAAGGGCGCCTGGCCACAATCTGTCCCCCTGTGGACATCCACGTGCCCTGTGCTGTGGGGCTCAGCAGGATCCATCTTATTTACAAAACTCGTAACAAACAGCCTGCTCTGGGACTTCTGCTCTTAATGTGATCATTGGTCCAACTCCAGTAAGCTAAATGGGATTTCCTGCAAGACGAAAGGAGACCAGGTACACCTGCTTCCTCATCTCCCTTCATGCAGAGCCTCTGGTGTCATCATCTGGACGTGCTCAGGGATGAGCGCGTCAGGACACCTTAAAGAAAGACATTTCCTACAAAACAAAGCTCCGCATTTGAGCCTTCTGCCTCCAGCAGCACAAATTCCACTGGTTATAAATCAGGTTTATGAATTTTGCATGGATCTGAAAGAAAAAACCCATCAGTCATCACTGAGACACTCGTCCACTTTACACCTCGCTGTAACTGGACAGCTGACACAAGGTGCTCAGCTCTGATGACGCATTATCACCAAGTCAAGCTCCGAGGGCTCCAAGATGGCGCCGGCTGCAGTGACAGCCCCTAACTGGCATGAAATACAGCCATATCCGTGCAGATGTCCCATCACTCTCTTAGCACAACTGGCCCAACTGTACATTTTCAGTACTCACTGCCCCGGGCAATCCTGCATGCTCTTGATTATTCTTTGAAAATGCATAATACATGAATCGCGAAACTGACTGTGAAGGCCCAAAATTAGACACTGCTGCCCGGCCTCAGAAAATGCTACCATTTTAGAACATTCTTCTGAAGTGGTTTGTGTTTTATTGGCAAACCAGTGTATTATTATTGTAATAATAATGATTTAAATATAAATACCATTAGAGCTACAAAAATAATACACATGTACTTTGTGATTTTACTTCAAAGGCTTCCCAGCACTATACGTATACTCAATCATTAACCTCCCAGAGAGAAGAAAAGCTGCAAGGATTGTCTCTATTTTGCAGATGGAGAGTCTACGGCAAAGAAGCAAAGGTTAGGTAGACCCAATGCCACGTACAGGAACAGCTGAAAGCTCCGGAAGTGCTGGGCTGTTTCTGTCCACAAACATGGGCGTATGCATACACACTTCTACGGATGGATGCAGACTCACACACGTATTTCAGGACAAACACATATCCCGAACACTTACAAGGAATGTGAGAGGGAGATTATTTATAAGGAACTTCTCTAGAGAAAAGGAACAGAATTAAAACTACACTGGTAAACTGGAGAAAAATAACAGAACTGCAGAGGTGTGGGGTGTGTTTGGTTTTGTATTGTCCCCGGTTATCCATGCACACATCCATCCCGGAGATGCAAGTGTCCGTAAAAGGCGCTCTCTCTACCTCTTCAGATTCTCCTCCACACTCACCCGTCATTCGCGCACATCTACCGTGAATACCTCAATCTAGGAAAGCTACCACCACCGTCCTCCTGTTGTTCCTTGCAACTTCCTGATGAGACATCGCCATGTCCACACTGGAAAGGAAGAACATGAAGCTCCGAGATGACAGGTGGCTCTGACCTCAGGCAGGAAAGTGGGAACCAGTGGGCCCTAAAGCCTCCAACCAGCCATCGGCCCTAAAGGACAGTCCAGCATTCCACAGCGGACACAAGGACCTCAAAACGGGGGCAGAAATCAACGACTGCCTGGGAGGACAACATAAAGACCCGTGGGGTTGTGACTACGAGTGTTGAATGATTAGGATGTGCAACAGGCCACACAAACGGCACCCATCCAAGACTAAGCTCCTGCCATCCTTCCAAACCCGGAACCTCTCCTACCAGCCACTCAGGAATGGCAACTCTACCCTCCCTGCCAGTGAGGCATAAACCTTGGAGCCATCTTCAACTACCCTCTCACTCGTTCCTCTGATTCATGAGCAAACCCTTTCATCAGCTCAACTTTCAAACCAGAGTCAAATCCAGCCACTAATTACCACCCTCTTGCTCCAAGCCACCACCGATCACTCCAACTTGGCTTAGCACAATGACCTAACTGGTCTCCCGGAGTCCACCCAGCTTCTCCCTACAACCTAGTCTCAGTACGTTCCCAAGGCGACCCTTTTCAAAAAAGGCCATGTTAACCCACGTTAACCAATGTCCCTCCACTGGCCTCCAGGCCCCATGGGGGTCATTGCTGCTCAGATGACACTGAGCACAGCCCTCCCCTGCTCAGCCTGCTCCAGCCCCAGCAGCCTCGGCTCAGGCCTCAGGGCCCCCTGGAAGTCTCCGCACTCACTTGCCTGCCCTTGCGCACGGTGCTCACCACTCCCGTCACTACTGACCCGCTCAGTGAGGCCTTGCTGAGCCAGCATTAAAGACTGCAACACTTTCTTTTCCTTTCTCAGTTCTTTCTTCTTAGTGCTTCTTAGTGCTTCTTAGTGCTTGCCAATATCCAACTTAGTATTTCTCTCTCCCCACCAAAAGAATAGAAGTTCCCTGCATGCAGAGATACTTGTTCGGTAGATGGATGAAAGGATATAAATTTGCTAACAAGAGATCCATTCAGACGCTTCCATCTGAAGCCTCCATTTGCTCTATCACCAAACGAGTAGGAATAACTGCCAGCCATACCCCAGATCTACATGGAAACATTTAAAGCAGGCCATGCCCTCTTCAAGGCCCCACACAAACATTGTGGCAGGAGGCAGGGCTGGAGGGGAGCATCAGAGCAGAGATGGGGGACGGGGTCAGGCTCAGCTCCACCACAGATGGGGCCCTCGGAAAACCAACTTCTTTCTCTGCCATGGGTTTCCTTGAGAATGGGGAGGATGACTCAGGTGATCCCAAGGTTCCCTCTGGCACTCACAGCCTCTGACTCCCTGAACCACACGAGTGTGACCGGCTGTTGTCATGCTCATGGTGGTTCCAGGTATTCGGGTGGACCTCGGTGTTGCGTCTTCTTTGAGGGTCAGGTGTGAAGACAGGACTCAAAAATGGAAGAGAAGCAAAATGCGACACAGTCTCTTGAACAAAGACTCTTTTAGGAGCCCAAATTTGTGCTCCCTCATTGGGTCAGACTGTCATTTCTTCCCAACATCAGATGAAATGAGTGACCCTCACTCAGAAGTGGCGCTCCACTCCTGCTTCCCACAGGGCTTCTGCTCCTCAGCGAAAGGCAGACAGAACTCCCGTGCCTGGAAGCAGGCTGATCTGCCTGTGTGGCTCTCACCCCCGGCACATAGTGTTCAGTCTGCATAAGGTAAATGTGTGTGACGGGCCTCTCCGGTGATTTTCTGATTTTCTGATTTTCTGACTTCGGTAGCATGTTTCTGTTTGGCCGTGCTTACAAGATGAAATTGATTCTGTGGAGAAAGGCACGGTCTTTACCTGTCTCACGGGGCCTCTTAACAATAGGAGTAGGCTCCGTTTCAGCAACTATCATTTCTTTCTTCTTGAGAAATTGCAGCTTCTGCCCCACGGGGACAAAGACCAAAGAGGGAAGACAGCTTCTGCGCTGCATCAAAGATTTCCCAAACCAAGCTGAGCACAAACCATCGCCACAGAACACACAGAGACCAACTCCAGAGACTCAAAGCGTTATCGACCAACACACACCCGGAGTGAGAAACCCACCGTGGGGGGATGAGCAAAGCTCATGACTGCAACCAAGGTTTTGGGTGGAGGAGACTCTACCCCCATGGGCACCCAGCATGTGGGAAAATCTCAAAGGGCATTACCAAGAATGTAGGCTCTTGCCTACAAAGGCATGACCCTGTATAAAAATGACTCTTAAATGGTGAGCAGACAAGAGTTGGTGGGAAACTCTAATACTGTTTCTTTAACGAAGTCTTGCTCTGGCGTAGAACAAAGGGGAAAAAGGTCTGGATGCCATCTTACTTGTCAATTTAAGACTGAAAATGAAAATGAAAATCTTTCCTGCTTAAGGGGCTTTGATTTCTTGTTTTCTCTCTTTCACCTAAAATGTTTTATTTGAAGATATGCAGGTTTGTTTTTATTTGCTTTGTTTTGCAAATCTCTCTTGTTCGCCTCTAATACCCCAGCCCTCCGTCCTTGCCGCCCTCCAAAGGCATGTTTCTTAGACAACCCAACGTAGCTCAGAGCACCTCATTTATGCAAGTGTACAAAGAGCGTCCTTCTCTCATTCACAGCTGGCATTAAAAGGCGAGTTTATCAGGTGAGGGCAGGATTCTAAAAGCCCTGGCAATTTTTCTGAATCTCTCTTGATGAGAAAGAGCTAAACAAACAGGTCCCCAAAGTTAGCAACAGAATGGAAAGGTGGCCACAGAATCCTCAGAAAGAACAGGCAGACTACTGAACAGGTTGATATGGAGAGCCAGGCAGTCCTCATGATATCTCTGGCCAGGTTCCTTGGGCAGGCGTCTCTGCCCACCTCCCACTCCTGGCAACAGCGTGAGGGAGGAAGAGGGAGGGAGAAAGGGAGGGAGACAGGAGGGAGAGATCACACTTGCAAGGGCCAGAGGGAATGTATGAAAGAAACTAGGACGTGCAACACAGACGAACACAACACAGACAAGCGTGAGCAGCAGCCCATGGCTTCCACGAGGCCTTGAAATAGCGCAACGAAGATGGTGGTGGCCTGGAGGGGGCAGCTATAGACCTGCCTCTGTCCCACCAGCAGGTTCAGCAGGTTCTAGGCCCTTATTGCCCCACCTGTTAGATGACGGTGGAGGACTGAAGGGTCTCAAACGTCCAACCGTCCACCTGTAATGCGCAGGGCTAAGTCACTGAGCCCCATGTGGCCTGGGCCTTTTTAACTAAGAACAAATGGCTCTACTCGGATGACCCTGACTTCAACCACCCTTAGCCATTCGACTTCACACATCTGGGTCCAGACAGAGCGACTGAGAAGAACCCAAGAACCATGTCCAAACAACAAAACCCACAGAAAGTGGGTGATTTAGGGTCCATCAGCTGATACAGCAAATGTTTTCCCCATTCAAACTGGGGACCTATTAGCATTTCTTTCTACCGATTCACAGCACTCTTCAGAGAGGCAGCACACAGCTCTATCACCTCATCCACATAACGGTGTGGCCTGGGGAGGCTGGGCCTGGCAGTCTCTAAAGACCCCTCGGCCTCAAATCCTATGATGAAGACTTGCTCCTCCTGGAGAAGGCCACGGCTCAATATTCAGGCCACTGAAATTATACAACTGGACTGTACTACAAACATCCCAGAAAGAAGGAGCAGCTTAAATCTCTCCCTAAAACCTACTGGAGACATAATATGCCAACATACAAGTAGGAGGAGGTGTTATCAGGTTGCAAAGAAACCTCTAGAGGTTTGCTCAGAATGCACTTCCTAATGCAGTCAAGCACGCTGGTCTGAATACCAACCTAGAGGAAGGGGCCCCAGGCTCATTCCAGGTAGCACAGACTTGCTGCAACAGCAGCTGAGGAAGCTGTGAGTGAATGAATGAAACAGACTCACCTCAAAATGAAAACTGCCTGGGAAACTCAGTCATCAACAGGAGCCCAGTGCCCGCACAGCCGTGGGACTCACGCAAGCACCGTCCCAGAGGCCCTCCTTGTGCACCTACTCAGTGCTTCTGTGGATGAGGCAGTGAGGCGGCCACCTGTGCCCTTGGATCTTACAGCTCTATCTACTCTCCATCTGGCTGGCCGGCCTCAGGCTTCTACTTGCTTGTGAGCCCAGTGCCACCCTTTAGACAAGAAGAAGAGTCACTGAGGCTCACCAGCCTCCTGAAGGAACAAGGGGGAGCAGGGGGCACCAAGGCCTCTGCTCGTCAGGGGCACCTTTCTCCTGCAACCTCTTACAGCCTGGTGGGAGAAGCCTGTGTGTGCTGGCCAGCTCTATTCCACACAGCATCCTCTGTGCAGCCAAGGATGGGAACGTGGTTCAGTTCAGCCACACAGGCCCAAGCGGGTACTGTCACACTGGCTGGATGAGGCCAGCAGCTCCTACAGTGCACAAGCTTATGCTGGCCCGTCCGGAAGAGAAAACGAACCTACGTGGAGGAAGCTGGTAGCAACACTCCATTCCCTCCCTTTGGAAAGCTGTGTACACACACCTTTAAGGGAGAAACGATAAGAGCCAATACTGTGCAGAATCACAAGGCTCCTAAAACCTCTTCTCCCAACCAGAGTGAGAATTACACAGAATGTCACTGTTGTTTCAGCCGCTGATAAAAATTATTCTAAAGTACTTGGGGTCCCAGTTCTGCAGCATTGAGTAGAAAAGTAAGTTCTAAAGAAAAGGGTACAAAATACTAGTCAGCAGGATGAAGCTCACTGCCATTTATTTTGAGCTGTGGGCCGTGGATGAGTTATTTCCTTCTTTGTGCCTCGACCCGCCTCTACAGAAGGATCATACTGCCAAACCCAAGGAAGGCACGAGGCAGGTAATATTCCATCAGCAAAGTGTGTGCCCTGACAGAGGGTAACCAGGGGGAACCCTGCTCCTGTACAGGCCCACAGAGGAAAGGGCAGAAGGACTCGGAGGCTGGGAGACAAATGCAGACCCCAGGACACAGCCTTAACCCCCTGGGGCTTCTGATGTCAGCTAGTTGGTCACACCTTTCCCCATAACGAGAAATGCCGTCAGCACAGCTGCAGCCTGGGTTAGGATCCTGGCTCAGACCCTCAGTAGCTCTGAGACCTTGATCAAGTTATTCAATCTCTTGTAAAACAGGGGTGATAACAGCATCATCTTCATGAATTAGTAAGACATAATAACAAGGAAAGTTCTTTAAAAGCTTCGGAAACAACGTGCTAAATAAACGTCAGCTGCCGCCTCCACCACAACCATCAAACAGGCCTTCTAATTTTCATCACCTCTGTTTCTACAGCCCCCAGCAATAAGCGCTGAATGAATGAGTGAATGAATACAATAAATTGCCATGTATCCCTCCTGAAATTTAAACTGCCTAAGAGCAAAGATCATGGCACACAATCTGGCATTTCAAAAACCCACCAGTAGTTTTTCAAAAGTTTGTGGTACTGAACTGAAAATCCAAGGAGACCAGAAGATGAGGATTCCACTTTGACTTTTAAGAACTAAGGTCATGACCAAACTACAGATTTGGAAGTGGCTCAGTTGCTAAATGCATGAAGTTGCAAAGTTTGAAGTGGTTGCCTCTTATTTCCAGATTTTCCTTCAATCTCTCAGGCACAAGATGACAGAAATTGAGATAATCTATACATATTTAATTATCTATCTTAAAAGAAAAATCATCTACATGTTCAACTTTCAGCTTTTGTGAATTAAAAAATAAATCAAATTTTCACACTCATCTTTAAGGATTCTTTTTTCCTCTAACCAACAAAAAAGGCAAAAGAGTAATCACGATAAAATAAAAGTATCTTCATTGTATAAAATGTGAGACCAATTCCACTCAAGTTGTAATAGATCAAAGAGCATGGAATGAAAAGTTTTATTTTTTAAAAAATAGAGTACAGGCTGGGCACGGTGGCTCACGCCTATAATCCCAGCACTTTGGGAGGCCAAGGTGGGCAGATTACAAGGTCATGAGATCAAGACCATCCTGGCTAACACGGTGAAACCCCATCTCTACTAAAAATACAAGAAATTAGCCGGGCATGGTGGCGGGCGCCTGTAGTCCCAGCTACTTGGGAGGCTGAGGCAGGAGAATGGCGTGAACCTGGGAGGCGGAGATTGCAGTGAGCCAAGATTGCGCCACTGCACTCCAGCCTGGGAGATGGAGCGAGACTCCGTCTCAAAAAAAAAAAAGGAATGCATAGAATTTAATGCAAGTAAAATAGATTTAAAGTTTAAAAATTTTTAAGTGAATCCAATCAGTATCAAATGTAATTGCCGATGAAGAAAAAACAAAACAAAAATAAACACATTAGTAATCATCCAGGAAATACAAACAGAAACACAACAAGCTACCACTTTATACCCAGTAGGATGGCTAAAATAAAAACACAAACAATAGTAAGTGCTGACAGGTATGTGGAGAAACAGAACCCTCCTCCTTTGCTGATGGGATGGTAAATGGAGCAGGCACTTTGGAAAACAGTTCTTCAAAGGTAAAAGGTAAAATTCCCATATGAACCAGCAATTCCACTCCTAGGTATATCTCAAGAGAAATAAAATCATGCCCACATAAAAACTATACTAAATGCTTACAGCAGCACTGTTCATAATAGCCAGAAGTGCAAACAACCCAAATGTCCATCCATTAATGAATGGATAAACAAGACGTGGTCTATATGGAATATTATTCAGCCATAAAAAGGACCGGAGTACTGACGCGTGCTACAATACCGGCGAACCTCAAAAACATTATGGTCAATGAACGAAGCCAATCAAAAAAGGCCACATGCCGTAGGATGCTGTGAACATATAACATGAAATGTCAGAAAGGGCAAATCCATGAAGACAAAAAGCAGATCAGTGGTTACCAGGGGCTGAGGAAAGGAGGTCATGTGGCTGCTGGAGGGACCAGGGTTTCATCTTGAGATGAAATGTCTTGGAACAAGAGTGTGGCAATTGTTGCACAATTCTGTGAAGACACTAAAAACCATTGAATTATACGCATTAAATGGGAGACAGACAGATGGACCAGGCGGAATACACAAGCAGGAGATAGGAGGGGTTTATTCCCCTTTCCAGGCACAGTCCCCGATGCTCCAGTCCTGGCGGACCAGCAGCCCATGCCACTACTCTGTGCTTACAGCCTTCAAGGTTGAACGTTTAAAGCTTCACCAGCTAAAACACAAATTCTTTGTCTGCCTTGGGTTTTAAATTCTGTTCTTACAAAAGCAAACATATTGCAAAGGTCTATCATGTGCGGAAAAAACACAAGGTTGCTTTCTGCCCCCGGCTAGGACAGCTGGGCAGCCTCCAGTCCAACTCCACCACCTCCTGGCTTCTGAGTGGGAGAGGAGGCTCATTAATTACACCGAGATGGATGCCGCGGGGAGGCTGGGAGGAGAGCATAAGCCAAAAGTGAGGCGGGCAGCTCCCTTCGGAGGACATTTCTCTCTTCATAATTACATTAATTGCAATTAGCTCTCTCCTCCTTCATAATTCTTTTGCACTGACACCTGCGGAAGTCCTCTGGCTCCTGTTCAACGCCACTTTCCTGCTGCCACGGGTCCTCCAGCTCATTTCCCGTTTGGTCCCAGAAGCACAAAGCTGCTCCACCCTGCGGTCCTGGGTGACGCACCTCCTTGTGCAAGCATGATCTGCTTTCACCAACCGGCCCACACCTCATCTTCATACTGAAATTAATTTCTCTCCTAGTCAAGCCCTGAAATACAGATACTTCATCTTTTCCTCCTAATTCATTCACCCTTAAGGAAAAGTTTCATAAGTAATTAAATTGATTTTTCCTTTCTATTTGGGACACAGGTCTATTTAGAACAGCAAAGTAATAGCCTGATTTCTCAGCAAGGATCCCTCGGGGAGGCCTGGCGACGTGACTGCTACAGGAAGAGGCACTTCCTGAAGCCGGCTTGGAGGGGCCTCCGTGGACTGGTGGCCGAGCACACATCAGCCCTCTTCCTAATTGACATGTGCTGTATAAATTACACTCAGAAGGGATTCGCAGGCACTTTCTGGATCCGAAAAGCTCTTTAATATTAATGCGGTTTGAATCCTTCTTGAATACTATACAATTCTTATTACTGAAGTAAAAACTTCGACACGTGACGTTAGCGGCATAGCTAAGCAGCTGAAACGCTGTGACCAGAGTAGCCATGTCTAATTACCCACGGAAGTCACTGAAACTTCCCCAAAGAAACCAACAGGAGTGGTGAAGCTTGGGGCCTTGTGAAGTCATTAAGATAGCTTTATAAAGCTAAGCTTTTCACCCAAATACAGAACAGGATTTTTTCCTATTTACTGCTCAGAATGAAAAAGCACCTCAATACAAAGTTAAAACAAAAAAACCAAAGCTGGCTCCATCACTGATACCTAATATGAACCACATGCCGGGCAGCCTGCCTAGTCCTGTAAGACTGTGGACTGTGTGTATATATATGTATGCTGGTGCCCCCAGCCCCCATGCTATTCAAGGGTGGACTGTGTATTTATATACGTATGCTAGTGCCCCAGGCTCCGTGCTGTTCAAGGGTGGACTGTGTGTATATATATATATATGTATGTATGCTGGTGCCCCAGGCCCCATGCTGTTCAAGGGTGGACTGTGTGTGTGTATATATATATATTATATATATATAAAAAATAGATGTCATATATATAATATATATTATATATGACATATATATAATATAATATATATATGTGACATATGTATTATATATAAAATATATGTCATATGTATATTATATATAATATATATATTATATATATATATATGTATGTATGTATGCTGGTGCCCCAGCCTCCATGCTGTTCAAGGGTGGACTGTGTATGTGTGTATATATACATACATACATATATATATATATTCTAGTGCCTCAGTCCCCATGCTGTTCAAGGGTGGACCGTGTATATACATACACATGTGTGCTAGTGCCCCAGCCTCCATGCTGTTCAAGGGTGGACTGTGTATGTGTGTATATATACATACATACATATATATATATATTCTAGTGCCCCAGTCCCCATGCTGTTCAAGGGTGGACTGTATATATACATATATATGTGTGCTAGTGCCCCAGCCTCCATGCTGTTCAAGGGTGGACTGTGTGTGTGTGTGTATATACATACATATATATATATATATATTCTAGTGCCCCGGTCCCCATGCTGTTCAAGGGTGGACTGTGTATATACATATATATGTGTGCTAGTGCCCCAGCCTCCATGCTGTTCAAGGGTGGACTGTGTTTTTGCATGTGTGTGTGTGTGTATATACATATACATACATATATATATATATATATTCTAGTGCCCCGGTCCCCATGCTGTTCAAGGGTGGACTGTGTATATACATATATATGTGTGCTGGTGCCCCAACCTCCATGCTGTTCAAGGGTGGACTGTGTGTGTGTGTATACATACATACATATACATATATATTCTAGTGCCCCGGTCCCCATGCTGTTCAAGGGTAGACTGTGTATATACATATATATGTGTGCTAGTGCCCCAGCCTCCATGCTGTTCAAGGATGGACTGTGTGTGTGTGTATATATACATACATACATATATATATATATTCTAGTGCCCCAGTCCCCATGCTGTTCAAGGGCGGACTGTGTGTGTGTGTATATATACATACATACATACATATATATATATATATATATATATATATATATATATATATATATTCTAGTGCCCCAGTCCCCATGCTGTTCAAGGGTGGACTGTGTATATACATATATATGTGTGCTGGTGCCCCAACCTCCATGCTGTTCAAGGGTGGACTGTGTGTGTGTGTATACATACATACATATACATATATATTCTAGTGCCCCAGTCCCCATGCTGTTCAAGGGTGGACTGTGTATATACATATATATGTGTGCTGGTGCCCCAACCTCCATGCTGTTCAAGGGTGGACTGTGTGTGTGTGTATACATACATACATATATATATATATATATTCTAGTGCCCCAGTCCCCATGCTGTTCAAGGGTGGACTGTGTGTATATATATACACTCATGCACGTTGTTGTATTGTGCTTTGCTCTATTGTGCTTCACAGATCCTGCATTTTTTACAAACTGAAGGTCTGTAGTGACCCTCCGTCGAGCAAGTCCATCAGTGCCATTTTCCCAACAGCATGTACATGCTTTGTGTCTTTGTGTCAGCATTTTTTAGCAAGGAAGCATTTTAAATTATGGTATGTATGCTGCTGTTTGAAACATATATTGCACACTTAATAGATGACAGTATAGTACAAAACATAACTTTTATATGGACTGGGAAACCAAAAAATTTGTGTGACTTTCTCGCAGTACTCCCTTTCTTGCAGTTGTCTGGAACCAAATCTGTAATATTTCCAAAGTATGCCTGTATAGTGGATCTAAAATGGGCAATATCCCTTGAATGCAAACGACTGCTCATCAACTGTCATGACTGAGCCTGGGTCACATCTGTAAGCAGTGATGCCAGCTTTCCAATTCCTCTCTCATAGGTCCCCTCTTGTCACTGCTTTGGGTTCTTCTTGCACTGATGTTGTTGAAACGCAACAGTGATTCTAAATGTCAAATGCATCTCTAATCGGTTTTAGCTCCTCGTTACTTCTAGTCCTTTCTCCCATATTTTCATTGTCAAAACATAGTCTCTTTGATAATTTTGATGGCTTACAATTTTGTCGAAGACAGTCATCTTCTATGCTCCAAAATGGGTGAAGATTTTCCTTTTTAGATTTATGAACATCAATTACAATGACCAAGCCAATGGGTATTTTCATCTCTGCCTCTATTTCCTTCCAATTATCTCTTGATTGCTTTTAGCAATTATCCATTTACTAAGTGTACCAAGTTTGGTCCATAAACATCTTAAAAGATGAAAGAATACTGTCACTTATCTGTTTAACAAAAGGGGATGGTCCACATTCTTGTCATAAAATATTGTGTGATAAAGCCCATCCTTTTGAATGACTAATTGGATGAGAAACCATATTCCCTTCATATCCTTAGAATACTATTCACTCGTTGATGCTTGATTTTAAGAAAATTCATCTAAGCTATCTTCCACTAAAGGCGCACAGTCTGCGAATTCGCTGATATGATCAATTTCACCATCATCATTAGCATCTAGAGAGCTGCTCTCAATCTGTCTGCATTCATCTTCTGATTCATTTAATAATGGTGAAATGTCTTCCTCTGCCAATTTTCCTCTCATTGCTATTACAAGTGAAAAATAAAAAATTCTAAATTCTCTGTGCTTAATGAAAGCTAAAAGAAAAACAGACTTCAAAAATGGTGTCTCCAGATTGTTTTCACACCTTTTTGGAAGATAATGCAATCATATGGGTAACATAGTAAGAAAATTCAAGGATCATATAAAAGATATGGTTTATTCCACTATCACATGATTCTTGATGCCATCTCTTATTCTCCCATCCTATTATTTTAGTCCACTTCTACCATAGTGAGAAATAACTGGCCAGCTGTGGTGGCTCACGCCTGTAATCCCAGCATTTTGGGAGGCTGAGGCAGGGGGATCACCTCAGGTCAGGAGTTCGAGACCAGCCTGGCCAACATGGTGAAACCCCATCTCTACTAAAAATACAAAAATTAGCCAGGCATGGTGGCAGGTGCCTGTAATCCCAGCTACCCTGCAGGCTGAGGCAGGAGAATTGCTTGAACCCGGGAGGTGGAGGATGCAGTAAGCTGAGATTGTGCCACTGCACTCCAGCCTGGGCAACAGAGCAAGACTCCACCTCAAAAAAAAAAAAGAGAGAAATAACTGATTAATAATGATAAAATAATATCAAGAAAGAGAAAACAGCAAAATGTTTCCAGATAAAGATTTTTAAAAAATACCATTAAGATGTGATCATGCAGCCATGCACTGCTTAACAGGGACACATTCTGAGAAATGCATCACTCGTCTATTTCATCGTTAACGTCACAGAGTGCACTTACACACACCTAGAGCGAAGCCTACTGCACACCTAGGCTATATGGTATAGCCTGTTGCTCCTGGGCCACAAACCTGTGCAGCGTGTTACTGTAGTGAATACTGCGGGCAAATGAACACAAAGGTCAGTTTTTGTGTATCTAAACATATCTAAACACAGAAAAGGTACACTACAGATAAAGTAGTGAAGACAAAAAACTGTACACCTGTCTAAGGCATTTACCATGAGTGGAGCCCGCAGGACTGGAAGTTGCTCTGGGTGAGTCAGTGAGTGAGTGCTGAGTGGCTGGGAGGCCTGGGACATTACAGTGCACAGCTGGAGACTTCACGAGCACTGTGCACTTAGGCCACACGACATTTATTATTATTAATTTCCTTCATCAGTAATAAATGAACTTTAGTTAATGTATCTTTTTTACTTTATTAACTTTTTAACTTGACTTTTTTATAATAATACTTAGTTTAAAACTCAGATACATTGTACAGCTGTACCAAAATTATTTTTTCTTCATTTTCTTATTCTATAAGCTTTTTTCTGTCTTTAATTTCTTTTTTTACTTTTTCAACTTTTTTGTTAAATGCTAAGATACAAACACACACATTAGCCTAGGCCTACACAGGGTCAGGATCATTCATATCACAGGATCATCAATATCACATTAATTCCACCTCCACACCTTGTCCCACTGGACGGTCTTCAGGGACAACAGCACACAGGGAGCTATCGTCTCCTCTGGTAACTATGCCTTCTTCTGGACACCTCCTGAAAGACCAGCCTGAGGCTGTTTTACAGTTAACTTTTTTTTTAATAACTTTTTTTTTAGAAGTATTGCATTCTAAAATAACGATTATAGTATACTAAGCACTTAAACCAGTAACACAGTCATGTACTATCATGATCAAGTATTATGAACTGCATTTCTTACAGACCGGCAGTGCAGTAGGTTTGTTGACACCAGCATCAGCACAAACACATGGTTAATGCATGCTGCTAAGACATTACAATGGCCACGATGTCACCAGGCGAGAGGAATTCTCCAGCTCGCACACAGTTCTGTGGTATACGCCATCCAGTGTTGACAAAAACGTCATTATGTGGCGCAGAACTGTATATCCTGGATTCCCCACAGATGCGGTGGGTCCATGTGGTAACTGCAGGCTAGAATGCATTTTCTTCTATTTTTAAAAAATAAGATTTTCTCCTTGTTCTTTGAAGAACAGGATAAAAATCACAAAACATCAATCCTTATAAAAGAGTTTGAAATGTTCAAACATCCTAAAATGGACACGAGATTATGCCTTTCTTCAAAACAAAAGCAAAGCGCAGAGCATACCTGTGCCGGAATGCAAACCCCTGCGGCCCTCCTCAGGAGACCACAGAAGAACCCTATCTGTCACTGCCCCCCACAAAAAAGCCAAACATGATAACTGTCAGCTGAAAATATTAATCTCAAGAACAGCTGTATGCTTAGAGATTTTGAAACAATTTTCAGTCCCCAAGACTAGTCTCATTTGTTTATTTTTGTGAGTTTGCTTTTTGGTGAGTAGTTTTGTTTTTACTTTGAGTTAAAAAACTTTAAAACTGCTGCAGACTAGGTCAGTGTGGCTTATGAAGAGCAGGGTAAATACTGCTCCTTGCCAGCCTGGTAAATACTCAAGAATAACTTTCTGCTCTACTGGGCTGTGTGTCCTCGCAGAGTGAGGCTCCCGTTCACACCTGATTCTTTTGTTCAGGGCTCCATTGCAGAGCCTGAGCGGTTAACTGACAGCCCTTGTCCAGAATCCAACAGAAAGATCCATAATTACCATGAGCCTGTCTCACGCTCCGCTTGTCAGGCTGTCCGCCAAAATTGTTTGGTAATGGAGATCATCAAAGGAGGATGGGAATGCCGGCCCTGGCCCCAGGCCCCAGCAGGCACAGTTCATTAAAGAGATGTGCTATGTACTGTTTGGGGCACTGCCTGTATATTCTGAGTAGCTTCTGGAGGAATCCTGAAAGCTCCCCAGCAGGGAGGCTGTGCGGGGAGCCACGAGGGCGTGCAGAACCGCGAGGAGCCTGGCCCCAGGACGAGGGCGTGCAGAACCGCGAGGAGCCTGGCCCCAGGACGAGGGCATGCAGAACCGCGAGGAGCCTGGCCCCAGGAGGACCCACCACACTGAGGCTCCCAGGCCTCACCCAATCACAGCACAAAGGCAACAAGTCCCTACAGCCATCACAGGTGAGGGGACAACTCAAGGAAAGAACCATGAGTGTCAAGGTGACCAGCACATGCCCGGCACCCTCTGGCACCTAATAAATTCTCCACTAAGGTGGAACAGTGCTGAGGACGAGGCACTCAGAGCCTGGCATTAACTCAAAAGCTGATGAGGACAGAATAATCCAATGCTGACAGTGATCAAGTGACAGCAAACAGTTGCATAAGCACAGCGCTTCAGAGTTCAGAGGAGGGGCCAGGAGACAGCGCGACAGCAAACGCTACAGAGACATGGGTTCAGAGTTCAGAGGAGGGCCCAGGAGACAGCGCGACAGCAAAGGCTACAGAGACACCAGCATCTTTGAGGAAGAGAATGGGATAGAAGGACAGGGAGGAAGTCTAACTGGTTCCAGCCCACAGACGGCCCATAGCACAGCAGCAGAGCCGCCTGGGGAAGTGACCGCTGCAAGACTCCTAGACTCGGAAAGGAGGGGGGCGAGACGGAATCACAGGGAGAAATGTCACCCAAACTTCGAGCTTTGAATCCATTTAATGGCTGGTCATTTTCCAGGAACTTTCTGAAGCTTCATGGTTTCTATCTGTATTTTCAAACTGCCCATACGGCCCTTGTGACAGGGGCTGCGGGGGAGTGGGGGTGCATCTGAATTCACCGTGCGAACTCAGTAACCCAGAGGCAACTTCAGGATTATAATTTTTTTGACTCACTTTTTAACAAGAATTCCCATTTTTTCTCATGTACTCCAGGATTTCACTTAGAGTCCTGAATGTTCAAGCAAAGTTTCTAATTTGCTGAAATACAGGGGCTTCGTCCCAGCCCTCTGAATGTGAGCTACAGGAGAGAAGATGCTAATGTTGGACTCTGCTTGGCTGGCATCAGAGGTAATATTACTTGTACCTTCTTAAGGCCACTTCTGAAACCTACTGATGCCTTCATTGCTGGGGGGGTCATATCAGTGACCAGCTGTGCCTGACACACAGATGACTCACCCTGAAAACCTTCATGATCAGACACTCGGAGGAAGCCCAGCACACCCAGGCCCCTATTGAACAGAAAATCAAGTTAACTGAAACCACCAAACCTCTAACCATGATATCAAACAGCTTTCTAAAGGAGACTCACCTCCCCTCCCCACCCTCTCCCTTCACCAGGCGTGCTGGCCTTGTGAAAACGCTGTGGCCACCACACGGTGATGGCCCCCGAGCCCAGGGAGGGCCCCTGGACAGGCGAAGGGTGAGCAGACCATATTTCACATGAGCTGCTCCCTCTCCAGCAGCGTAACACCAACACCCCAGGCAACGCTGAGCGGGGGCGGCACGCATTGCCCTGCACTGAACCAGAGAGGAGACAGACTTAGAGCAGATCCTTCCTGGAAGTAGTTGACGTGTCCCCGGGCTAGAGCATGGACACGCCTCACCCTCAGGACTCCATCACTACTGCCAAGGGACTGCAATGGCAGAGTCCTTGCCCTCTTATGAAGTGAGTCCTAAAAAAGAAGAGTCTTCCCCAAGAGTAGTATAGACGATTTGGGGGATGGTGGGAGACTCCTGCTCTCTCTGGCAAGTGAAAGGAGCTGCAATTTGCTGACAGCCAACTGCACAGTGGAGTCTTTAACTTTCCTAACAACCTTCCAAGATACTCACTCCTCCCACTGGCCCGAGTTTACGGCACTGAGAAAGGGTGCGTGCCCACGCGTACCACACACCCCAGAGCACCAAGGCTGAGACTGTAACCGAGGTTTCCAGGACTCCGAAGCCCAGTGCCTTCTGCTACGCACTTGAGTGTCTCCACTTTTGATAAACACATAACTCTCATGTCCTTTTTCCCTGGCACTTAAAATTTCAAGGTAAAGTAGATTCCTTAGTTATCTGCAAAGAGAAAATTTAATTTTGATCATGAAAACTACATATCCTTACTTGGATCATGAGAAATAAAAAGTCTGCAAACTCACCCATTCACTGGGTCAAAAAGCCTTGCCTTTGCCATTTTGTTTTTCCTTTCGAGAAGATAAAGATGGCAAGAAAAACAAATAGAAAAAAGAAAATATTAAAAGGCACATATCAAATATAAACTCCCACACACCGCAAAGTGGGAGTCCAGCTTTCTCGAGTGTGAAAAGGCTAAACGCTGGAGACCACCTGGCCACACAGCCTCAACTCAGCCTGGCTCATCCCCACACCCCTGTCCCCACCTCTGCTTCCTCTCACACTAAAGCTGTGTTTCCCAAGACCAGAGAACCAAGCCACGTGTGGCTACTTAATTTGAAATAAATGAAAATGAAACAGAACTGAACCTTCAGTGGTGCTGGTCACATTTCCCGTGCTCAGGGGCCATGTGGCTGCAGTCAACACCCGCCCCGGGCAGTGCAGAGAGAGAACACACGCATCTGAGTGCAGAGGCTGCCGGCCAGTGCCACCCTGGCACAGGGGGCCAAAACCCCGCCAGTGGTCTCTCCCTGTCTCTGTCCTCAGAATTAAATAGCATCCCTGCATGGAAGAGGCCAGAGAGGGCAGAGACTCAGGAGAGGAAGAAGAACTTCCTCTCACCCCATCAGAGACTGCCTCGTTTCCCTACCACTGGGTTGGCCAAGAGAAAGCCCT
Organism: Pan troglodytes; assembly: GCF_028858775.2. Lineage (NCBI taxonomy): Eukaryota > Metazoa > Chordata > Mammalia > Primates > Hominidae > Pan > Pan troglodytes. Next base: position 48,932,621 of record NC_086016.1, on the reverse strand, counting down.
GTCCAAGAGCAGAACTTTCACACACCTCAATTCCTTTCCATGGCTTCGAGTAATTCCAAGCCATGCTGAAAATCCTGGACCTGGAGAAACCTCTCCTTCTACTGAGGATCGGAAAACACTGCTTACCTAATGGGAAGGCCCACCTGAGGCCCAGGACCTGCACCTCACCTTGACTGTCCTCTGCCCTCTGCTCAGAGCACACGCTGTGGTTGTGATCATGATTAACTTTTGTTTATTTGGAGAAAGTGGTCCTGAGAAGAATGCCACCTGCTAGAACTGCTGATGGATCCTAACAGCTCAAAGATAGGAATGGAAGGCAGATGGGTGCTAGGCAGAAAATGTAAAATTTCCAGAGGGAGGAAATGCAAGTAGCAGAAGACAATGGCAGCCAGCAAGCTACCTGCTCCCAGCACTTCCTCCCAAATGATGCCAAAAAGCAAGGAGGAGGCCGGGCACGGTGGCTCACGCCTGTCATCCCAGCACTTTGGGAGGCCAAGGCAGGCGGATCACAAGGTCAGGAGTTCAAGACCAGCCTGACCAACATGGTGAAACCTCATCTCTACTAAAAATACAAAAATTAGCCAGGCGTGGTGGCAGGTGCCTGTAATCCCAGCTAATCAGGAGGCTGAGGCAGGAGAATTGCTTGAACCCGGGAGGCAGAGGTTGCAGTGAGCCAAGATCACACCACTTCACTTCAGCCTGAACAACAGAGCGAGACTCCATCTCAAAAAAAAAAAAAAAAAAAAAAAAGGCAAGAAGGACAACGCACACTGCACTAAACCCTATCCTCAGAGAATGCCACACTGCCAGTGGGAAGGAGTCATCTCCACCGCGATCGCCCCTTGCCACCCACCCAAGGCTCCATGATGGGTGGAAAACCATGGGGAGGAGAAGAGACGGGGAGGGGGCCATGGGAAATGAAGTAAACTTCCTACTTCCTTTTATGAGGCAAGCATAACATTTATTCCTAAACCTGAGGAAAACGGTACTCCACCAAAAAACCCTACACACCACTGTCACTCGTGGATACAAATGCAAAAGCTGAAGGACAAATATTGCAAATATATGACCAAGAAAAAATCAACACCACACCTGAATTCTCAACAGGTCTTTCTCTGGCCTTTACTCTTTGAGGTGACAAGCTGGTGGAGAAACCATGAGTTCTGGGGCCGGGAGAGCGGTCACAGCACGGCCTTGATGGGCAACCTGGGGGAGTCACAACAGTAATGTATGGCGGTGTCGCCAGAGGGCATTTAAGAATTCCAGGTGATCATGTAATGACCTGCTTAGCGCAGTGTCTGACACGGTGAACCCGCTTCTAGTCACCGTCGTCTTCACTGACAGAGTCTTGCTCTGACTAGCACAGGACTTACACTTTCTATAAACGCACAAATGGTGGCATGCATGAGCCAGGAAAGAAACCGCGTAACATCAGAATAAGGCATTCCTCGACAATGAATCAATCTGTGAGCTGAGATTTATTTTTCCCAGGTTGTGACACTGAATTGGAAATACAAAGAAAACAACAGATCACAGAATATACCACAAGGATCTCCTAACTAAATGCCATTAAGCTTTTAAAGTCCATTAACATTTCTAGGAACAAAATAAAAATTATGCATAACATGCAACAGCAGCCAGGAATGGAGAAAACTACACGAAAAATGAAGGTCCGTCAGATCAGTCTTGACCATGCTCCTCAGTATGGCTTTAAAGGGATTAAGAATCAGACCCAGGAAAGAGAGTCCATGAAATTTCTGAAACTTTAAGTGACATGTGGGGCCAGGCGTCTGTCTGGGGAGAAGAGGATCCACAGTCTTCAGGACATTCCCAAAGGTGCCGCCTCCCAACCACAAGAACTCCTAACACAAAGCAGGCACCCTCTGCTGGCTGTAGCCAACTTGGGTGAGTTTAGTCTTAAGAGTTTTCAAAGGTGCTGGTTTGAATTACTCAAGTTCCTGGATATTAAATTATGTGGCATTTATATTAGGAGGGCAAAAAGTGGGAGGATACCTCTTATGTATTTGTTGGTTTATTTCCTCTTAGAGCCAGAACCACTTCAACAATGACTGTAATTTTAAAACTGGAAATGAAGAGAAACTCATTTTTTAAAAAAGAAAATGAATTGGGAAAAACATGAAACTGCATTTGAGTGGAACAGAAATAGAACTTGTTCTCTGAAGGAAAAGGTCCAAATTAACAAGGATAAAAATCCCAACATCTCAGCCTTGAGGACCAGATTCAAATGAATAAGAACTCTGGCTATGTATCATTAAGAAAAGCCAGATAATGGAGAAAGGAATCCTTTGATTTCACTATCAGCTGCAAGCATAAAAACCACATGACCAAGTAATTCCACGGCGGGCTCTGAGACAGCGACTTCCAAAGCTGCCTGCGGTCCAGAGGTAGAACAGGAGGGACTAGAACTCTGGAACTGAAACGGTGGGGCCTTACAAGCCACTTAACCTCTCTAATATCCCTTCTTCTAAACTAAGAGCAGCAGTGTCTACCTTACAAGGCTGCTGTAAGAATTAGGGAGATATACGGTAAAGTTAATCAAACTGTAAATTTAGCTTAGGTGAATTTGTGTAAGGTAGAAAGGCAGGAAGGAAGGAGACCCCCTTATTTATCCCCATAATCCCACATCATTTAAACTACATACTGGCTTTGGCTCCAAATAAATGGAAGCCAGGATTTAAAATCAAGGAAAGGCTGGGCGCAGTGGCTCACACCTGTAATCCCAGCACTTTGGGAGGCCGAGGCAGGTGGATCACGAGGTCAGGAGATTGAGACCATCCTGGCTAACATGGTGAAACCCCATCTCTACTAAAAATACAAAAAAAAAAAAAAAATTAGCCAGGCATGGTGGTGGGCGCCCATAGTCCCAGCTACTCGGGAGGCTGAGGCAGAAGAATGGCATGAACCTGGGAGGTGGAGCTTGCAGTGAGCCAAGATCGCGCCATTGCACTCCAGCCTGGGTGACAGAGCGAGACTCCGTCTAAATAAGTAAATAAATAAATGCAAGGAAAAAAAACAGGTTAATTCTTGGATGTTGAGTATCAGAGTTCCCAAGTCCTACTGACTTCAGGGACTATGAGGGTAATTTTGACTCCCCACAATTTCACTTTAAAACCTAACCCAACCTATCCACCACCACACACATATAACACTTGGCCTGGAGTGAAAACTCAATAAATGTCAGGTACTATAATACAATATACAAAATGCTTCACCAAAACCAGTGTATTGGTAACACAGGAGCAGACTGCAGGCCAGCGTGGTCTGATGGGGGAGACAGTGAGAAGGAGCCAGGAATCAAGAAAACGGAAAGCAAGGTCCCAAAGACAGGCTCAAGGCCAAAGAAAGGGCTGACTTTCTGCTTGGGGAGCTTATGATGATATACAGGTTCCACATCATTGTTTACAAGGAATGCTAACATCGTCCTCTGCATAAAGTACATCAGGGACTTGCAAGATGCTGACTCAGGCACTGCATTTCCATAAAATGGCCCAAACTGAGCTCTCTACTGCTGCCTCCCAAAGGGGTCCACACACCCAGAGGGGCTGAGGAGCAGAGTTCTGTGTGGAAAGTTCCCAGCACACCAGGTCCAGGGGACCGTTGGCCACATGCTTGCTTCTCCCACACTAGCACACTCTAAGCACAAGGCCTGCAGTCCACGGGTTCCAATCCAATTGTTCAATTGTTTTACCACACATGTGCATGCATGCACACACATGCATGCACACACACACACGCACGCACACACACACACCCTTGTCTTTGCTGATTTTCTAATCAGGCCAGTTGAATAAGGTACCTTGAGGTTGAAAACTCACATGTCAGTACTGGAGAGTGTATTAATTGCTCCTGGCTCCTCAATTCACTGAGTCACTTAGCATCTTTGAGCTCGTGCCCATGTGGAAGCAGCCTTGCGTGTGAATACTAAAGCATCTATCCATGAATGAAGTACATCTGGAAGCACACAGACACAGATGTTTGTCCTGTCAAGCCAATCAAAGACCTATTAATAATTAAGGTAAAGAAAATACCAAAGATAGAGTAAGACGGCACTCTCTCACATGGTGGTGAGAAGATACGTATTCATTTCTTTCTGGAAAACAACCTAGCAAATGTTATCCAGACCTAAAAACACTCACAGCCATTGATTCAGTGACGCCTCTTCTAAGAACGCATCACAAGACTAACCTAAAACACAATCAAGGATTTGTTTATGGAGCACCACGTGCATTATCAACAGTGAAAAAGCAGAAACCACACAATGTTTGTCGATAGGAAGCTGCCAATTACATCTCCTTACAACGGGATAATGAGCTTCCACTTTCTTTTTTAACCTGTTTAACTGAGATATAATTCACATACCACATAATTAAATTATTTACAGTGGTTTTTCATATATTCACTAAGTTGGGTAACCACCACTACAATCTAATTTTACAACATTTTGCCTCCCCCCAGAAGAAACTCTGTACCCATTAACAGTCAATCCCCCGGCCCCCACTTTCTAATTTCTCCACATCCTTGCCAACATTTGTAACTGTTAATTTGTTATTGTTCATCTTTTTGATAGTAGCCATCCTTGTGGGTGTGAAGTGGTATCACACTGTGGCTTCTGATTTGTATTCCCTAATGATTAATGATGTTGGCCGCCTTTTATTTATTGCTCATTTGTATATTTTCTCTGGAGAAATATCTATTCAAACACTTTGCCCATTTTAAAATTAGGTTTGTCTTAATACTGAGTTGTACGAGTTCTTTGTATATACTAGATATGAGTCTCTTTTCAGATATATGATTTGCAAACATCTTCTCCCATTCTGGGGAATGTTTTTTCATGTTCTTGAGAGTATTATTTGTAACACAAAAGTTTTCATTTTGATGAAATCCAATTTATCTATCCTTTGTCCCTTTTGCTTTTGGTGTCATATCTCAGAAACCATGGCCTAACCCAAGGTCATGAAGATTTCCTCATGTTTTCCTTTAAGAGTTTTATGATTTCAGCTCTTACATTTAGGTCATGATTCACTTTTTTGTGTGTGTCTACAGAGAGGCAGGAGTGGAACTTCATCTTTTTGCATTTCAATGTCTAATAACCGTCCCAGGACTACTGGTTGGAAAACATAAATTTCCTCATTGAATTCTCTTGGCATTTTTGTCAGAAATCAATTGACCATAAATATGAAGGTTTATCTTTGGCCTCTCAATTCTACTCCACTGATCTACATGTCTATCCATATGGCAGCATCACAGTCTTGATTAATGTAGCTTTGTAATAAATTCTGATACCAGAATGCGTGAGTCCTAATCTTTGTTTTTTTTTTTTTTCAAGACTGTTATGGCTATTCCGGGTTCTTTTAATTCCCAAATGAATTTTAAGATAAACTCGACAATTTCTGCTAAGAAGCCATTTAGGATTTTGATAGGGACTGCACTGAATCTTTACATCAATTTGAGGAAGAATGCCACCTTAACAATATTAAGGTTTCCAATCCATAAACATGGGATGCCTTTCCATTTATTTAGATCCTCTTTAATTTATTTCAACAATATTTTGTAGTTTTCAGAGTGCGACTGTTGCACCTCTCTTGCTAAATTTATGTCTAAGTATCTTATTCATTCTGATGTAAGTGGATTTTCCTAGTTCCATTTTTAAATATTTCATTGCAAGTGCATGAAAATGTAACCGATTTTTTAATCTTGATCTTGCATCCTACAAACCTGAATTGGTTTATAAGCTTTCATAGTTTTCTAGTGGATTCCTTGGGGATTTTCTACATACAAGATCCTGTCATCTACAAATAGAGGTAGTTTTATTTTTTTCCATTCTGGATGACTTTTGTTTCATTTTTGGGCTTAACTGCCTTAGCTAGAACCAATACTAAAATAGAAGTGGAGAAAGTAGATATCCATATCTTACTCCTGATCTTAGGGGAGAAACTTTGTCTTTTAAACTAAGCATGATGTTAGTCACAGAATTTTCATGGAAGCCTTTATTAGAGAGGAAGTTCTCTTCTATTCCTAGTTTGTTCAATGTTTTTCTCATAAAAGGGTGTTGGATTTTGTCAAATGCTTTCTCCATATCAGCTGAGATGATCATGTAGTTTTTGTCCTTTATTCTGTTAATACAGTGTATTACACGGATTGACTTTCAAATGTTGAACCATCCCAGCATTCCTGAAATAAATTCCACTTGTAATAATGCCTAATCCTTTCAATACGTTGCTGGATTTAGTTTGTTAGGACTTTGCTGAGGATTTTTAAGTCCACTGTGATAAGGAATATTGTTCTGTAATTTTCTTTCCTTGTTATGTCTTCATCTCACTTTGGTCTCAGAGTAATATCGGCCACATAGAATGAGGTGAAAAGTGCTCCCTCCTCTTCTATTTTTTGAAAGAGCCTATGAAGAAAGAGTGTTAATTCTTTGTTAAACCTTTGATAAAATTCACAAGCGAAGTCATCCAGTCCTACGATTTTCTTTGTGGGGATTTTTGAAATTATTGTTTCAATAATTAATACTAATTAATAACAAGTTAACATTATTTAAATTATTGATGAAAATTAGTTCATTGTTAATTTTAAATTGTTAATAATTAATTCAGTCTCAAAGAGAGACTTATTTTATGGAATTGGCTCACATAATTGTAGGGATTGGCAAGTCTGAAATATGTAGGGTAGGCTAGCAGGCTAGGAACTCGGTCAGGATTTCCCGTGAGGCAGTCTTGAGAAGAATTCCTACTTCTTCAAGAAACTTCACTCTTCAAGCTCATGGCCTTCACCTGATTAGATTAGGAGGCCCACCTACATTGTGGAGGGTAACCTGCTTTACTCAAAGTCCACCGATTTAAATGTTAATCACATCTAAAATACATCTACACTGCAGCTACAAATAGACTGGAGTTGGACCAAACAACAGGGCACCACAGCCCAGCCAAGTCAGCACAAAATTAACCATCATAGTCAATTTTGGCAATTTGTGTGTTTCTAGGAGTTTCTCTGTTTCATATACACTGCCTGGTTTGTAGAGTTGTTCATAGTATTACTTTACTGCTGTGTATTTCTAAAATTTCTCATGAATTTAGTAACTTGAGTTTTCTCTCTCTCTCTGGTCAGTCTAGCTACAAGTCTGTTTCACTTATTTCTGTTCTAGTCTTCATTATTTTCTCCCTTCTGTTTGTTTTGGCTTTATTTTACCCTTCTTTTTCTAAGTTTCGGAAAGTGGAAAGTTAATGATTTGAGGTCTTTTTTAATATAGTCCGTTACAGCTATAAATTTCTCTTGGATCACTGCTTTAACTGCATCTTGTAAGTGCTGATATATTGTGTTTTCATTTTCTTCATCTCACAGCAATTTCTAATTTCCCTTACGATTTCTTCTTTGACCCACTAGTTATTTAGGGTGTGTCCTAAAATGTCTACATATTTGTCATTTTCTTCAAATTTCCTTCTGTTACTGGCTTCTAACTTAATGCCATTGTGGTCAAAGAACACACTTTGTATAAACTCCATCTTCTCAAAAGTATTACGGCTTGTTTTATGGCCTAGCATATGGTCTATTGTAGAGAATGCTCCACAAGCACTTGAGAGGAACATGTATCCTGTTGCTGTTGGGTGCAGTGTTCTGTGGATATCTACTAGATCTAGTTGGTTTTCTGTGTTGTTTATTCTTCTAGTTTCTTGCTGATTTGTCTCATTTTTCTAGCCATTATTGAAAGTAGTATGTTGCTACTTTTAAAACACGTATTTTTTAAAACTGTTGAATGACACTGGAAAATGGTTAGATACTAAGCAAAAAGCAATATTGAAATGTGCATGCATAATATAATAGCTACTATGGAAAAGAATCTACAGAGTAAAAGGCCAGAAAAAATTAGCCAAACGTTCAAGTGACAGCTTCTGGGATGGCAAAGCCATACTGTTATTAAACTTTCCAATCTTTTAAACAGTTAAGTCCATTACCCTAATTATTTCCAAAATGTTTTTAACTAGAAAAAATGAATATATACGAGTCGTGGGCAATGCAAAGATGTGGCACCTGCACAGTCAGTTCAGGGGCTGCAAAGCCAGCAACCTGCACTTCGCTATTCCACACACGAGCAACCCCAGGGAGCTCTCTGCTTGTCTCAAGTGGGTCTAGAACTGCTACAGAAAATGTGCTACGCTCAGATGCTTTGGTTTTTACCTTTCAATGTTTCTGAGATTAACTGTGGAGCACAAAAGCACCTAAGCTATGAGGAACATTCAAGGAAGTCAGGCAAAGGATGTATTTGGCAGTAGCCTTGGTTTAGACAACACAAAAAAAACAAGGTGGAGGGAAGTAAAATTTAAATGCTAACAATGGAAAGCTAAAACAAATCATTCTAAAGCTACAACTTATCAATGAGAAACTAGCACCAGCTCTTCTTTCCCTCACTGTCACTCAAAGCTCTATTAATACTCCGATAATGGAAATAAGCAAAAGAATGACTATGCTGCTAAAATCCAGCTGTGAGCATGTTCTCTGCGTTCGTCCTCTCATGTGTCCCACCGGCTGTGGGGATTTTACCTGCCATCCCCACCACACACTCATCACAACCCTAGCAGTCCTCCAGCTCCAGGAGCCATATGCTAGAGTGTCCTCTCTGGGTAACCACATGCTTAAGAACAATCTATACTTTAAGAATCTGACTTACAAACAGGAATATAATGTTGTTTTTTTTTTTTTTTTTTGAGATAGAGTTTCACTCTTGTTGCTCAGGCTGGAGTGCAATGGCATAATCTTGGCTCACTGCAACCTCCGCCTCCCGGGTTCAAGCAATTCTCCTGCCTCAGCCTCCCAAGTAGCTGGGATTACAGGCATGCGCCACCATGCCCAGCTAATGTTTGTATTTTTAGTAGAGAAGGGGTTTCACCACGTTGGTCGGGCTGGTCTCGAACTCCTGATGCCCAGCTCGGCCTCCCAAAGTGCTGGGATTATAAGCGTGAGCCACCGCACCCGGCAAAATAAATATTCTTAATGTTCTTAAGTAAATGCACTATTTATTCTAATCCCATTGCACATTTGCTTTCAAGAGTAATTTAAGAGAAAATGACATAGAAAATCAAGTCAATTAGATATTAAACACACTGATGGTGAGAATCCATTGTAAAACACTCTTCACCTTTTCCAAAATGTGGTCCTATTGCTCGCCTGCAGCACAACCAACATCCAGTCACTCCGAGTTATCCGTCCAAAGTACTCAGTCAAGACATCCAGCCACTCCGAGCTATCAGTCCAAAGGACTCAGTCAAGACATCCAGCCACTCCGAGCTATCAGTCCAAAGGACTCAGTCAAGACTGTTTCTACATTTAAATAGCACGGAGGCATCAAAGATGGGGAGGGGGGCAAATACTTCTTTGTTTCTTGCTCTGCTAAAAATGTTTAAGCTAAAATACAATTTTCTGCTTAAACTGTGGAATTCAAGGTGATGGAACAATGCTCCTTAATTCAAAATCTTCAAATTTAACATACTTAAAAGTAATATGACAGTCGCTGTTTGAAAAGTACAGGCTTTACTTAAAAATTACACCATGCCTAAAGGAAAGAAAAACTAAAAGAAAAGATTCACCAACACTGGATGGTTTCAGAAATTATGCTACATGATCTCAATAGAGCATTATGTACAGAAGGTAGAAATGATTTTTATAAAGATTTCTTAATACAAGGAAAAGCCTATATTGTAAGGTTAAATGCGAAAAAAAAACATGAAACAAAATGTTATAGATAATATGCACTCGACTATGTAAATACAATGCATAGAAAACAAGACTTAGAGGAAATACAGAAAACAGCTGCTTATGCACAGTGGTACGGCGGCTGCCTGGTGGCCATACACAGGACAGTAACCCCTGAGTGAGCGCTGAGCGGGCAAGTGCCCCGCACCCTGGCTCAAAGGACGGGCTGGAACCACAGCTCAGGCTCCAGGCTGGATGAGTCCTCCTTCCTCTCAGCCCAGACCTAGACACTGCGACCCTAGCAACCTAGAGAAGAGACCCAGGCTAGCTTCGAGGCCCAGCCCTGGGCGGGGCAAGAGATGGGGAAGGGCCCAGATTCACACTGCTTGCCACACAGAGGTGATACCATGGTGCCACCCCCAAGGAACTGAAGTAGAGCCCAGGACTCTCCCCATGCAGATAGCCACTGGTCTCTTGGGAGCAGAGAAAGTAGAGAGATCCTTCTCCAGCCCTCCCAGTGTGGCTGTGTGGGAAGAAAGGATCTTAATCAAAGGGGAGGCTGCACAGTGAGGAGATAGGCTTCAATAAGTCTTCTCAACAGTGGGATGGCCAAGTATTTTAATTGCTTCCTTCATAACTTATCTATATTTACCAGTATCTCTATACTGTTTCTAAAGCTATGTTTTTACATTACTCTGTAACACTGAAGGAACATACTTCAAAATAATAAGAGCCAATTATGACAAACCCACAATCAACAGCACACTGAATGGACAAAAGCTGGAAGCACTCCCCTTGAAAACCAGAACAAGACAAGGATGCCCACTCTCAAAACTCCTACTCAATAGAGTACTGGAAGTCCTTGCCAAAGCAATCAGGCAACAGAAAGAAATAAAAGGCATTCAATAGGAAGAGAGGAAATCAAATTGTTTGCAGTCAATACGATTCTATACCTAGAAAACCCCATAGTCTCTGCCCAAAAGCTCCTAGATCTGATAGCTTCAGTAAAATTTTAGAATACAAAAATCAATGTACAAAAAGCAGTAGTATTTCTGTACACTAACAATGTCCAAGCTGAGAGCCAAATCAAGAATGCAATCCCATTTACAACAGCCACAAAAAGAATAAAATACCTAGAAATACAGCTAACCAGGTAACATATAAGATCTCTACAATGAGAACTACAAAACACTGCTCAAAAATATCAGAGATGAATATACAAATGGAAAACCATTCTACGCTCATGGATAGGAAGAATCACTATTGTTAAAATGGCCACACTGCCCAAAGCAATTTACAAACTCAGTGCTATTCCTATTAAACTACCAATAAATGACATTTTTTGCAGAATTAGGGAAAAAAACTATTTTAAAATTCACAAGGAATCAAAAAAGAACCTGAATAGCCAAAGCAATCCAAAGCAAAAAAGAACAAAGCTGGAGGCATTACAATATTCATGCTTATGAATATACTTGTGAGTACACTTGAAACTATACTTCAAGGCTACACTAACAAAAACAGCATGGCACTGATAACATGGCACAATAACAAAAACAGACACACAGACCAATGGAACAGAAGAGAGAGCCCAGAAATAAAGCCACACATTTACAGCCATCTGATCTTTGATAAAGTGGACAAAAACAAGCAATGGAGAAAGGACTCCCTATTCAATAAATGGTGCTGGGATTGAAACTAGACCCCTTTGTTATACCAAAATCAACTCAAGATAGATTAAAGACTTACATGTAAAACCTAAGACTGTAAACATCCTGTAAGATAACATAAGGAAATACCACTCCAGACACAGACCCTGGCAAAGATTTCATGACCAAGATGTCAAAAGCAATTGCAACAAAAACAAAAATTAACAAATGGGACTTCATTACACTAAAGAGCTTCTGCACAGCAAAAGAAACTATCAACAGAGTAAACATACAACCTACAGGAGAAAATATTTGCAAACCATATTTGCATACCATCACACACCAGTCAGAAAGACTATTATTAAAAAGTCAAAAAAAAACAGATGCTGTGGAGGTTGTAGACAAAAGGAAATGCTTTTACACTGCTAGTGAGAATGTAAATAGTTCAGCCACTATGGAAAGCAGTTCGGTGATTTCTCTAATAACTTAAAGCAGAACTACTGTTCAACCCAGCAATCCCATTATTGGGTATACACCCAAAGGAATATCAATCATTGTACCATAAAGACACATACACGTGTATGTTCATCATAGCACTATTTACAATAGCAAAAAATATGGAAACAACCTAAATGTCCATCAATGGTGGACTGGATAAAGAAAATATGGTACATATACACCATGGAATACTATTCAGCTATAAAAAAGAACAAGATCACATCCTTTGTAGCAACATGGACGGAGATGGAGGTCATTATCCTAAAAGAACCAATACAGGCACAGAAAACCAAATACTGCATGTTCTCACTTATAAGTGGGAGCTAAATATTGAGTACACATGGACCCAAAGAAGCAAACAATAGACACCAGGGCCTGCCTGAGGGTGGAGAGCGGGAGGAGGGTCAGAATCGAGAAATTAGCTCTCGGGTACGACGCTTATTACCTGGGTAACTAAATAATCTGTACACCAAACCCCTGTGACTCACAATTTACCTATATAAAAAACCTGTACATGTACCCTTGAACCTAAAATAAAAGTTAAAAAATAATAACAACATAGTAGCCAGGCACAGTGGCTCATGCCTGTAATCCCAGCACTTTGGGAGGCCAAGGTGGGTGGATCACTTGAGGTCAGGAGTTCGAGACCAGCCTGGCCAACATGGTAAAACCCTGTCTCTACTAAAAATACAAAAATTAGCCGGGCATGGTGGCACACACCTGTAATCCCAGCTACTCAGGAGGCTAAGACAGGAGAATCGCTTGAACCCAGGAGGCAGAGGTTGCAGTGAGCCGATATCGCACGACTGCACTCCAGCCTGAGCAACAGAGACTCCATCTCAAAAAAAAATGAATAACATAATGTTAACTTCAAAAAATAAATAAAAATTATATATTGTTTCAGTGTTTAAACAAATACTAATAAAGTGCTCTATAAACACAAAAACTTTCTGTAGGGATCCAATTCAACAGAGTTTCTCTAATCCACGAAGCTTCTCTGTGCAAAGCATGACACACGCATGCGACACAGTCCCCAGATTCGAGGAGCAGCGAATCTACCTGGGAGAGGTACAACAGGAAAAAAGAAAATAGAGCACACATCAGGAATGAAACAGAATCACAGCCTCCATGAGTTTTAGGGAATATATGGAAATTTTACCTTTCCATATATCCCTTCTAAAAAGTTAAGGTATAATTGTCATAGGACATGACTAAATGATTATTAGAATGGGAGAATACCCAGCTTTGAGCTAGGCACAGTGGCTCGTGCCTGTAATCCCAGCACTTTGAGAGGCCAAGGAAGAAGAATTCCTTGAGTCCAGGAGTATGATACCAGCCAGGGCAATATAGCAAGACTCTGCCTCTACAAAAAATAAAAAATTAGTCAGGCGTGGTGGTGCATGCCTGTAGTCCCAGCTACTTGGGAGGCTGAGGTAGGAGCATCACTTAAGCCTGGGAGGTTGCAGCTGCCATGAACCATGATAACGTCAGTGCACTTAGCCTAGGCAATAGAGCAACACTCTGTCTCTCTCCTTCATACATACATACATACATACATACATACATACAAACACATACATACCTAACACTCAGCTTTAAGCCTAGAAGAAAACATCAGCATGTGCATCCATTTTAAGGGGGTTAAACAGTTGCCATAAAGGTTCCCTCTTATGACAGGGAATTTGGCACTGGGCACGAAGGCTGTCAACACTGCAGTTGCTGGGCTATGGGGAAAACAGCAGCACCGGGGAATTTATTCGTCTTTACAAATGATTTCTACAGTCAACATCCCTTCTTATCTGAGTTTTTATCACAGTTTGAGAGTAAGAGGCAGAACTCAATCTCTTTAAATTAATATAAGATTCACTAAAGTCTACAAAAAAAAAAAAAAAAGAGTGAAAGATGATGACAAGTGTTGACCAGGATGTGGACACACTCCTGCAGGAAGAGGAAACATACGCTCCTCCCACAATGCTGTGGGCAGGGAAAATGGTGCCGCCACGTGGGAAAGCAGTCCGGCAGGTCCTCAAAAGGTTAAACAGAGTAACCATGTGACCCAGTAATTCTCCCAGTTATATACCAACAGAAATGGAAACACATATCTACACGAAGACTTGTACATGAATACTCATAGCAACGTTACTCCTGTTAGTCAAAATATTAGTCAAAAATGGAAACAGTATTAGTCAAAAAATGAAAACAATCCAAATGTTCACCAACGGATGAGTGGAGAAACACAACGTGCTGCGTCCGTACCCGGAGACGTTACCTGGCTACGGAATGAAGGAAGTACTGATTCACGCTGCGTGGATGAACCTTGGAAGCATGATGCCAAGTGGAAGAAGCCAGACACAAAGAGCCACGCACCATGTAATTCCACTCACGTGAAATGTCCAGAAGAAGCAAATCCACAGACACAGAAAGCAGATGAGAGGCTGCCTGGGGCTAGTGGACAAGAGAAAAGGGAAGGATGGGGAGTGGCTGACAATGGGTATAGCATTTCTTTTGGGGATGACGACAATATTCTAAAAACAAAGGTGCTGATGGTTACACTACTCTAAATATTCTAAACACCTTTCAACTTTACACTCTAAGTGGGTAAACGTTACGCTTTCTAAACCGAATCTCAATAAAGCTGTTTTTAAACAGCAGGAGTAAGTAAAGCTGCATGGAGGTTGGGAGTGGATGGGGACAGAAGGAAGGAGAACGGTGACTGCTGCAGTCAGACGACGGGCACGCGGGTTCTTCGGACAATTTTGTTGACTTTGTGTTTGAAACTTTCCATCATAAAAAATTATTTAAAATAAAGTTGCAAGAGGCTGCGGTCCACTGAGTGCAATCTTCCCCAAGCACAGAAACATTCAGGCCCCCATTTCTGAGGGAGGGCAGGGAGCTGACGTGACAGTTTGCTTGCCACTATTCTTCAGCCAGATTTGGCAGGTCGCTAGCAAGATCCCCACTATCAAATGCTTTGACCAGTTTTCAGTCTCCATCCCTGTGAGCTCTGCTGACCACTCCCTCCTTCCTGAAGTTGTCCCCTCCCTTGATTTCTGTGATACCTCAGGCCTGGCCTTTGTCTTACCTCTGAAACCACTTCTTCTCCATTTCCTTACCACACCGCCATAGCTCTCCCCGGGGCACACACTGGTCTGGCAGCCTGCACGCACACACACACAGACCCTCTTCCTTGCCTCCTGTCTCCACCCACATCTTCTCCAGGTCCCCTGTGGCTGGTGGGTGGCAAGGGTGTGGCTGATGGAGGACATCGCTGTGTGGGCTCCAGGAAAGCTTCCGAAAACACACAGGCTCAGCTGAGGCGTGCTTTGGCCTCGGCCCTGCACCCTGCACCATCTCCCTCTCTCCAAACCTAGGACAGGGACAGAGCAGAGATGCGGCCACCATTTTAAGCAGAGGAAAGCCACAGGCAGCGACAAAGAAAGTGACAGTAATGATGATCACAAGAGCAACGCATACTGGACACTCCCTGCGTTCCATACCTGGTTCTAAGCTGTTTTTGCCTCGCTCAGTGTTCACACCAACCAAGGGACTGGTGCCATTATGATCTCCATTTCGTGTCCACTGCAGAGATCACTGAGGCACCAAGGCCGCCTGCAGCTCTTCAGAGGCAGCGCCTGGATCTGGACCCCAGCGGTCAGGCCCCAGAGCTGCATTGCATCCTTCACAGATCCCAAAGGCAGCCCTCAGCAGCAGGAGCCACCTGGACTCTCAACGCCCAGACTCCTGCATGGGAGAGCGCCATAAACCTCCCTGTGGGACAGCCCCATTGCCAGCTCCTCGAGTCACAGACAGTCACAGCTCGGAGACCCCTGACACATCAGAGAGCCACTGGATCCTGTGACCCGCTGCACTCCACTCTCCCCAGACACACACATCCACAGCCGCGACTGTCAGCAGCCATTTCCAGGCCGACAATTTCCAGACTAACCTCCACTGCAGATCTCCTGCCAAGGCCCAGATCCCAACAGACTCTTCTACTCAATCACTGCCGACAGAGCACACTCAGCACATCCTAAATCAGAACCCCATCCCACCTCCTCAACCCGCTCTTTCTACTCCACATCTCATCCTGGCAAACGGAACCACACCCCTCACAGGGCCAGGAATCTAGGAGGTCACTGGATTTTTCCTTCTCGTTCACACTCCCCTCTGCTCACACCAAGCCACCTTGGTGCCCTCACAGCAGCCTATTTGACATCCAGGACCAGGCCCTCCTCTCAGGCCCAGTCCTCCCTCAGCGAGTCTCCTGCCTCCGCCGGCCTCTGGTCTGGGCCCTCCTGTACCCCTCGGTGTCTCTAGACCAGGTGTCACTCCTCTGCCGTTACAAACTCTAAGATGCCCTGGACCCTATGTTATTCTCCTCCTAGACCTGCCTTCTTCCATGGCCTGAACTAAGTCCAAAGTAGCATGTGCCTTGCTGTTTCCTCTGAATCCTAAAAGATTAGACTAAAAAGTGTGTCTTCCGCCTGTTCCTAGCTGAGTGTCGTCTCCAATGGGTGTGCTAACTGGAGTCTCCTCCACACTCTGCCCGCCCCGTGGGTCAAGGACGCAATCTGCAAGAACAAGCACGCACGCTCGGTTCTGATCCGGAATGAGCACATTCAAGCTTCAGCAAATGTATCACTATGTGCCTCTAGTTTCTTCCCCACTCCCTAAGGCTTCAACCTCTGAAATTTATGAGCTGCAAAACCTTCCTGGCATAGAGAACTTCTCCATGATCGATCTCTCCCATCACATTAAACCCTCTCACTTCGTTTTCACTTGTGGAGTTTTCTCCCCAAGCTTCGGTGATGTCGAACTGGCTGTATTTACTGGACTTCACTGTCTTCACATGCTTTGCACACGGCTGCCCCTGCCTCTGAGGTCACGAAAGATCGCCTGACCTCTTTCTCCAATGACAGGCACCTCCAGGGCCTGAGCGAAACTGGTGGGTGCCACTCAAACAAAGGTTGGTTACAGATTTGTTCCCCATTTGCTTGGAGAGGTTGAGGCTAGCACTAGTGAGGAGTGTGCAAGTGGGTTTGTGTCTCTGTATGGTTATGTGTGTGCGTCTGCGTGCATGTGCCTGCACGCCTGTGTGCACAGCATGTGTGTGTGCAAGAGCATGCCCTCAATATGCATTTACAGACTCTGCATCCATCAACAGCAGGACCAAACTGCCCTTCTCAAATATTGGCGAGCTCCACGAGGAAAGCTGGGATGCATACCATGTATTCCTGACTCAGGCCGGCAGTGTCCTGGCACCCATGGAGACCCATCGAACCCTAACCCACCTCTGAGCACACCTCCACACAGCTTGAGCATTGCTCCCCCACTACAAACTGTTTCTCTGACTCTGACATCCTGGCCAGCCTCCTGCTGAAGATGAACATTCTCCTCTGTGCAGGGAAGCAGTTCACCTAGTCGACTGGTCTGCCTTCAGACCAGGTCCTGTGTGTCAACCTCAACCACGGCAGCTCTCATTAGTTGCTTAGCAATGAGACAACCTCCTATGAAATCATAACTGGAAACAAAGTGTCAGAGGGGTTGCAATACAATTCACTACATGCATATGTCCTCATCCTCGGGGGATGATCTATCCTCGGGTAAAGCTCATCTCTCCAGATTACAGCAAGGATGGGAATCTGAAGCACACCACATCCTTCTTTCCAAGTCAAAGAACGTAACACTGAGAGGGCTCTGAGTGCCAGCATGTGCAGAGTCGGAACCTCCCACTGACAGCCAGAACGATGAGCCACTCCCGAAGAGCCGCTCCTACTCAGGACCAATGCCACGCTCCAGGATTCCCCACCTCCCGTGGAACCAGTGGGAACATGTGGTAGGCCAGGAGCTGTGGATCTTTACAGGCTCTGGACACATGGCGAACACACATCCCCAGAAAGAGCCCAGCTCCCACTCAGGCATCACAGATCTGTCTGCTGTTGCCTGAAAGCCCCTGGAGAAATCCCACACCCCGGGGATTTCTTAAACCTTTGATTAACTGGGATGCTATCCTGTACTTCAAAGAAAAGAGGAATATCCAAGTAACAACCCAAGCTCATCCCCAGAACCTGGCCAGCTGCAGCTCTCAGGAGGTAGCCACACCCGGGCTAGTGCCACAGGCAGCTGCACCAAAGGTGTATGAGCGGTCACATGATAACCTGAACGCTGAGGCCCAAGGACTGGCAGGTGCTCAGGTGTCGAAACCACAGAATCCCATTACCAGGCTCTGTTCTCTGAAGGAACAGTCAATCTTGAAGATCTTCACTAAGCAGAGCATCTGAGCTTTACTGGCTTGAAGACCCAGCAAACTAAGAGTTCAGCAAACCAGAACAGCCTCTCTGGAGGGCACCTGTGCCTCTGCCGGTGCTGGACCCTGTAGGTCCCTGGTCTATGAGCTTCCCCAGAAACCCTCCAATCTCATCCACGCAGCTGCCAGAATGAATGTTCAAAGACAAGAACCTGAGCACAGTGGCTGGGGGTTTCGCACACCCCTCGGACTCGACCCCAAGCTTCTCCTTCTCAGCACTGCAGCCCAAGCCGCCCTGCCCTTCCTCCCAATGCCACTACTTGTCACTGCACCTTGGATTCCAGGCCGGCCCTCCTGCTGCCCTCTCTGAATGCCCGGCCTCAATCTAGCCTCCTCCTCATCCCGTGAGACATGGCTAAAACGTCACCTCACCCTGGAGGCCTCCCCTGACCCCTATAAGGGGATAGGTCCTTACAGCAGCCCAGGCTTCCTCTTGATAATGTGAATGTTAATTACTTTAATTAAGACTTTAAATTACTCCTCTAAAATCTGTCTTCCATGCTACAACCACAAACTCCAAGAGGACAGGGATCAGGCTTTCCTTGTTCTCCTGCCCCATTCCCACAGCACAGGGCCAGGAGATGCTCTGTCAACACTGGCTGCATTGAACCGAAGTCATCTCCCCACCGCAGCGCTCTGCACCACACCCAGCACCAGAGCAGGTGCTCCATGAAGGGCTGCGTGAATGACTCAACTTCAGCCCCATAAGGAAACTGGACAGCACACCACGCAAGTTAAACGCTTCTTTACAACATAATGAAAGGCGGACTTGGACTGTAGTAATGAACATTCCCCAAACCTAGGAAGCTAGATCTAAAAAGGACTACAAATGCAATAATCACATGTGAAATCCAGGACCGAACTTCTTTTTTTTTTTTTTCTGAGATGGAGTCTCATTCTGTCACCCAGGCTGGAGTGCAGTGGCTCGATCTCGGCTCACTGCAACCTCTGCCTCCCAGTCTCAAGCGATTCTCCTGCCTCAGCCTCCTGAGTAGCTGGAACTACAGGTGCATGCCAGCACGCCCAGCTAATTTTTTGTATTTTTAGTAGAGACGGGGTTTCACCATGTTAGCCAGGATGGTCTCAAACTCCTGACCTCGTGATTCATCCGCATCAACCTCCTTACGTGCTCGGATTACAGGCATGAGCCACAGCGCCTGGCCCAAACATTTTTATATGTCCACTTAATAGTTGACCGACAGAAATAAATGGTATGTTTTACACAGATGATCAAAAGTGACACCGTATACCCAATGTGTAGTTGTGTTCTGATGTGTGCATATGTGTGTGCATGTGCCTGCGTGTGTGACGGCGATGCAGGAAGGATGGGGACGCAGGAAGGCAAGGAGAGTGTCTCTGAGCTCATCTGAAGACACCACTTATAGGACACAAATTCCATTTTCTCCAGGCTTTCTTTCTTCTGGACAATTAAGATCGTGGTCATGCCCCTTCATCCTGTCTTGCAGATAATCAGGCAAATGCATTAAGAATCGCTTAGGTCTTACAACAGAAGTTGGTGGTAAAGTAGTTAAAACAAACTTCTTTACCACATTAATTAAATGGTCTATTGAACATGGAATATCAATTCTCTAATCACATCTCAGTTGAACTTCTCCTTTCAATTAACAACTCTGAAGTCTACTGACAGAGGTCCTGCTGTTCTAGGATCATTAAGAGCATTTTCATCATCTGTCAAATGAGGGGTAAGAGGCAAAAAAGCAAGCACCCTCAGGAGCAGCCTCTCCCCTACTTAAGAGATGATTAGGGAGTGAGCAGAGGCAGCTCTCATTAGTTGCTTAGCAATGAGACAACCTCCTATGAAATCACAAATGGAAACAAAGTGTCAGAGGGGTTGCAGTAAAATTCACTACTTGGATATGTCCTCATCTTCCGAGGATAATCTGTTAATCTGTCCTCGGGTAAAGCTCATCTCTCCAGATCACAGCAAGGATGGGAATCTGAGGCCGACCACAACCTGGAAAGGCTAAGAACACCATGTAATAACAAGAGGCGAGCACCAAGTCCAGAAGGCTTGCAGGAAGACAAAACCGGGTTTAAATTCAAATGCTGTGACTAAACAGTAAAGTCCCCTCTTTCCTATTTATTTTTTATCCATGGATGCATTAAAAAGCAGATCCTCACTTTTATTATCAGAGGTTTTAACTTAAAAACATATTCAAAACAAATTAAGTTATATTACAGTTGATTGTGATAAAGGAAAAATACGCAGTACTTAAAGAGAAACAGCATAAAAACACAGCCCAACCTAAACCACTGTTCAACCAGTTATTTCACAAGTAATTAATACTCTCATAAAACCAAATGTTACTAGTATAGCAAAAGTAGAAAAGTGATGAAAGGCCACAGAAATGCAATTAAAGAAGATTTGATTTTCAGCTTGTAAGCAAAATATGTGACTGATACTCTATCACCTTAATCTTATCCATTTAAATTCAAACCACTGACTGGGCGTGGTAGCTCACGTCTATAATCCCAGCACTTTGGGAGGCCAAGGCGGGCAGATCACAAGGTCAGGAGTTCGAGACCACCCTGGCCAACATGGTGAAAGCCCGTCTCTACTAAAAATACAAAAATTAGCTGGGCATGGTGGCGCATGCCTGTAGTCCCAAGTACTCAGGAGGCTGAGGCAGGAGAATTGCTTGAACCCGGGAGGCAGAGGTTGCAGTTAGCCGATATCGTGCCACTATACTCCAGCCTGGGCAGCAGAGCAAGACTCCGTCTCAGAATAAACAGATAGACAGACAGACAGACTGACTGACTGAATGACTGAATGACTGATCGATTGAATGACTGAAACCATTAAAGCCATTACTGTGATGGCCTTTAGAATAAACTACACTCCCCAAATATATTATCTATCTTCAAATATTGTTAAAAAGAAGATATTAATCATTATAACTGCAATTTAATATCTTCAGTAGTTGAGCATGTAGATTAAAGACATTTTGGAAAGCTGTTGTTGATGAGAAAACTATTATTCTCTAATATTACCTATCATTAATAACATTACACTTAGTAGCAATTTTCAATATTGTTATAATTATACATAGTAACACACAGCAAGTCCACTAAAGTTCACGTTTAATGTTTGCAAGAAATCTTACCTATGTATTCACAAATGAAGACCACAAAGAAAGGAGTGACGAGATCATTTATCCCCTGAACGTATCCACTGGCTGGGTGGCGGATCGCCCATATGAACAAGATCCTTTCAAAAATCTGAAAGAAAATGGAACAGGTGGTAAAGCAAAAAGTAAACATGGCAGAAACTTTAAAATGAAAGCATTCTATTACTTAAAATGTATACTATATTTTCTCATTGCTCCTAATATTAAGATACAAATATAAACAAATATCAATGTTTTTTTTTTTTTTTTGAGACAGGGTCTTACTCTGTTGCCCAGGCTGGAGTGCAGTGGTGCCATCTCAGCTCACTGCAGCCTCTGCCTTCCAGTTTCAAGCAATCCTCCCACCTCAGCCTTCCAAGTAGCTGGGACTACAGGCATGCGCCACCATGACTGGCTAATTTTTGTATTTTTTGGTACACACAGGGTTTCACCACATTGGCCAGGCTGCTTGTGAACTCCTGACCTCAAGTGATCCACCCGCCTCAGCCTCCCAAAGTGCTGGGATTACAGGAATGAGCCACCACGCACGGCCCTTAAGACAATTGAAACTTGATTTTTAAAAAAATTATTTATTGTCTCACAAGCAATGTGCAGCACTTCAGCAGCCCCTGGCTCAGTCCGTCCCTGAGCTGGCTCTCCCAGCAGAAGCGCTCTGCTCCTCCACACCCCGCGGGCCACCGTGCAGCAGCACCTGACCTATCAGTGGAGACTTCCTCAGGGAGGGAGGTATGGATGAGTGAGCAGGCGAGCAGATGAGTGGATGGACAGGTGGGTGGATGGATGCTCTAAATTTCCCTCATAAAGTAAACAGATTTCTTTAAACCTCTGAAAAGTTATCACCATTCAAGAAGACAAACTTAAACATCTTCCATCACTTACGAAATCTTAGCAGGCATTCAGGTACCCAGGCCAGGCATGCAGGAGTCATTCCGGCCTCCTCCCTCCAATACTCTCAATATATTCAGTGGACCCTCTCTCCACCACCTCTTATTCCCACCTACTCGCTCCCATCTTCACTCATAAGGAGGGTTTCATTATACCAAGGTGCAACACCATCCTATCACCCACACCATACACGTGCACATGTGCACACCTGGCTGAAGACCTCTGCATGCTCCTCACCTCCCACGGACAGAGCCCCCACCACCACCAGTGCAGTACCCCTGGCCCCTCAGTCTGGTCCCTGCCCCAGGGTCTCCCCAGCCAGCACCCACATTGTGGCTGCACTGAGCTACAGCATTCTTCCCCAACTGAGCCTGCCAGTGATCAGCCCATACTCCTACCGCTGCCTGGAAAGCCTGCCACTCCCGCACCCTGGGTCTCGATCCCCCTGAGTGATCAGCCCATACTCCTACCGCTGCCTGGAAAGCCTGCCACGCCTGCACCCTGGGTCTCGACTCCCCTTGCTTTCAGGATTCACCTCAAGCACCACTCCCTCCGTGAAGACTCTGCTGCTGCCTGTTCCCTCCCCACTCTCTTTTTGGAAGAGCCAACCACTCCCTACTTTGTGGCCCTCTAGTTCCCACTCCTCTCCACTGGGTCACTGGCTGATGGCTCCAGCCTGACCTTCGGGCTGCCTGCCAGCTAAGGCCAGGCCCAACTGCTGTGTCCAGGCCTGTCCATACAAACAAGGCACAGGAGGTAGACCTCAGGAACACACGCTCCGACAGATGGATGAATTACATCGCTGCCATACGAACTCAGCCCCGCAGAGCCAACTACACTTGCACCCTGGGGAGTCGATCCCTTCCTACCCTGCCTACAATCCTAAATCTTACTGGGCTTGGTAGGCTCCATCCCCAAAATCACCATCAACCCGGGACCTACAAAGGAGGGACCTGGGCCCGACAGGTGAAGTCTCTCAACCCAAGGAGCCTACCCAGAGTGGCATGACGAGCCCTAAAGTCCAGGCCCCGCCCCACCCCACGCTAGCATGCAGTGCACACGGCTGTTCAGGTGAGTAACAGAGCCACCACCTAACACAGCAGGCACCTGAGAGACGCAGGTGGAATGAGGAATATGTTCGCGCACATACATTCATACACGCTTTCCATTTTCAGTTGACAACTTTCTAGAGAGAACTGAATATTTAACATCAAAGACCAAACCCACTCAACAACACAGTGCCATTTAAGAATTTCTCATGTACCAAAGCTTAGCAAATGATGCGAATGCTATTTAACCGAGCTGCAAGTAGCGGCCAGAGGAGCCGTGTGGGGCCAGAGGGAGATGAAGAAGCAGGGCGGCAACCCCTCAGCCAACAGTGCTGCACCACGAGTCACCAACGTGCAGCCCCAACCCTGCCAAGCCCCTAGGGCATGAAGGAAGCCCAGGGGACGGCGTGTGACTAGAAGACAGGCAGGCTGGGTCCCTGAAGGCAGGCACAGGGCACAGGTCCAGCTCAACAGCCCTTAGGTCCACTCACCAGCAAGCCTCTGAGGGGCCTCTGAGCCCCCAAAAGGGTCAGGAGCAGGGGGCAGAGGGGACAGGGGCCACACAAGAACAGGAGCAGCAGCAATAGAAGGAAGAAGGAATGACACAGAGGCGGTGACTCCACGGAAGCTGACCACACAGAGTTATGAAGAAATGGGGAAACTCTGCCCAGCACCTCCTAACCAAGAAGGCCCAGGGTGCCTGAGGCCACTGACATCCCTCCACGTGTGTCCAGAGGACCGCAGCAGCCAGCAGCCACTGGACCCAGCTCTGTCGCCACACGGCATCCTCTACAGCCCAGGGAACAAGCAGTGCAGCGCCCCAGGAGCACGCACCCTGGACAGAGGGAGTCAAGGCAGGCACCGCCCAGAGCAGGGGGCAGTCGCACTGCAGGGCTGGGTGTGAGAGAGTGAGTGAGTGTGTGTGTGTGTGTGTGTGTAGGAAGAATTTAGGCAGTGGAGCACCCCCACCATTTAACAAGGCCCCTCACTTTCAGAGGGCTTGTCTCACACATGCATGCACACACACACACACACAAACACACACTCTCTCAAGGCTATATCTACTCATAAGCATGAATGCAGTACTTTCCTCAGCAGCCTAAGTGGTGGATAAAACCAATTTGGCAAATAGGACATACCCAACTTCACCCAAGGAGGATGCCGAGGGGAGCCCAAGTCCTCTCAGCACAACAAGCTCCCGGGCTCTGTGGAACATGAAACAGGCTGCTGCAGGGGGAGAGATCTGAGCAGGCCCCGACTCGGTTCCACAGCAGGAGCCTCCATGAGGCCCGCATCTCTGAACTGTACCTGAGATAGACCGAGTTCTGCCTGAGCACAGCCTCGGGAGAGACACGGAATGCACTATGCACTACGGGGCAAATCAGGACCACCAAACAGGCACGGCAGGAGGTGGCTAAGCCTTCAGTTAGCAAACAAACAGTGCTGAAGCACCTGCCAAGTGAGTGCCCTTTCACAGGCAACCCAAAGACCCAGCAATTACCTTCTTCCCCTCATCCAAGTCAGGACAGAGGGCCTCTGCCCACCCAGACTCCGGGACGCTCCGCACCAGCCTGGATAGTAATGTACTTTAAAAGAGCACGCTTGTATTACTTTGAGGAAAAATGGAGAATTCCAATTTCTTATTGACTGAAGAAAGCTATCAGTCAGTCCAAATTCTTCAGATTTAACTCGGCTTGATGTCCGCTGTCATCCAACTGACATGTAAATAAAGGATAGCCAGCTCAAGCATTGAACAAAAATGACCTTTTTAACGTGGCAAGCAGGCTGAAACAGTGAAAAGTGGGTGTCCCGTGGAGGCGTGTGACACTGCACACAAAGCCTGGCTCTGCCGCTAAAGGCACATGCTTTTAGGGCACTGCTCCTGAGGCCCACCCCTCAGAGAATCCCAGGGAGACCTGCGGACCACACATGCCATCACCACTATAGCACACCCCAGATGCGTGTGGCATCCAGCCCCTTCCCCCAACTCCACTGCCACAAGCCTGACCACCATCACCTTGTGCCTGGTCCGCCGTGACAGTCTCCTGGCTGGTCTTCCTGCTAACACCCCCCTGCTCCACATCCCGCTGAGCAGCAGAGGTTGCTGCTAAAAATGTCAGGTCACACCATCCGTCCCCCGTGGCTTTCCAAGACCCTGACGAGACAATGCACTCCCGAGCATGGCTTCAGGTGTGTGCCTGGCCGCTCCCTGCTCTCTGGCCTCCTCGCCGGCAATGGGTGCTCTCTCACCAGGCCCAGTCACTCTGCGGCTGTCTCAGGGCCTTTGCACTGCTACTCTTTCCACCTGGAATCCCCGTCTCCCAAACTTCCCACAGCTCCCACGATGTTCCACCCAAGTCTTAGTTCACATGCATCTCCTCAGAGAAAAGCTCCTCTGCCACCACCCTACCCAAAGCAGCAGCTCCTCCACCGCACTGCCCCGGCTCTGGCCTATGGCTCTCACCCAGTTCAAGGTGGGTCCCCGGGAAGGGTTTCCTCCACCCACTTTACAGCAGTGCCCACAGTCCTGCACGGCCGGCACAGAGGAGGACTGGGAAGCTCTTTGTGGCTAAATGGAGGTGTGGATGGTGGAGGCGAGGATGGTGGAGGCGCGGATGGTGGAGGCGAGGATGGTGGAGGCGCGGATGGTGGAGGCGAGGATGGTGCAGCTGCTCCCTGATGCCCTGCATGTGAGCCCTCCCCTTCCTCCCTTCTCCAGGTTTTGTGCCATTGGCAGGGCCTGGGCTCATTCTGGGGGTCTGTGTGGACAGATAATGAATGCCATGGGTGCCTGCCTGGGTTTGTGATCAGCCTCTCCCATCTGTTTCCTCTACCAGGCAATGCTGCAGCCTGGCACTTCAAACGTCAACCAATCAGGACCTCAGGGCCCCCACCTGTCTGAGTGGAAAAATGCACAGAGAGGAAGGGGCAGAAGTAACTCCACTGAAAGGGACAGGGAAGATAGAAGCACTTGGTGAAGGGAGACTGCAGAGAGGTGACGGGAAGAGAGGGTGGTGAAAGCTGAGGAGGGAGGAGGAGAGGAGACTTCTATGCAGAGAAAAGAGCATGTGTGCACACACGGAGAAGAACACACGCACACACACACAAAGAAGAGCACATGCACGGAGAAGAGCGCACACACGTGAAGAGCACGCACACACAGAAGAGCACACGCACAGAGAAGAGCGCACACACGTGAAGAGCACACACACACAGAAGAGCACACATGTGGAGATGAGCACATGCACACAGAAAAGTACACACATACGAAGCGTGCACACAGAGAAAAGCCCGTGTACACAGAGAAGAGTGTAAGTGCACCAATCTACACACACAGAGAAAAGCTCATGTGCACAGAGAGCACACGCGCACACATGAAAAGCACATGCGCACATATACACACGCAGGAAAGAGCCCATGTACACACACAGAGGCACAAGTGCACATACACAAAAAAGAACACACACACATGCACCTAGAGCACACACACACACACACACACACACAGCTCAGGGTCCATCTGGGACACACACACAGCCACAGGCCAGTGAAACAGCTCAGGGTCTATCTGGGAAGTACATGTGGCTGAGAAACAGAGTGAGCAGCCTTTCCTTAGCGACTTGCTCGTAGGTGGAGAGCTGTTTCTTTTCTCCCTGAAAAGCCTTCCTATTTCCAAGCCTTCCTATTCCAAGGATCTGGGATGGAGAGGCCCTGCCAGATGAAACCCATGGTGCGTGCTCCCGCATCTGCCATCAGCGCAGAGTCTCTGCTACTAAGAGGAGGCCTGAGCGTCTTTCCTGCTGAGGGATGTGCTGCCTGCAAGCTGTGTTCAGGCCCACCATTCCCACTGTAGACAGCGGCGCCCAGGCAGCTAACCTATCCTAAATGCACACCAGCCTCGCCAATTAAATCACTGCCACAAACCACACAGAGCTGTGCAGCCCCTCCCCAACATTTATTCTGGGCAGGCTCTCCTTGCTCTCCATGTAATTATGGATCTAAACTCACCTTCTGGCTGCTTATCTCCCTCCAACGATAGCTATTAATTTAGAAAGTAAGAAAACATATACGATTTACATTTTTTTGGGTAGCAGTAGGGAAGAAAAGGTAAATAACTTGCTTGAATTTCCTGCAGCTGCCCTTTCTCCCATCACTGCTGTGCTGAGGGCAAACCAAGAACCAACATGGCTCCACCCTTGACTAAGCCAAACGCAGGTCGCAGGTCGCAGGCCGCAGGCCGCAGGCACCCCGCACGTGGCTGAGAGGCTAATGTGAGCCCCACCTGCCTGCAGTTGGTCCTAGCTCAACTCACCCCAGCTGCAGGACCTCCCATCACCCACCAGAAAACTGCAAAAGGGGCAGCCATCCCACCAACGTGGCAGACAGAAACCTCTCTCTCAAAATGCTACCGCAGATCAGCCTTGTCTAGACTCAGGAGGAAAATCCCCAACACCTACAATAATGGAAACAAGGTTCCATAAACAGAGAACATCTGGGACACGGGAAGGTCATGCCCCTAGAAGGATGGAGAAGGACCACTGATTCCTGCCCGCCCACAGGTTGAGGAACAGCCTGCGGGAAACCAGCAAGGCAGGGGGAAGCTTGGCCCCTAGGTTCAGGACATCCCTGGCCATGCCCCAGAGGCTCCCTTGGCCCCAACTTCTGGGACCGCTGGCCCTCGAGTGTCCACCTTGAGAGACCCACTCAGCTCAGTCCCCAGAGGCCCCGCCTGTCCCCCACCCGCCAACCGACTGCAGGCTTCTCTTCCAGCGCCCACCCGGTGCCCTCCTTCCCGTGGCCGGCTGCAGGGCTGGAAGCTAAGGATGCTAGCCCAGGGGATGGCTACTCAGGACACCCTGCACGGACCCAAATCAATCTGCTGCTTTACCAACTTGCTCATGAAAGGCTCTGAGCAGAGGCGACAGTCACAGACCCTGAGCTCCTCTTCATGCTGGCAAGCTATGAAGCCAACTCACAGGATGACTGTCTCCATCAGAAAGGACAGAGGCCTCCTCCAGGCCCGGGCTTCCCTTTCCTTGCGGCTTGCTGTTGTTTTCACTGCCTCATTCCTTTTTATCTTTTGTCTTAAATCACTTCATATGAGTTATGCTGGTGTTTTGAAATGGCAAAAACTAGTTCTAATCCCAAAGCAATTTAGTATCATTTTAAAAACTCCTTCCCAAATCACCTGATTTGTACTGTGGTGCCTAAGAGTCCCCACCGTCCCCCTCTGAAAGCCACAGAGGCTTTAAAACATTTTCTCAGCCGGGCGCGGTGGCTCACGCCTGTAATCCCAGCACTTTGGGAGGCCGAGGCAGGTGGATCACGAGGTCAGGAGATCGAGACCATCCCGGCTAACACGGTGAAACCCCGTCTCTACTAA
The DNA here is from genome assembly GCF_028858775.2 of Pan troglodytes. Classification (NCBI taxonomy): domain Eukaryota; kingdom Metazoa; phylum Chordata; class Mammalia; order Primates; family Hominidae; genus Pan; species Pan troglodytes. The sequence goes on along the minus strand of NC_086016.1, from coordinate 48,903,996 downwards.
AAATACAAAAAATTAGCCGGGCATGGTGGCAGGCGCCTGTAGTCCCAGCTACACAGGAGGCTGAGGCAGAAGAATGGCGTGAACCCAGGAGGTGGAGCTGGCAGTGAGCTGAGATTGCGCCACCGCACTCCAGCCTGGGTGACAGACTAAGACTCTGTCTCAGAAAAAAAAAAAAAAAAAAAACATTTTCTCGGCCGGGTGCAGTGGCTCACGCCTGTAATCCAAGCACTTTGGGAGGCCGAGGCAGGCAGATCACCTGAGGTCAGGAGTTCAAGACCAGCCTGACCAACATGGAGAAACCCCATCTCTACTAAAAATACAAAGTTAGCCGGGCGTGGTGGCGGGCGCCTGTAATCCCAGCTACTCGGGAGCCTGAGGCAGGAGAATGGCTTGAACCCGGGAGGCAGAGGTTGCTGAGAGCCAAGATCACACTACTGCACTCCAGCCTGGACAACAAAGCAAGACTCCATCTCAAAAAAAAAAAAAAATTTGTTTTTCATCCTGGTCACCAGCAGGCAAGCCAGGAAAGCACTCGCGGCTGAGAGCACACTCGGATGGTATTGCCGAGGGTTACCCTGAAATTATCTTGCCGCGTGATTTTCACCACAATGAGCTCGCCACATAGCAGACATCACTGAAAGCCTGTTGTAAGAAAAAGAGGTCCCAACACCAAAGGACACATGCTGTGGGACTCTGAAGCCCTGCATCAAATAATCGTACCTTTTTTTTTCTTTTTTCAAAAAACCGCATTGAGCCAGTTCTAAGCTTTTGCTCTCAGACTGGTAGGTAGGTAGGTAGGTAGGCAGATAGATAGATAGATAGATAGATAGATAGATAGATAGATAGATAGATTTTATTTAGATATGTATATATGTATACATACACATATATATATACATATATATGACAGATTTCATATCATTTTTTTCCAAATAAGCATTTTCAAAGTCTACAGGGTGACACCTAAAGGGGTCTGGGTAAAAATTGAGCATGCCACCTCCCTTGAAGGTGCGTCCACGGGCAGCGGGGCACTCGGCAGCAGCCCAGCAAGCTCTGAGCAACTGATGCTTTTCCCGGTTTGCTGGGAGTTCCTACCACCCCTCAATCCCAACCACTACCCAGTGCCTCCACTGCTGCCTTAGACAGTCTCAGCCAGAAAAGAAGTCAGGTAAGAATCTCTTCAAGGAGATTCCTTTCCTCCCCCGTCCACTGGGGCTGTCTCACAGCAGCGGCCCAGCCGAGAGGAAATACACTCCTGTGTGCTGCTTCTTACCCTGCTGGGGCAGGCAGGGGGAAGACCTGGCTGCTGCAGAACATTGAGGGGGCCTCTCAGACTCCTCATGCCCCTGGACAGGGCCCGATTCCTCGCAACTCCCTCAGGACCTTGCTGGTCCCTCTAGACTCACGCTCAGAGCGGCGACCAGAGGCGAGAGCTAGGGTGGAAGTCCACTGAAGCGAAACAGGAAGAGCCGACAGGTCCCCAAATTCAAGTGGCAAAAGCCAGAGGTACTAGGCCAAGAATCTCAGAGAAGAGGCCTAGCCAGCCGGAGCAGCCATCAGGGCGGGGAGGGCAAACAGGCTGGCTCCATGCCTGGTCCACAGCTTCCCCGAGTACAGACGCCCCCGCAGGCTGAACTTCGCTCTGCTACCACACTGTGGGTTCTCGAAGGGGAGCCCCTTCGCCTGCAGCCTGGGATGGCTGTGCCACTGCACTTCACCTCAACCCTCGGCCCTCAGCCCCGAACGCCCACCAGGCTGAGGTCTGTGACCCCCTGCAGGGCGTGAGGTTGGGTTGCAGAGTCCCCTGAGGAAAGAGATCCACAGAGACTCCAGGTGCACCAGGGAGAGATCCGCGGCCCAACCGGGCCAGGAAATAGAAGAAATCACAGAGCAGGGAAGTGAGGCAGCCCCAGCAATTAGGCATGACCCTCCAGAGTGGACTGCCCCATACGCTGCCCCTCCTCGGGCTGTCTTCTCCAATTCTTTCAGCCACCCTGGAATGCAGTCGGCAGGATACAAACTGTGGTTTCACTGACAACTGTATATGATCTCTCTGGGTTTCACGCACATCTGTCTTCATCCCTCACTTCAACTGTGCGCTGCTGAGGACAGAGACATCTGAGTCTTCGTGTCCCCACACGCCCACCGGGTGTCTGTCTGCTGGTGTTCTTCGGGAATCACAACCATTACAACTTTGTGTGTCAAAAATGCAGGTGTGTTGCTTGCAGTTATCACAGGAAAGGTGAAAACAATGTGCCCACTTGAACAGGACTCTGAGTGGAGGCGAAGAGTCAGCCCAGTGGAAGGGCTGGTTTAGCGGACACAGTGGGGCTCTGTCCCAGGACAGCAACTCGCATTCCAGCAAGTGAGCTGTCGCTTAAGTGGTGATATTATCTAGCAAAGGGCAATAAAGGAAGGATGCCCTAAGGATGTGGCTGTGTTTAAGGACAACACAGAATAATCTGAAATGGTTCAAACAAGAAGTACTCACTGGATATTATTAGCTACTAAAGTTCTAGTAACATTCTTGATGTTCACGTCTTTGTTAGAGAGTGGGAATTCATTAAAAGTAGTACAAACTTTAAACTCTTCCCAAAGTATCTTTTCTGCAAATCAGTTAATACTCAACAATAATAAAAATGGTTGCTACTACTGGGTACCACCAGGGCTGAAGAAATTTAAAAACGAGAGGTATTCCCAGCTTGCTTGCCAAACTTCAGAAATCTGAACGCCAGAACATGCATGCTAATTCGGAAGGAAAAGGTTCTTCCTAAAAACCTCAACAGCACTCTCCCACAGAAGGCTCCCAGGAGGGGCTTGAGGTCCCCTACTAAGGACCCCGGTCTTCACCGTGTCCACCTAACAAACACCCCGCATGCCTCCAAGGCAGGCCCAGAACACCAGCAGTTCAGTGCACACGAGGGAGCTCAGAGATTTTGCATAACTAAAAAGGAACGATATTGAAATTGAAAATGTTGCTGTACTCATGTTTACTTATAAACAATCTGATTTGAGAAATTTTAAAACATCATAATTCTATATGCATCAGCAATGTGACATCACGGTACACAAAGCGCCATGGAGATAATTTCTGGGAGAGGAGCAGAACAGAGAATTCTACTGAGAAGACCTGTGCGATGTACAGCCCTCAAAATCCAGAAGCATCGCAGCCTCAGAAAGAAGAAATTATTTACAACTCAAGTTTCTGCAACATGATTCAAGGAACATCCCCCCCATGTGAGTTATAACACTTGATGAATGAAACCAAAATCGAACTGTAGAAATCTAGAATTGGGTTAAAAGGCAACCATATATCACATAAAATCCACAGAGTATACCAAAACTACTGACTATATGTTTACAACCTAATTAATGGGTAGAACTCTCTTGCGATGAGCAGTAATGCCACATTTGGTGTGTGAATTACTCAACATTCACCTCATTCAAATACGTTAATTTACAGCCCACGTTTTGTGCCCACGTCAGGTGTCTTAATAGGTTAGCAAAACACAGAGGTTTCCTTATGTCCAAAGAACTAAGTACTGAAAATAAACAATACTTTCACACCAAGGATCACATCACTATTACCAGAGAAAACAACGCAGCTGAGAGGATTCCACATCCGGGCATAACTGAAGAATCAATACAATGGTCAGAAAGCACTTTCCAAATTAAAGAGAAACCTGGCTTCCACGTCTGGCAGCGTGGCACATCACATGTTAGCAAACTTAATCCTGCAGTGTGGCCTGGCACGTTAGATGCCAACAAACTTCTGAAATACACTTTTAAAAATCCATCATGACCAATCTGGATTTATTTCAGGAATATACAGTTGGCTCAATACTAGAAAATCTAATAAAATTCACTACATTAACAGATCAAAGAAGCAAAAACATATCTCACATGGGAGGAAAAAGATTTGATAAACCTCCACAACCATTTATGATTTTAAAACTAAGAGCAAGGCACCTTCCTTAACATAGTAAAGATTAAAATCACAAGTCAATGGTGCAACGTTAAAAGACTTCCCTTTAAAATCAGCAGTGAGAACAGGATGTTTGCTTTCCCCAATAAGATTAGTACATGAAGGTTTAGAGAAAATTTATTTTGTAATGGGCAAAAATTAGAAAGAACTCCAGTGTCCGTCAACGGGTGCACAGACAGACACACTGTGGTACGGCCATACGGGAACACTACTCAGCAGGAAAAGGCAATGAACTCCTGATCCTTGCAACAGCATGCACAAACCTCAAAACCACTACGCTAAGTAAAAGAAGACACAGACTAAAGTCTACAGTTTCTATGACTCCATTTATATGAAATTCTACAAAAGGGCAGAACTCTAGAGACAGAAAGAAGATCAGCAGTTGTCAAGTGCAAGGGTGGGGAGAGGAGACTGACACAAAGGGACATGGGGAACCTCGCAGAGTGACGGAAATGTTCTGTATCACATATTAGGGGGCTGGTACACACCTATAAACACAGCTGTCAAGCCGGGCACAGTTACTCACGCCTGTAATCCCAGCACCTTGGGAGGCCAAGGAGGGTGGATCTCCAGGTCAGGAGTTCAAGACCAGTTTGACCAAGATGGTGAAACCCCATCTCTATTAAAAATACAAAAATTAGCTGGACATGGTGGTGGGTGCCTGTAATCCCAGCTACTCGGGAGTCTGAGGCAAGAGAATCGCTTGAACCCAGGAGGCGGAGGTTGCAGTGAGCCGAGATCGCACCACTGCACTCTAGCAGCCTGGGCAACAGAGCGAGGCTCCATCTCAAAAAAAAAAAAAAAAAAAAAAACCACAGCTGTCAAAACATCCAATTATAAATCTAAAATACGTGAATTTTATTAGACCTCAATAAAGCTGACCAGAGGGAGAGAAAGAGAAAGGGAAGGAGAAAAGGAGGAAGAGAAGGAAAGTAGAAACTGATCACAGTGGACCCAGCCATCACCTGTGGAATGGATAAGCGAATGTTTCGATAGATGCAGGGGGTTGGAGGGATGCTTACGGCAGAAATCCTTCTTCCTATTAGCAGCCCAAACTTTAGGGGAGCACACAACTAAAAAAATCAAAGTTACATTTTCCCTGATCCATACAGCTAAGTATACAACCATGTCACTTTGGATGACAGGCTAAGTTACAGTCAGTAGGAAACAAGCAGAAGTGCTATGCACAGCTGCTGGGACACACCTTTAAAGTGGGGGTATGGCATTCTCTACCCACGTCTTATTATCCCTGCTAGTGGAATGCAAATGTGATAAAGAGTGCTAGGCCAGCCACCTTGGACCATGAGGTCAAAGCCAAGCATATAGAGGAACAAACAATGTGCTGACAATGACCTCGTACTGGAGATAGTAATCGAGTTCTGGCCTGTGAAGGCACATTCGGGATTTGCCATCACTTGCAGATGTATTGAAATCTAACCCCTACACCTCTACAATGCCAGAAACCATAACTCAATTTTTTCTACTGGCCAACACAAGACAAACTTTTTTTTTTTTTTTGAGACGAAGTATTGCTCTGTCACCCAGGCTGGAGTGCAGTGGCGCCACCTCGGCTCACTGCAGCCTCCACCTCCCGAGTTCAAGCAATTCTCCTGCCTCAGCCTCCCAAGTAGCTGGGACTACAGGTACGCCCCACCACGCCTGGCTAATATTTTTATTTTTCATAGAGACAAGGTTTCACCATGTTGGCCAGGCTGGTCTTGAACTCCTGACCTCAGCTGATCTGCTTGCCTTGGCCTCCTGAAGTGCTGGGATTACAGGTGTGAGCCACCACGCCCGGCCAAGACAAACATTTCAATACTTTCCTAAAGCCCCTTGCTCATCATTCAGTTTCCCCACACACACAAGGCTGTGCTCAGGTTACCCACTCTTCACACTCTGCCAGCCTGCAGGAGCCTGGCTCTCCCAGAAGCTCATCTACCCTCCAAGTTGATCCACTCTGCCAAGCCTTGCTGAACTGGGACCTGGAGAGGATCAGCACCCCCAGGGGGAGCACATGGGACCTGAGCAAGACCCACCGCAGAGGGGGTGAAAGGAAATTGAATTTCGAAATCCCAAACTCATTGAGCCAAAGGGAAAAGTCAAGCTGGGACCTGGGCCATGCAAACTTGCCTTCCCCTTTTGGTTCCAAAATAAGATGGCTACACGATGAAGCTACATGCCTCCCCCATATTTTGCCCACAAGGAAATTCCTAGTGAGCTGCAAGATCTTTTAAGGTGTTTCTGTAAAAATTTCACCATGGCAGTGTAAATGGACAACTTATGTTCACAGGTGCACCCCAGCCCACCAGACACAAATGCATATCTGATTGTTTCCTTCCCCCTTGTGTCTAGGTTATCTTATGTAACATGCAGACTCCCTGCATTTTCCCTCTGCTCCATTTGTCTATGTCGTTTTAGGTTAAAAAAAAAAAAATGCAGATTCACTGAGCCAGACAAAGGCATGAATGTTTTTCTCTGTCTCCCTCATATATGAAAACTGTGCACTTCTCAATATCCAGCCCTGTCCCCTTTAAATTTGGAGCCCTGAAAATCGTCTTGGGAGAAAGACATAGACCTGTCTCCCAGGCGTGTGTCCTTAACTTTGGCAAGTAAACCTCCTAAAAATGACTGAGCGTTGTCTCATCATTTTTCTCAATTGACAGGGTAGGCTTTCCAAACCAACAGCTCAAGGCCCACGGTGGTCAGAGACAAGAGGACCAATTGCCAACTGCTACCACTAGCAGTGACTCAGGGTCCACACTCTGAGACCAAGAGGCCTGAGAGGTCAGCTGTACAAAGAATGCGGCAAGTGGTAGGAAAAAATAAATAAGAATAAACCAAAGGTCCTGTGGCAGGCTCTATTTCCCATTTTTAAAATCGTAAGTAAAAAGGAGGTTATAACAAATTATCTCATTTTCCAGGTATGATAGGCACAACTACTAAAAAGGACAATCAAAGAGAAGTGTCTCAAAATGACTACTTCTGTTGGATACTAATTTTCTCTTTTTGTATTCTACAATCTGTAAATACTTTTGCTTTAACAATCCTGAGGTTTTTTTTTTAACAGATTTACTGCACAGACAAGAAATGTCAAAGTTTAAATGTGCCTTTACTGAAGCAATCAACATGCAAAACAAAATATCTCAAATAATAAAAATTTCAGCTTTAAAGAGATAACATTTACTATAACAAGAAAAACGTGATAACTAAGAATAAATCTAATAAAACACGTCAGGCAGGAGAATAGGGTCTGGAGGCAGGTAACCTAAGGCCAATTCACACTAGCTTCCTAGAACTAAAAAAACAAACAAACAAACAAACAAAAAAACGAAACAAAACAAAAAAAAATAACTTTCCATGCCCAGGTAACAAAAGGACCAGAGGCTACTCCCTTCACAATCCACCCCTCTTCTGCGTGGCAGATGAAAAACTGAAAGTACCTCTGATTTGTCCCCTCCAGCAACCTAGCAGCCTGGTCCCAGGCCAAGTCTTCATCTGCACAGGAATATAATTTTGTGACTTCAGCCTCTGATTGGTCACTTTCTGCAACCAATCAGACATTTGCATAGGGTGCTTCACTTCAGCCTCTCATTGGTCGCTTTCTGCAACCAATCAGACTGATCGCGGGCCACTACCTCATTTACATAGGGTGTACACTAAGTAACCGATGGGAAACCTCTAAAGGGTATTTAAACCCCAGAAAATCCAGTTACCAGGCCCTTGAGTTGCTTGCTCAGGTCCACTCCCGACCTGTGGAGTGTGCTTCCATTTTCAATAAATGTCTGCTTTTGTTGCTTCATTCTTTCCTAGCTTTGTTTGTGCATTTTGTCCAATTCTTTGTTCAAAGCACCAAGAACCTGGACACCCTCCACCAGTAACACATGTACGAGACGCTTCATGGGGGAAATTCAAAACCTTCACTGAAAAGCATTAAAAATGACTTTTAAAAGAGGAACTAGCACATTCACAAAAATGAATATTTAATTTCATAAAGCTATCCATTCTCCCAAACTAAAAATTGTCTTTTCTGACCCCTAACTTTCCATGGAATAGAAAGATTCCATGCAATTCCAGTCATAAACCAAACAGACCCAAAAAACAAAAAACAAGTGAAAGACCTTGGCAAACTGACTCTGAGACGTATGTGGAAGAGCAAGGGGTGGGACTGGCCAGTCCACGGTGAAGAGGAAACCAGTGGGCGGTGTGCACCCCCACCAGGTAGGAGGACGTCATGAAGCTAAATTACTTGCGGGGTGCGATATGAAAGGAACACTACGTAAATACTGGGACAAAAAAACAACACAACACAACACAGATCTATATGAATGTGGCAGTGACAGAAAACAGGAGTGACATAACAAATATGGGAGACGAGCTGGACCCAAAAACAGTATGGGGACTGCCACTGTCCCAGGAGGAAATTAAACAGACTCCTGCCTCCCATCACACATGGCCATCAACTGCAGATGAACTGAACACAGAGGCGTGAAAAGCAAAACTTTTGGATGAAAATCTGGGTGAACTTCATGTGTAGAAAAAAGTTCTTCAGATAACATGCATCAGTGCTCACCATAAAAGACTGTTAAGTTCAACCACACTAGAGCTAACAACTTCTGCTCATCAAGATCCACCAAGAAAAAAGGAAGAGAAAAGCTGCAGAGGGCAGATCTTTGCAACATACAAACTGACAAAGAATCAGAATTCTTACCATGTAAAGATCAACAACTAATAAAGGAGCGAATCGACAAACCAAAAGAAAAATGGGCAAAAGGCAGGAGGAACATTTCGCAGAAGGGGGAAGACAGAAGACATCCGTAAATATACAAAGAGATGCTTAACTCGGTGAGTAACCAGAGAAACGAACGTGAGGACTGCAACAGGAATATCCACCAGAGCAACAAAAACAGGAAGTCCCACAGCATGAAGAACTGGCAAGGATGTGCGGCGTGCGGAGGGAACACTCACACGCTGCAGAGGACAGTTTCATTGATAGCGGCCGTCTGGGAAGCTTGTGGACATTATCTTGAAGGTACAACAGGCACACACCACACCCAATGATGCAATAATTGTACTCCTTTGTAAAAGCCTTAGAGAAATCTTGCCTGTGAGCACCTGCGTAAATGTACGTGAAGGCTCCAGATAACACCCTTCCTAACAGCAAAACATCAGAAACAACCCAAATGTCCAACAGGAAGAAGACGAAGGAGAGTGAGGAATATTTAAATAACAAACTATTATGTAACTAGATACAGCAGATTAGCTGAATCTTAGAAAACAATGAGAGACGCCGGGCGCCATGGCTCACACCTGTAATCCCAGCATTTTGGGAGGCCAAGGCGGGCAGATCACTTGAGGTCAGGAGTTCAAGACCAGCCTGGCCAACAAGGCAAATCCCTATCTCTACAGAAAATACAAAAATTAGCCGGGCGTGGTGGTGGGTGCCTGTAATCCCAGCCCAGGGAGGCTGAGGCAAAAGAATCACCCGAACCCAGGAGGTGGAGGTGGCAGTGAGCCGAGATCATACCACTGTACTCCAGCCTGGGCGACAGAGCAAGACTCTTGTCTTTAAATAAATAAAGGAAAAAAAAACAAGAGGCAGAGACCAGACTACACAAAGAGTGATGCAGCTCCAAAAGACCCAAATTAAATGAATACATTGTGTCCCTACTGTCCCATGAATGAAAGTCACAAAGAATCGTAAACATAAAAGGCAAGAAAGCGTCATCCAGGAAGGGGGTTGCAGGGGGGTGGGGGATACACAAGCGGCCTCGGTGCTCTAGGTCAGGCCTGAGGTCAAGGCCATGTTTGTAGCTGGGCAGCACTGGGGGGTTCTGTTTCCTCAATCTGGTGGTGGAACATGAGTGCATACATCCACACATATGTATTACATACATTCTTCGCTGTGTGTCAATATTATACAGTAAAAATATTTAAAGAACAAATAGGAGTCCTGTCAGCAACTGTGTCCACAAGGGCCAGATGCACCGGCAGCTCGCCACAGCAACCTTGCTTCTGGGTGAAGCACCTCCAGCTGCGCCCACTGTCTGGTTAGCACAGTGGGCATCAGCCACTCCCAACGAGGGGAACTCCCCACGGCAAGAGCTTCTTACCTCCATCACCTTGGGCTGCAGGATCAACGCTTCAGGGCTCATGCGAGGGATGTCTATGTGGATCTGGAGAAGCAGGAGAAACGGACATTTATGTTACGTCACAACAAACATCATTACGAGCGATATGATTAAAACAGCAATACTGAGGTAAGTCCTTCCCCGGCCTCTACCCCGCTCTCTCCTTGAGGATTCTCGTTCTCCATGTTACCACCTTCTCCCCTGAAGGAGGTATCCAAAGCCTGTTCTCTCTGAACAGCTCGCCCAGGCCTAGGCGACAGGCTTGCTTGACGCTGTCCCTATCCAGCAGCCGTTGCTGCATGATTAGGAACAGAGCAGGCCTCGGCTGCTTAGTAACATCAGCCATAGCAATTAGTAAACATCGATTTTCAGCCTCTGACACAGACAGCAATTCAAGTACATCAATAGTTTACAAGTTTTCAGCTGTGACAGCTTCTTCCTGGACAGAGGCCACATTTTTCTCCACTTTATGAAGTCCTGGGGGAATCTAGAACATTTCTGAAAGGAAGCCTTTGAAAGCCTCTGTTAGTGTCAGCTGGTTCCTGCTTGGCCACCGTCTGACATCAGAGTCATAATAAAGTCCCCAACACTGCAGAGGAGGACACTTGTGGTTCAAGAAGCAACCAAACAAGAGTGTTGTGGGCTTGGCCTGGCATCACAGGCAGGCTCCCGACATCCCACGTGAACATCTCACACCAGCCCACACTCCCGTTTATCCAGGACAACGGCACCAATGGACTGAGGGAAGACAGGCACATTTTAATGCCAAAGGAGATGCTGCAATTGCATTTCATTTCGCCCCATCCTTGCACATCTCCACAGAGGACTCTAACACCCAGGAGGCTGGGACACCATCACTCTGCCACTTATCACACTGTGGCCAGGCCTCAGTTTCCTTGTCTACAAAATGCCTGCTCCAAGTATCTCAAAACGTTACTGGTGAACATCAAGATTGTGAGTCAACAGCCAAATGGAGTCAGCTGAGGCACACACACACATCTGTGATGCGTGCCAAAGGAGGCCCGCCAGCAGCAGTGCTGCCAAGGAGGAGGAGAAAGAGGAGGAGGCAGAAGCAGCACTACTCTATCCAGACAGGCAGGGCCAAAGGACTGAAGCCGGCCCCATGCAGGAGCCCAGGTGCCAGCAGGGACAAGGGCCCAGGTCTCTCATCAGGGTGTCCTGGCGGCCTAATTGCTCTCCCATACAGTTACACTCGTGTGGACACACATCTGTCCCCAGCATGAGCAGCATAAGCTCCTGCAGGGCAGGAACCAGGTCTGAGCCACCTCTGCATGACCAGGGCCAGCAAAGCCCGCTTACATAGGAGCTCCTGTCACACATTTATTGAGCAGACAAGGCAGCATCCACCAGACCCAACCCCTGCCATCATCCCCATTGTCAGGAGAGGCTCCAACGTTAGAGAGGCGGTCCTCCACGAGGCTGGGCAGGTGGGGCTCTGTGCACCCCTCTGTCCATCCCCGCCTGCCTCCCATCATACGCAGAACTGGGCAAGTCAGAAAAAGGCCACAAGAGAGCTGACTGAGGGAGGAAAAGACAGACCAGATGAACGTTTAACTCTGACTCCATGTGGCTCTCCATGTGGCTTTGACACAGCATCTTCAGCAGAAGAGTGAGCACATAAAAATCAAATGAAGAAACGATGGAAAGCAAGCGGGAAACCTGCCGAGGCCACCCCACTCCTGCTGCCTCCACCAGTGTGCAGGGGTGGCACTGCCCACTGCAGGTCAGACGGCTGGTCAGGCTCAGTCCACAGGTCAAACGCCCAAGTGGATGTAAAGGAGAAACCAAGGTCTCCAAACCCCCACCGGGCCCAGCTCTGCCTGAAATGGCAATGGCGAGAACGCAGAAGGCGCAGTTCTAAGAGGCCTCAAAGCATCAGGCAGACAGGAAAAACGACCGCGTTGCCGCAGGCGTGTCTCATCTATATTAATGTAGAAATAGTCTGGGAATTCACAATAATCTGGAATCTTTTTATTACCTATCACAGTAACTAAATAAAGATGTATGCAACCTGTTCGTAATTAACTTTCTCTTCAAACACTCGTAACAGAATTCCACTTGGTAAAACTCGCAGATAGATGCTAGTGTCATCCTTTGGAAATCTTTTCTGAAATTAAAATGCATTAAAAAACAGGTTCAAAACAACACCAAATTTATCAATTTCCCAAAACCAGTGGAGTGGCAAAAGAGGCCAGGTAAGCTAATATTTCCTTAAGCAAATCCAAAGTAATCTGTGTATCAAATCAGTTTCCCAGAGTAACTGGGTGGCGGTCCAGTGCGGTCCAGGGGCCCTGGTGTGAGACAGAAGGCAACATGGGCCAGGGGCAGCTCCGGCCTGGAAGGAAATGGAGATGGCTGCTTTGCCCCAGCCTCACTCCTAAGCAAGTCACTTTTCCTCCTGCAGTCCTGTGTCCCATCCGTCTTGGAAGCTGCTGTCCAGGAAGGCATTTAACTTAAAGAATATTTGTTATGTAACAGAGGTAAGGCATATATTTGGACTTTTTTTTTTTTTTTTACAGATAAAACCAACTAACAAAGAGATGTGGCTATCCCACATCTGAGAGAGAAAATGTGGCAAAGCTCCGTCACCTAGAAGCAGGGTTTGCAGAGGGAAACATTCCTGCCATGCCTCAGGAAACCCAGAAGCTGGTTTCAGATAGCTAAGACAATAATACCAATTGAGAACCACCATTTTGACCTTTCACATATTGCAAAGACAGTGAGAATTATAAAGTCCTCAAAGAGCTATTCTAACAGCAAATTCTGGATGTACTGTGAATCATAAATCAATTTTAAGTATTTTCCCATTATGTACATCATCTGTCAACTGACTAAGAAACCATAATTAGACACACTTTATATTAAACTAAATCACAAAATGGTAACTTGGCTACACCTTCTGCTATGATCTGAAGTGTGTCCCCTGCAAAACCAAACTGATGAACACACCTTTCCTGGGTCGGTATCACATCCCTACCTGGACTGAAGAGCCCAGCGCCAGAGAACCCCAGGCAACCTCTCTGTCCTGATGCCATCAGCTAAGTGGTTGGGCCTGGGCCTTTAGGAATGGCCTTTTATTACCAGACAGCAGCTCACTGTGATACAAACTCCCACCATCACCCCAAGGCCGGTCTCAGGAATCCAAGGCATTTATTTTGTAACCTCAATTTAAAATACTCTTTTTACTTTTGTAGAGGGAACTGAAGACAAGCAAGATAGTACTAGCAGAGGAAATTTGCCATTATTTGTTTTAAAATTTATTTATTAGAAAATAAAAATCTGTGAGCTAATCAGGGACCTGCATCTTTAACTCTGACCAACTCCACATGGTTTTGATAAAACATTTCCTCCTATAAATCACAGCAAAGCAAAGTACATCAGGCAACATACGAAAAAAAGAAAGGATTCCCACCTGCCTGTATGTGTCCTGGTGAACTTCGTCGTTCCTAGAATCGTAATAGTGCTCAATAAATGCAAAATATTCTTTTTGTTTTCTCTGGAGAGTGGCTGGTCTCCGGTCTACATTGGCGGGAAGGTAACCCTGGGTGAGAAATAAACAAAAAATATACATGGTTATAGCTAATTCATGGAGTCCCTATTATTAAGCGTGAAATAAAAAGACTTCCATCCTACCTAAGCTTGGCATTCTGAAATCTGACACAGAGAGGAGCACAAATTGTGGGAAAAAAGAAACACACACAGAGGAGCTCAGCCAGCTGAACACAATGCAAGCACCACTCCCGACAGCACTCAGGAAGGGGCCTGGGCTTGCGTCCGCAGCCTCCCGGTGCAGGCCCTCCCCACTCACCTGGACAACAGTCCCACAGGCCCTGCAGCAGGTGGGCCCAAGGCTCTTCTACAACAGGGCTGCGAGATGAAACAAGCGCTTCTCTAGAGGCCTCATATACCAGACAGGATTCCAAAGTCTGAACTGTCTTCTAACAGCAACCACGCACACACACCCCACGCACACACACACATATGCACGCATGCATATACACACATACGTGTGTACGTACTCTCACTTATGCAAATGTGCTATCTTCAAAGACTCATGGGCCCATGGCAGCTGCAGTCTCAGTACATAAAGGGGACTTGAAGTCAGAAAGGGCCAGGCAGCACAAGGAGGTCACGAAGAACCTGATTCCTGGGCCAGACTGCCCAGGATTTCATGGTTTCTGTTGCCTTGTTTCTACTTTTTAACTTGACATTATTGACAATATATAGTTGTCCCTAAGTATCTATGGGGGATACCAAAATTCTTAGCTACTCAAGACCCTTATATAAAATGCCATAGTATTTGCATGTAACTTATGCACATCTGCTTGAATACTTTAAATAATCTTGACTTATGACACCTGATACAAGGTAAATGCTATGTAATTGTTATACTGTGTTGTTTTTTATTTATGTTATCTTTTGTTGCACTGTTACCATTTATTTATTTATTCATTTATTTTGAGACAGAGTCTCACTCTGTCGCCCAGGCTGGAGTGCAGTGGCATGATCTCGGCTCACTGCAAACTCCGCCTCACGGGTTCAAGTGATCTCCCGCCTCAGCCTCCCGAGTAGCTGGGACTGCAGGCACCCGCCACCACGCCCAGCTAAATTTTGTATTTTTAGTACGGGTTTCACTATGTTGGCCAGGATGGTCTCGATCTCTTGACCTCGTGATCCACCCGCCTCAGCCTCCCAAAGTGCTGGGATTACAGGCATGGGCCACCGTGCCGGCCTTTTTTTCCCAAAAATTTTCGATGCACAGTTGGTTGAATCTGCAGATGCAAAACCCCCAGATATAAATGGCCAATTCTAATTTATAAAATAAGAAGCACCCATTTTAAGCAATCAGTTTGGTGGCTTTTGACAAGGGCATCCAGCTATGTAACTCCTGCTCCAAGGAAGATACAGACACACTTCTATCCCCCCGCCCCTGTATACTTCCCAGTACCCTCTGCAGTCCATCCCAGCCCTGGCCGGGGAGGTGCTCACCTCCTCACTGTGCATGGCTGAGGCTGCCCTAGGACTCCCCAGAAATGGAGTCACTCAGGACCTACACATCGTGCAAGCTTTTCCTTCACTCAGCAGCACAGCACCTTCCGAGACGGATCCAAGTTACGTGAATCAGCTTTGATTTCCTTTTTCTAGCTGCGTCCGTTGAACGGATCCACCAGTTTGTTAAAGATTCGCCTGTCGATGAGCATTTCGGTTGTTTCCGGTTTGGGGTTTGTTATATTCCTGCACAGGATTTTCGTGGGCATACGCTTTGGGTTTTCATGGTTAAATACCTAGGAGTCGAGTTACTGGGCCATAACATTGGGATATGCTTAGTTTTCTAAGAAACTGTCAGCTCTTTTTCCAAAGAAATTACTCCACTTTACATTCCGACAAGCAATGTATGAGAATTCCAGATGCTACACAGCCTTTCCAACACTTAGTACTGTGAATCTAACTATCAGCCATGCAGTTGGGTGTGGTTTTAATTTCGTTTCCATAATGATCAATGATACCGAACATCTCTTCGTGGGGCCATCGCATCTCTTCCTTGGTGAAGTATCTGTTCAAATCTTTGGCCCAGCTTTTACTCAGGTTGTGTGTCGTCTTCTCACTGAGTTTGACGAGCTCTGTACACACTCTAGATACAAATCTTTTTCCTTTGTATTTACTGTCATTCCTCTCCCCAGTCTATGGCTTGCTTTTATGTCTCAAACAGATAAGGTCTTAAAGTTTCATGAAGTCCAGTTGATAGTTTTTCTTTTATAATTAGTGTTCCTGTATCTTATTTCAAAAAGATTTTCGGACAGACGCGGTAGCTCACACCTGTAATCCCAGCACTTTGGGAGGCCGAGGCAGGCAGATCACGACGTCAGGAGTTCGAGACCAGCCTGGCCAACATGGTGAAACCCCATCTCTACTAAAAATACAAAAATTAGCCAGATGTGGTGGCACGTGCCTGTAATCCCAACTACTCAGGAAGCTGAGGCAGGAGAATCACTTGAACCCGGGAGGGAAGTTGCAGTGAGCCGAGATCATGCCACTGCACTCCAGCCTGGGCAACAGAGCAAGGCTCTGTCTCAAAAAAACAGAAAAGGCTTTTCTCCTTGTTTTTTTCCTAGCAGTCTTACTGCTGTGCCTGGCCATGTCTTTCTCATCCCTCAAGTGTCTCCAGTGGTCACTTCTCCCATGAAGTCTGACTGGGCTCCTGGTCAGTAGTCACTTCTCCCACGAGGTGGGGCTGGTCACCTGGCGCTCCAGCGGCATCTAGCAGGAAGTTCACTCAGGACCAGGCCCTCATGGTACCAACCAGATGGCAGGCACACAAGCTTTCATTGGGTGAATCACATATGAACGAGTGACTGAATGAACAAATACATCCCGGATGGCACTTTTAGCCTTTGAAAGTGTTTCCCCATCTGTAGTAGACATCACTGTGTTAGCCACCAAATATCTACTCATCCTTGTTCGAACAGAGCCCTGAAGCTGCTCTGGGAGCCACGGCACCCTCTGCCCAACCCTTGTGGTCCGGATGGGAAGCCTCTTCTTTCAGGACAGGTCTTAACTGGGCTAAGCTACACGGCTAAGCCATCTTCCAGCCACCATGACTGACAGTTTGGGGGTGGAGAGGTGGCCCAAGGCAGGAATAGGAGCCAAGCCAGGGCTTTTCTTGGCTGCTGCTGTGAATGAAAGTGAACGCGCACAGTGTGGAGTTGCGGCGGCCACCCTCTGATGGGAGGGGAGAATCACAAGCTGCAGGTCCACTGAGAAAAGCTGACCTGAAAGAGAGCGGGACTCAGAGAGCCGCCAGGCCTCGAGCATGAAGCCAGACTCTAGCCCCATCTTTTCAGCTGTGTGAGCACTGGCATTCCTTCCATCCTCCGTAAGCTTCCACTGGCACCTATTCCATATTATAAATTACACTCAGGCACACTCACGTTAACACATTAGGATCACACCACTGAAACTTCTTTTTAATAAATGCTTATTGAAGTATAGCATACTTAGATAAAGGTGTACCCCAAAATCGTGTGCATTATCACAAACTGAACACATCCATCAATACCACCCAGGTCAAAGCCAGACCATCACCGTCTTAGCAGGCCTCTCGGCCACCGCCCCTTACCTCCTCCCCTCCTAAGCGGCATTTTTTCTGTCTGGCTGCTTTCATTCAGTGTTACACTTGAAAATTAATTCATGTTATAACACGTAACAGTAGTTCCTTCCTCCACTGCCGCATAACACTGCCGTGTATGAAATCCATTCTGTTAACAAACACTTGTGCTGTTTCCAGTTTTTGCTTTAAAGATTCTTGAAGCTCCCTTTTACAGTACATGAGATGCATTTCTGTTAAGTGTATACCTGGGAGCGGGCCTGCTAGGTTTGCACACCTCCGAAAGACTTTGCTAAAGAATCTTCAAAGTGACTCTACTCCTGTCAGAAGTGTATGCAAATTCCCAATGTCCTACATCCTTGCCAACACTTGATACTGTGCAACCTTTTCACATTAGCCATTCTGATGGCTTTGCAGTGGTATCTATTAAGCTACATTTCATTTTCATCTGAATTTCCCAGGAGACAAAGGGATGCCATTGCGTGTCTGCATCTGTGAAGTGTGAGTATAGATGTTTGAGTCCCTTCCCATGAGGCCATCTGCCTCCTCCTTTCTGATTCACAGGTGTTCATATCCAGATAGTCCACATGTGAGCCCTGCTGTAAACAGCCTCCTTCTGTGACTTGCCTTTTCACCCTATTAATGACGTCTTTGATGAAGAGAAGTTCCTAACTTTAATGTAGCCCAGTTTATGATCAGTCCTTTCCCTTTAAAATCATGGCCACATTCCCACTGTTGTTAAGTCCTGTTCTACAACAGGAATCAGCAAACTACGGCCCACCACCTATTTGTGTAAATAAAATTTTGCTGGACAGGGCACGGCCCATCCGTTTATGTACTGTGTGTGGCTGCTTTTGCCCTATTGCAGCAGAGTGGAGTGGCTACAAGAGACCACACGGCCCACAGGCTCAAATATTTACTATCTAGGCCTTTACAGAAAACATTTGCCAACCGTGCTCTAAAACATCCATTTTGAAGGTGACACTGACTTCCATCATACGCATTTCTATGGCACCTTTCCCCGATTTGTGAGTATTTTGATTATTTCTAATTGTCCAGTATTCTCAAACACACATCAGCTAACAATGTCAATTACTTCCTGAAGTAAACTTCCTACAGTGAACTTTTAGCTCAAAGGAATACCGGATACCTTCAAGGTTCACGATGCGTGATTTCCAAGTAGCCCTGGCAGAAAGGGCATCGGGTCACAACGGCCTGGTGACACGCATGTCAAACGCATCCCCAACCCAATGGGAGGAGGTGCCCCAGAGGAGAACACTCTCTCCAGAAAACAATCCTCGGTGAATTACAGTATTCTGGAGAGGGGCACAGAACAGTCTAGCTGCCAAGATGTACTCGAGGGACACTCAGAGTCCTCGTGATGGAGGAAAGGTGTGGCCATTATTCCCACCTGGCCTCTGTTTTCCCATAAAATGAGGAAATAGTAGTATTCCAAAGAGTGTATTGATTCGCATAATTCTAACAGTGACTGTCCAGGCGCGGCAGCTCACACCTGTAATCCCAGCACTTTGGGAGGCAGAGGCGGGCAGATCACGAGGTCAGGAGATTGAGACCATCCTGGCTAACACGGTGAAAATACTAAAAATACAAAAAATTAGCCAGGTGTGGTGGCGGATGCCTGTAGTCCCAGCTACTTGGGAAGATGAGGTAGGAGAATGGCGTGAACCCGGGAGGCGGAGCGTGCAGTGAGCCAAGATCGCACCACTGCACTCCAGCCTGGGCAACAGAGTGAGACTCCGCCTCAAAAAAAAAAATAAAAAAAAATTCTAACAGTAACAAAAAGAATAACCAGCCCCGAGTGTGCACAGAAGTGCCAGGCGTGGTTCTGCAGTGCCTTCCGGGTGGTTATTTAATGACCCACCTGAGCATCTCCAGAATCAGGCCTCTTTCACTGGGATGTGCTGGTGGATTGCCAGGTGCAGAGCTCCTTCTGTTGGGTACCCAGCCCTGCCCGCAGTGATGGGAAGGCATAAAATTACAAGGGGGGGCAGTGACGGCCAGACCTGAGTGAAACAAGCTTCTACTTCAAGTTCAAGCCAGCTTCACAGATAACCCTCTCAGAGCCACAGGCTTCATCCAGACCCGTCTGCACCTTGTTGTTATTTCAAGCCTGTCCGTCTCTTGGCAATAACAATTACATACGATTACTTCTTTTTCTTTGCCCCCGAATTGCCATACCCACAGGTGAACTAAGGAAGGGCTGGGTCCTCACCAGGCTCCGTGCTTCACACAGTGCTGCTTTAATCCCACTAATCACAGAAGGCCGTCACTGTCCCTATCTGCAGATGAGGAGACAGGCTCAGGAAACGTGGTTAATGTGCCCAGAGTCGCATGGACACGAAGGCAAACTCAAGCCAAGCCCCAGCTCCTAACCTGAGGTCCCACACTGCTCAGGAGAGCCATGTGATCCCAAGTCACTGAAGACCTGGGGACAAATCCGCATGCTAAGAGCCACCCACAGATACACACAACAACAACATTCATTCACCCAGCCCCAGCCACTCTCCCACCCGCTGCTCAGCCCTGGATACAGAGACGTTGAAGACTGGCCGGGCTCACAGGGGACTGTCCATCAGTGGGTGGACACAGACCCCACGGTCCTTTCTCCACACTCTGGCTGTAGAGACTCTGTGACAATCACATCATTTTAACACCACCACCCCGAAAACACTTCCAATTGCTTCTAATCATGCCCAGCATAAAAGCCCAGCCCCTGCCTAGGCTGACCGCTCCTGCGGGCCTGGCCCTTCCTGCCTCTCTGACCAAGAGGCCGAGACTCGTCACTCACCATGGCCCCTCCCACTTTTACTTCGCTGCTTAAATGTTCCTTAAATGCCACACCTCTCCTGCCTCAGTGCCTCTCTCTGAACTTACTCTTCCTCTGCTAGGACCCATTTCATCTAGATCAGGGGTCAGCAAACTGACCATCAGCCAATCCTGCCCACCCATTTTTGTAAAGAAAGTGTTATGGGAACACAACTATGTGCTTTCCTTTATACAGATTCCCTGTGGCTGCTCTGGGCCACAATGGCAGAGATTAGCTGCTACAGACCACAGGGGCCACCAAGCCCAGGGTGTTGACTGGCTGCCCTTTCGAGGACAGCCGCTGTCCACTGCTCTCAGTCTGTGCAGGGCCAGCAGCCGCCTTTCCACAAGAGCACCCTCTCTCGGTCTCCACCTCCCCAGCTGTGGGAGGAGCCCACGGCACTGCTTCCTGTTACTTACTGTTCTCCCTCTTCATCACCTGTGTCTGGTGGGCACTATTCCCTGATGGGAAACACAGTGAGGGAACGGGTAAGCCCTCTCCAAAGAATGAACCAGACAGGAATGCACCCCCAGGCACCTGCTTAGCTGCCTCCCTTGCTCCTCTAAGTCCCTACTCAAAGTCACCTCCTCAGTGCGGCCCACCCTGACCACTACCCACCTACTTCAACAGCCCCTTCCCCTCCTCGGCCCTCACCATCCCACCAAGCTGATCCCAGCCCTTTTCCTACAGCACTCCTCACATTCCACAGCACATCAAATCTACTTCTCGGTATATTGTTTGTCTTCTCCCACCAAAATGTGAGGTCCACGAGGGCGGAATGTTCATCCAAGGGCTTGGAATGCTGTTTGCCCCACAACGGAACCTCAGTCCTTCCTCGCTGAGTGCAAGAGTGATCACGACATGCAGCGATCCTGTCAGACCCAAAGGTGGCCACAGCCCTGAGACTCAGGGAGAAAGATGCGTGTGCTCACTTGGGACAAGTAAGAACAAGCATACACTTCTGGGTTTGGTTTTGATAGTGGAGAAGACAGAGGTGGAGAGAAAGAGACGGAGCACAGAGGACACAGGGAAATGTGTCCGGGTTGGCCGGGGGCAAGGCCGGAAACAGAGCCTGGCCAATGATGGGTGTGAAGCTGCGTGCAGCAGCCAGGAGAGAAGGCCTGTGTGCCAGTGAAGGGGCCTGGCCTTCAACACAGGGCAGCGTAGGCCACCAGGGGTGATCAGCTAGGCCGTAGTGTAGGCAGCCTGACATCAACCGCATTCAGTGGCAACAAAAAATCCATAGTGAACTTGCAAGAGGGCTCTCAGAAATACTTCCAACTCCCCAAAATGTAAATTAACTTGAAACACAAATTCTAAAAGGCAAGTACGTCATCATCGGAATGCAGGCAATAAAAACCCTACACGTGCTCCTGACACTCCCATCCCTAAAGGAAAACACACATATGCAAGTTGAGGCCTTTCAATAATTAAGCAAGACTAGAAATTATGCAAATGAAATACATTCAAGTATGCAATGAATTTTAAATGACAGAACTACAGAAAACTTAATTGCTGTATTAGCATGCTATAAAAACACTCATCATAAATGTAAAACAATGCATGCATATACTTATATCTAAATTGTCCCGGTGACACAAGAACCAAATTGTTCCCTCCCACTGTGTTCCTATGCAAACCTACCTCAATAAACTGCAAAAACAAAGATAATACTGGAGCTTCACTCATCACTGTTAACCATTAGACTCACTAATGCAAATGTTCAATGTTTAATTAGTTTTTGTGCCATGTTTCTGAAATACTTATTTTAAAAAGAGCCAGAAATATGATTCTGTATAGCAGTAATTTTTAAAAAGTTACTACCCTGCTTGCATAAAATGTAAACATTAAGTAGTATTACTAGTGGCTTAATGGTATGTTCTAGACTAGATGTTAGTTTTTCATAAATGACAAGTCATGTTTCTCGTCCTTCTTCATTGAAGTGGCACCGCCCACTCATCAATTAAAAATAAGGCTACTAGAATCATGTTAATGACAAATCATAAACACAATGAAAAAGAGTCATTAGTTTGCCAGACCCTGAAATAGGTTCCCATTCAAGCACAGCTTTGGTTATCTGCCTTTTAAGCCGGACAAATGATAAATTCTCAATTCTGGGTGTAACTGTTAACCTCTGGATCCTGGAAGGACTCATAGACTGGGATAAATCCCTCCCATCTTACCCTGCTCACCCGAACCCTCCCAGACAACATGCTCATGGCTCTCAGCGAGTCTCACTCAGCCTCTCTCCTCCAACGCGGGCCCTCCAACGCCCCAGGCCAGCTCTCCTGCCCAGGTACCTCAGCCCAGGTGTGTGCTGCCTGCAGTGGCAGGCATAGCGCATAACTCTCAATGACCTGCTTCCCAGGTGGCTCATGTATGCCCTACCTTGCCCCACTGGAGCCTGAGAGTCCTAGAGCAGCCGTCTTCAGCCCTGGGCACACGTGAGAACCCCCAAGAACCGAGGTAACAGTATTTCCTGAGCTCCAAAGGTGATAATGACATGTGACCAGAATGGAAACCCACAGGTGAAGAGGGCAGGCCTGAACCTCCCACACCCTCGCCTCCCATCCCCTGCCTAGCCGCAGGGTAGGCACTCTGTGGACTGCATGGTTCACGGCATGCTAGAGTCAGTCAACACCCTGATGCCTGAGTCCACCCTAGAGATTCCAATTTGCTTCGTGGGCCCGGACACCAGGATCGGGAAAAGCTCCCAGGAGAGTTGAATGGGAAGCCAGGTTTAAACTTTGGGATTCAGGGAATGATAAAGAGGCATCCTTGATTGGGGAGACCCCTTCCCTGCTGAGTTCCCAGTCCCCACCATTGTCCCAGAGGTTCTTGTAACCCCAGCACCTGCAGAGGGCCTGGCTGAGAGCAGATGTGTGAGCAGCACATGCTGACTCAGGGATGGGTGACTGGCATTGTGCACTGTGCTCCCAGATCTCTCCCCAGATCTCTCCTCTTACAGAAGGCCCAGAGCCATGGTGCAGCATGACTGCCTGGGGAGCTGGATGGCATCAGTGCTCACCAACACAGGGCATGGAGCATGGCAAATGCACAGTGAGCACTTGTTCCCGGAAAAAGAACCAACGCTTGCTCCCTACTCTAGCTGCCAGAGTCCTCTTACTCCACCCCTGTAGCCTTTGGCCCCTCAACTCCCTTACCTGTCCCTTCCCAGTTCTTCCTGTCCCAGCTCTAGTCCCCTCCCAAGAGCCTGCCAAGAGCAGCCTCCCCTTACAACCAGCACTGCTCCTACGAGCCAGAAACTGGGCAAGAACAGCCTGTTCCCTGAGCTGCCTGCCACACGCCTGTCCACAAGAATCTCTGAATGCGTGGTCTGATGCAGGGCAAGCACTCAGTAAGGGACAGACACAGGGCAGCAGCGCACTGGGAGCACAGGAATAAGATCCTGAGAGAATGGGATCCGTCTCCACGTAGCCTAGGTCTGTCGGGGTTGGAGGGGGCAAGAGAAAAAGGCAGGCCTTCTACTATCTGTTCTGCAGGCCCCAGGGGGACGACTTGGTCTCCTTCCCTGCGTGCTATTTCCCAGCACCCGACACAGTGCCTAAAACACAAAGTGCTCAATAAATGCCAATGGATGAATGAATGGATGAATGAATGAACCAACCAACGGCTCTTTCAAGGCTTTACTCTTCCAGAAACACAGGCTCACCACTCCCAGTTTCTCCTTCAGAATAAAACCCAAGCAATGAGGTGGGTAGGGATGGCAGTAGGGCGGCTGTCACCTGGCCTCCTCTTGGGCCCCTCTACCCCAGCCTGTGTTCCTGCTTGTCCCACCCCTACTGTGTGCCCCAGCTCTCATGGTCTCCCCACTTCCCACTAGCAGAGAGAACACTAACAACACTTTTGAGATGCCACGTAAGATGCCACCTTCCCCAAGAAGCCTTACTTGGCATCCTCATGAACCCTTTCTTAGCACCCCACATTTGCAACGACAAGCTTTGCTCCCTGATCTAACATTTATTTTCTACTCATCTGTCAATCCAAGCCCTGAGAGGGCCAAGAACCACCACGTTCATCCCTATCCCTTGTGACTGCAAGTCTCCACACCCTCCCCTCCTTCCCCACCTGCCATGGCCATGCAGATCCCAGGTGTGAAGTCCCCTCTTAACAGAAGCTGACCCTCTGCACTAAACTGCCCCCACGCTGTGGTACTCCTCCACCCCCTGGTTCATACTCGTGTCCTGTCCATCCTATAGCATGCAGTCTGGCCTCCACCACAAGTCTGCAGCACCCGACCTCCTCCTAATGGCAGGCTAGTGTCTAATTCATCTCCGGCTCCCAAGCAAAGGCCCCTGCAAGCTATGATGGTTAGAGGACTACATGTGCCTGTCCTTTCATAAGTCAACGCTCTGAGAATGCTCAGGCTTTCTCTTGTGAAGGAAAATGCTTGGGCCCCCAAGATCACTATAAAAAACTCAAGCTAGAAACTGCTTAGGGCAAACCTGCCTCCCATTTTATTCAAAGTCACTCCTCTGCTCACTGAGACAGATGCACACCTGATTTGCCTCCTTTGGAAAGGCTAATCAGAAACTCAAAAGAATGTAACCATTCGTGTATCACCTATCTGTGACCGGGAAGCTCCCTCGCCACTTCTTACATGTACTGATGGATGTCTCATGTCTCCCTAAGTGTATAAAACCAAGCTATGCCCCGACCACCTTGGGCACATGTCGTCAGGATCTCCTAAGGCTGCGTCGCCAGTGCGCCCTCAACCTTGGCAAAATAAACTTTCTAAATCAACTGAGACCAGTCTCAGATCTCCTGGGTTCACACTCTCACTTGCCTCGCCGGGATTCCTGGCCCAGACTCCACCTACACCCACCTGCCCTCCTGTCCACAACCAGCAGAGTGGGGCTGTCTGTCACCTCCCCTTGTGCTCCTCTGTCCACTGAAACCAGAGTGTCCATTTCCACATCAACTCCCGTACTACACACATTAGGGAAGCGGAACCACAACCCTCAGAGGCTGAGAATTAGAGGAGAAAGCACAGTATAAAATAACTCACGTGAGACTTTCCCCCTAGACACGGCACATCCTTAATAAACAGAAAACGGCAATTCAGTGTTTTTATCAAAACTTCCTACAAACCAACCTGAGAAGTCTGCAACCTATCTTAGGGGACATTTAGAAAACTGGATATAAACTGGAAAACTAGGTTAAAATAAAAAAGCACCAAACAAAAACATAAGCAATGGCAGCAAGTCTAATTTTAATTGCAAAAGAATATTTAATCAATAAATATTCGCTGTTCAGAGCTGCGTCTGCATTTAGGATTACGAGGTACTAAGCTGCAAACTTATTAAGGCTCATTAGCCAGAAAGAGTCTTAAATACTAAAAGTCAGACCCAGTTTAGAGTAAACATTTAGAGCTCCCTATTGACTTAGCTCCAAAAATAATGAAAAAGGAAAAGAGAAGAAAACTGTCTATAAACAATTCTGAAATGGTGGGCAGGGCCAAACTCACTTCCAACGGCAAGCCTGAGCTAAGTGCACAAAGGCATGCTGATGTCACCACCGCCTACCCCAACCTCTCCCCAAGGACTTCCAGACCGGCAGCTGAGCGCCAGAGCTGCGGCAGCCAGAACTCCACACTCCACCACAGAAACACAAACCACTTCTCTCATCCATTTCTTCTCTTTTCCTAACAACGCTACTAATACTTACAAAAAAAAAAAAAACTTGGTCAAACATATGTCCTTGTTTTCAGCATATTTGAAACAAATTTAAAACATATTTCCCTGTTTCAACTCCTCGGAGTTGAAACAACCATCTATGCTGAAACCTTTCTATATCACAGGCTGGAACATAGAAAGATTTTTTAATAAAATCTGAGGAAAAAATATAGTTGTCATAATTATTACCTATTCTTGTTTTCTGCCAGTCCTGTCAAACCAAGCTTAAAATTAAGCAAAGAATGGAAAATGTCAGCTTAGCCAGAACAAAGGCCTTTATCACTGCAACAAAGCCAGGGCAAACCCGTGGGCTGTGGCTGTCAGGCCCTACTCAGGCCAGACGCCTGCAGTCCCTGTGCACAGGAAGGAGGCGCTGATGGGCGGTGCGGTGGGACTTACTGAGAGGAGCTTCCACGTCATTGGACGCACTGGCTTAGGGATTCCGGACCAGCTCAACCTCCGTAATTCCTCTGTTGATGAAAAAAGAGACAAGGAAAAACAAGATTTGCAAAAGGTTAGCAAACCTCCCCAGTGCTTTAACACATTCCACCTGTTTAATTAGGAGGCAAGGAGCCCCATAAACAAATTAAACTAAATCATCAACATTTCAGATACGATTGATTTCAATATCTGAGAGAAGGTAAGTGACCATTCTATTCAAACCAAGCTACAGGTTACCTGTTTACAACAGAATCCTGGAGCTACCCTGGAACACGTGAGGCCCCATGATCCCTTCCTCCTTCAACCAGAGAAGTCCAGAGTATACTGGCCTCCTTCCCTCCCACCTCCTTCTCTCCCCATCTCCTTCTCTCCCCCTCTCCCACCCTCCCACCTCCTTCTCTCCCCACCTCCCACCTCCTTCTCTCCCCCTCCCACCTCCTTCTCTCCCCCTCCCACCTCCTTCTCTCCCCCCCAACCTCCTTCTCTCCCCCGTCCCACCTCCTTCTCTCCCCCCCACCTCCTCTCCCCCCTCCCACCTCCTTCTCCCCCTCCCTCCCACCTCCTTCTCCCCCTCCCTCCCACCTCCTTCTCCCCCTCCCTCCCACCTCCTTCTCTCCCCGCCACCTCCTTCTCTCCCCCCTCCCACCTCCTTCTCCCCCTCCCACCTCCTTCTCTCCCCCACTCCCACCTCCTTCTCTCCCCCCCACCTCCTTCTCTCTCCCCCTCCCACCTCCTTCTCTCCCCCCACCTCCTTCTCTCTCCCCCTCCCACCTCCTTCTCTCCCCACCTCCTCTCCCCCCTCCCACCTCCTTCTCTCCCCCAACCTCCTTCTCTCCCCCAACCTCCTTCTCTCCCCCAACCTCCTTCTCTCCCTCCCCCCACCTCCTTCTCTCCCCCTCCCACCTCCTTCTCTCCCCACCTCCTCTCCCCCTCCCACCTCCTTCTCTCCCCCAACCTCCTTCTCTCCCTCCTCCCACCTCCCTCTCTCCCTCCTCCCACCTCCCTCTCTCCCCCTCCCACCTCCTTCTCCCCCTCACCTCCTTCTCTCCCCCCTCCCACCTCCTTCTCTCCCTCCTCCCACCTCCTTCTCTCCCTCCTCCCACCTCCTTCTCTCCCTCCTCCCACCTCCTTCTCTCCCCCTCCCACCTCCTTCTCTCCCCCCCACCTCCTTCTCTCCCCCCTCCCACCTCCTTCTCCCCCCCACCTCCTTCTCTCCCCCCTCCCACCTCCTACTCTCCCCCCTCCCACCTCCTTCTCTCCCCCTCCCACCTCCTCCTCTCCCCCCTCCCACCTCCTCCTCTCCCCCCACCTCCTTCTCTCTCCCCCTCCCACCTCCTCCTCTCCCCCCTCCCACCTCCTCCTCTCCCCCCACCTCCTTCTCTCTCCCCCTCCCACCTCCTCGTCTCCCCCCACCTCCTTCTCTCTCCCCCTCCCACCTCCTTCTCTCTCCCCCTCCCACCTCCTCGTCTCCCCCCACCTCCTTCTCTCTCCCCCTCCCACCTCCTTCTCTCCCTCCCTCCCACCTCCTCTCTCCCACCTCCTTCTCTCTCCCCCTCCAATCTCCTTCTCTCTCCCCCTCCCACCTTCTCTCCCCCTCCTACCTCCTTCTCTCCCTCCCTCCCACCTCCTTCTCTCTCCCCCTCCCACCTTCTCTCCCCCTCCCACCTCCTTCTCTCCCTCCCACCTCCTCTCCCTCCCTCCCACCTCCTTCTCTCCCTCCCTCCCACCTCCTTCTCTCCCTCCCTCCCACCTCCTTCTCTCCCTCCCTCCCACCTCCTTCTCTCCCTCCCTCCCACCTCCTTCTCTCTCTCCCTCTCACCTCCTTCTCTCTCTCCCTCTCACCTCCTTCTATCTCTCCCTCTCACCTCCTTCTCTCTCTTCCTTCCCCCTACTCTCTCCTGAAGGCTTTTTCCCCAACCTGATCATGTTAATTGGTTTTCCTTTCTATCATCCATCTCAACTTTCTATATGCTATTTAAGCATACATATATGATGTGGTTTTTCTCACTACTGGTTTTGAAAGAAATTGTTTCACGGAGATAAGCTTGTCTTTATACACCATTAATTAAGGATGTGGCCATATTCTACACAGACAACAAAGTCTTCAAGGTAGTCTAATACAAGTCAATGAGGCTTTATAAATACCTACAAGTAGAAAAAAATCACCAGCAGGGAGGGGCTGGCCAGAGGCAGAGGGGTCCTGGAGCAAGGTCCAGCACCTCCAAGGGCAGGGAAGGACAAGCATCGGGCAGAGGGGTAAGGCTATGGGCCCTGCATTCCATCGACCTTCCGAGTCTCCTTGAGTGTCTCACTCCCATGCCCCAAATGGCAAGAGAATCCATTTCTATGTCTAGGTATAGCAACACTTGTCCAATCCCACGGAAACTCAAGTAATTATTTCTTTAAGTTAGGAATCTACCATTAGGTTGTTTTCCTAACAGCTTGGAGCTAATGATTAATAACAGGAATAAAAGAAATGATTAAAGAGAAGACTTTGCTAATATAATCAACAAAATACAAAGTCCTGACATCTAATCTTTTTCCAATTACTAAAGTCTAAGTAAAATAAGTACAGAATAATTGGGCAATAGTCGCAGCAATAACTTGCATTTTACAGCAATCTCAGAAAATATCAAATCTTCCCCAGTACCCTAAGGATATTATGAAAAGCAGGAACCTCATATCTGAACACCAATAATGTAACGTTTACCGACCATGTTCCCAGTGTCTCTCCCTTGGCATAACTCTGGTTTTCTGATTATGGTTTACGAGAAAAAGCTGAGAGGAAACTCATTTGTTAATGTTCTCTAAACCTCTCTCTTCACTGGAAGAAATTCACAAAAATTCAAAAATCCTGAATATACATAATGAGACAAGCCTCAAACTGCTCAAGCTTTGGTGTTAAAAGAGAGCTTTCATACATATTATCTTATTTGATCCTCAAAACAAGCTTGTGTTACTTAGGGCTGTGATCACTATTGTATATGAAAGAAATAGCCTCAGAGAGGTTAAGTGACTTGACCAAGGTCACACAGGAACTAAGCAACCTTCAATACCAGGGTCTGTCCACTACGTCCCTTCCATTCTTAAAAAGACTTTTGTAGCACAGACAAATCTCACTTCTGAATACAGACAAAAAGATCCAAAATAAAATCTTAGTAGATCAAAGCACAGCAGCAGGATATTCAAAGAATAATACAGGTAAAGAATGAAGGAGGGATGGTTCAACGTCGGGAAATCTTGTAGCTTTACCCACATGCTGAATGGGGTCGACGGGGAAGCCACATGACCATCCTCATAGGTGTTTGGTACATCTTTCTAGCAGAATCCCAGCTGTGCAAAGTAACCATGCTTCCCTGCAGCAGCCCTGGGGGTGGGGAGTCAGCCCAGAGGCAGCTGAACCCACAGGTGGGCCTAGTTGGAGCCCCGCAGAGCTAGCCCACACCTCACCAAAGGCTGAGTCAGCAATGGGCCTAGGTGCCTACTTAAGCCACTGAGCACAGACAGCTGAGGGCTTCTGAGAACACTCCACCCGGCTCTTGGGAAGTTCCTGGAGGCAACCCACTCCTCTTCCCCTGAAAGCTACCAGGGTCAGATGTGGGGGTCAGAACTGCTGCAACCATCTGCACCCAACCAGCCTGAGGAATGACGCCAACAGAGACAGAGGCAGACCCCAGAGAATGGCAGGAAACAGAGTTCTGAGATAAGCAAGATGGCCAAATACAGGAACATTCAAAAATGTTCTCTGTAATAGAACGATTTATATTATTTTGGGTATATACCCAGTAATGACATTGCTAGGTCTTTGTATGCACATGTGTCTTTGTAATAGAATACACTGTTGCCATAGAAAAGAATGTCTGTCTTTTTGTGCGGATATGAAGTAAGTTTATCTAAATTATGAAGTGAAAAGGGAACAATCTGTAGATACAATGATTATTTCTGTAGGCACATACGAGAATCTGAAAGCACAGGCAGAATCTGGGGAGGGGTTCCCAGGATGGAGTCAAGGATGGTAGAAGACTTACTTTCCACTGTACGCCCTATGGTGTTCCCACAAAACTACAAAGTTTCTGTGACATCACCACTTTAATCTCCGATTTGTCAAATTCCATGCAGCTCTCAGGGTCCATCGCAAGACCTGCCACATCTAAGATGCCTTCCTGACAACTCAGTCCTCACTCACTTATCTCTTCTGTGAGCACCAATGACAGAGGGTGTCATGAGCACCAGCCTTGTCTCCTAGAAGCAATGTATGTGCTCCTGAAGGTCAGACTCCACCACTCGGCTTTTTGTCTGTCTCCAGTTAAGTGCTGGACACAATGCTCCATCCTTTCCTCCTCCCCTTTAGAGATTTGTCTGTTTGTTGAGGGGTGTGATATTTTGAATCAAAGTATAATTTACATATAATAAGCATATTGCTAGGCCAGGTGCAGTGGCTCACACCTGTAATCTCAGCACTTTGGGAGGCCAAGACGGGTAGATCACTGAGGTCAGGAGCTCAAGACTAGCCTGGCCAACATGGTGAAACCCCATCTCTACTAAAAATACAAAAATTAGCCAAGCATCATGGCTGGCGCCTGTAGTCCCAGCTACTGGGGAGGCTAAGACAGGAGAATCACTTGAACCTGGGAGGCGGAGGTTGCAGTGAGCCGAGATCACGCCACTGCACCACAGTCTGGGTGGGAGTGAGACTCTGTCTCAAAAAAAAGAAAAAAAAAAGTATTGCTGCCCTCAGACAAGACACAGAACATGTCTATTGCCCTTTTCTAGTCGTTCTTGGCCCCCACTCCAAGTTAACTGCCTTCTGGTATCTATCACCACAGACGGGACTTGCCTGTTCTTGCAATTCATATAAACAGTACAGACAGTATATATCCTTTGTGTCCTATTTCTTTTGCTCAGAATGTGTTTGTAAGAGTCACACACGTTGCCAGTACCAGTAGTTCATTCTTTACAAGCAGTAAAAGTATTCTAAGAATATACCACAACTTGTTTACACATTCACCCATTCTTAGACTTCTGTGTTAGTTACTGATTCTTACCATAAATAGGCTGCGATGAACACTCTTGTGGATATACATTTTGTGGGTGTATGTCTCCATTTCTCCTAGGCAGGTGTGAAGGAGTGGAACTGCTGGGTCATAGGGCAGATGTACATCTCCCTTTATTTAAAAACTGCCTTTCTGCAATCTATGCACCTGACAAAGGTCTGACATCCAGCATCTATAAGCAACTTAAATTTACTAGAAAAAAACAACCCCATTAAAAAGGGGGCAAAGGACATGAACAGACACTTTTCAAAAGGCCAGGTGCAGTGGCTCACGCCTGTAATCCCAGCACTTTGGGAGGCCAAGGCGGGCAGATCATTTGAGGTGAGGAATTCGAGACCAGCCTGGGCAACATGGTGAAATCCCGTCTCTACTAAAAATAGAAAAATTAGCCAGGTGTGGTGGCATGCACCTGTAATCTCAGCTATTTGGGAGGCTAAGGCAGGAGAATCACTTGAACCCAAGAGGTGGAGGCTGCAGTGAGCCAAGATTGCACCACTGCATTCCAGCCTGGGTGCAGAGTAAGACTTTGTCTCAAAAACAAAAAAGACATACCTGTAGCCAAACAAACATATGAAAAAAAGCTCAACATCACTGATCATTAGGGAAATGCAAATCAAAACCACAATGAGATACCATCTCATATCAGTCAGAATTGTGATTATTAATGGTGGTGAGGTTATGGAGAAAAAGGAACACCTTTACACTGTCTGTGGGAGTGTAAATTAGATCAAACATCATGGAAGACAGTGTAGCAATTCCTCAAAGACCTAGAGACAGAAATACCATTTGACCCAGCAATCTCATTACTGGGTATATATCCAAAATAATATAAATCGTTCTATTACAAAGACACATGCGCACCTATGTTCATTGCAGCACTATTCACTATAGCAAAGACATGGAATCAACCTAAATGCCCATCAATGAGAGACTCCATAAAGAAAATGTGATACATATACACCATGGAATACTATGCAGCCATAAAAAGAAACAAGATTGGCCAGGCGAGGTGGCTCACGCCTGTAATCCTGCACTTTGGGAGGCCAAGGCAGGCCGATCACGAGGTCAGGAGATTGAGACCAACCTGGCTAACACGGTGAAACCCCGTCTCTACTAAAAATACAAAAACAAAACAAAACAAAATTAGCTGCACATGGTGGTGGGCACCTGTAATCCCAGCTACTCAGGAGGCTGAGGCGGGAGAATGGTGTGAACCCGGGAGGTGGAGCTTGTAGTGAGCTGAGATCGTGCCACTGCACCTCTCCAGCCTCGGTGACAGAGCGAGACTCTGTCTCAAAAAAAAAAAAAAAAGGAACAAGATTATGTCCTTTGCAGGGACATGGATGGAGCTGGAGGTCATTATCCTTACCAAACTAACGCGGGAACAGGAAACCAAATACCACATGTTGTGAGGCCTACTGGAGGGCGGAGGATGGGAGGAGGGAGAGGATCAGGAAAAGTAACTAATGGATCCTGGGCCTAATACGTGGATGATGAAAGAATCTGTACAACAAACCCCCATGACACATTTTACCTATGTAACAAACCTGCACATCCTGCACATGTATCCCTGAATTTAAAAATAAATAAGTAAATTAATTAATTAAAATAAATCTGCCATAAGTTTCTTTAAAGTGATTGCACCATTTTACACTTCCCACCAGCAATGTATGAACATTTGAATCGTTCCACATCTTGGCCAAAATTTAGCGTTGTCAGTCTTTTTATTTTAGCCATTCTAGTACGTGTTAAAGGGTATCTGTGATTTTACATAGCAATTTTATGATGATTAATGATGTTGAGCATTGAAGAGATTTTCATGTGTTTACTGGCCATCTCTATACTTTTTGTGAGGTGTACATTGAAATCCTTTACCCATATTTTATTGGGTTGTTCAAAATTTTATTATTGATTCATGAGTCTGTTTCTAATTACTAATTTTTCTTCTGATTATGGGTCATATTTTTCTGTTCCATTGCATACCGGTTACTTTTTTATTGAATGCCAGATATCCCAAGTATCAATTTATTGCCACTGTGATACTGGAACTGGATTTTGTAAAAACTTCTCCTTTGTCAGCTGGCATGATCTCATCCTATTCAATAGAGAGGGCTGGAGGGACACGAATGGTGTCTTCCAGGTTCATATGGCTCATTCGCCAGGTTCCTGCAGGTGCTGTCTCTCCAACACTCGATTCCCACCGCATTTGGGATTATTCAACTCACTGCTTTCTGATTACTTTCTCCAGCTCATAGAATCCCACCCTACTCCTGAGCAGATCAATACTCAGCCAAGGACTTGATGGGACTTTGCAGACATCTGGGGTTCTCTCCCTATACAATTCCCTCCTCTCCAACACTCTGCTCCATATATGATTCTGTTTTGGCCTCCTCAAAACTCTTTCCTAATTCCTACACTCAGCAAAGCTGCCTGTTTCATTAGGGTTCCCCCACTTATGCTGCTGCTTGGCAACTGCATTCAATTGCAAATTGAGTCCTTATAAAGTTCACCTTACTTATCTCCTATCTCAAAGGGTCACAGCCCTGCACTGCCTGTTGTCCAATATCTGAAAACAGTTGTTTCACATATCTGATCCAGTCTTCTAGCTGTTGATAACAGGAGAGCAATTCCTTTGGCAGTTACCCCTTCATAGGTTAAGGCAAAAGTCAATTTGCTAATATATTTTTAAAGAATTTGTGTCTATATTCATCATAAATATTGGTCTCAGGCTCCCTTTTCTTATAATGTCTTTGTAAGATTTTGGTATCGGGATTACGTTACCTTAAAAAAAATGAGAAGTGTTTACTCCTCCTCTCTTTTCTGAAAGCGATCCTGGAAGATTGCTATTATTTCTTCTTTAAATGTTTGATAGACTTTAAATGTTTGATACAGTTCACCGGCAAAGCCATCTGGTCCTGATGTTTTCCTTGAGTGAAGGCTCTTGTATAACAAATTTAATTTTTTTAATCAATATAAGGATATTAAAGGTCTCCATTTCTTCTTGCATTAGTTTAAGTTGTGTCTTTCTAGAAATATCCCCATTTCATGAATTTATTGGCATAAAATTGTAAATAACATTCCCTTATTATCTTTTTAATGTCTGTAGGATCTGTAGTGATGTCCCCTCTTTCATTTCTGATATTGGTAACTTGTTTTTTCTCTTTTTCTGTTCATTAGTCTAACTAGAGGTTTTTCAAGGGTCTCTTCAAAAAACCTTTATATTTTAGTGATTCTTTTCTTGTTTACCCATTTTTCAGTTTATTGATTTTTCACCCTTAAATTGTTTCTCTTCTTTTACTTGGTTTTTGTTCTTCTTCCAGTTTCTTAAAATGAGAGCTTTGAATACTGATTCGAAACCTTTATTCTTTTCGAATACAGGCATTTAAAAGTATAAAGTTTCCTCCAGGCACTGTTTTAGCTGCATCACACAAATTTTGACACGTGTTGTCATTATCATTCAGTTCAAACTTTCCTTGTGATTTATTTGATCCATAGGTTGTTTAGAAGTATGCAGGTAAATTTCCAAATGTCTGAGGATTTTCTGTGTATCTTGTTGTCATGGATTTTTAATTTAAAGCATTTGGTCAGATGAATTTGGTGGTATTTCAACCCTTTGATATTTACTATAACTTTTTGGGGCCAGCATACAGTCTACTTGGTGAATGTGCCATATGTCCTTGAAAAGGACGTGCATTATCAGTTAGTAGATGCGGTATTTTGTAAATCAATTAGATCCCACTGGTTGATAATGTTATTCTAATCTTCTACACTTTTACTAACATTTTAATTTACCTGTTGTATCAATTACTCACAGAGGGCTGTTAAATTTTCTGCCTAGGATTTTACAATGTTTACTTGTTTTATTTCTTGTTTATTTTACTTGTTTATTTCTCTCTTTATTGCTGTCAATGTTTGCTTCATGCATTCTAAAGCTGGTACATACACATTTAGGACTCATCTCTCTACTTAATCAATTGATCCTTTCATCATCATGAAATATTCCTCTTTGTCTCTAATACAACCCTTTGTCTTGAGGTCTACTTTTCCTGATGTAACTATAAGCAAATTCGTTTTCCTGTGATTAGACCTTGCATGACATATATTTTTCTACCCTTTTATTTCAACTGCCTGTCTTTATGTTTAAAACATGTGTGTCTGGCTTTTGTTATGGTTTGAATGTTTTTGTCCCCTCCAAAAATTCATGTGTTGGAAAGTTAATCCCCGGTGCAACAGTGTTGGGAGGTGGCCTTGTGGAAGGTGTTTAGGTCATGAGTAATCCACCCTCATGACTGGATTAAGGTCATTATAAAAGGGCTCCCAAAAGTAGATTTGCCCTCTTCTGCTTCTCTGTCATGTGAGCACACAGATTTTGTCCCGTTTTGCCCTTTGCCTTCGACCATGTGACAACACAGCAAGCAAGCCTTCACCAGATGCCAGCACCTTGATGCGAGACCTCCAAGCCTCCAAAACTGGGAGAGACGGAATTTCTGTTGCTTACAGATTATCTACTCTGTGGTATTCTGTTAGAACAACATGAAACAGACTAAGACAGCTTTCCTTTCAGCTTTCTGTCTCTATATTTTCACACAGTCAGGCAGTAAAATCCTAAGTGCTCTAAGAGAGCAAACTAAAATGTACAAAAAACTTACATAAGTAGAAAATGAATGAGATTAAGTGAATGAGAAATAAATAACATTTCTTCTACAACAGTGGATTTCCTTTCTGAAAACTGAAACTTTGGAATATTTTCAGGAAAACACCACCAAAATCACAATTTCATGCTCATCTGCACTGTGAAAGCTTTACTTATCAATAGGAAATTACCAAGCACTAACTCTAAAGAGAGCAGACAGAGAGCAGAGGGTAGAGGAACAAACACTGGTTGTGGGTTCAGTGCACCTGGGTTCAAGTACCAGCTTGGCCAATGACTATCTGGAGGCTCTCCCTCTTCAGTTTCCTCCCCTAAAATACAGGACAAATAAAAATACTTGCCTTGCTTAAGTCACATAATTTTTACAAGGAACAAAGAGACAATACATGGGGAAACATGTGTGAACTGTGACATAATGTACAAATCCAAGAGCACACTTCTGTTATGCTGACAGATGCAGTTATTCAGCACACTCTGTGAACCCAAACCATAAAGCAATTGGGACTCATTCATTCTAATTGGATGTAAAATATCACATTTGAGACTGAACCAGAAATCTGTCACAAAATGGTGTATGCAAAGAACTCCTAATTATAAGAACCTTTTTTCTGAAAAGCCAAGAATAACAGAAAAATCAACCCATCATTTAAGCGTCTTTTTTTCTCAAGATTCATTTCTTATTAACTGCCTTTAATTATGATTTTTAAAACCTTTTGTAATAATAAAATCTGGAAGAAACACTGAACAATAGTAAGAAATGCATGTGCACTGCAATCACTTAGGCTTACATGTGGTTCTAGGCTAAATGCTGAGTGTCACCAGCATAAAGAGGTTCTACAAAAATACGCATATGTCCTGTTCCTAAAGCCACACACAGGGGAGCCTCACAGATCAACTCCATGTGGCCAGCACTTGCTGAGCATGCCCCCTGTGTAAGCTGCCTCTGGGCAAAGCCACTGAGACGCTCCCCAGGCCGAGTCCACCCACACATTAATCCATCCCATTGGCGGGTGCCAATCAACACCACGGACCAGGCCCAGAACTAGCCTCCAAGGGAGTGATTAAACCCAGTTCCTTCCCTCAAGGGGCTCACTGTCAAATAACAAGAAGAAATCTAGCCAGTGAAATCACTGTTCACCAGGACTATGGGAGAAAGGAATGCAAGGTACAGTGAGTCACCAGAGGAGGGGTGGTCTCTTCTCTGAAGAAGGGGACATCAGGAAAGATTCTCCGTGAGCTGCTGCTGGAGAGCCATCTTGAAACTAAGCAAAGCACAGATTTATCTCTACTACCCCCTAACTCTCACCAACAGGGCAGTAAAGGAATAATGTCATAAACAAGGACAAGGGCGTAAAGGAGGCAGACAAGAAATGTCAGCAGAAATGTGAAGGATGGACAGCAGACACAGCAGTGGGAGGCAGCGGAGCAGCGCAGATAACAGCCTGACAAGGGGACGCCAACACGGAGAGGCCAACTGAGGGCAAAGAACCCCCAGAAAGGGCTGTGTTGGAGCAGAACACAGGGGCACCCCCACCTACTCCTACCCACACAGTGAGCTCCCCCACCTCACCCCGCAAATGAACAACTCTAGGATAAAACAAGTTATACGTGACAGGTACTCAGTCATGAACCAGAGTTAGAGTTACAACATCACAAACAATGAATCCCAATGTCACCAAAAATTAAACTGAGAGGATGGGGAAGGAGAAGAGGAAGAAGCATGGTAAGAGAGTTAAACCCTCTGCTTCAGAGTAGAAAGTTAATAAATACGGCTAAACTGTAAAAATCTGCAAAATTAGCATAGTATTTAGAAATATCAAGACAAGTACCAGCAACAACAGCCAAGAGGTACAATGACAGCCTCACCTCAGAGACGGAAGGCAGGGATGAGGAAGGGTGGGGACGGAGGACTACTCTTTCCAGTACGAATCTTATACTGCCGGTTGAGTCTCCCTTATCCAAAAAGCTTGGGATCCCAAGTGTTCGAATTCTGGGTTTTTTTCCAGATTTTGGAATATTTGCATATATATAATGAGATATCTTGGGGATGAGACCTAAATCTAAACACAAAATTCATTTATGGTTCATATATACCTTACACATATAGCCTCAAGGTGATTTCATACCTTTTTAAAATAATTTTGCCCATGAAACAAAATGTGTTTATACTGAACCACCCAAAAGCCAAGGTGTCACTATCTCAGCCACTCGTGAGGACAATCTGTGGTTGTCTGGCATCATCATTCCTGACTCTAAATTTACATGCTACCAATAAGCAATCATTTTCTTACACTTATTCCCACATACGTACTTAACAGTAAAAAATATGACCTACCATTAATACAGTGAAAAAACTGCGTTCAGAGTAGCTAAGCGGCACGGCAGCCTCCCCAGAACACCCGCACCCGCTGCGAAGCAACGGCAGCAACAAACAATGGCAGCTTCCAGTCTCCATCTACAGTGCTGGGTTTCCATTAAAAGGTTCCTGGACACTGTGGGTTTTTTGCTTTTTGGTTTTTGGTTTCTCAGTGAGAAGAAACATCAGAAGCAGTTGAGGGACCAGGAAGTGGGTGCTCTAGGGATGAGAAGGCATTCTGCCAGGTGGCTTTTTTAAATGTTTCCTCTGGAGTCATCTGCTTATTAGCAACAGTTTCTGTCTTTTAAGTGACTCTTTGATTTTGTAAATTGACGTGATTTCTTGCCCTGCTGTGATCGCATGCTGCCCTAGTCCTTCAGTAAGCCTGTCGCACATTTTCGCCATGTCATCTATAGATGCTTTTTCTACAGTGTTAACGTCATCATCTTCATCATCACTATCATCACAGTTTCCTGGACTCAAAACCATTTTGGCTATTTCAGCATCTACTGATGGTTAACAACTGGTAACGCATTTATCGATGTGGAGGACTTCTTTGATATCCACTTCTCCCAGTTTTCTGATGGACCTTGAAGGTATATTTTTTACATATGTAAGGAGGTCAGACATCGTTTTCGTCTCATTTGACACACAGAAACCTTCAAAGTCACCACTTGGTTCATGATCATCACTGAACACAGAGTCACAGCCCAGAGGTTGTGCCACGCACGCACAGCTGTTTGTTTTGTCACTGTGTTCCAAGCACTGGCAGCAGCATATACAGCATCCTTCGTGCTAAACATCTTTTGACAACCTTCCAAACCCATGCCGCCTCTGTTCACTGCTGCTAACGTGCTGCCCAAGAAAGTGTTTTGATACCTATTCTTCATTGATCTACAGATACTTGGTCACGTAGCTGAATTAATAAAGTCACATCTGGGGGGAAATGCATGGCATAAACATTATTATTGTTGAGAATTTCAGCTGGAGAATAAGCAGAACAGCTGTCATGAAATGACAAATCCTGTAGTCATCATCCAGTCCAGCCTCCCTGCAATGAGCCCAAGCCACGGATACAAAACGTTTGCGAAGGGAATCAGAAAAGATGTCCTTGGTGATCCATGCCTTTCTGTTAGCATAATAAAGGACTGGTAAGAAATCCACTCCTTGAAAACAGTAAGGATACAAGCTCTTGCGGATCACAGCAAGTTTACGCTTCCGCATGCCTGCTGCACTAGCACAGCCCAGCACAGTGATTCTGTCCTAGGATCCTGAATTCCTGAAGGGCTGTCTCATCAGCTGTCGTCAGTGTCTTTCTGGGGCAAGAACACCAAAACAATGATGGTTCATCAGCACTATAGACTTGTTCAGGCATCAGCTTCTCATTAGAGATGATCTTGGCAAACTAAGGAATTTCTCCACCGCTTCATGATCAGCACAAACCTTTAAAAATGTAATGCTATATCTATTCTTAAATTTCTGCAACCAGCCTGTTGAAGAGTAACAGTTCTTTTCAACTTTTAGTTCATGGAGAGACAGCTTTGCTTGCTGCTTGACAGGTGTATCATTAAGTGGATGTTCAGTGTGATGCTGATGGATTCACTCTCTCAATACCCAATCAAGATCTTCATTTTTGGGGTCGGGAGTGGTGGCTCACACCTGTAATCCCAGCACTTTGGGAGGCTGCGGTGGGCCGATCACTTGAGGTCAGGAGTTTGAGACCAGCCTGACCCAACATGGTGAAACTCCATCTCTACTAAAATACAAAAATTAGCTGAGCATGGTGGCACACGCCTGTAGTCCCAGCTACTTGGGAGGCTGAAGCAGGAGAATCGCTTGAACCCAGGAGGAGGAGGTTGCAGTGAGGCAAGATTACGCCACGGCACTGCAGCCTGGGTGACAGAGTGAGACTCTGTCTCAAAAAATAGATAAAATAAATATTTTTAAAAGATCTTTATTTTTTGGCTTTATGCACTGGTTTTTAATTTTTCATTAACTTCTATTCATCAATTTCGGCACAGAACTTCAACGGTTTCTCCTTCTGTTTCTTCAGGTCCCATATGGTGGTCATTCCAACACCACACTCTGCTGTAAGATGTTTCACTTACACCATAGTCCAGTTTCTCCAACAGCCTGACTTTTCTGTGCTACAGATAAACATAAATCCTCCTTGTTCTTATCATTGTTACTCAGAGGGGTATCTACAGGACTTTTTTTGGCATTTTCAATAGTATCTTTACGCCCCAGAACAAAGAGTAAGCAAAAAGTCACAGCAAGTAATGCACACAGGCCTCCCCCATGGGGGGGCATTGGGGGAACCGGCCCTTGGTGTGTCCAACGCACACGTGTGGTCTTATTACCCCCTGTGGACATGCCTGTGCAGGGGAATCTGGATGTGCGCAGACAAGACAAATCACAGCTGAAGGGGCTGGAAGGGTCTCATTTCCCTCGGGGATACTGATAAACTGTGTGTTGTGCACCTACGAGTTCACATGTGATTTCAGATAAGATCAGGTGTAGAATTTTCTACCTGTGGTGTCAAATCACTGCTCAAAAAGTTTCAGACTTTGGAGCATTTCAGATTTTAGATTTTTGGATTATGGATGCTCAACCTATGCTACTCCATTTTTAAAACCAGGGACGTAGATGACTTTGTAAAATAAATATCTGACCTAAAACTAACCAAGTAAGGTATATGTCAAGGACACTGCAGCTAGAGAGGAAGCAGCACAAACAGAAGCACAGAGTGTGAAACAATAAAACATCTGCCTGTCACTGCAAGAGCTTAGTATGGTGCACCCATCCAGAGGGTGGAGATGCGGCAGGGGGTGGTGCCTGCAAGAAATAAGACTGGAGAGGAAGGCAGGGCCTGGATCCTGCAGAGATGCCAGGAACAGGTGCCAACCACCTGGATTTATACACACAGGTGCTGAGGAGCCAATGGAGGTTGGGAGATGGATGTTAGGCAAAGATTTCAGAGGTATGACCTGGTGTGGGTTCGGTGAGACCACCACCAGTATTTGGACAGATGCCACAGGTCTTGCTGGGTGACTTGGGAGATGAAAGTCAAGCACAGTGATGGGAGGCTCATAGCAACCAGAAATGGCAGAGCCCAAATGGGAGCCAGCAAATCCCTAGGCCTGAGTTCCTCACTCACTCACTCACTCGGTCGGTCACGCCACTGCACTCAACACACAGGATGAACTGGGTATGGGCCGGGCACTGTCCTGCAACAGAGGTGGGAATCAATCCAGCCAGGAGCTGCCCATGGTACTCCCTCGGGAACACCACTGGCACTCCATAAGGTCCCCAAAATAGTGCAGGTACACCTAGAAACAGACTACACGCCCATCACCGTCAGGCTTTCAAAATGGAATAATTAACTTTCTGAAAAAGGCTGTGTTTCTTCTCAGGTGAAAATAGGGGGCAAGAGAAAACCACCAATCCAAAAGATGATTTTTATCGTTTATCTACTGAATTGTGTGCTCCTCACCAATCTGTTTGTGGAAAGCTGAATGTCAGAGGGGAAAGTACAGGAGGCCTGAGAAATAAGTTTGTTCTTTTCCTCTCCAGCCTTTGGCAGATTTCAACAAGGTTTCACTTCCACAGAGAGCCAGGAGGGAAACTGGTTTTCCCTGATCATGTGATAGAGTTAAATGAGCCTTTTGGAAGGTGTTCTTTCTGCAGGACCCTGGAGCCCAAACCGCAGCAAGGGATGGTGGCTGCTCTGTCTCTGCTTCCACTGCAGGACCATGAGAGAGCCACGGATGCTTGTTGCCTGGCAGCTTTTCTCAAGTTATGGGAGTCTAGGCTTCGTGACCCTTAATTGCTATCATTAACATAACAGAGTTTTTCAAAATAACTTCTCTAGCTTTAACTTCTTCTTTTATTTGAAAGTTGGGGTGTGTGTGTGTGTAATTTCAGGCAGCTTCTGGTTACAAATAGGAAGGAATATGCACGTGGAGGCATCAGGAATGTCAGGAAAGGTGCTGGACAAACGCTCCACTAGGCAATGTGCTATGCTGAACCCCTAGGAGGCAAACAGCTACCTGAGTGAATAAACACAAGGAGTGGGCCCAGGGACAACTCGAGAGGCCTCTGTACAATGCTAGATGCTGAGCTAGAGAAGGCCTCGCAGAGGAGGTTCTATGTCCCTGGACATAAGAGATGTCCATGAGGCCGGCAGACAGGAGAATAGAGGGAGGCATTCTTCACGGAGGGGGAGCGTCTGAGAAAGCTATGCAGGCCAGAAGCAGGTGCAACCCGGGCTGAGGGAAGGGGACATTTTAAGGGAAAAGCCGACAGAGACATGGGGGCTGAATGAGGCTCCTGAATGACGGAAATGCTTTTGTTTTGTGTAAAATCATATCACATGACCCCTTTGGTTTCCAATACACTTTTAAAACCCTATTATGGGGCTCTAATTAAATCCTAATTGGGATAAGCACGATGACCAAGAAAGTGCATCAAATGACAAGGTTAAATACTAGAGGTGACTAGTTGCTGAGATACCAGATAGACCAACTTCTCCTGACCAGTCAGAACCCAGCCAGCCTGAAAGAAACGGGATCAAAGAGAGCAGGGCTCTGAGCTCACTGCTCTGGTGGCTTCTGTCCCTTGGTCAATTGGGAATTAGTATGCACCACCTATGTCACCGACACAGTGCTTGATCAGAAGAGACATTCCGAATCTACTACTGGCATACCAGTATGTCTCCTGCCCCTCCCGCTTTCCTCCGAGGCAAGCCCTGCTCATCCTTGGAACACCATCTCCTCCATGAAGCCTCCAGCTCCTCCTCTCATTGTCTTGGAGAGTGACCACCTGGAGAGCCACCTCCTGGCTGCTTGTCATGGGTGCCCATCAGACTCAAGGCCCTGGGAGGACGGGGCGCATGTTGCCTTCACTCCATAAACCTGGTGTGGGTACCTAACCCATGACCAGTGCAACCACAGAAAGAGAGTGAGAGTTGCTCCTCTCCCCCAGGACGGCAGCTCCTGCTGGGGCAGCCATGCCACGCTTACCCTGCGCAGACTATGGCAACTGCAGTGGTAGAAATCTGGACAAGATGCTTCGGAAGCCCACGGACCAGAGACTACCTACAGGCAAAATTCCTAAAACAGAAATTTTAATTTAGAAATTTCTAAAATCGGGTCCACGGTGCCTCTTCAAGAGACTGTCCCCTTTCCTCCCATGCTCCCCAGTCCTGCACCCCAGAATCAGAAGCCCCCTCCATTCCAAAAAGCCCCAGCATCCGGCCTCTCAGCTGCACCTCCCAGGGTGGGGCCTCTGCCCTGCCACAGCCTCCTCTCTGCTTCTCTATGGCTACAGGCAGGCAATCCACCACCCTTCTGGGCTGCGGCCTTGGATGGGAAACCCCCTACACCCACCCCTGCAGACCCTCAGCTTGCAGCCCTCCTACCCTGTCTCCAAACAGCCAATTCCTGCAGCCCCGCTCTCGCTGGCTGGCTCCCGGGGCTGAACAACACTGAGTGGAAGCAAGTGCTTCACTGGGAGAATGGCCTCGGGAGCCATTTTCAACCAAGGTCGCAGGCTCTGGACAAGCCACAGAGTGCATACATGCCCTGAGAACAGAAGTAAGAGAGGGCTGAGGAAGGCTCACGGCAAGAGAAAATCTCCAAATCTCATCTCACTCCCAACTGCACCACCAGCACCTCCATCTGCAACCATTCAAGCCTCTCCTGCCCACAGCCTCCTTGGGC
Organism: Pan troglodytes; assembly: GCF_028858775.2. NCBI lineage: Eukaryota > Metazoa > Chordata > Mammalia > Primates > Hominidae > Pan > Pan troglodytes. Next base: position 48,860,012 of record NC_086016.1, on the reverse strand, counting down.
CACTGTTGACTTCATATACCCGAGATCTACAGAGGATCCACTTCGTGAGGGCCAGGCACCTGGGGGGTGCTAAGAGCGAGAAGACCTCATGGAGCTGGGGAACAAAAGCTGACATTCACTGAGGACCTGCTGTGCGCCAGGTTCCATACCGCGTTCCATCCAATCTTCACACTCACTCATTAACACCTGAATGTCATCACTCAGGCCCAGGGGAGCTCAGTCACTTGTCTGAAGCCACAAGGCCAGGGAGGCCATACAGAGGCCCCACTACGCTGTCCTGACACCACATGTCCAGTCCCTCCTGAAGCCACAAGGCCAGGGAGGCCATACAGAGGCCCCAGTACACTGTCCTGACATCACATGCCCAGTCCCTCCTGGAAGCACAGGAAGAGAGAAACAGGGCCAGGGACTGTGCTCTGTGCCTTCTACAGACATGTTCTCATGGGATCCTTAGGACAAGGTGAAAAGTCAGATTCAAACTGGGTCAACACCGACCACAGCCAGAGAGAAGCAGAGTGGGCTGAGGAAGCCCACCTCCTGCCCCACTGTCAGCCATGGCCAAGACGACTGCTCAGAGCCCCAGTGCGGCCGGGATACACAATTCTGAGTTTGCCCATGGGTTCTGAGCGGGGGGACGGGAGTGAGGGCACCAGCCGCCCCCCTCCCTCTCCTGGGAGGTGCGCAATTCTGGCCAGTAGAACATGGGCACCGCTGGCCCAGGTGGCCACCCCAGTGAGAGACAGAATCTGAGGATGCAATGTCCTCAGAGACAAATTCAAGAACCACAAGAGAAGCCAGGCCATCCACTCCCACAATCCTGCAAGTTCTGAATAAAGGGGAGGGCCCCCTGGGGTCTCTGGCCATCTGGGCTGCTCACAGAGGACAGAAACCTGCAAGCCACTGGTAAAACACACAGAGAGGCCACCTGGGCTAGACGCTGGCCACACTGTTAGATTTTGAAAACCTGAAAAGATTAATGTTTTTAAAGGAATGAAAAATTAAAATAGAGACACATTTTATTCTAGAAACTGTCCTACAATTAACTGTTAAGTCATTTTACATGAGATAAAACACAATTCTAAAAATTAAGTTTATAATCCCAGCACTTTGGGAGGCCGAGGCACAGTGGATCGCTTGACCCCAGGAGTTTGAGACCAATCTGGGCAAGAGGGCGAAACTCCATCTCTACAAAATATAAAAAAATTAACCCCAGGCATAGTGGTGCACACATAGTCCCAGCTACTCGGGAGGCTGAGATAGGAGAATGGCTTCAACCCGGGAGGCAGAGACAGTGAGCCAAGATTGACCAGGGCAACAGAGCTTAGACCCTGCCTTAAAAGAAAACATTAATTTATTATCTGTTTTCAAATATGCCTTCGCCAAAAGAGCTTCTCAGAATGAGCAGAGCCTCCCCCAAAGGAAGTGGAAGCTGAGGTGCACCTTCTCCCTCTGTCCCACACCCTGTAACCCCCACTCACCACCACAGGAAACACTCGTGTAATTTACACTCGAGCCCGAGAGGACTTGTCCTGCTCACTGCTCCAGGAGACCCGCCTGGCAGCAGGATCTCCTCAGTGGTCCTAGAGCCAGTCTCCAGGACACCTGTCGCCAGAAGACGCTGGCCGCGCCAGAGCCAGGAAGGGGCACAGCACTGCACAGACCTCTATCGAAAAGGATTGTGGTCCCGGGAAGGGGCACAGCACTGCGCGGACCTCCATCGAAAAGGATTGTGGTCCCGGGAAGGGGCACAGCACTGCGCGGACCTCCATCGAAAAGGATTGTGGTCCCGGGAAGGGGCACAGCACTGCACGGACCTCCATCGAAAAGGATTGTGGTCCCGGGAAGGGGCACAGCACTGCACGGACCTCCATCGAAAAGGACTGTGGTCCCGGGAAGGGGCACAGCACTGCGCGGACCTCCATCGAAAAGGATTGTGGTCCCGGGAAGGGGCACAGCACTGCACGGACCTCCATCGAAAAGGATTGTGGTCCCGGGAAGGGGCACAGCACTGCACGGACCTCCATCGAAAAGGATTCTGGTCCCGGGAAGGGGCACAGCACTGCGCGGACCTCCATCGAAAAGGATTCTGGTCCCGGGAAGGGGCACAGCACTGCGCGGACCTCCATCGAAAAGGATTCTGGTCCCGGGAAGGGGCACAGCACTGCGCGGACCTCCATCGAAAAGGATTCTGGTCCCGGGAAGGGGCACAGCACTGCGCGGACCTCCATCGAAAAGGATTCTGGTCCCGGGAAGGGGCACAGCACTGCGCGGACCTCCATCGAAAAGGATTCTGGTCCCGGGAAGGGGCACAGCACTGCGCGGACCTCCATCGAAAAGGATTGTGGTCCCGGGAAGGGGCACAGCACTGCGCGGACCTCCATCGAAAAGGATTCTGGTCCCGGGAAGGGGCACAGCACTGCGCGGACCTCCATCGAAAAGGATTCTGGTCCCGGGAAGGGGCACAGCACTGCGCGGACCTCCATCGAAAAGGATTGTGGTCCCGGGAAGGGGCACAGCACTGCGCGGACCTCCATCGAAAAGGATTCTGGTCCCGGGAAGGGGCACAGAACTGCGCGGACCTCCATCGAAAAGGATTCTGGTCCCGGGAAGGGGCACAGCACTGCGCGGACCTCTATCGAAAAGGATTCTGGTCTGCGCGTGGGCATGTGGGACTTTTTTTTCTCATCATTTTTGTTTTGTTTGAATTTGCTAGTTTTAACACTCATGTGCAACACACATAGAATTCTTTTATTTTTAGTAATTTACCACAGTGAACGCACCCAATTCATAGCAGGAAAAACAAATCCTACTAGTAAAATAACTCCTCTACCCTACTCGGCGGTGGGTGTCCTCCCTCTCCTTAGCCCTTCCATCTGGAATGGTTGAGGCCGCCTCTCCCAAGAAGCGCTCGAAGCAAGAAGCGCTCGAAGCACACCCGCCAGCGTATCGCTCAGCGCTCCCCCTCGGTCCCCCTGCTCTTCTGCAGGAGAGATGTCTCCTCCCACAATCGGTGGGGAAGCATCAGAAATGCCTGCAGGCGCCTCTGCAGGAACACGGATGGCATGCGTTCCCGCGACTACTTCATCATAAACATGAAACGTAGCTCTGAGGCCCAGCTTGGTCATCCGTGAGATACACATGGATCAGAGCTGGGGGAAGGGGTGTTTGCCACAAGAAACAAAGCCTGCCGGCACAGGGCGGCTTGCCTGCTGTCAGCTGCCTCCAGCCTGGTCCTCACGGCAGCCAACTTAAAAAGACAGTATTGAGTGTCAAGAGTCTTGCATATCAATAACAAAAAGATGAGTAACCCAATTACAAATGGGCAAAGGATGTGAATAGGCATTTCTTCAAAGAAGATATACAGACAGCCACTAAGCATGGGAAACGATTCTCAAACTTCAGAGCCATCCGGGAGCTCAAAACCACAATGAAATACCCCTTCACATGAGGATGGCAACAACGTTTAAATGTGGGATCACAGGAGGATGGCGACAATGTTTAAATGTGGGAAGACCAGAGTCCTCATGCATTGCTGGTGGGAAGGTAAAACGCTGCGGCAGCTGCAGGAAAGTCTGGCAGCTCCTGGCGATGCTCAACATGGAGTTACCACGTGAGCCAGCAGCGCCACTCCTCGGTATATCCCCGAGAGAAAGGAAAACACGACTACAAAAACGTGTGCATGAATGTCCATAAGCAGCAGTCTGCATAACTGTCAAAAAGTGGAAACACCCATATGTCCATTCACTAAGAGTGGATGAATAAAACGCAGCACATCCATTCAATGGAATCTTATTTGGCCAAAAAAGAATGAAGCAGGCATGCTCCAACCCGGATGAGCCTTGACAGCACCATGCGAGGGAACGGGAGCCAGTTTCAAAGGCCACAGATTGTGTGATTCCATTTATATGAATCCACAGAGACAGAAAGCAGATTCCTGGTTGCCTGGGGCAGGGGGACGGATTGGGGGAGTGGGGAAGGACTACAAATGGGTACAGGATTTCCTTGTGAGATGATGAAATTGTTCTGAAATTGACTGTGATGACAGTCAAGCAACTCTGCAAACACACTAAAAACCACTGAATTGTACACTTTAAATGGTGAACTGTATGGTATGTGAATTACATCTCAGTAAAGATGTCTAAAAAAAGTCTAGAATAAGGATGTTTTAAGGACATTTATAACCCCAACTACCTTCTCAGAAAGGCAGCTCTCAGAAACAGAGGCCCTCTGCTGCGGGACTACAGCGATGATGGGCTTTGACGTGCAGCTTTTGGGTCAGGGCTGAGGAGGGCTGACCAGCCCCACCCAGGGGCAGCAGAGATTTCAGTCTGGACAGTGCTTCTTGGATGGCAAGATGGCAGCAGAGCAAAGAGAGCTCTCCCAGAGTCCCCGGGCCTGGTTACGCTAACAGAAATCCACACAAAGGACTGATCTAAGTGGTTGTGTTGTTCTGTTTTTTGTTTTTAACTGTGAGGGCTTGAGGTTGGCATAGGGCAAACCAAACCTGCTTGGGAAGACACCGTGACCCAATGATGGCCATGGCACCCCTTCCACGGGGGCACCCCACACATGGGAGACACAGGCATTCCAGGGAACACTCCAGTCTTCATCAAGCAAGAAATAGGGCTGGAGGCAATTCTACGACTAGACCTCATGGGGAGAGATGCCTCTAGCTCGCATCCCAACCTCATTTCAAATGCTTGCACCCTCTGAGCCAGTAATTTCATTTCTGGGAATCTGTCCCAAGGAAATTATCCAAAATGCAAACAAATATTTATGTCATCACAGCATTATTTATACATCAAAAAAAGATCTAAATGTCTAATAATACGGAAGTGATTAAATTAGAGCTACATCCATTTGTTGCTGACAGGAAATCAAGAAACAGACCCAAAATGTTTAAGGGAAAACTTTGGCCTTTCAAAGTCTATAGCAAGGAAAGGCAAACTGCAACTAATCTGCACGTTCGGTACCAGCCCCCACGCCCACTCTTGAAAGAGAGCCCTAATCATTTGTTAGTCACTTCACAAGGTCTAATTACACTGTTTTTTCCTTCAATATCATTGATCCCGCAGCCAATGTTGCATGGCATTTAATTAAAGGAAAGGCTACTGCTATTTCATGTTAAAAATCTAAATCCTTTCAACAAATTAGAAGCCTGAAGTTCATTTTTACTTTCCAGTTGGACTCACTCAGCCTCTTATACTTTCAGCATTAAAACATATACAGCAGGACTCAGCTCAAACCCCTTCTGAGGTTAGCAGCCTTTGCTGGTAACAGTACCTGGCAGCAGGTTACTCCATTTCTTAACAGGTAGAGTCAATAACAAGATTGGCTTCAGCAAGCATAATCGTTCTGATGCTACGCTACGTAAATATTAATGGGGCAGCCACGCAGAGGCTCCTAAGACAGCTTTTCACCACATCCACACTTCGGGTAGGGCCCTGGCATCACAAGACCTCTCTGGCACGTGCTGTACCCCAGGCTCATCATTCCCACACCTGTCACCCTGTAGAAGCCCCCGGAACAAACCTCAGAGGACATGCAGAGGAGAGGGGCAGCCTCTCAGCACTGCCGAGGGACTCCCTCTGTCCACTTTCCTTCTGTGGCTCCGGAGGCCAGCGAGCACACGCCTAGATGTCACACGTGACTGAGAAATCCACCAGACAGGAAGCTGGATACACAGAAAGGCTAGAGAGAGTCTTGTCCATGATAAGCTCAATTAATTTTAGATAAGTATGCAATGTAATTACCAAGGCAAAGCAACATAATCCCACAGTCCCCTGCATATAATTTCAAATAAAACGCACAGAAGAAAGGCTCAGATGGCAACGAAAGACCCCGGGACAGTCAAGAACTGACCATCAACCCCCCCGGCTGGCTCACAACCCACACGGCACGGTCAGGCCTGCTTTATCCTGCGGGAGCCTGGATCTGGTGCCCCAGAGCGCTTCTGTCTAGAACCCCATCAATCCTGGATTTCTACCCAGCAGCCCACTGCTACTCCGTGAAAGGGACGGCATGAATCCCACCTTGACTCCCAGGCTGCACAAGGTCACTTCCACCCCACAGTGGCACAATCACTCCCTTCCTACATTCATGCCAGCAAGAGCTGTACCTCTTTCCAGGCCCCTCTGAAGCCCAACCACAAGCTCATGGTCTGTACCTCCCACATCCCCGTGTTCCTAACTCCTGGTGGTATCACTGCACAGATGAGGTGCTGAGGAAGGTTTGTTAAACAGAACACAAAAAGTAACAATACAAAACCCTCCACCTGTCTAGTGAGATGGGCAAGAAAGAAGGGCTCTGGGTAAGCTAGATTTCAGTGGATTGCCATTCACACTCTGTATTATGTATAGGTAAGGGGACCATATGGTGTATCGTTCAAAGCAGACACCTTGGGCACAAGTAATAATTATCCCAGGACAGCAGAGATAAACCAGCACTTCCCAGCAACCTCAGCCTCTGATCAACCTGTGTCCAGGGCTCTGCCGTAGGTGCTTTGGGTAGCACAGGTGGAGGAGGCTTCCTGGTAGCACCGGGCCCATAGAAAATGGGTGGAAAGACACAGTCCAGGCAAAGAAAAATATTAATGGCTGTTACTTATTATTAACTATTATAATGGCTACTACTCCGCCATCTATTGTGTCATTGGAGTATTCTATGTTTTATCATATATTTTAATAGTTACTGTTCACAAGTATTAGGCAGAGATTAACAATGAGCAGGGGGATCAGCAGGTTCCTATGTCTGGATGAAACAGAGGATGAACATGTAATTAGGAGTCCGATTAAGAAAGGCATTAAATATCAGGAGTGTGATCTTTGTCCTGCAAGCAACGGGGAGCTGTTAAAGCAGAGGTCAAAGCCACGTTTCAATGTGATTCACCTCCTGCCAGGACATGGAATGCATCGCAGGGGAAGAGGGAAGCAAGGAGACTTGCTGGGAAGCTACTTCAATGCCTGGGCAGACATCATAAAGGTCTGATCTAGGGCAGACCCATCAAAGGCAGAAAGGAAAGGCTGAAGGAATTAGTGCGAGAACATCCGGAAACAACAAGAACAGGTGGGGGTGGGCTTCAGCAATAACTAGATATGGGGACAAAGAAAGGCCAAAATGACAATGACCAAACATCACCCTGGGTAGGAGTGATTGGCGCCATCTATGATGTAAACAGGAAGTGGAGAGGGGTGGCTTGTTCAGTGGAGGAGGAGCAGGGAACGGGAAGGGGAGAGAGAGAAGGGATGTCGACACTGTGGAGCAGTGTCTGCGCCGTGCACTGGTTTCCACGTGACAATCTGTCATCCTGGAGAGCAGTTCCCATCCCCATTTTACAAATGAGGAAAGGAAACTCAGGGCCCTGACTCTCAACCACGTCCATAATCTTCCTATCACACGTGACACATTTCTGACAGGGCAAAATCCCAAGACAGTGCAGTAGGCACCTCCGGAAGACATGGACACTGGGCAATGAGGCTCAGAGGTGCGGAAACACAGGCAGAGTCCCAACCAAGGAAGAGCGTGTTTAAAACAAGAAGTCCAGAAACGCACATGGGTGTGAAGGAGAAAGAGTCCACTCACAGGGGACACTCGGAGACAGCGGGGGAAATCGGGGCAAAATGTCACAGACCCCTGGGAAAAAACTTTTCACCAAGTGTCCATTGGTGCAAAATGCCTCTGAGGTCATGCGGCATGGCTGAGAAAGTGATCCCTGAGGCAGAAAAGAGTCTCATGTGCTTTCCGAAACTGCCTGTGCCCAGCTCTGTGCCCGTCACTCCAACCAGCCACGTGCTCACTGCTGAGTCTCCAGGGCCCAGAGGACGAGGCCCGGCCTCGAGTGAGTGCTCAGTAAGTATCTGTTGAACAATGAACCTCTTCAGGCTCCCCTTCTTCATCTATAAAACTGAATTAATTAATTTCTCTGTTCCTGTTCCACTCTCAAATACAATGAGGCAAATGTGGTGTCTTTGGTGACCAGTTTCAGCAAAGTAAGTAAAAACCAGATTTTAAGGGAAATAGCACTTTAAGAACACCCGTATCTCACGTCATCCCTCACAGCAGCTGACGTGAAGCCCTCACTCCCTCATGCTGATCCTCTATTGGAGGCTGGAGGAAGCCCCCGAAAGAGTCAAGGCCAGCCACGTGGGCACAGAGCCAGGCGTGGGGCCCACCCTCATGTAAAGGACATTTTTTCAAATGTTCAAGATTTCCTGCGCCCATCCTTCCACGGTACGGTTGAGTAGAACATCCTGAAGGAGGCGGCTTCATGCCTCTCGCCTGCTTTCAACATTCCCAAGGTTCTGCTCAGATCCTGGAGGTGCCTCTGCCACCCCTGCCCCACCACAGCAGGTGAGAAATATGACCAGGCTGGGGTGCTGATGGAGCATGAAAGGATGGACGAGGGGAGGCAGAGCCGAGGATGAAGGCAGAGAGGGGCAAATGCTTTGGAAACACACACGGATGCTCAGCAAAGGCCCCGTCATCCTCTCAGGCCCCCATCTTTCCATAGACAACTGCCTGCTGAGCTCCTGGTCTTAAAAGGCCTCCAAAGTGTCCCCTCAGCAGGAAGGGCTGCAAAGGAATCGTGCTCCCAACGGAAGCAGCATTGGAGGTCACAGTGTGCAGGCAATGGACTGTCGTCCAGTCCCACAAGAGCGCCAGGGGACCCAAACCAGGCTCTTCATGCAAGAAACGGAACGGACCTCAGTCGGCAGAGATGCAGAAAACGCCAGTGATATGGAACTCCAGGACGGGCAGGCTCTGCGCACAGGGAGATGAGCAAAGCGCAGCTCTCCCTAGAGGAGCTCGTGATGCAGCCAGGAAACAGCCAACTTTACACAAGGCCAGATGGACGGAGCTCAGACGGAGGCTCAAGCAGGAGCAGAGAGACAGGAGTCAACAGATTCAGTAGGAGTCTGATGTGAGGAAAAGGCTGGGCACTGATGGTCAAAGGGGTCAAGAAAGAAGTCAGGTGAGTGAAGTGGAGCAAAGGCAGAGGCCTCGTGGAGCTGGAACCAAGAACAAGCCTTCAACCCAGTATGATGTCTCCAGAGGCAGATTCGTCCACCCCTGAGAAAACAAGGACCTCACGCCACTGAGATTCGGACAAATGTTATCAGGATCCCAAATACAGAAGGAAGACTCCATAAGTCTCATAAGCTTGTGCTCAGCCTCAAGGGAACGTGTACCAAGGGATCAGCATGTGAATGGTGTCGCTGAAGAAACAGGCCAGACCACAGACGGGGGCACACGCAGCAGCAGCAGCCACCCTGGGGTTCTGGAAGAGGGGAGGTGCTAAAGTTCTCTGCGGGCCGGGAAGCCAGGAGGCCCTGGGAGGGGAGGGAGCCTCCGAAGAGCTTCAAGGCACCCTTTCTTCTGTATTTCCCTCATTCACTTTGAGAAGGACAGGCCAGCAAGGGCTTACACAGATACCAGGCCACTGTGATGCCCACGACATCCCCCCAAATAGCTGAGCAGCCGCAGCACGCCTGGGAAAGACGGCTGACTCCCAGAAACCACCAGAGCTGTACAGCTGCCTGCGGCGCCCCTGAGCCCCACCACAGTGCCCACGAAGCATCTTCTAGGCCCAGTTTGTCCAAGGAAAAGCCTCCTGTCTTCATCAAACCCAAATGCACAACAAAGCCAGGGGCTGTGAGGAGCCTGCCACTGGCTTGCTGCCACCAGCTCATGGCCCCTGCTTCTTAATGTGCCCTACTTTGACCAACATGACATTCTTGGCAGAAAGACAGAAAGAGCACACCCCTATTAAGAGCCTAAAACCCAACTGCCACTGTGTGCTGAGCCATGTACCCCTTCCTAGCCCTGCCAACCACAGTCAACAAAGAGCTAAGGAGGTCACTAAGTACCTCTGAAATTCCATTTCTGATTCTTCTCCCAATGGCATCTCTCCCCATCTGAAGATAAGATGAGGAATTCTAATCGCTGCATTGAATCCTGATGGCTCACACAGGCCACAGAGGAGAGCTCCCAGGACTCCTTGCACTCTGTCCTTAACCGGGCAGAACAGCCAGGACCAGGCAAGAGTGCCAAGGCAAACCGTTTCAAACAACCTGGGTCCACGCCTTCTCAAACCATCGAGGGCCTCCTGCCTCAGGGCCTGGGCCAGGCCGGCACCAGCAGGCTCTCGGGCACAGGCACTCAGGCACCAAGCTCTGGGGAGCCTCTCCCGTTGGAAGGGGTCTCTAGAGATGAGTGCAGCAGCAGGAGGGGCTCTGTGACCTGAGAGCCATGCCTGCCCCAGCCCGGGTTTGAACCCTGGAGGTGATGTCAGGTAGGAATACGGTGAAAGTCGAACCTGTTCAGCTGCATCTTGTGGTCTACTACTATTCCTCACCTCTCCGACAGACTGAAACCTCTTTGAGGGCAGAGCCTCTTCTAGATCACCTTAGGGACATCCCACGGCAAAGCCAACAGGTATGTTTTGAATTTTTTTATTGAGACATAATTCACATACCATCAAATTTAACATGTAGGACTCAGTGGTTTCCAGTATATGCAGAGCTGTGCGACCCTTACCAGTGACATTTCCATCACCCCATACAGGAACCACGTGCCTGTTCACTGTCATTCCTCAGCCCCACAACTACCATTCCACTTTCCGTCTCTATGGATTTGCCTATTTTGCACATTTCATATAAATAGGAGTCACACAATATGTGGGCTTCTGTGATTTATTTCACTTAACATAATGCATTCAAGGTTCATCCATTTATTCCTTTTTATGACCAAATAATATTCCACTGTCTGGAGAGACTATTTTTCTTTATCCATTCATCTGTGAAAGATACTGAATTGTTTCCCCTTTTTCGGCTATTATGGAAAATGCTGCTATGAACATTCATGTACAAGTCTGTATGTGGACATGGGTTTTCATTTCTCTTGGGAATATACATACCTAGGAGTCCAACTGCTGGGTCACATGGCAGCTCGTCACATGGCAGCTCTATGTTGAACTGTTTGAGGAACCTTCAGGCTCTTTTCCACACCAGCTGCATCACCGTACGTTCTCACCAGCAGCGTATAAGGGTTCTGATTTCTCCACAGCCTTGCAAACATTTGTTAATCCCTGCCTTTTTTCTCTTTTTGGTCTTTTTTATTATAATCATCCTAGTGGGTACAACTGGAACATTTTTAGAATGGGATAATAGTTATTTCCCAAGATTTTGGATCTAGTTTTAAACCTTCCCAAAAGAGTTCTGCATACCACATTTGCATGTGTGAATTTCTAATGCACACATGCGCACACGCACACACACAGCCACCGTGCTGGCATCAGGTGCATGACAATGCCAGGGGATGAGACATTTCACAGGGTACCTCAAAGGCACCCACAACCCCACGGCACACAGCAGCCTGTCTCCTGAGAGACAGGGCAGACAAGAGGCCCTCCTGCGTGCCCCTCAGCACTCATCTCCATCTCTGCTGACCTGTAAGCTCCAGGAACATGTGGCCCCTGCCTGCATCCACCATGCACTCCAGCACACAGCAGGCATGCAGTCGAGCTGCTGCGCGGATGCACACCCAGGAAAGAAGGGCTATGTCTCCACAAATGCAGGAGCTGTTCCAGGGGCAGCTAACTTCCTCCAAATGTTCCCCAGGTAGCAACCATAACTAAACTAAAATATCATCACCAGCTGTCATTTACCCAAGTTCATCTAAACCAACCTGGCTAAATACATAACTAACAAGAACTAAAGTGAAGACAAAGAAGGCATGTTCGGCAATCCACCAGCCACACATCATAGAAAGAGCAATCATAACCGAATGAGAGAAACTACGGTACCAGGCGACAGTCACGGAGCAAGGCAGAGCTGACACTTGTATCCGGCACCTCATTTTGTCGTTGCAACTTTTATATCTGAAGACTACCCAAAAGCTGCACAACCAATCCAAGATCACTCCATCAGAGAAAAACAGAGACAATAAATGAACCGGGTTGTGTGACCCACATTTCCAGGTGTCGCTTTGCCTGCTGCCCACTGCCCAGCCTCTCCCAGCAATCCTTGCAGGCTGGGATGAGAGTAAAAAGACAGATGAATCTGAGTCACCTGTCTAGCCCAGGACAGGTGACTTGACTTAGCTGTTCTCTAATAAAGATGACGGAGACTGTGTCTTAGTCAACAGCAGGTTCAGTGAGGACCACAGTGCGTGGAAGCTGTCCTGGGAGGTAATGGGATCTGAGGCCTCCACTAATCGTTTCTAGAATTTCGCAGAGAAACACTGAGAGATAAAAAGGTGTCCAGGAGGAAGGCAGTTGGCAGAGGGCCTTGAGGGCAGGCTAGGGCTGCCTGAGCGATGGCAGGTCACCCACAGAGCAATCTGCCGTCTGGAGACCCACTTGGACGGAGGCATCCACTCCAGCAGCCAGGGCCAGGTCAACGGGGACAACCTGCAGGCAGACAGCAATGCCACAGAAGAAAGAATTGTCCAGCATCAGAATAATAATGGCCACAACCACGTGCTCTGCCTAGAGCGTCACACAAATTGTGAGACAGCCACTCCAGACAGATGGGGTAAAGTACTGTAACTAGCTACTAAGTGGTGAATCCAGGATCTGAGGGTGATCTGTGAACCATGTACCACAAAATGGCTCAAACAGAGACTGGGGACAGGGAGGAGAGGGTGCACTGGTTAAGGGTCCCCACGAGGTCCCTACCAGCAATGAAATGTCATAGGAGTTTAAAAAAAAAAACTGCATGGTGAAGCAGTGAGGTGCTACTACAGTGGGCTGACGCACACTCCAAGAAACACCAAAGGAAAAATACAAATTGCTCAGCCCTGCAACCCAAAGTGTACGTGAGACTACTTAGAGCAACGTGTCATAATGCACTCAAAACTGTAACAATATTTGTGACTATTTGCAACAGAAATAGTATGCCATAAAAAAGTAATATACAGTAACAGCATAAACATCATCATACAGACTCAGCAATGCCAACCAAAAAGCCCTTGTTACCAAGAAAAAGGCGATAACATTTGTACCAGAGAGAGCCTACCTGGATTCCTGTCTAAGGCACTGACAGAGGGGCTGCAAACGGTTGGTCGACTCCCTGTTGCGCCAGGTCTCTCCCTCGGCTTAGAGAACCATACAGGCTGCTCTGAAATCAGAGCCTCGATGAGGCATCACTTAAACTTCATATACAACCTGCTTTAAAAACTCACTGCAGTTAGTCATAGACCAGTTCATGAGCCTAGAATCACCTCTAGCTGGCTCTCCACTGCCTTCCAACAGCAAGCACTCCTTCCCTGTTCTCTCGGGTCCCTGAAGGAAAGCTTCTACCATGAGATTTATGCCCGCAAGGGTGGAGGACGACCTGAGTTCCACTAGAATACTTCTGGGGCTCTTCTGACACCGCCTCCGCGATACCATTTTTTTGGAGGGAGTGGGGAAAGTTACAGGCAGAAGTATATAAAAATTAAAAGCTTTAAAGCCGCTCTTAATGAGCAAAAACTTCCTATCACAAAGCCATCGTCCAACTAACTTAGATCACTCTCCCAACTATTTAATAGTTTCCCAACCCCTCCCTTCTAAGAAGGAACGTCACCCAGAAAGAATATCTGCTGCTCAAGAAGTGTTTGCAGTCTCCCTCCGGGTGTTTACTGTGTAGAGTGCGTGCACACACACACACACACACACACACACACACACCCCACTAGGGTACCTTGACTATTTCTCTAGGTGCCATCAGAACTGGTCCTCTACATGTTCTTAGATGTTTTACATAAAAATGTCCATTTACAATGGAAACTTTTTCATTTCAAACCCCATTTTCCCTCCCTGGAATGAGTGGGGCACTCCTCTCCAAACACAGAGGACCAACAAGCCTGGGTGCCTCTACTACAGGGTTGTTTTGTACATAAAGCCCTTTGTAAGAAAGGACTCAAAAGTCCTAACCTGAGAAAAACACAGACCTCAGACATCATCAGCAGACCTGGCAGGCACGACTTAGACCAACAGGAAAACCCAACACACCCCACATTTTCCTACAGACACGTCCACACGGTGGGGCAGGAGGAGCGTGTGAAGAGAAGGGATAGAAGAAAGGCAGAGAAGCAGCAGAATGCGTAACAACGATCATTCTCAACATGCAGAAAATGTTCTTGACAAACAAAAGTGAGGAAAATGACACATAACATAAACCAGGCCAACCTTCATGCCTTAGGACCTACTGGGTACGTCTAGGGCAGATACTGGTAGATATGTAAACCAGCACTGGCTAGGTGACTTCTGCTCCTCCGAAAAGGTGTATTCTGGTCTTTACAACTCTCCAGGACACCTGAGGCCAGGCCTCCTGCCTCCCAGGTCTCCCATGGTGGCAATCTCTTCTACACTATTTCTCCTATGTGGGAATCTAAATGTCAAACTAATGGCACAAAACTTACCAAATGCCTCCAGGTTAGGCCCACCTGGGGTCTCCAAAAATGAGGGAGAGGTCACTGCAGAACTGGTTTTCCACATTGCAGAGTCCTCAGCCCAGTCCCAGTTGACCAAAGATCATTAGTTGCACAGCCTAAGGAAGGCTGATGGCCTCCAAGGCCCGGCCCTGGACTGCTGAACCCCAAGTGAGATTCCACAGAAGGGGACACCCGCCTAAAGAGTCTCTCGACGGCACCAGCACCGGGTTCTGAAAACAGCAGGAGTTGTTTTGTTTTTTGTGGAATGTATACTGACGTACAGAAAGGGGAAATGACAGGATGTCTGGGGTTTGCTTTGAAATACTCCAGTAAAGGAGAAGGAAAAGAAAGGGACAGATGAGAGGCTGGTGGCATATCTTGATACCCGCCGAATCCGGGTGAAGATGAGAGGCTGGTGGCGTATCTTAATACCCGCCGAATCCGGCTGATAGGTGTGTTGCTTCACTGCACTGTTCTCTCGACCTTTGTGCATGTTTGAAATTTTTTATAACACAGTTTTTTTTTTGTTTTTTAAGCGTGAGAGATGGTAAAGGTGGCCCAGGCCTGATGACAATGATTGATGATACTCCCATTTGGGAAAACTCCGTCCATTTCCCGAGGAGCAGAGCCTTTCCCTCTTCTGGAAAAGAAGTCACCCTTCCTCCCACACTTAGGCACCCCACAGCCCACAGTGAACTGTCTCCTCTGACCTCAACACTGCTTGCAGGGTAGCTCTTCAAAGACGGAAAGCATAGGTGAGTAAGCGAAGTCACCACGCCCACTGACAAACATACATACAAATGGATCAGTGCTGCTAGCAACAAATCCAACTCACTAAACCGTTCTCATTGAAAGATCACAACAGCTATTGCCTGTTTGCCTCATTATTTAAAACCACATCATGGTATATGTGTGCTGTTGAGATAGATGAGTAACAGGAGAGGGGAGAAAAAGCACTCGGCACATTGCTGCCTTCCAGATGCATTGTGGTAAACTCCATGGTTTCTGCCTGGCAACAATACTAATGGCAAGATACCCATTTCTTGTCCCAGACAGATGGATGTCTAAAAAGCATCTCATCTTTTAAACACAGAATTTTTTTACCCCTAAGCCAACACCCCAGCCCTCCCACAGAGCCCTGGCTGTTGCCAGCTCCCCGGCTGCTCCTGCGGGCCGACTGCAGCAAGGTGCATCCTCCTCCTGGAGTCGGCTCGCCGCGGTTCCTTCCTGAGGGCTGGCGACCCAACGCAAAGCAGGAACGACAGACTCTGAAGTCCCCAGCTTGCAACTAGTACATGATCATCATTCTATCACTTTCAAATAAAAGAGCCTAATATTTTGAGCATAATGATTTTAAGGAGCTCAACAATTTCTTGGCATGCATTATTCATTTTGGGACACAACACTGTTATTTCACTGAGATTACTGTAAATCGCTACATGAAGAGCTGGCTTGCATGAACAATTAAATGATAGATATGATAAACTAGATTTATAAGCTTTATGTTCCCATAACATAAATTCCTTGAATGATTTAACTCAGCAGAGCTAGAAAATTCTTTCCAGACACCAGGTTCGTGGATCTCCAGCTCCCCCATCAGCATTTAATGAAAACTTACCTCAAAACCGAAAGGAAAAATATTTAATAAAAGGCTTAATATTACTACGGTAACCACAGCAACTTGTTTCAAAAATGAATAATAGCTCTGTTAGGTGCTTCATTAAAAATTTTCCAACCAAATACTGCCCTTAATCTTCTCAATGGAACAAAAGACTTATTCAGGATCCACGTAGAAGACTGAAAATAACGTCAGATACAACCTTGTGCCCAAGCACAGACGTCCTTACGTCTCAAGCACAGAGAAAGATGGAATCTAATCAGCTAAGAGGAGAGAAAGTTGGGTATTTATCCTAAAACAATTGATTAACAATCTCAATATCCCACTGGTACGTTCTTTCCTCCACTGATCAACAAAGACATTCCTCGTCTCACCAAAATGGCCTTCTCCTGGCACAGGCAACCGCCTGCAGATAATGCAGGAATCAAAGACTACAGTCACTGGATGCCAGGGTATGATCAAGAAACACCAGGGCCCGCTGGACTCCAGGCACAGACAGGACTCCCTTCTCCAGAGAATTCCAGAGTTGGAGAAGTCCTAGAAACCAAATCTGACTATGGCACAGGACTTTTGAGACCACCCAGGCAATACTTGCTGGGATGAAGGAGGGCGCAGCATCTCCAACCCAACAGTCTCCTACCGCTCTCCACTTAAGAGCCCAATAGGACCCCTGGGCCTGGGACGGCTCTGCTCAGACGTCCAGGCCAGCCTCACTGGGCTCAGACCATCAACTGCTATGATGCCTGCAAGTGAGCA
The DNA here is from genome assembly GCF_028858775.2 of Pan troglodytes. Lineage (NCBI taxonomy): Eukaryota > Metazoa > Chordata > Mammalia > Primates > Hominidae > Pan > Pan troglodytes. The sequence continues at coordinate 48,843,223 of NC_086016.1, read as the reverse complement.
GGAGGGCTTCGTTACAACTGGGTAAGGTGACTGCTCCAGACCCCACAGGGGACCCAGACGGAAGCATCCAGCTCAGCCCAACCCTTCCCAGGAATCACTCGGCCCCACCTCTGCCTGGTTCACTCTGGCTGTGCTGTGCTCCTCTACCCACCCATAAGCTCTCCCCATCCTTATACCCAGTCTCCTGCAAACTCACTTCTGTCCCACCACGTCAAGCTGACAACTCAACCACACAGACATTTGGCACACACTCAGTCACTAGCTTTATGCTGGTGGCTACACTGCCTGGCACAGAGGAGGTGCTTAATGAATGCCCACAGGGGGTACAATCAGAGGGAGACAGGGCTGCCCAGATGCTTTATAACTAAATGCAACTAAGCTTATAAACTTCTCCAAAGAGGAGAGTAAGAAGAGAAGGAAGCAGCACGCAGTGGAATAGTTCACGGTCTACACAGCAGTTAACGGTGTACTCAGTGACTGCTGGACATGGGCACCGTGGCATGGCGAGACCACAGAAAGGGATGCTTCTCAATGAGACTCCTACTTGGAATGCTTAGAACGGCTTGATAAGAATGTGCTTGGACCAGAGTGCCCACGCCCAGCATCTAGCATGCCTTACCCACATGTTTACACCCACAGGAAGGCTGGCTGGCCAGTCCAGCCCAAGCTTGTACTCCTTTGCAAATGACAGCCAAGAAGACAGAGACCGTGTGACCATCAAGACCGAACAACCCCACAAACATCTATCTGCCTTGAGATGTCCTGACCCCATCCCAAATGCTTTCTGGCCCCAGCACAGCCAACGGCATCTGCCAGCATGATGAATGGAAGGCAGCTGTCCTTCCCGATGATGTGAGAACACAGGGTGCTGCCGGGTGCTACTCCCCAGGCTGTGTTTACGCTCACAGGTCAATCCGCTGTGAATGAGATGCAGTTTATTTTCATTAACAGAAAAGCTTGGCCTCCTTCACCCCAGGGAACTAGGATATCATACATCTCAGTTTACCCAGTTCACCGCTCACCTGCCCCTCTTAAACTGTTAAGAGTGCCCCGTTTACCCCCAAAACAGATGATAAACAATATGGCCCCTCTACTGAAAAACCCCAGAAGTCTACAGACGTCATCTACAGAATGCGTGATACCCACTCCCAGCCCCAACTTGCTGGATGGGTGTAAAGGCTTCACCCAAAATGTACTGGGGGCCACACTCTGTGCTCTTTTGGGCCCAGATAACAAAGGGGGCACGCTGAGGTGGCTTAATAACAGTGAATGATTCATATTTGGGACAGCTTCAGAATAAAGCCGAGTCTCAATCCCCTGGCATCCCAGGAGGAAGAGCTGCTGCAGCACCGGCCGGGCAGCCACTGTATACCCGTGGCTGTTTTATCTCTGCAGGGGAGTTATTATCATAAAAATCAACGACAACAACAACAGCTGACTTGACTGAGCGCTGCTCTGTGCAGGTGGTGGTTTGTATTACTGTATTAGTACACTGAATGCTCGTAACAACAGAAGCAAGTGATTCCCACTTGACAGATGAGGACCCTGAGCTAAAGGCGAGCAGCAGAACTGGCTCAGTGCCTCCCCTTGAACCACCACACTACAGTGGGTCATTTCACAAATGATGCCCTGAAATCCGGCCACCCAGCTGAACGCATGGAACTAAATCCATTTCCCACCAACTGCCTCAGGTACGCACAGTGTGCTCGAGGCACTGCAGACACTCAGAGACAGCCAAGTCCCAGGGTACATCAGGATCCCGGCCCTGCCATTCTGCCCTCTTTCCATCTCCTCATGAACATGGGCCGCAGCACCTCCTTCAGCTCCCTTCTCATCGATGTCACCCAGACACTGCTCCATTCAACTGTGATGCTGTCAAGGCGTGCCCTGGGCATGCAACAGCAGCTCTGGAACATCCCTACCTGTCAAGGCGCCAAAGCCCTCCCTCCCCAACTCATCTCCCGAAGCTGCCCGCTGGGCGTGGCTACACAGTGTGTGCACTGCCGAAGGGCCCTGGAGAACGTTCTGCAGTAAGGCTGATGTTCTACAGTTTGATCGGAGATCGCGCTGCACAGGTCATGCATTTGTTAAAACTCATCCCACTGATTTTTGTGCTGCAGGTTTGTACATTTCATGGTGTAAATATTACCTCCACGAAAACCCTAAATCTAGTTAATGACATGCATACTCAAGTGTTTACGGGGGGAACTGATATCTACAACTTACTTTGAAATGCATCCAAAAAGAAGAGACGGATTGATGGATGGACAGACAGAGACAGAAAGAGAGATGGAGGCAGACCTAACATACTCTATATGGTGGCTTCAATGGATGGCCATGACAAGTCTTTCAGCTTTTCTCCATGTTTGAAAGTTTCAAATAAAATGTTAAAAACAAATTCCAAGTCTTAGATCCCATAGAGACCCAAACCCATGACTGCTCAGCCTATATGGCTTTTGGCCGAATGATATCCCACATCTTAGTTGTCCCTATCATTCAAATGGCCCCAAAGAAAGCAGCTTGTTATTTCAGCTCTGGGTTCTTCATGCCTTTACCAAAGAATGCAAAATTGATGGTGCCTGTTTTAAATTAAGGAAAAGTTTTTAAGTTGCAGCAAAAATACCTATACCTGTAACTTACAAACCCGTCTATCCCTGTTTCATGTTGGATGGGCCAAATAATAATACAGAATGTTATTATTAGGGATACCAGGAATATCTGGATGCAATTTTTTTCCAGCTTAACAGATGTAACCAAAAAGTAAAAATGGTATGCAAATAAGATGTTCAACATGGGATTCAGATTTATGTAGACATTGTGAAATTACTACCAAAATCAAGTTAATTATATCCTTCACCTCACATGTTACAGTTACCTTGTGTGTGTGTGGTAAGAACACTTAAAACCTACTTTCTTAACAAATTCCAAGTATACCATACAGTACTGTTAACTATAGTCATCATGCTGTACATGAGATCCCTAGAACTGATTCATCGTATAAACGAAAGTTTATACTCTCTGGCTCACATCTCCCCACTTTGCAGCCCTCCAGTTCCTGATAACCACCATTCTACTCTCTACTTCCAGGAATGCAATTTTTTTGGATTCCACATATGAGGAAGATGATGAATATCTTCTGGGTCTGGCTAATTCCATGTAGGATAATGTCACCCAGGCTCATCCATGTTGCTGTAAATGACAGGGTTACCTTCTTTTTTAAGGGTGAATAATATCACTGTCTCACTCCATTAGTACTGTTAAAACAAAATACCTGAGACTGGATAATTTATAAAGAACAGAAAATTTTTTCTCACGATTCTGGAGGCTGAAAGTCTAAGATCAAGGTGCTAGCAGGTTAGGTGTCTGACAACGGCCCTCTTGCTGTGTCCTCACATGGCAGAATGGCCAAAAGGCACAAATGTCATGTCCTCACATGGCCAAATAGCAGAAGAGAGTGAACCCACTTCCTCAGGCCTCTTTCTAAGGGCCCTAACCTCATCCATGAGGGCTCCACCTTCATGAATCACATCACCTCCTATAGGCCCCACCTTTGAATACTATCACATTGCTGATTACATTTCAACACATCCATTCTGGGGATCATTAAGGCCATGGCAATCCCATTTTCTCTCTCTCTCTCTCTCTCTCACACACACACACACACACACACCCATTTTCATTACTCATTCATTCATCGGTGAATACTTGGGTTGTTTCCATGTCTTGGCTATTGAGAATAATGCTGCAATGAACACGAAGGTACAAATATCCTCTACGAGGCACTGACTTCATTTCCTTTGGATATATACCAGAAGTGGGATTGCTGGATCATCTGACGGTTCTGTGTTAAATGTTTTGAGGACCCTCCATGCCGTTTTCCATAAAGGCTATATCAATTTACATTCCCACCAACGGTGTAAAAAGGTTCCCCTTTCTACAAATTCTCACGAATGCTTGTTATCATTTGTCTTCTTTTTTTTTTTTTTTTGGAGACAGAGTCTCGCTCTGCCACCCAGGCTGGAGTACAGTGGCGCAATCTCGGCTCACTGCAACCTCCGCCTTCTGGGTTCAAGCCATTCTCCTGCCTCAGCCTCCCGAGTAGCTGGGACTACAGGCGCACACTACCATGCCCAGCTAATTTTTGTATTTTTAGTAGAGACAGGGTTTCACTATGTTGGCCAGGCTGGTCTCAAACTTCTGACCTCGTGATCCACCTGCCTCAGGCTCCCAAAGTGCTGGGATTACAGGCATGACCCACCGCCCAGCCTCATTTGTCTTTTTGGTAAGAGCCATACTAGCAGGTGTGAAATGATAACTTGTTGTGATTTTTATTTGCATTTCTCTGATTAGTGATGTTGAGCACCTTTTCATATACCTATTGATAATTTGTATGTCTTCTTTTGAGAAATGTCTATTCAGGTCCTTTGCCCACTTCTTCATCAGGTTATTTAGTTTGTTTGGTTTTCATTTTTGCTGTTGAGTTGTTTGAGCTCTTTATGTATTTCAGACATTTACCCCGTATCAGATGTAGAGTTTGCAAATATTTTCTTATAATCCATAGGTTGTCTCTTCACTCTGATTATTTCCTTTGCTGTGCAGAAGCTTTTTAATTTGATGCAATCCCATTTGTCTATTTTTGCTTCTGTTTTATGTTTTTGGTGTCATATCTAAAAAGGCACTGCGCAGAACAATGTCAAGAAGCTTTTTCCCTATGTTTTCTTCCAGTAGTTTTACAGTTTCAATTCTTACCTTTAAGTATTTAATCCATTTTAAGTTGATTTTTGTATATGCCGTGAGTTAAGGGTCGAATTTCATTCTCATGTATGTGAATATCTACTTTTCCCAACAAACTTATTGAAAAGACTACCCTTTTCCCTATTGTGCGTTCTTGGCACCTTTGTCAAAGATCAGTTGACCACAAATGCATGGATTTATTTCTGAGCTCTCTACATTCCATTGGTCTATATGTCAGTTTTTATGCCAATATCATACTGTTTTGATAATCTAGTTTTGTAACATATTTTGAAATCAATAAGTGGGGTGGCTCTGGCTTCATTCTTCTTGCTCAAGACTACTTTGGCTATTTGGGATATTTTGTGGGTCCATATGAATTTTAGGATTGTTTTTCTTCTTTCTGCAAAACATGTCATTAGAATTTTGATAGAGATTGCCGTATGTGTAGATCACTTTACATAGTGTGGACATTTTAACAATATTAATTTTTCCTATTCATACACACGGGATAAATTTCCATTTATTTGTGTCTTCTTTATTTCCTTTTATCAACTGTTAAAGTATTCAGTGTAAGACTCCTTCACCTCCAGGTTGCAGTGAGCCGAGATCACGCCACTGCACTCCAGCCTGGGTGACAGAGCGAGACTCCGTCTAAAAAAAAAAAAAAAAGAAGAAGAAGAAAAAAAAAGAAGAAGAAGAAGAATCCTTCACCGCCTTGGTTACATTCACACCAAAGTATCAAAGTATTTCATTCTTTTTGATTCTATTGTAAATGGGGCTTTCTTAAATTTCTCGGAGAGTTGTTGTTAGTGTATAGAAACACAACTGATCTTTGTATGTTGATTTTTGTATCCTGCCACTTCACTGAATTTGTATATTAGTTCTAACAGTTTTTTGGTGGAGTCCTTAGGGTTATCTACGTATAAGATCATGCGAACTGCACAAAATTTTATTTTTCCTTTTTGATTTGAATGCCTTTTATTTCTTTTTACTGTCTAATTGCTCTGGCTGGGAAGGCATCCCTGTCCTCTTCCTGATCTTAGAGGAAAGGCATTTGTAAGATCTTAAGCTATGGGATTGTCATATACGGCCTTTTTATGTTGATGTACATTCCTTCTATACCTGATTTATTGAAAGTTTTATCAAGAAAAGACGTTGAATTTTGTCAAATGATTTTTCTGCATCTATTGAGATGATATAATTTTTCTCCTTCATTCTATTAATGTGATACATATTTATTGACTTGTGTGTGTAGAACCATCCTTGCATCCCAGCAATAAATCCCAATTAATCACAGTGTCTGAACCTTTTAGTGTGCTGTTGAATTCAGTTTGCTAGTATTTTGATGAGAGCTTTTGCATCTATGTTCATCAGGAATACTGGCCTGTAATTTTCTTTTCTTGTAATGTCCTTGTCTGGCTTTTAAATCAGGGTATAATATATCCTCATAATACAGCTGGGAAGTGTTCCCTCCACTTCAATTTTTGGAAAGACTTTTGAGAAGAACTGACATTCATTCTTCTTTAAGTATTTGGTAGAATTCACCAGTGAAGCCATCTGGTCCTGGGCTTTTCCTCGTTGGGATGTATCCAATTACTGATTCAATCTCCTTTTCATTATTGGTTTGTTCAAATTTTCTATTTCTTCATAATTCACTTTTGGTATGCTATATGTTTCTAGGAATTTATCAATATTTCCTCATTTATGATTTCATTTGAGTCTTCTTTTTTCTTAGTCTAGCTAAAGGTTTGTCAATTTTATCTCCTTAAAAAACCAACTCTTAGGTTCTTTTTAATCTCATCTGTTGTTTTTCTATTCTCTATTTCATTTACTTGTTCTAATCTTTACTGTTTCCTGTCTCCTGCTAACTTTGAACTTAGTTTGTTCTTCTTTTTCTAGTTCCTTCAAGTGTCGAAGTTGGGCTGTTTATTTGCAATTTTTTTTTCTTGAGACGGAGTCTCACTCTATCTCCCAGGCTAGAGTGCAGAGGCGCGATCTTGGCTCACTGCAACCTCCGCCTCCCAGGTTCAAGCAATTCTCTGCCTCAGCCTCCCGAGTAGGTGGGATTACAGGCACCCAACACGACACCTGGCTAATTTTTGTATTTTTAATAAAGATGGGGTTTCACCATCTTGGCCAGGCTGGTCTTGAACTCCTGACCTCGTGATCCACTGCCTCGACCTCCCAAAGTGCTGGGATTACAGGCGTGAGCCACTGAGCCCTGCCTGCAATCTTTTTTCTTAACAAGGCACTTATCACTATAAACTTTCCTCTTAAAACTACTTTTGCTGTATCTGAGAAGTGTTGGTATGCTGTATTTCCATTTTCATTTGCCTCAAGATTTCTTTTTATTTCCCTTTAATTTCCTCTTTGACCCACTGGTAGTTTAGGGGTGTCTTGTTCACGTATTTGTGAACTTTCTTCCTTTTATTTCTAGTATCACACCATTGTGTGATATCAAGTATTAAAGATTCTTGATATTATTTCAATCCTCTTAAATTTGTTAAGACTTGTTTTGTGGTCCAATAAATGATCTAATCTGGAGAATGCTCCTTATGACTTGAGAAGAATGTGCATTCTACAGCTGTTGGATGGAATGGTCTGTCTATATCTTGTTAGGTCCATTTGGTCCATATTGTTATTCAAGTCTGCTGTTTCCTTACTGATTTTCTGTCCGGATGATCAATCCATTTTTGAAAGTGCAATACTGAAATCCCTTATTATTATTGTATTGCTATTTCTTCCTTAAATTCTGTTAATATATGCTTTATATATTGAGGTTCTCCAATGTTGGATACACATATATTCACAATTGTTATATCTTCCTGATGAACTGACCCCTTCATCATTATACAATGCCCTTGTCTCTTGTGATACTTTTTTTGTTTCTTGAGACAGGGTCTTGCTCTGTCCCCCAGGGTGGAACCCAGGGTTATGATCATAGTTCACGTTAACATCAAATATGCACCCAGGACTACAGGCACATGCCACCATGCCCCGCTAATTTTTTTTTTTTTTTTTTTTTTTTTTTAGGAGACAAGATCTCCCTATGTTGCCCAGGCTGGTCTCAAACTCCTAGCCTCAAGCAATCCTCCCACCTCAGCCTCCCAAAGCACTGGAATTATAGGCATGAGCCACTGCACCCAACCTCTTGTGACAGTTTTTAACTTAATGTCTATTTTGCCTAATATAAAGATAGTCACCCCTGCTCTCTTTTGTTATCATTTGTGTGGGATATCTTTTTCTATCCCTTCACTTTCAGCCTATGTGTCACTAAAACTAAAGTGAGTCACTTATAGGCAGTATATTGTTGGATCTTGTTTTTTTAATCTATTCGGTCACTCTTTGTCTTCTGATTGGATAATTTAATCCATTTACACTTAAAGTAATTACTGATTGGTAAGGACTTAACTATGGCCAGGTTGTTAATTGTTTTGCAATTGTTTTATAGCTCTTTTGTTTCTTTCCTCCTCTCTTGCCGTCTTCTGTTGTGATGATTTTTTTTTTGTAATAGCATGCTTTGATTCTTTTCTCTTTATATTTTCCATATCGACTGTATGTTTTTTCTTTGTGGTTACCATGAGGCTTAGAATAGTGTCACAAAATGCATAGTGCTAACAATCTATTTTAGGCTGATAACAACTTAACATCAATCACACACAAAAAGTTTATACTTTTAGTTCTCTCTCTTACAAATACACACACACACGCACATTTTGCTATTGATACCATAATTAATTTACATCTTTGTATATCCATTAACTAAATGTTGTAGCTACAGTTATTTTAATATTTTTGGTGTTTAACTTTTATACCGGAGTTAACTGTGATTTACACACCATCATTACAATATTGAAGTATTCTGAATTTGACTACATACTTACTTTTGCCAGTGAATATTATACTTTCATAGGTTTTCATGTTACTAATTAACATCCTTTCATTTCAAATTTAACTCCCTTTCATAGTTCTTTTAAAGCAGGTCTAGCGGTAATGAATCTCCACCACTTTCGTCTGGGAAACTCTTGCCCTCATTAGGACAGCTTTACTGGGTATTATATTCTTAGTCGGCAGGTTTTTTTTTTTCCTTGCATTACTTTGAATATATCATCCCATTCACTCCTGACATACAAAGTTTATGTTGAGAAATCCATTGATAGTCTCAGGACATTCTCTTGTATATGACAAGTTGCTTTTCTGTTGCTGCTTTCCAAATTCTGTTTGTCTTTGACTTTTGACAGTTTAATTATATTGTGTTTCAGTATAGACTTTTTCACATTCAATCTATTTGGGGTCCCATGGGCTTCTTGAGTCTGGCTATTTCTCTCCCCAGATTTAAGACATTTTTTGTTCTTATTTCTTTAAAGAAGCTTTCTGCCCCTTTCTCTCTTTTCTCCCTCTGAAATTCACATAATGCGTATATGGCTTTGCTTAATGTTGTTCCATAAATTCTACAGGCTGTCTTCCCTCTTTCTCATGCTTTTTTATTTTCTAATTGGGTAATTTCAAATGACCTGTCTTTGAGCCTATTGATTCTTCGGCTTGTTAGAGTCTGTTGTTAAAGCTCTCAATTGCATTTCATAGTTCAGTCTCTGTATTCTTCAGCTCCAGAATTTGTTTGGTTCTTTTTTATGATTTCTCTCTTTGTTGAACTTCCCATTTTTGTTCATATACTATTTACCTGATTTTGTTGAGTTGTCTGTTTTCTCAATTGTCTTAAATTCTTTGTCAGGAAATTTGTAGATCTCCATCTGTTTGGGATCAGTTACTGAAAAGTTATAATGTTCTTTTCGTCAGGTCATGTTTCCCTGACTTTTCATGTTAAGTCTTGCATGGCTGTCTTTGCATTTGAAGTAACAGTCACTTTCCCCAGTCTTTACTGACTGGCTTCAGAAGAGAAAGATCTTCCAATCAGCCTGACTAGGAATTCTGGGAGCCTCTCAGACCTTTCCTATTAATGTACCCACTCCACTCCTCTTGTTCCCTATTTGGGGGTAAGTCTCAGGATTCTATACCTTATCTCAATCCCACAAAGCCAGGCCAGGTGTCACGAAGCTTCCATTTATTTTTCCTCAGGGCAGTGCTCAGAAGTGTTGAAGGTTAAGTTCTTTCTCTCAATATAGGAAAGTCAAGCCAGCTGTCTGCATCTGCTTGTACACAATCTGCAGAGGCTCACGTGCTGTCTACAGGGGTGCAGTTGTGCCAGCTGCCAAGGAAGGGAGGCATACAGAATGCTGGAGGCATATGTGGGCTAGGTGGGGGTGGGTATCTGCAGGAAACAGAGCCAATGAAATTTGTGGACTAGCCTCTTAGTGAAGTCCACAAGGCAGTTAGTAGAAACTGTAGCCCTTTGTTGAGTTCCATGCCCTGACTGCTGACAGTCCCAGCCCCTTTTCCTTGCTCTTAGTTGCTCCCAAACTATTCAGTCATGCTGATCCACTCAGTGTTCTGAAAGGGATGAGAAAGGAGTGGGCCTGCTGGAGAGCATCCCACATGGCTGGGGTCACTGGGTGTTCACTATGCTCTCACCTTCCCTTTTGAGAGAAATTAAGAACCAAGGGAGTTGGCACTGAGCTATGCTGCCTTGGGGGAGGGGTGTTATGGATAAGTGAAACTCTTCTTCTTACCCTCTTCAGTGTGTCTACTCTTGAGTGATTTTCTCCAACAAGACTGCTAAGACCTCTGCACTTGTACTCCTGTGCTCCACAGGGGTACTCTCACCTGTGGGCATTTGTCAAAATCAGTATTACTGCTGGGGGGATGAGGGCTGAAAACTCCTATTTCACCATCTTTCTGACATCATTTGCCACAGTGTGCTTTTTTATTCTGGTATTTCCTTATACCCTTGAGTCTCTTCCCTATTTTATTCAACCCAGCAGTCTGTATTCATTCCTCTTAATCAGGATTTGAGCTTTGCACCTGCTCCTTTTGGCTGGGGTTGAGTCTACTTCAGAGGCTAGGGATATAGAGGGTCCAAATACAATTTAAATAAGAAAATGCTACGAATAAAAATGTTGAGAAGAATATGAATTCTAGAAAAAAAGAAAAAGAAAATGGAAAGAAAAGAATTTTAAAATGTTAAGGCATCTGGCAGAGAGACCAAATGGGAACAAAAACCCAATTCCTCTCTCCTGACAAGTCCTTGCACCCTGGCCTATGGTTGCTTCAACCCACAAAAACGCCTTTGTTTATCAGCACTCAGGTATCAGTAGGCTGGCATGCAGTTGCAGTTTTACCCAAAGACAAGGCTCCAGGGAAACTAGACCTTTCACTGCTCTAGAACCACCTGCACAACTTTACTCCATTGCTTCTTCTGGAATATTATCCCATCTCTCCATTTATTCAAGACCAAGCTCCTCTGCTCAGTTGTCACCTTCTCCTTTAAAAATGTTCCTGATCACTCCAGCCAGATGTGTTCCTCCCTTCCTTTGAATATTCGTCCTTTCTCAGTTGCTGGCTTGAGTCCTATCACCCCCACGAGTCATGAAGACCTTAAGGACAGGGACAGTAGCACAAAGCCCTTCAGGCAAGGCAGCTTGAGCCCAGTAGAAGAATGTGCCGTGGGACTCAGGAGAAGCCACTGTGCCTGCAATGCAAGGAGCCGGCCGGCCATGCTGGTTTCTAACTGCCGATCTTGAAAGGCCCTCAAGTGGTGACAGGTAGCTTAGCAGTTACCACGAGCTGGTCTAATTGAGCATCCCCCACCTACAATTCAAGTAGGTTTATAATAGGGCCTGAGCTATGACCTTCAGCCCAAACAACTTAAGCTTCCTATAAGTATGGTCCAATAAGTTAAAAGTCACATTAGTGCATTGACACACAGCAAACAAAGATTCTAAACACTGCCTAGTCATCACATATATAAAATTAAGACTTAAATAGAAAGAGATTAACTCATACGTATCTTCCCACTAACCTGAAAGTTTCAAATCACAGCTTTAATTGAGGCTGGGCCTCCTAGTCAGGAGAGATCTAACCTTGCCTCTTCCTGGAGCTGCCCATGCAGACAGGGCCTCAGAATGCACACATGCTTTGTGCTCTGCAGGCTTCTGCTGACACTCATATTCAGTCTCCGAGAGGAATCCCCATGCAGCTTAGCTGGGGATGGACACCATCCGCCCTTCCCTGTCCCTGTTCTATCCCTTCTTCCTCACATTCCACAGAGCCAAGTGGAAGCCGGGTGACAGAAAGCGCATTCCAGTGCCTGCTGGCCAAAGTCTGACCAGTGAGAATGTCGCTGGCCAATGACTTTAGTGGCTTGTTAGCACCAGATATCCAAACATCAGCCAAATAATTATCATTTATTTCCACAGAATAAGAATAAATATATTTTACATATTTTTATTAAAATATTTTATGTGGACAACATATTTTATTTATTTTATTTATTTTTCTTTTTTGAGACGGAGTTTCGCTCTTGTTGCCCAGGCTGGAGTGCAGTGGCGCGATCTCGGCTCACTGCAACCTCCGCCTTTCTGTTTCAAGCGATTCTCCTGCCTCAGCCTCCTGAGTAGCTGGGATTACAGGTGCCCGCCACCACACCCAGCTTTTTATATTTTTAGTAGAGACAGGGTTTCACCATGTTGGCCAGGCTTGTCTCGAACTCCTGACCTCGTGATCCACGCACCTCAGCCTCTCAAAGTGCTGGGATTACAGGCGTGAGCCACCGCGCCCGGCCCCAGCCAACATATTTTAAAAGAAAACATACGCTTTTCCATAAATCATAACTTTCTGGGACACAATTAAGAAGGGCATAACAAGATTTCTAAAGAGAGACAACGTGACTTCCCCACACACAGGCCCACGGCTCCTGCTCTGGATCTGCCCCATGGCCACCTGGTCTCCAGTTTGGCCCTTCCCTGCCATGATGCATGGACTGTCTCTCAGATACAAGGGCAAAATCAGGCCAGACATCCTGCCCAAACCCAGCCTCTTGCTGGGCCTCCACCATTTTCCAGAACATGAAGCCGAGAAGTTGACTCAAAAAACAAAAGGAATAAGAGAAATACTGACTTGCCTCCCTAAAATCCTGCACTTGCAACTGATGGCTTTTATCCCACTTGGAAAGATACAATAATAATGGGGGGGGGGGGAAGGACCTTCCAACATCGATAACACCAAACAGCAATTCACTGGAATCAGCTAATTTTAATATTTGAAACATTCCAACATTGTATCCTGTCCTTCACTTTCCTGACTGTGCCACGATGATCTATCGGTCCTTCTCTTTCAAACGGATTGCCAAACAGCATTTTCTTGGGGATTTCCTCTAAAAGGCAATTGGAGGTTCCTGCAACCCAATTTATAGGTGCATTGTTTCCATTTATTTTAATTTTATTTATAGCCTTCTGCCAGAGCCCGCTGGGCACACGCAGCTATAAATCAAAGATCACAAACACAGTGCTGCTCTGTTCCTCTGTGGATGCTCACGTATCAGGGGATTGTTTGGTCAGCTCTAATAGGAATACTAATTACTTTTTCAATCAGACCATGGGTGTGAACTCACTTGAAAAACTGCATAAAACAAAATTTCATTATATACTAGATATGATCTTGAACCAAAGGACACCAGGAGTGGTCCTACTTGAGAAGGAACACACAAGCCACGTGCTTGTGCTCCGAGTCCGGGAGTTACTGCAGGTTCAGGCTCATCTGCTGGATGACCTTGGAGCAGGTATCTTGACCTCTGTGGGCCTCGGATCCCACAACCGTTAAACGAAACAGTGGTAAAGAGAATCTACTCTGGAGAGTTGCTGGAAATCCAACAGGAGACGCTACAGAGACTCCTGCAACAATGTCAGCCACACAGGAGGTCCTCCACGTCAGCGCCCTCCCTCCCATGGAAATGTCAGGGGTGGGCTCTGTCCATGCTCTCTGCTCCTGCCTGACAACAGCCCACTGGGTGATTTCGTCCACCAACACCTCCATTCTCATGGTGCCAGGACCCAGTGGCCCACATCAAATGCCTTCGGCCTGCCCAATCTGCTCCTCCTCTCGTGTCCTCTTAGATGAGGTCACTGTCATTCCCCGTAACTCCAATGCCCAGCATGACTCACTGGGACCCTGAGGCTCCCTCACACCACCAGTCACTAGATTCTCTGACTCCATCTTCCTCTGAGATACATCTTAAAGCTTTTCTTTCTTCACCATCCCCACTCCAACAGCTTGACCCTCTGCCCAGAGCCCGCTCGGCACAGGCAGCTATAAATGTATTTCCCACCTACGCTGACCCTGAATCTATCTGCACTTTTCCAGGCCACTTGCACCAGAATGAACTTTCGAAAAATTATAAATAGGATCACATTACTTCCCAGATTCAAATCCTTCAAGTGCTCTGAGTAGCAGCCTGTATCACTGTTCTTGAAGATTCACTTCCCTGTAAAAGGATTATACATTCCTGCCCATTGATGTTGGGCTTGGCCTTGTGCCACCAGCTGGCCAACGGAAAGTGATGTGACACACACTGTCCTGGCAAAGCTCGAAGAGGCACTGGGACCTTCCACCAGCCCTTCGCGTCTGCTCTGTGCCATGGGAGCGGTCCCAGACAGACTGCACTTTCCAGCTAGGGCTGGAATGAAGACACACACAGAGCTGCTCACAGCTTGCAGCCTACATGCAACATGACGCCCTGCGATTTCTAGCCCTGGGAGATCTGAGGGCTGCTGGAAACACTGCAATGACTGATCTGTCATTAATTGAGAATAGGGCCCTACCCTCCAGGGGCTCGAAGAGTGATGGGAAGTAGTGTGAGTGGAGAGAAGTCACATACGATGAGCAGTCACTCTCAGGCCTGGCAACCACAAGCCTTCAGAAAGCAGACCATCCACCACGCCAGCCTGCCTCCAGTCACTCGCCTCAGCGTCCCCATGCATTCCCGCCTTGGGTGCGGCACGCCTGATGCCCACAATACCTATGCCCAGCTCCACACCCTTCCAGCCCTGCTGTACCATCAGCAACTGGGAAATGTCTCCACTTCAGATCCTTTCCCCACCCAGGGCTCTGCGCTCACAGCACCAGGCAGACATTCTGTCTCTCGCCGAGCACAGCGCCCTGGGAACAGAGCCAGTCTCAATTCCCTGTGTACCCCTGCTCCTTTCATGGTGCCTAGTACTGAGCTGGCACTGAATCTGGTGTCTTGGGATGTTTTTCTTTACGACCTCCATTGTTTAGAAATATCAACACACACAGTTCCTAGAAAATTGTTTCACACGGCACTGAACTCCAAACCTCCGGCCCCCAAACAGGAAAAGAGCCAATTTTGGAAACAAAGGCTAGAGATAACCTCAGAAATCCATGGAGGCAACTAAGAGCCAGAAGACCTTCTGGAGCCATAGAAACGCTGCTGGCCCCATCGGGATGAATAATAGCTGCATTAGCATTCCCTACCTTGGGCAAACAGGCCACTGTAAATGCTTATTTTATGACTCAGTCTTTCATAAATTATGCAGTAAGATTCTCTTAACTTGGCTTTTCTCTGGCCTTCCCAGATGCAGTATTAACTTGGCAGCAATGTGAAGTAGATGTATTCTCTCCGTGCTAGTAAGTCGGTTAGAAGAGTTCTGTCTCTAATCAGCAGCAAAAGCAGAGGTGACTTCAGGAGCATCAGGGAGCACAGGAAGAGAGAAGCAACAACAGGACCATCCCTCACAAACCCCTACTCACCAGGCCATGAAGGGGGTGAGTTCCACAACATACATTTTCAAGACATCCCAAACATTACCTAATTTCACCAGGTACCTACGTAATATGTGCCCTGAACCACGGAACCTGAAGATGAATAAGATGCACCCCTACCCTGAGGGCTCACAGCCCAGGCCACAAGTAACTATGAAACAATGCGTTTGATTACTGCACAATTAATTTTGTAAGGACGGAGAGAAGAGTCAAAGAAAAAAGAGCCACAAAGAGGAGGTGCTATTTGATCCGACACTTGGAGAATGCACAGAAGCGAAGCAGGGAAACCCCCACCCCTGACCACCAGCAGAAATGTGGAGGGGGTAGGGGACACATCTGGGCTCTCATCCCAGACCTGTGACATTGGAGAGTGTGTGACCTTAAGGACTTTGTTTACTGTATCAGTGCCTCTAGCTCATCTGAAACAGACAATATAGAACCTGCCACGTAGGTCGTTTCAAGTATGAAATAAGACCCATGAGGTACTAAGAACAGCACCAGGCACAAAGGAAATGAGCGCTCAACATGAGGGCGTGTATCTGTGTGTGCACATGTGCACAGCTCACCTGAAGAGCAGAGATGAGCCCATGTGGCTAGAGTGACAGTGGGTGGCAGAGAACAGTCCAAACAGAGACAGGAGGGTGGGAGAAGGCCTAAGTGGGAGGTGGTGAGAGGTGTGGCCTCCTGTCCCAGGCTGAGGAGTCTGGACTCTGAGCTCCATGCAGGAGGCTAACCAAGGATCTGAAAGCAGAAGCTCAGGTAAGCAGACTGGCCTCTAACAAGATCGCCTGTGGGAGACGGGCAGGAAGAGGTAAGCTGGACGCCCTTGGGCCAGACGGGAGACTCCCAAAGCGGCCCAGGCCAGAGACAGGGAGAGTGTGAACTCCAGGAGAGGCCGTGGGAGTGGGTAGAGAAATGCAACAGACAAACATCTCACAGTGACAAACGTCTCGCAGTGGCCCAGGTGGTTCTTCAAGTGGACATGTTGTTAGAACCAGAATGTGAACAACTAAGAGGACAACAGGCTGCTTCAAAGGCTTCTTGCCTTTTCAATCTTTAATTCCTTTGTCTTTCTTCCTGCAGAGTTATGAGGCCTCCATTTTTTAACTTTATCACACTTACATATATTTATTAATCCGTGGGCGAGAAATCATGCTGAGCAAATGTATCCCACCTCCATCCATTCTCTCAAATACAAAAGAAAAATCCCACTGGAGTCCTGACGCTGCACCAGAACCTCTGCTGTGTTGGAGGGCAAGGGAGCATGGAGCGGCCCCCTGGCCTCAAGATGCTTCTAATCTTAGTCAATGGCACACGGAAGTCCCTGGGGCGTGAAAGTCCTGGGAATAATCTGCAGTGACACTTTGTGGGAAAATTACACTGCATGACGCACAGGCCTAACAACACTTGAGGTTGTGTTAGGGTGGGGAGCACAAAGGGGAGCGCCCATGCCATACATCCGCACAAAGAGCTGCAGAGCAGCCTTAACGCTGCTCACGTGGTTGAGACAGACAGTCCCTGCGGATAAGACAAGCACCTCCAGATGAAGTCTTCACTGCCCGCCCCAGTAAAAGTGGCCCATCATCCATCATCCTGGGACCCCAGTACCCTCCACCCAGGTACTCTCAGAGAAGAGAGGAGTCACAGGTCACCCTTCAGAAGCCCACGTAAGGCTGAGGCCTCACTCACACCACCAGGCTGCACAAACTGACCAAGCCCACACGCATCCTCAAGTGGAAATGATAGGAGCTCTCTCTGGGCAGGCCGATCACCTAGGCTGATCAGATATTCTGCTGGCGGCCAGGACTCGTTTTGATACGAGAAGACTACGACTTATAAAATACCATTTGGTACATGCATGTGCAAAAGGTAAGTCCGTGAGAAAGGAAAGCAGATTCCGAAGGGGCTCTGGGTGGCTGAAATGCCTTAGGGATAGGCAATGTGGGTGAGGTAGTCATGTTTTAGAAACACAAGCTGCACCGATGGTGAAAAAGCCAACGTCATTAAGAGGACATTGAACACAGTTTTCTCCCGAGGTGATGCATTCGCTGCATGGGAGCTCAGGAACGCCGACTCGGCCTGCATGACTTGCCCCACGTGAGGTCACAACACCATCGCCTGGTGACGGCGGGCAGAGCACTCTCCAAGGTAAGTTAGAAGCCTGACCTGAACAGGCAGGGGGCGCTGTGGGACCCAGGAGACCCCACTCATCTGAGGACACAGATTATAACCAAAGAGTGCTGAGGAATCGTGGCACTTATAAATAGGTCGTGAAGATAATTTTAACATAATTTGCTTTCCAGGCACAAAGAACCCTGTCAATCAACTCTACAACAGGATAGAGGAAAGAGTCTCTGTTGATGGCTTCCTGGCAAAGGAAGAAAAACAGATTTTACAGTGAGCTAATCTGTCTTTCAAAAAAAAAAAAAACGGAAACTAAAACCAGATTTACGTTTTCGTGTATTCATTCAACAGCTATCTGAGTGCTGACTGCAAGCCAGGAACCGTCCTGCACAGCGTCCACAAGTTTCACTCTGGATGGGGCAAGCGTCTGCCCAGGTTCAAATCCTGACTCTGCTGCGTGGGTGCTATGGGATTGTCCAGTCACCCCTCTGAAACTCATGTCCTCATCTCTAAAATGGGTACAACACTTCACTTTGTAGGACCGTAGCACTCAAGCCAGGCAAGCTCCGGGACAGTCTCCAGGACCTCGCTTCCACCCAGGCTGGCCCTGCTGAGCCTCACAGGAGCCCTGGGTGCCCAAGCTCCACCTGCATCCCATCCACCTTCCAGGACACCAGGACACGAAAAGCCCTCTCCCAAACACACTAGGACAAGACAAAACCATCAGCGAAAAATCCGCTCAGGAAATTGACAGCAGAAACACAGATGGCCCATAAGATGTGAAAAAAGAAAACTTGATCAAGTCTTAAAAATAGGCATATCTTTGGAAACAATAATTTTACATTGAGTAATTATCCCAAGAAAATAACCAGAGATGAGAGCTAAGATGTGAGTACTAAGATATCTGAGGCAGTGTTTAATGGGAAAAACTTGGAAGAAACAAATGGAGAACGGGGGCGGCCAGGGAAGTGTGGTCCAGCCAAACAATGGAACCCCACATTGGTACCGAATGTCGGCTTGCAGAAGAACATCCAGTCACACAAAGGGCCACAGTTTAGCATTAAAAGAAGACCACCAGCTGGGTGTGGTGGCTCACGCCTATAATCCCAGCACTTTGGGAGGCCAAGGTGGGCGGATCACGAGGTCAGGAGATCGAGACCATCATGGCTAACACGGTGAAACCCCATCTCACTAAAAATACAAAAAATTAGCCAGGCGTGGTGGTGGGCACCCGCAGTCCCAGCTACTCGGGAGGCTGAGGCAGGAGAATGGCGTGAACCCGGGAGATGGAGCTTGCAGTAAGCCGAGATGGCGCCACTGCACTCCAGCCTGGGCGACAGAGCAAGACTCCGTTTCAAAAAAAAAAAAAAAAGAAGACCACCACAGTGTCTCATCACCCAGGTGAACTTCTGTTTGAAAAACGTTTTTTCATATTACATATGCAATATGTGAGGGCAATTTTTATTTAAAACAATTCAGTTTAGGCTGGGTGTGGTGGTTCATACCTGTAATCCCAGCACTTTGGGGAAGCCAAAGTGGGTGGATCACTTAAGGCCAGGAATTCGAGACCAGCCTGGCCAACATGGCAAAACCCCGTCTCTACTAAAAAGACAAAAATTAGCCAGGCATGGTGGTGTATGCTTGTAATTCCAGCTACTTGGGAGGCTGAGGCACAAGAATCGCTTGAACCTGGGAGGCAGCGTTTGCAGTGAGCTGAGATCGTGCCACTGCACTCCAGCCCGGGTGATAGAGTGAGACTCTGTCTCAAAAGAAAGAAAACAATTCACTGTAATCTTTTTTGGCAAGTGGGTATTATATAATTCATATGAAGGGAGAGAACAAAGTTCTCTGCATCTCCTGGTAAAGGGAGACGGGCAGATTCCAAAGGCAGAGCCATTGCGAGTCCCCTGTGCTGGTGAGGGGAGCTGGGCCCCTGCAGAGAGGAAACACAGCACAGGCATGGGCAAGGCGGGGTTCAGACCCCCAGGAAGAAAAAGGCACCTGTAAGAAATTCCTGGTGGCAAAAGGAATTTCTCTGGGGAGAACATGGATGTTTAGTCATCGATTTTAAGTTATTACATAACTATTACATTATCCCTGACACTCCAAAACTCCACTGACGCCTGCTGCACACGCAAATGCCTTGCGTTAAGGGAAAACACAGGCACCACCCTTCTTTGCAGAATTAAAAATGTATTGACCAAAGCAGATCAGCACATGAAAAAGAATGCTGGGCAGGCCAGGTCTCAATGCAACTCCAGCATCCACACCCCACGTCCCCATCCTGGCATCTGCCTCGGCTACAGATCACTACAGACACACCTGTGTCCAGCTGCCCACTTGACACCCTGACTGATGGCTCAGGGCACCTCAGGCTTTACATGTCCCAAGCCAAATTCCGTCTCTTTTCTCCCCAAATCTGCTCCTCTCCAAGTTGCCCCATCCTCGACAGCCACTCCTGATGGCCCTCCTTCCCTCATCCTTCACACCCAGTCCCTCAACAAGCCTCCTCCCCAGAGCTTTAAAATACACCCCCTCAAACCCCAGACTTCTCATCACCTCCTCCACCTCCACCCACTCCAGCCACCACCCTCCTAACTGGTCTTCCTACCTCCACAGAAAAGCCACAGGGATCTTTTTGAAAGCCTAAGTCGAATCACGCCAGCCCCAGCTCAAACCTTCCACTGGCTTTCCACCACAACTAGCATGGAACGTGACCTCCTTCCACCGCCCTCAGGGGCCTGCAGGGTGCAGCTCTGATTCCTCTCCCTCCTCGCTCACCTCCAAGCTCCACCTTCACTTCACTGCAGCCACAGCTGCCTTCTTGGAGAAGGACCACATGCACACCAAGCTCATCCCCACACAGCCCTCCTTAGAGGGTTATGTGCCCCCAAATCATCAGGTGGCTATCTCCTCTCATCCTTTGGGTCTACGCTTCACTGTCACCCCATCAGAATGACCATCCAAATCACCTTCATAAGCAGCCCCTTCTTCACTCCTGCACCGTCCAACACAGGAGCCTCGAGCCACGGAAGTTTCAGGACACCCAAAAAGTGGTCCAGCTGAGAGGCGCTCTAAGTAGGAAACACACTCTAGGCTTAGTACAGAAAACTGAGTGTAAGTTATCTCATTGACAGTTTTTATATCTATTATATACTGAATTTATAACGTGTTATGGTGATATAGTTTATATATTATATTAATAAAATGTATTACTAAAACTCATCTCACCTGTTGCTTGCTACTTCCTTACCATGGCTACAGGAACACTTTAAATCACACCCGGGCTGGCATTGTTGCCTTGGGTGGTGCTGCCCCAGACCATGGTCCTGCATCATCTGAATCACAGCTCTACTGTCCATCCCACTTGTGTGCGGATGGGGTCAGGTGTGTGTGTGCAGCACCTGCTGGTCCTGGTCACGGCCGCACTCCCGGCTTCTGTGACGGCACGTGGCACGCAGCAGGCTCTTACCCCAGAAGTGCTGTGAGCTGATTAAATTACATCAAGAGTTCCGGAGAAGGCAGAGCAGACCCAGCAGTGACCATGAGAAGAAAACTCAATAGCATCGCTAACATTTATTAAGTACCGCCCACGTGCCAGGCACTATTCTAAGAGCCTGCCTTCCATGAATTCATTGAATCCTCCCCGTAAGTGGTGAGGCAGGATTCAAGCCACACTGCAGTCTGCATCCTGCCCAGCATGGACAACGGCACAAACACCACGCGGGCACCTGCCACACAGCTTCCCATGCCCTGAGAACTCACCCAGGGCCCTGGGCCTCCCTGAATGGGCCTGCCCTTCCCAGGGGACCTCAAATGGCAGGTAGGGTACAGTAGTATCAACCACACGAAGAACAGAAACTAAATGGAGCTGGTGATGCACACGTGGTGATTTCTTTGCAGCAGTGTTCTATATTTTCCAAATTTTTCTATAATAAACGTGCATTATGTATATAAGCCTAAACTTTTCTATATCACACCTTTGAATAAATCAGATTTGTAAGGCTGTGGGTCACCATGAATCACCACAGTTTGGTGTTGCCCTGGCTTTTGGATTCTTCACAGAGACACTGTCATGGACCCTCAACCTTATACCTCATTCGGCCTCCTACATGTGTATTTCTTCAAAGAAGACAGTAAGATGCTTTGGATTTCAAATTGCAGTCACTCCCAGAAGCCTGATGCAGCCGGATACTTGTGGTTCCTGACAGCAGAGGTTACCCACATTGGTCTGAATGGTCCCAGCACCAACTCTCTTGCTGTCCTTTACCCTAGGATAGTGGTTTTCAACCCAAGAATGATGGGGTCTCTGGCTTGGGGAGCTCCCCAGGAGACAGGCAATTCTCGCATATACTGGAGCTCACCTAGATCTTAGCCCAGGGTCCCCATTCAAGCAAAAGTAGGGCCCCTTCATTTGGTGACCTCAGCCCCCACCAACCCTTAGCCCAGACAAGTGGGCTCTCCCCCAGCAAAACACACCCTCTCCACCAAGGGACAAAGTGCTTCATTAAGCGGGTCCTGCTCCCCATGCCACCCAACTGGGTGGGACCCTCCAACAGGGGTTATCAATACCCTATAAAGGAGAGATCCTGCTGGCATCAGGTTGGTGCACCTAAAGGTCAGAGGTTCCAGAAGAAGCAGGAGGCACCCATCTTTGCTGCTCTCCAGCCTCCATGAGTGACATCTCTAGGCATGGGAGTGAATCAGTTGAATAGGGCCTGAAGTGAACCCCCAGCAAACTGCAGCAGCCCTACAGAACAGGGACCTGACTATTGCAAGAAAAACAAACAGGCAGAAAGCGACAACAACATCAACAACAACAAAAAGTCCCCCCAAAAAAAACCCCAACTAAGGGTCAGCAGCCTCAAAGACCAAAACTAGACAAACTCACAAAGATGAGAAAGAATCAACGAAAAAATGCTGAAAACCCAAAAGGCCAGAGTGCCTCATCTCCTCCAAATGATCACAGTGTCTCTCCATCAAGGGCACAGAACTGGACAGAAGATCAGATGGACAAATTGACAGGAGTAGGCTTCAGCAGATGGGTAATAAAAAACTACACTGAGCTAAAGGAGCATGTTCTAACCCAATGCAAAGAAGCTAAGAACCTTGATAAAAGGTGAGAGGAACTGCTAACTAGAATAACAAGTTTAGAGGGGAACATAAATGACCTGACAGAGCTGAAAAACACAGCATGAGATCTTCGTGAAGCAAACACAAGTATCAACAGCTGAATCGACCAAGCAGAAGAAAGGATATCAGAGTTTGAAGACCACATTAATGAAATAAGGTATGCAGACAAGAATAGAGAAAAAAGAATGAAAAAGAATGAACAAAGCCTCCAAGAAATATGAGACTTCATAAAATGACCGAACCTACGATTGCCTGGAGTACCACAAGGGGATGGGGAGAATGGAAACAAGCTGGAAATCTCACTTCAGGATATTTACCCAGGAGAACTTCCCCAACCTAGCAAGACCGGCCAACATGTAAATTCGGGAAATACAGAGAACACCATTAAGATACTCCACAAGAAGATCAACCGCAAGACACATAATCATCAAATTCTCCAAGGTCAAAATGAAGGCAAAACTGTTAAGAACAGCGAGAGAGAAAGGCCAGGTCACCCACAAAGGGAAGCCCATCAGACTAACAGCATAAACTCTACAAGCTAGAAGAGAAAGAATCAATATTCAACATTCTTAAAGAAAAGAATTTTCAACCCAAAATTTCACATCCAGCCAAACTAAGCTTCATAAGCAAAGGAGAAATAAAATCCTTTCCACACAAGCAAATGCTGAGGGATTTTGTTACCACCAGATAAACTGCAGAGCTCTGCCCTGCAAGAGCTCCCAAAAGAAGCACTAAATATGGAAAGGAAAAACCGGTACCAGCCACTGCAAAAAAACACCAAAATATAAAGACCAATGACACTATGAAGCAACTGCATCAACTAGTGTGCAAAATAACCAGATAGCATCATGATGACAGGACCAAATTCACACATAACAATACTAACTTTATATGTAAATGGGCTAAATGCCCCCAATTAAAAGACACGGACTGGCAAACTGGATAAGGAGTAAAGACCCATCAGTGTGCTGTATTCAAGAGACCCATCTTACACACAAAGACACACACAGACTCAAAATAAAGGGATGCAGGAAAATATACCAAGCAGATGGAAAGCAAAAAAAAAAAAAAAAAAGCAGGGGTTGCAATCCTCGTCTCTGATAAAACAGACTTTAAACCAACAAAGATCAAAAAAGACAAAGAAGGGCATTACATAATCATAAAGGGAAGAATTCAACAAGAAGAGCTAACTATTCTGAATATATAAGCAACCAATACAGCAGCACCAAGATTCATAAAGCAAGTTCTTAGAGACCTACAAAGAGACTTAGACTCCCACACAATAACAGTGGGAGACTTTAACACCCCACTATCAGTATTAGATCAACAAGCCAGAAAATTAACAAGGACATTCAGGACTTGAACTCAGCTCTGGACCAAGTGGACCTCGTAGATGTCTACGGAACTCTCAACTCCAAATCAACAGAATATACATTCTTCTCAGTGCCACATGGCGCTTATTCTAAAATCGACCACATAATTGGAAGTAAAACGCTCCTCAGCAAATGCAAAAGAACTGAAATCATAGCAGTCTCTCAGACCACAGTGCAATCAAATTAGAATTCAGAATTAAGAAATCACTCAAAATCACATAATTTCATGGAAATTGAATAACTTGCTCCTGAATGACTCCTGGGTAAATAATGAAATTAAGGCAGAAATCAAAAAGTTCTTTGAAACCAGTGAGAACAAAGAGACAATGTACCAGCATCTCTGGGACACAGCTAGAGCAGTGTTAAGAGGGAAATTTATAGCACTAAATGCCCACATTAGAAAGCCAGAAAGATCTCAAATCGACGCCCTAACATCGCAATTAAAAGAGCTAGAAGAGGCAAGAGCAAACTAATCCAAAAGCTAGCAGAAGACAAAAAATAACTAAGATCAGAGAAGAATTGAAGGAGACTGAGACACAAAAAACCCTCCAAAAAATCAACAAATCCAGGAGCTGGGTTATTGAAAAAATGAACAAAATAGATGGCTAGCTGGACTAATAAAGAAAAAGGGAAAGAAGAATCAAAGAGACACGATAAAAAATGATAAAGGAGATATCACCACTGACCCCATAGAAATACAAACTACCATCAGAGAATACTATAAACACCTCTATGCAAATAAACTAGAAAATCCAGACAAAATGGATAAATTCCTAGATGCATATACCCTAACTAGACTAAACCAGGAAGAAGCTGAATCCCTAAATAGACCAATAACAAGCTCTGAAATTGAGGCAGTAATTAATAGCCTACCAACCAAAAAAAGCCCAGGACCAGACAAATTCACAGTTGAATTCTACCAGAAATACAAAGAGGAGCTGGTACCATTCCTTCTGAAACTATTCCAAACAATTGAAAAAGAGGGACTCCTCCCTAACTCATTTTATGAAACCAGCATCATCCTGATACCAAAACTGGGAAGAGACACAACAAAAAAAGAAAACTTCAGGCCAATATCCCTGATGAACATCAATGCGAAAATCCTCAATAAAATACTGGCGAACCGAATCCAGCAGCACATCAAAAAGCTTATCCACCATGATCAAGTAGGCTTCATCCCTGGGATTCAAGGCTGGTTCAACATATGCAAATCAATAAACGTAATCCATCACATAAACAGAACCAATGACAAAAAACCACGATTATCTCAACAGATACAGAAAAGGCCTTTGATAAAATTCAACATCACATCCCTTCATGTTAAAAACTCTCAATAAACTAGGTATTGATGGAACATATCTCAAAATAATAAGAGCTATTTATGATGAACCCACAGCCAATATCATATTGAATGGGCAAAAGCTGGAAGCATTCCCTCTGAAAACTGGTACAAGACAAGGATGCCCTCTCTCACCACTCCTATTCAACACAGTACTGGAAGTTCTGGCCAGGGCAATCAGGCAAGAGAAAGAAATAAAGGGTATTCAAATAGGAAGAGAGGAGTCAAGTTGTCTCTGTTTGCAGATGACATGATTTTATATTTAGAAAACCCCATCAGCTCAGCCCAAAAACTTCTGGAACTGATAAGCAACTTCAGCAAAGTCTCAGGATACAAAATCAATGTGCAAAAATCACAAGTATTCCTTTACACCAACAATAGGCAAGCAGAGAGTCAAATCATGAATGAACTCACATTCACAATTGCTACAAAGAGAATAAAATACCAAGGAATACAGCTAACAAGGGATGTGAAGGACCTCTTCAAGGAGAACTACAAACCACTGCTCAAGGAAGTAAGAGAATATAAACAAAGGAAAAAACATTCCATCCTCATCAATGGGAAGAATCAACATCGTAAAAATGGCCATACTGCCCAAAGTAATTTACAGATTCAATGCTATTCCCATCAAACTACCATTGACATTCTTTGCAGAATTAGAAAAAACTATTTTAAATTTCATACGGAATCAAACCCCATATAGCCAAGACAATCCTAGCAAAAAGAACAAAGCTGGAAGCATCATGCTACCTGACTACAAGGCTACAGTAATCAAAACTGCATGGTACTGGTACCAAAACAGACATATAGACCAATGGAGCAGAACAGAGACCTCAGAAGTAACACCACATATTTACAGCCATCTATCTGATCTTCAACAAACCTGACAAAAACAAGCAATGAGGAAAGGATCTCCTCTTCAGTAAATGGTGCTGGGAAAACTGGCTACCCATATGCACAAAACTACAACTGGACCCCTTCCTTATACCTTAAACAAAAATTAACTCAAGATGGCTTAAAGACTTACATGTAAAACCCAAAACCATAAAAACCCTAGAAGAAAACCTAGGCAATACCATTCAGGACATAGGCATGGGCAAAGACTTCATGATAAAAACACCAAAAGCAACTGCAACATAACCCAAAATTGACAAATGAGATCCAATTAAACTAAAGAGCTTCTGCAGAGCAAAAGAAACTATCATCAAAATGAACAGGCAACTTACAGAATGGGAGAAAATTTTTGCAATCTATCCATCTGACAAAGGTCTAATATCCAGAATCTACAAGGAACTTAAATTTACAAGTAAAAAACAACCCCATCAAAAAATGGGAGAAGGATATGAACAGATACTTCTCAAAAGAAGACATTTATGCGGCCAAGAAACATTTAAAAAAGCTCAACATCACTGATCATCAGATAAATGCAAATCAAAACCACAATGAGACACCATCTCACACCAGCCAGAATAGCGATTATTAAAAAGTCAGGAAACAACAGATGCTGGCGAGGCTACGGAGAAATGGGAACACTTTTACACTGCTGGTGGGAATGTAAATTAGTTCAACCACTGTGGAAGATGGTATGGCGATTTTCCAAGGATCTAGAACCAGAAATACTATCTGACCCAGCAATCCCATTACTGGGTATATACCCAAAAGAATATAAATCATTCTACTATGAAGATACATGCACACACATATGTTTACTGCAACACTATTTACAATAGCAAAGACATGGAACCAACCCAAATGCCCATCAATGATAGACTACATAAAGAAAATGTGGTACATATACACCATGGAATACTATGCAGCCATAAAAAGGAATGAGATCATGTCCTTTGCAGGGACATGGATGAAGCTGGAAGCTATCATCCTCAGCAAACCAATACAGGAACAGAAAACCAAACATAGCATGTTCTCACTCATAGCTGGGAGTTGAACAATGAGAACACACGGACACAGAGAGCGGAACAACACACACCAGCACCCGTTGGTGGGCGGGTGAGGGGAGGGAACTTAGAGGACAGATCAACAGGTGACAGGTCAATAGGTGCAGCAAACCACCACGGCACACGTAACCTACGTAACAAACCTGCACATTCTGCACCTGTATCCCAGATTTTTTTTAGAAGGAATAAAGAAAAAAAAAAAGGACAACCTAGTATCCTCATATACTTACAGCAATGTGAATAGGGAATTGGACTCATCCAATACAGCCCCACTTATTACAGCCAATGGGTAGAAGTTACAGAGAAAGCTATTCCAGTACAACCAAAAGGAAAAAAAATTTTTAAGCCACTCTCTTGAGATACGATTGACTTACAAAAAGATGTGCCTACTTAAATGTATACAACTTGATGAGTTTAGAAAGAATTTTCTAAGCTGTGCAATACAAGATGTTCTTTTTACTGGAAGTCTTTAATGTTCGAACATCAGCATTTTGCCTATGTGAAAAGGACACTGAGAGAATTCAGATGTTAAGATCTGATAATTAGGGAATCAGAGGGAATGACCCTTTGAATGAGGTTAAATCAGAGGGAATGACCCCATGAATAAGGTTTTCAGTTTTCACAAGCTCTACCCGCTTCCTGTAGACCACCACGACCGTGAAATGTTAAAGTGGCCTGTGAATAAGCAGCTCTGTAGACAAATGTTAGGAAATGTGGCCTATCTTATTTTGGTCATGGGGATTGATAATATGCATAAGCATCAAAAGGCTCTGAAAAGCCCAAAAAAGAAAAAAAAAGAATCATGACTCATCCTGTCATCTACCACGTGGCTAACTTCCCTGTACTGTTCCCCACCTCACTCCACTGCCTGAAGCAAAGAGCCTCACACACAATGTGCCCCAATAAAATCTACCGCTGTTGAGATGGTACTATTCTTGGGCTGACTTCTGATGGGACTGGTTCTCCTTCAAGTCCTCCACAGAATTTACCTAATCTTATTGGAAAGAATAACTTCATTCAGTGCTTACAGAAAGGCAGTAAATTTCTTGAAAAGGACAGTTTTTGGCTGAGATAAGCGAAAGAGTAAACACAGCTCCAGGCAGAGCTTACTCTTCAGTTTACCAAATCATTACCAAGCATGGCCCTGAGCCAGGCCCGGCACCAAGCCCAATCCCGCCCCTGTGATACCCTCCAAACCAAAGTGTAGGGGAACGAGGCACACAGGCCACAGACAGCTTCCAGTGGGGAGGCTCAGGGACAGCACCGCAGGCAGAGGAGGAGCTGCCGCCAAGAGCAGGCAGGCAGGCGGCCGGCGGCAGCAGGAGGTCCAGGGCAGGCTCCCAGGACACTCGCAGCAGCCAGAGGGCCAGAGGCTTCGGACCCTATCCCAAGGGTGTGAGTGTGATTGTTAAAGAACTGTAGGCAGGGAAATGACACCACCTGCAGGATAAAATCCAATCTGCTTCTCGTTCCCCAGAGCCCTCCCCTAGGCTGCAGTGGGACCTACCTGCCCATGCAGCACACAGGCACACCCCACGGGCTCCAGCCGATTATCTCCACTCACCCCCGACCCACCAGCAGGCCTCCCCTCCACGCAGGCCCTCTTCCTCCATCTTCCATCCTTCCACCAGCCAAACAAGCCCCATCCACGGAGGTCCAGGCACCCATCCCCTTCCTTCACCTTGCCATAAAGCTGGAATTTTCCTGTTTTGCCTGGTCTCTCAACATGGATGAGCTGCTACAGGGCAGGGAGCACCACTCACAAATACATCTTTGTATCGTCAGTGCCCAGCACCAGGCAGATGCTTAAGAAACATTTTCCGAGTAAATGAGTGAACAAATCGATGAGCAAATGACTGAATTCATGAGTGAGCAAACAAGTGAATAAATTAGAAAGAGAAATGGCCATCGTCTTGTTAGAACTGCCCACCAATCCTCTGAAGAATTTAGAAAGTCTGAAGCAGAAAAACCTTGGCAAATCAAACACAGGGGAAGTAGGATTGCATACTCTGAGCGAGAAAACATCCAAAGGTCCAAATAAAGGACTCTGTGCCCAGGGGCACTTCAATTCAAAAACACTGATACAGAGGAAACGAAGGGCAAAGAGTAATCAAGTCAACAGCGGCTATCAAACTGCATGGGGCCAGCAGGGAACCGCAGGGACAAGCAAGACAACACGAGTGAACAAGCGACCGCCGCGCAGCTCTGTTTAACACCGAGTCCTCGCCCCAGGGCTCACGCCACGGAAATACACAAGGAAGCGTTCAAGAGTTATGTCTCAGGGGTGTGTCTCACAGGTTAGTAATCACAATAAATAAAAAACAACATCAAAAACAAAACTGGAAACAACTTAAACACCCAAATAATAGAATGTCTTCAGAAATGTTTCGCCTACAAGCAAACGGAAGAAATGAATGTATTTTGATAACTATTATAAAGCCATTAACAATCATGTTTTCAAAGAAAGTTAGTGTCATGGGAAAAGACATTATTTAAAATACGTAAAAATAGGCCGGGCATGGTGGCTCACACCTGTAATCCCACCACTTGGGAGGGTGAGGTGGGTGGATCACCTGAGGTCAGGGGTTCGAGACCAGCATGACCAACATGGTGAAACCCTGTCTCTACTAAAAATACAAAAAAAAAAAAAAATAGCCAGTGTGGTGGCAGCGGCCTGTAACCCCAGCTATTCGGGAGCTGACGCAGGAGAATTGCTTGAACCTGGGAGGCGGAGGTTGCAGTGAGCCAGGACCTTGTCATTGCACTCCAGCCTGGGCAACAGAGTGAGACTCCATCTCAAAACAAAAATTAAAAATAAAATAAATATAAGAAGATATATAATTAGATACACTGCTTAATCTCAAGTCTACGTGAAAAGGAAAACACAAACACACAGCCCTCCCAAAAAGACAAAGAAGATCAGCTTTTTTAACGTCCCGGGGAATCCAGGGTGGTAGTTTACACGGGTTTTTATCTTTCTTCCTGAGACTGGTCTTGGCAGGTTGCACAGCAGGCAGGAGAGCCTGTGCCCAGTGGACTCAGACATTCCTAAGTTTGAGCCCTGGCTCTGTGACGTCAAAATCTTGGAATGTCGGGCATGTTTCTTAACCCCTTCAAGCCTCAGTTTCCTCATCTGTCAAACAGGAATAAAAATAGCATCCACTTCACAGGACTACTGTGAGAAATGATCAAGAAAATGTACATCAAGGACTCCGCACCCCACACCTGGCACATAGCATTAGATTCTATTATTTTTCTTATTATTACTCTCAGTAGTTTCTAAATTTCAAACACTGACCATCTGTAATTTTAAATAATATTTAAGAATAGCAAAGATGAACATAAGTAAATATTCTCTAAGAAGGTAAGGCTGGTGCTCCTGCCACGCGAGCCTTTGGGTGAAGAGGCCAGGGTGTGCACTGACTATGCAAGGGCTGCAGAAAGGCAGAAACCAGCAACGGCTTTCTGGTCGCCACCAAGGCTCCTGGAAGGAGCACCAGGTCTCAGCCTCCTATGTCTGACAAAGAGATTCAGATGTCCAAACCACGCCACCTTCCCAAATACTGTCTGCATTTTTAGATCTGATTTCTTGTCCGTCAGGTGCCCCTGCCTTCATGGAACCCCTGCCCCAGTCCTGGGCTGAGGAGGTGGCTCAGCCTCCGGGGCCCAGCACAGACAGGATAACTTCTCTGCAGCTATTCTGGCCCCTGAAGGCCCACCTGCTCCCACCCCCAGCCAAATCCCCAGCAGAATTCATTACTCGTTCCTCTGTGTTTCCACGGAACTTCTGACATATGCTTAAGGGCCCTAACCCTCCCTAGTTCTACCGTAATTATCTGCGGCAGATCTCTTTCTCCATTGGAGCGGAAGCCTTTGGGTCCCCTGTGCCTCGCCTGGTAGGAGCTCACTACATATTGTAATTGAATGAAATAATCAGAAATAATTTTCACTATTATTAAAGCATTCTTCTTCTACCCCGGGAAAACGGAAAAGCCAATAAAAAGTTAAAGTAAAAATAAGATTTCTCCCTCTCCAGAGAAGTCACCCATACTGGCCAAAGCAAATTTAAAATCTCACTGAAAATAACTGTAAATTAAATGCTGCATACTAAGGATCAAAAAATGACTTTGCTAAATAGATCTTATTCTTTAATATTTGGCTTAGGTAATAGGGACAGAATTTCCAAGCACAGAAGCCCCAAGCCTAGAAAAGTTTCAATGACTTCTGATGGAACAGGCACACACAAGGAAATCTGTGTCTTACGAATTCAATATACACTTTATTGAGGAAATAACCATGAATAAATGGAAGAAAAGAGTGTACTTTAGTGAAGTATTTAATGGTCTGATCTAGAAGGTCATTAAAGTAAAGGAAGAAGCAAATGAAATGCAGTGGCCTGCATACAGAAAGACCTGCGGAGCCGCCTGGGAGACAAAGAGCGGACCAAGGGGCAGCGGCGGCCGCAGAAATCACCTCACGGACAGCTCCGGACACGACAGACTCTATCAACAATAGGAAAGAGACCGTACACGCCACAAAGATCAACTGCAGCATGGAAAGAGTCAAAAGAAGCATCAAATGGCTTGAAAGAACCAAAGCAAAAAAGATAAATGCTAACATTAAGTCGAAACAAGCAAATTTAAGCTTACGAGGATTAGGAAACATTTTCTTGTCAACTGAATAGCAGTCCCTAAATTTGACAAGTATGATAATAAAACAAGGATCAGTAAAGTCATCCCAAAGTTTGAGTTACCTGGCTGCATCTTTAACTAAAATCCATTTTCGCTAAACACAGTGAGCCTTCTGCCAATTCCTCAATCAACTTCATGGAAAACCCATTTCAAAACCCCCATCGAGCTAAACCAAAGCCACACACAGCCAGCAGAAAGGCGGCAGTCCCCACAGGGGTGGGCAGTGTCCCCAAAGGGGTGGGAAGAGTGGCTGACGAGGCTGTGAGGCCAGGCAGCCCACAGTGTGACCAACCCGTGGGAGCCCCAGAGCCTGCAAACTTCAAATGCCAGCCTCACATCTGGGCCACTGTGATCCCCATGATTCACGGGTGCTCCGTGTCTCCTCAGCACCACAAGCCCATCCAAACAGCCTCATTATCCTTGTGCCTGCTGTGCCCACAGGGTGTGCAGAGAAGCCAGTGCTGGTGCCAGGGAACGAGCAGGCAGGAGGAGGCAGCGGCAGGGGAGCAGAAGCTGCCACCAGACCCAGAAACGGCAAGAGGGAGTTCCAAACAGCCACAGCTCAGAGCACAGCTAATTCACCTGCTGCTGAATTTCAAAGTGTCACCCCCACATCACTTCCAGCCCTACAGCAGGATAATCACAAAGCACCAGAAGTCCGATTAACCTCCCCAAAGCACAGCTCTGATCATTCCACTCCCTGCCCAAAACCTTCTGGGACTCCCAACTACACACAGAACAAAGATTTCCAGACCTTGGCAACCACCTGGACCAATTCCTTGATTTTACCAATAGGGAAACTGAGGCTACGGCGGGATTAAGTGGCTGGACGGTCTGAGGGTGGCAGAGGCAGGATCTGAGCCCAGGATCTCAGCACCTCCTCTCCGTCTCCAGTGGCTTTCTCACGGCACCACAGCTGCCTCAAATCGAATGCCTTCACCTGGCGGGCCAGATCTTCCAAGAACAGACCCCAGCTGCATTTTTGGCTTTTCCTACCACTGCCTTCTTCTGAAACTATCAGTCCTGCAGGGCGACAGACTGGATGCTGGCTCTCTCTGACACACCTGGCCTCGAGTGCTGGCTCCACTAGCTGGGCGACCCTGAGCCAGACACTGAGCCTCTGTAAGTCTCTAGGAATCGCAGGGGCACTGCACACAACGCGCTCAGCACCCAGCTCGATACACCGTTGTGACCGTTGCTTGTGACTGTTGCTGCTGCTGCCACCCTCGCCACTCAGACTCCGCTCTGCCTCCTCCGCTCAACTCTCCGCTTAAGTGAGTCCCTCCCTAAGAGAGGCTTGCCCCATCTCCCACTATGGAAATCACACCCATGAGACAAGATGCACCCACAAATGCCAGCCTTCAGAAGCCACACAACTCAAGTGCTCATCACCGTCCAGCACAGGGCCTGGCACGGCAGGCACCTACTCGTGTCTGACGGATGAATGAAGAGATGGGAACCTTGCTTTCTTGTCACCTGTGTCTCTCTTCTGGTTCCACCCCACCCCAGAATCTGTCCCTGACAGCTCCTTACCACTCCATGCAATGGGTCTTCCTGACCAGGCCACGGACAGGCACCAAAGCCTGTCCACGTGGCCCAGTCACCATCCAGTGCCTGCATCTGGCCGAAACAAGCTCATCAAATATCCGATGCCCACTGTCCCCTGCCCACAGGAACCCGAGGCCAGTCTGCTGCCCTGCACCCAGGGTACTTGGTAATTAGCCTGTCCTGGATGACAGCCGCATGATGGACTCTGACACACAGCCTGGCCTATGCCAGCCATGCTCCCCAAAGTAAGCCCAGCCTCTTCAATCATCCTGCATGTAAGGGTACAGACTCTCAGCAGCCCAGCCGCCCCCACAGAACTCACATGAGGACAAAAGGACGGATTTGGTGTCTCCTATCTCCCAGGAGGAATCTGAGTTCCTTAATGGAAGAGTGTATCATCATGGGGCGTCTAGAAGGGTCGAAAGCGGAGCTACCTCTTCATTTGATTCTAAGAATAAAAACTCGCCAATTATGTAATTGTTGTTTTAAAAAAAACTCCTCCCAAAGCTTAAATATCTGCCTATTCTTTTGCATGAGGAATACCTGAGGTAGGGGTTGTGCAGCAGTGTGAATGTACCAAAAGCCGCTGAACTGTTCACCACAAAACAGTTTATTGTCTGTTATTTGAATTGCACCTCAAGTTTTTAAAACAGAATTTTTACTTAAAAATTTGATGATTTTATGCCATTTTGACCCTCATAATAAAATAAAAGATGATTATACCTATATACTAAATCTTACCTGTTCTCATGCTCTCCATAAAGATATACTTTTTTTTTTTTGAGTGAGAAAAGGGGCACGTAACACTACTACGTTTTCATTTGTATTTTTAAAAGAATGGGGTAGAGTGAGAAATATATTAACACACGTCTATATAAATCTACTCGAATATGTGCAGAACACTTCTGAAAGGAGACAGAAATAGAAGCGTCGGGAGCGAAGGAGATTTATTTGTCAGGCTGCAAGCCCTGAGGAACCACTGTAAATGTTTTAACTTTGTATAATGCAGCTTTTCCAATTAGAACACTGGTAAATAGAGTAGAAATCAATGTTACCAGTTCCTAAACTGCAAGTGGTGAGCCCCGGAGCATTGCTCCCTCCTCCAGAACACCCAGGAACATCACTTCTGCATGCGGGAGCTGATGTGACACATTTTGAATACTCTCAAACAAGTCTACATTTTGATCAAGCATATAAATGAAATTTTGACTTAGATATGCAATTTTAATAAGAATTTTAAGTAACGATCATTTTCAAAACATTATAGAGCCATTAAAAATGATGGTTATGAAGATTACAGCAGCATGGGAGAGGAGGAGGATGTAATATCAACCTGAATAAAAGGACAACAAATGCCATCTATATAGCTTCACGGCCTCAATGGAAAATCTGGGCGGGGAGGACACACAGGAAAACGACGGTAACAACACAGCAGCCGGGCAGGGCTCCCTGCTAACCACTCCGCAGACGGCCTCATCACGCCTCCCAAACACTATGGAGGCCTCTGACATTACCCCATTCTACAGATGAAGACACTGCCCAGGTCACTGTGTTAGTAAATGTCGAAGCCCGGACAGGACCTGACATGCGCCACCCCAAAGCCCATGGTCCTGTTTCCCATACTGCCCTGACCCCCGAGATGCTAAGGGTCAGGGTGGCAGGGGATGTGGTTATTCTTACTTCTAGAACCTAAAACAAATCCATGGGTTTACCTTGGGTTAAAAGATGAGTTGAAAAAGATATGCTAACTATTCGAGACTGAACTGTATCCTCAAATTCGTATGTTGAAGGCCTCTCCCAGAGCGTGACTGTGTCTAGAGACAGGGCCTATAACGAGGTAACTGAAGTTGAATTAAGTCATGAGGGTGGCGCCCTGAGCCACAGGATAAGTGTCCTTATGGGGAGAGACCCAGAGAGCTCCTGTGCACGCTCGCTCTCCACCTCCCTCTCTCTCTCTGGATCTCTCTCCCCACACATGCACAGAAGAAATGCCATGTGACAACTCAGCAAAAATGTGGCATCTGCAAGCCGGGAGGAGAGCCCTTCCCGGAAACTGGATCAGCCAGCACCCCGGTCCTGGACTTCCAGCCTCTGGAACTGGGAGAAATCAATGTCTACTGCATAAACCACCCACTCTGTGGTATTTTCTTATGGCAGCCCAGGCAAATTAATACACTAACCTATTCTTTAGATTCTCTTACCCTAAGATAATCTACATTAGGATTTTAAGCAAACTTGAACTTCTTCTCTTTAGGACCAATTTGAACATAGTCTGGGATTTCAAGAGAAAGCCTCCAATAGTTTATATGAATACCTCAAAAGCTGGTGAAGGCCGGGCACGGTGGCTCACACCTGTAATCCCAGCACTTTGGGAGGCCGAGGAGGGTGGATCACGAGGTCAGGAGATTGAGACCATCCTGGCTAACACGGTGAAACCCCGTCTCTACTAACAATACAAACAATTAGCCAGGCATGGTGGTGGGTGCCTGTAGTCCCAGCTACTCGGGAGGCTGAGGCAGGAGAATGGCGTGAACTCAGGAGGCGGAGCTTGCAGTAAGCCAAGATCGCACCACTGCACTCCGGCCTGGGCAACCGAACAAGACTGTCTCCTCCAAAAAAAAAGCTGGCTAAACACCAAAGTCAAAGCCTTACCTGACTACATTTCACCACACACAATAACATCAGGATAAAGGTGATATCCTTCACCTCTCTATGCAAAACCAAGGATTTGCTTTATTCTTGGCAACTGATTTAAGGTGTAACTTCCTGTATTGTATCCAGTTGTGATGGCAACTGGATTTTTTTTTTATTTTTCACCTCCCATCCCTACTGCATTTCTTTGTTTTATTTTATTTTATTTTTTTTAAGCAGAATCTGACTCTGTTACCTAGGCTGGAGTGCAATGGCACAATCTCGGCTCACTGCAACCTCTGCCTCCCGGGTTCAAGCAATTCTCATGCCTCAGCTTCCTAAGTAGCTGGGATTACAGGCGTGTGCCATCACGCCCGGCTAATTTTTGTATTTTTAGTAAAGACGGGGTTTTGCCATGTTGGCCAGGCTGGTCTCGAACTCCTGACCTCAGGTGATCCACCCGCCTCGGCCTCCCAAAGTGCTGGGATTACAGGCATAAGCCACCGTGCCCAGCCCCTTACTGCATTTCTGTTCATTAGAAATTTCTTCCCATTTTCTTATTTTAATCATCTATGATTTAATCCTGTACCAAGTTT
This sequence comes from Pan troglodytes, assembly GCF_028858775.2. Classification (NCBI taxonomy): domain Eukaryota; kingdom Metazoa; phylum Chordata; class Mammalia; order Primates; family Hominidae; genus Pan; species Pan troglodytes. Next base: position 48,806,425 of record NC_086016.1, on the reverse strand, counting down.
CTTTTTTATTTTTTTGCTTTTCTTTTAGAGACATGGTGTTCCTCTGTCACCCAGGCTGGAGTGCAGTGGCATGATCATAGCTCACTGTAGCCTCCAACTCCTGGGCTCGAGCAATCCTCCCACCTAGGCCTCCCAACTGCTGGGATTACAAGTATGAGCTACTTCACCCGGCCCTGTATAAAATTTCTAAAACCGAACTCTTCATGTCCTATTAAAGTAAGCAAAGCAGTGTGCAATGCAAAGAAGCCTGGATTAAATCCAGTGATTGTTGCTACTGGCTGGCATCTGACCTTAGGTCCTCCTCCATTTCTAAGCCTCAGTTTCTTGATCTGCAAAATGGGAATCACAGGAATCCTGCCGCCCTACTCATCATATGGAGTAAATGCCAAACAAATGAGCTAGCCTGTGGGGAGGGCTGGATAAACACTGGTCACTGCCGCTGCAGAGGTACAGTGCCAAGTAGTGCTAGCGTGTCATCAAGCAAATGGCTTTGTCACACAGACGCATGCGTGTGCTTCTTCCTTCTAACATCAAACCCACTGTGCCTCCCAAACAGCTCCAAGCAAAGCAGCACTGGGGCCTCAGAGCAGACAGGACAGAAGTCCTCAGCACGGGCTGACAGGGTCCACAACACCGACAAACAGGAGAGTTGGTATCACCATCATTCCCACCACCATCATCACAGTTATCATCGCCATCACTACTATCATCACCACCATCATCACAGTTATCATCGCCATCACTACTATCATCACCACCATCATCACAGTTATCATCGCCATCACTACTATCATCACCACCATCATCACCATCACCATCACCCCCACAATCACCATCACAATCAACACTAATCCCTGAAGCCCTGAATTCTAAAGAAGGAGAACAATCCTGCTGCTGTTGATCCCCCATCGTTCCACGCTGGTGGTGAATTCTAATTGCTCACCACTGTCTTCCAACTTTCCTTCTTAAAGAAATCCTCTTCCCTGTAACTTCGCCTGTAAAGTGTCTACAGGATGCACCTGTAGAATCTGCGGTTGAGCAGGAAGAATCTGCGGTCACAGAACCTGCCAATCCTCTTATAAAATATCCCATAATACTAGAGTATCCAGGCCATGCCTGGGGAGGAGCAAAGCCCTATTGGCTCTGCACGCATTTGCTCGGCCAGCCCTGTGAAGAGGTTGAACTTCCCCTCCTCATATCACCAAACCCAATTCCATAATTGTAGCTACTCGGGTCTGACTGGCCGAAGATCAGCACTATTCTCCCCACTCCAGACCTGGGTGGGACCCACCAGCCACAGACACTCACCTCTGCCCCCTCAGGCTCCCATCACTCTGTCCTCAGGCTTGGGTGACAACCCACCATCATACCCAGAGCCCCTAGAAAGTCAAAGGTACATTATCACATTTTTCTAAGTTAACACATTTTATATCCTTTTTTAGCTTGATTTTCTTTTCAGCTCAGTCTTACATGTCAGTTCTAATGGTCTGTGGCCATACTTTTTTTAAATAATATTTTCTAAATAATTTTTAAATATTTTTAATATTTAATTTAATTTAAAATTTAATTTAAATTTAAAATTTTTTAATAATTTTTAAATATTTTTTAAATAATAGACTCCAAGGAATTTAAACCATCTTAAAACAAAAACATTATTTTCTCGGCAGCTTTCAGTACTATGCACTTGAGTAATGGGATGGTTTGTGGCCCTTTGAGTCTCAGCTCCATTTCCGGGCAAAAAAAAAAAAATCGGAACAGAGGAGAGTTCATTCTAAATGCCATGTCACTGACTATGAGAATTCAAAGTTCATTTACTGAGTCCCTCTACACCCAGCACTCTGTAGACAGTTCAATGCAATCAAACATCTGGGTCTCTATACTACGTTTTCCACACAGCGCTCGGCACTGAGCCATGGGGTAAATGTGATAAGAGGGTCGGAGGCTGGGCGCGGTGGCTCACACCTGTAATCCCAGCACTTTGGGAGGCCAAAGCGGGTGGATCACAAGGTCAGGAGTTCGAGACCAGCCTGACCAACATGGTGAAACCCCGTCTCTACTAAAAATACAAAACTTAGCCGGGTGTGGTGGTGGGTGCCTGTAATCCCAGCTACTCAGGAGGTTGAGGCAGGAGAATCACTTGAACCTGGGAGGCGGAGGCTGCAGTGGGCCGAGATGAAGCCACTGCACTCCAGTCTAGGCGGCAGAGCAAGACTCCATCTCAAAATAAAGAAAAAAAAAAGAAGAAGAAGAAGAAGGACAGAAAGACATTAAGGAACCAGAAATCGGGGGGGGGCGGGGGGGGCAGTGAGAGACACACACATCAATCTCTGTGAATGGCAAACACAGTTGGCTGCCTAACCAATATCCAACCCATCCCACCTCTCTGTTTCCAGAATCCCGGTTTGAAAGTGCCCATGTCCAGCCCACAGGAGACACATCCTTGGCAGCTCCCCCTACCACCAGGAGTGGCCATGTGGCCTGGCTCTGAAGGCAGCCCTACTCTCCCAGTAAGAAGACGCCTGCCCTGGTGACTGCTCCTTCCATCACCCCATGATGGTGACAGCCCCTTTAGAGCTGTGAGGAAGAGGTCAAGTGACTTGGAGCTTAGATCCTGAGGACATCACTGAGCCAGTGAACCAGTGCCAACAGCTACCTGCCTCCAGGCATCTTGCTGAGAAACTTAACTTTTGAATTTGTTCAAAAGTCCTTGCGTCTGCTTTTCTGTTACCTACAGCAAAAACACATCTTTACGGAAGGCCCCAGATACAAGGCACCCTGTGTCAACTGGAAAACCAGCGATGCCCCACTCACCGCTGAAGAACACAGGGTAGGAGAGAAGGAGACTGACCGCTGGTGGCTCAATTAACTCTGCCAGCATTTCCTGAGAATGTGCCACGCATGTGCCAGTCACTGGAACAGGAGGATGAGTGACTCCAGCCACGGCCCAAGAGAGGATCACAGTCTAATGGGCAGATGGACACGAACTCATACTCTCTCAGAGGAAACCATAATAGGAGCTAAGTTACAAGTAGAAAATGTTGTACAGGGCGAGGAGCAATGAGTCCCTGGGGATCCTGCCATACTCGCCCTACTTTCCTTCTCCTATCCCTCACATAGAGAAAATACCACAGTCGCACAATTGCTCAAGTCTGTATCCAATATCCTCATCTACAAAAGAAATTATAAGAAAAAAAGACAAACATGCAACAGATAAGTTTTTAAGGCGGCTCCTTTAAAACCATGCCAAAGACTTACAAACTCTCTTTTAGCATTTGCTTTTAATATTACAGACTAAAAATCACCATTCAACAGAAACAAATCACCTGAAGGAACAGTGACAGGTTTCCTATTAAACTGAAGATTTACATTACTATGGATAGTAAATAAAATTCCTAATTTTCACCAAATCATATCTAATTTGGTTATTTTAAGCCAAGTGACATCACATGTAGTTCAAATACCACATCGAGCAGGGAACACATCACCCAGAAAAAAGGATGCCGGCAATGCTGTGAAAGTGGGGAGCCAGCGTGTTCACTGAGGCTCTCGCACGCCCTGCCTGAAGCCCAGATCACTCTGCAGACAAAACAGCCGCTGAGAGAGAGCCATTTCTGCTAGTGAGCTCTGAAGGACTGGTAAGAACCGATTAAGAGGGAATAAATTAGAGAGAAAAAGCAAGCACAACTCTAGTTAATACAGCATGTGGAAACAGTGGCAATTTTGGTTTGTTGGTTTTATTATCTTTTCCATTTCTCTAACTTTCAATAACATTTCCGTTAATGATGATCACAGAAACCCTTTAGTGACAAAATGTTCTGATTTCTGTGTCTATCGGCTGTTCCCCATCCCTGCAGACCCCAGGCTCTAAGCTATGGGGGTCCTGGCTCTTGCCTTCTCGCCAGTCTACCCAGCTCCAGATTTCATCAGCCCCCGACTCACGCAGCCCACCCCACCCACATCCCCAGCCCACGGCCTCCACTCTTGCCCCCTAGTCTCCCACCCTACTCTGACCCTCCCCCAGCCCCTCCCATGAGCTGCCCAAGGACTCCACCTCGTCCATGGCCACTGGCAACACTCTGCTCAGAAGCAGTCATCGGCTCTTCCTTCCACAGAATAGCAACCGCTTTCTGATGCTCTGCACCGCGCTTTACTCCCCCGGTTCAAAACCTCCCAGAGGCTTCATGCTGTGCTCGAAGTAAAAGCAGAGCTCCTTCTCCTGGACTTCTCAGCCCTGGGGACCTGGTCCCTGCCTGCCTTGCAGGCCTCTCCCCACACCCCACTCAGCCACCAGGCCAGAGCCTCAGCAACCCCTCAAGCACATGAAGCTCTATTGCCCGCAGGACCTTTGCACCTCTGGGCCTGTCCCTAGAATGCTCATGCCCCCTCTTCAAATACCTGACTCCGTGCAGATCTCGCCCCAGAAACAGCCAACTGCAGAGCAGCTCCAGCCTCTACCCTCCACATGCCTTGACTCTCCCTATATGCTTCCTGCCCTCTGATGGTTGCGGGGGTACTGAGCGAGCTCCCTCTGTCTCCTCACACGAGAATGTCAGCTCCTTGAGGGCAGGGCCCTTGCAAGCCTCGCCGCCGATTTCTCCCCAGTGCCCACAACCACAGCAGGTGCTCAACAGAGCCTGGATGAATGAGTGACTTTACATAAATTCCCACTGACCTTCACGAGGACCCTGCAGGGCAGGTCTCGTGCTCCCTCTACAGCTGACGAAACAGGAAGGTTGAGCCACTTCATGAGTAAGGACACGGCCAGCCATCACACTGAGGGCCTACTCCAAGGCCGCACCTGCTTCCTCCTGTCACCAAGGGCCCAGGCCCCTTCACGGCTGCCCTAGAGCCGCGGACACCAAGGGGGCATCTACTCGTATTAGTGCTGCCAAGGTGTACGGCTCCAAACTTCTGTTCATGCCCTCCCAACCCCCAAAACACCCTCTCCCGCTGACCTCCATCTATCAGCACGCTCTCATAAAGCCTAGACTGGATGGTCACCCCTCAGGGGAAGTGGAACACAGCCGTGGCCTGGCCCCACTCCTTGACGGACGGGTCGTCGTGCCTTCTGTCCTACCGTTCGAAAGCCTTGAGGGCCAGAGCTGAGCTCCACACACAGTTTGCCCTCCGAGGCCCCACTGCTGCGAGGCAGGCCCTAGACGGTCCTCAGGAAACTGCATGTTCTACATGTTACCAAATCACACTACCATTCACCAGATACATGTGACCAACTTGAGTGTCATTTTCCGGGGCTTCAAAGCAGGCAGTCTTTGTGTGAGTAAATATTGAGCCAATGCTAAGAGTAAAATGAGCTATTAAGTTCTATTTGCTACTTTCATCCCCAGGCTCACAACAGAGCGTAAGCTAAACAAAGAAAAACAGCACTCCGCTGGACAGAATGATATTCAGCAGGTAGACTCATTTCTGTAGTCACTTCTCACATCAGTGATTTGCTTCTCCCACATTGGCAAATATTTGCCACTTACATCTTTCATGTAATGTGAAGAAAGTACATTCCACTGTCTTCCAAAGCTATCATAACTGCCTTATAAAAACAGGCAATTTACTGGCGATGTTTTCTCTTGCTACTAAATACAAATGCAGTCATCGTTTAACTTTGAAAGCTCTGCATTTAGCTTTTTGGTTTTAGATTTGATATTTACATAGAATTATAAAGAAAGAAAAAACCCACAGTCCCCTCAACCTAACAAAATACTTGATTTTTACATGCTAAAATCTAGCCCTACATACTCCCATCTTCCTACAAGTCTTGAAAGCTTTACTTTTAAGTATGATTTTAATTTCCAAAAGTTGGCTCAATTACAAAGTCCTCCAGAATGCTCCAGGTGGGTACTCAGAGCCTGACCCAGCACAGAGTTCCCATCAGGCAAATCTTGCTTTCACCAGCTGTCTCTCCTCCACCTGCCTATTGCTGGAAACCACAGGACACAACCAGGAAAACATCTGTAAGTCCTTGACTCGTCAATGACCACAAAAGTGACCACATACGTCAATAGCGCAAAAATCAAGTGAGAAGATAAAAAGGCCAGTTCAAATGAAGGTAACAACAACCATAAAAATAACTAACATTTTTGAGTGTTTAGTATGTGCTAGGCACTCTCTTAAGCATGTCATACGTACTATCTCATTTAAACTGCAATATGAGCACCGCTTTCATCATGCCTATCACGCAAACAAGAACTCTGAGAGCAGGATCATCACCAAGCTGGCCCAAGGTCACGTGGCGAGTAACCACTGGAGCCAGCTCTCCACACAGGCAGCCCGGCTCCAGGACCCACTCTCCCAGGTGCAACGTGGTTCTGCATCTCCACACCACCCTGGAGGCAGGAGAGCCAGCAGAGAAGGGGCACTGGCATGCTAGAAGAGGAAGTGGCCAAGATGGGTACATCAACTACAAGACTAGACTCCCGTAAGCACGATCTACCTTTATCTCCTGTCTTGGTGGGTGACACTTCCACACCTGGTGCTCTAGGCGAAATCACAGAGCCATCCCCCACACTGCCTTCTCGCCTCACCCATGGCTAGGGATGCTCTGTGTCACCATCACAGAAGGAGGTTCAGGCGCCTGAAGAAACGTTCTCAAGTTGTTTGTAATAATAGCAAGTTAGGAATAACCTGCTGCCCAACCGCAGGGGCTGGTGCAGTCAAGTCGGGGGACATCCATAGGATGGCATGTTACAGGGCACTCTAAAGACTAAGGCGGTTCTCCACGTACACCATGGGAAAATGTATCATTCCCTTAAAAAGTGAGGTGCACAACTGCCTTGCCGTGCAAGGGGAGAAAGAAATACACTGTAGAAATGCACAGACCCCAGAGCATCTCTCTACAGAGCACTTCATCACCAAAGGAAAAAGGGGAGCTCTTCAGTGGAAAGAGCTGGCAGACGCCACCTCAACCAAGTGATCGGAGTCCACATCTTCAACGCGAGGACCCACCAGCACCACGTGCCCCCGCTGCGATGACCAAGAAGAACACGAATCCCTTCAGTGATGTTCCTGCCAAAAATTATCAATCAGAATCTCATTGTGGGCAAACATCAGACAAGCACAAACCAAGGGACATCCCACAAAATCACTGGCCTGTGCTCTGCTAAAGTGTCAAGATGGAAATGCAGAGACCAGCAAAGCTGCTGCGCCAGGTCAGTGGAGAAGACAGAGGCGTGACATCCAAATGGAACGCATGGTCCCCACTGGAGTCTGGACTAAGAAAAAAGAGGGAAAGGACATTACTGGGACAACTGGCAGAATGTGACTATGGCCTGTGGATGAAAATAATACAAGTGTTAAAATAGTACTGTGTCAACGTTAAATTTCCTGATTGTGACCCCTGTGCTGTGATGATACTGAGGGAATGTCTTCGTGCTTAGGAAATATGCAGCGAAGGTTTCAGAGGTAAAGGGATATATCTCCAACTGACTCTCAAATGGTTCAGGAAAAAAATGTATATATACACACAAAAACAGGCACACACATGCAGAATGGTAATGGGCAAACGTAAACAATTGGTGATTCTGGGTACAGAGCATATGGGAGTTGTTGGCACTATTCATGCCAACTGTTCTGCAAGTTTGAATTGCATCAACACGAAACGTTTAAAACAACAGATGCATGGGCCATCGCTGGAAGGAGACACCTGGAGCTGTGGAAAGGAAGGGAAAGTGGAGGCTGGGACAGGCCTCATTTTCACATACACCCTGCTGTGCTGTGTCATGTTATAACACATGCAAGTGTTGCTGTTTCAAAAAAAAACAAACATAAGGAAGAAACAACCACCCACTCTGAGAACTCTACTCAGAGCTGTGTCCTTCTAGCCAGGAGACCTTCCAAGAGCCCTCCCCCGCCTCGAGAACACAGCTTCAGCCATGCCCTTTGAACCGCTGCTTCTGCCCGGAAACCCTCTCCCTGCCCTGGGCCTGAGCGTGAAGGCCCGGCTGCTGCAAGCTCCTATATGGCCCCTGCATGGCTCCTGCGTGGCTCCTGGCGGCCCATCCGCGTGCGCCACTCGCCACCTCCTGGCCAAGCCAGGCGTTGCACCTCTGGCTCTTAGAGTGCCACAGTGACACCAGCCATAACTGTGTGATACAGGTTTGTCCCCTCAATGAAGCAATCTCATGACCAAGGCCACATTCCGGTCCTCCCGAGAGCTCCAGCGTCTAGCAAACACCTAGCCAGAGTGGCACTCCACAAAGATGACATACGGAAAGGAAGGACGTGGATTCAGCAGGAATTCCACCAGAGGAACTGAAAGCAAGTGCGTTCCACAGAGCCTGGCCACGGCAGTCCACATGGGCACTGCGTGTGCCTGGAAGCAACTCGCGCAGGAAGAGTCACACTGGTGACTGTGCTCTGCCCTGTGGGCCTGCCCCTCTGCCCCAGCCTCACCCCTGCCCCCTTGCAGGGCTCACAGCCTGTTACCCTCTGATGACTGCCAGCCCCAAGGTAGGAAAGTACAAAACCAGCAGATTGAGTTGATGGTCACCAGCGCTGTGCCCCCATGAGCCACTGTCTTCAGAATACTGTCAAGAACAAGGATGTCCACCTGGCCAGCCTCGAAGGGCTCACCAAGGGCAGCAATAATAAAGAGTGCAAATGGGACAACAGGAAAACAGAATGGGCCAGGCGTGGTGGATCACGCCTTAAGCCCAGTGCTTTGTGACGCTGAGGCAGGAGGATCTCTTAAGCCTAGGAGTTCAAGACCAGCCTAGGCAACATAGGCAGACCCGTATCTGTAGAAAAAATTGTTTAAAAAATCTGGTGAGCATGGTGGCACAATCCTGTAGTCCCACATACTCAGGAAGCTGAGGCAGGAGGATTGCTTGAGCCCAGGAATTCCAGGTTGCAGTGAGCTATGATCACACCACTGCACTCCAGCCAGGCAACAAAGTAAGACCTTGTCTCAAATTTTAAAAAAAGAAAACAAAAAGGAACGCAAAATACATTTTCAAATTGCATGGGAAAAACATTAACAAAACGTGTCTAAAGCACAAATTGCTACTACCTTAGTGACTGACTTGAAAATATTACACGAAAACATCACCTTCCTGCAAGGCAAATTACACACGGACGCGTGTGCATTACATAAGCATATATAGAATCCTTTAAGATGTGATCTATTTCAGAAACAGCAAGAAATGTCTGTGTGTGTCCTCCAGAGGGCAGGGTGCTTACCAAGGTCCGTGTTGGGGCCGGCAAGCAGCTGCTTGAACTTGTCGAGCCGGGAGGCCTCTCTTTCACTCAGCGCTGAGCTGCTGAGGGTGCTGGGGTCAGATGTGCCACCCAGCGTGACGGTGGCCGAGTGTGGGAGAGACTGGGACCTCTGCAGAGGGGCGGCATCGCTGGCACTTTCTGCAGGGGTGAGAGAATGGGGGTGAGGGTGAGGGCGCTCCTCCCGACTACACGTTCCTCCTTGCTGTGCCACTGTCCCTTTGTGAATGCTGATGGGTCCCTTCTTCCCATCACTCAGCAGTGGGGACCTTGGTTTCTTGAGCAGTAACATGGAACTGACACCTTTGAAATTCACTCGCTTCACTGGCAGAGTATTATTCACCAACGAAATGGTCCACCTTGCATAAAAGCAACACAATGACAGCCAGAAAACTCCAGGGCCCCTCGGGCTGTGTGGAGGTCAGGCTCCCACCAGTGCCTGGGGTGGCAGATCAGGGCCTGCCCAGGTGACATGACCCAGAGGGTCTGTGCAGGACGGTGCCCTCGGGTCAGCCAGGCCTGAGTGTGGAGGGCAAGCCCATGAGTTACCATGAGGGAAAGGAGAAAGCCTGCAGAGGTGCCGAGGACAGAAGGCAACAGTGGGGACACAGCAGGAACCAGGGCACTGCGAGGGCTCTCACCTGCCATCTCAAGAGCGTGCCCAACCCCGCCACCTGCCTGGCCCTCCTGGGTCTCACCAGTGCCCTGGGAGGAAGGTCCCACAGGGACCCTCATCCCAAGGAAACAAAGGAAGCCAGACAGGTGAGGGATGGCACCTTCCCAGACCCCACCACAGGCAGTGACCGCGGTGGCACTAGAGTACAAGCTGCCCGCCCTCCTTCCCGCCCTCTGCTGCTGCCCACCAAGGCCCCACTGACCCCCAAGATGGACAGGCCCACGGGGATCCAAGCAGGTGGTGAGATACCACGTTCCACCCAGCAACCCGGGACCGGGTCAGCCCAAGGGAAGACCCTAAGGCCCTCAGATCACTCAACACGGCCATCCGAGACCAACAAGCAAGAGGCTGGGAAAGGCTCCCAACTCCTGGGTCTAACTCCTGTCTAGCTATCTCATTTTTCAAAAACTGAAAATTAAAGTAGAGTGAAAAATAAACTCCAGGAAATGGAGCCGAAGCAAACGCTGCAGTTGACGGGCCAACATCCACTCCAGCAGCCGCTGAGCAAGGAGGTAGGAGCCGCACTCCCCCGCGCCCTCCTTCCCACAGAGCACCCACGTTTCCCTCATAACCTGGGAGTGGGGGGAAATAATTCACACAGAAACCCTCAGGCTATCCAGGAGCCAGGCAACCTATGGCCTCTGGGCAGAATGTGGCCCAGTTAAATTTCCAGAAAAGTCTGCTAAAGTGGGGACATAGACTTCAGAGTACCGCCCTGTCTCCTCCCCCATCCCCGCTGCCCACTCTCCCTGACTCCCCCCAACCCCCAGGAGGATCTCCTCCCACCAGCCTCAGTGCCCTTGCCGTGATTCCTATTTTGTAGCAGCCGCACACCAAGCAGTGGGCTGGGGCTCCAGCCCGGGGCGTCTGGCTCCAGAGTTTCCGCTGCCGGCCTTACTGCAGACAGGGCTGAGAACCAGCACCTGAGCAGAGGGGAGGACCATGGGTGACAGTGCCCCCTCTCCCTCCTTCAGAGGCTCCTGCTTCAGCAGCACTTAAAGTTCCTCAGAGTGAATATTCAGCAGGAAGAGCAGCTGTGCACTGAGTCCCAGAATTAAAGGTGCTCAGCTGGACTTCCCTGTGATCTTCAGAAATGACGGATGTGGCTTCATCAGGACACGTAAGGGGCCGCTCACTCCTGAGCAGAGCCCCTAAGTCCATGTCGTAGTGTTGCTGCAAAGCTTAATGAGTTTAGTATCACAGGGACTTGATACTGTACCTGCCACAGAGTAAATGATCAATATATGGTATCATTGTCACTATACTGAAGTACTCAAAAAAAGCTTGCCCAGAAAGCAAACACAGGAAAGGTGGCCAACTCCAAGGCAGGCAAGTAGGAGCACAAGGCAACGAGGTCATGGGCCCCCTTCTCCCAGCGCAAGCTGCCTGCAGCATCCTTTGCTTGGCTCTTCCAGGATGAGGCCATCCCAGGGTGACATCCCAGGGTGACATCTCACAGCTCCCCGACCCCAGCTGGTCACAGCCTGAGCCTGCCTCTTGTCAGATCCCCCAGCCACACACCATGTGGTCCTGCGGTCCTGGCCACTCTCAGCCTGACAGTGCCCTGCATCTTGGGGGTAGGGGGCAGGGTGCTGAGAGGCTCACAGAGCTTCAATGTCAGCACCACCCATGAGCAGATGAAGCCAGGGATCCTGCCAACTCCGACTGCCACAGGCTGAAGGGCGCTGCCCAGGACTGGGCCTGCAGAAGGCGGTCAGTGCATGCTTCAGTCAGTCACCAGGTTTCCAAGCCTCCCGCAAACGCCATCACCAGATTTCCAGTTACGAGTTCAAAGACTTTAAAATTTATTACACTCCAAAAAGAAAACTGATCAAATGAAATCACACACAGCATTCTCAACTAATGAGAGCTGTAACATTTTAGAAGTTAACCAATTCCTAGAAAGTGGTTTTAAAAACTAGACCTAGGTATGAAACCTAGTTCTCCAGGGTAAAATCAGGCCACCCTAACAATCTCCATCTTCTCAGCTGGAAATGTGGGGAGAGCACCCTAGCCCCCAGAAGACCTTGGAGGGAGGTACCTATGAGGGCCAGTGGCCGCTCCAGCTGGCCTTCGCCCCTGCCCCTCACCCCCTGCCTCCCAACAGCACCACTGACACGAAGACACCCTGACCTCCCCGTTTCAGATGACACCTGCTCCCCACTGCTCTCAGGGCCACCGCGTTCCCACTCCATTCTCTGCCTCTCTTGACCGTGGCACCTGCTGCCTCCCAGCACGCTCTGTGCCCCCTTGCTGACTGTGGGCAGTGCTGCATCTGTCCCTCTCACCAGAATGGACTTGCCGCAGGGCACAGATGTACCTCAGTCTGTCCAGTGGGGTATCCCAAGCTCTGAAAACAGTGCCCGCGGCCCACAGTGGGTTCATCGCACAACCGTGCAGCTTTTCCATCACAGACGTGATGGCCTGCAACACATAAAGAGCAGCAGCCACAGAAACAGCCTCCAGAACAGCTGCTGCGCACCAGTGCCATGCACATGGCACCAGACACGACCCCACCCGAGGGGGTCAGAGTGCAAACGTGGCCGACCCAAAAGTCAGACTCCCAGCCCCTACAGACCTGAGCCCACGTGTACGCACACCTGGCAGGAATCCTGTAAGCTGCCTAGAGGGCCAGCCCCTAAACATGCAGGGGCCTGACCCCTCGGCTGGCAATGTCACCCATGGAACCATTGCAAGCTGGTGGAGTTAGGAGGGAGACAGTGTCCCCAGGCGCTTGCTCCCCCGTGGCCCTCTCACGGCCAGCCCACAACAGCCTGGTGCCTCCACTCCACTCGGAGAAGAGATGCACTTAGCTAGGCCAGAAGCCTCCACTCCACTGGGAGGAGACACGCACGTAGCTAGGACAGAAGAAAGCACTTGGGGGACCTAGGAAAGAGCGCAGGCCACTCCCCTATCCTTGGAAGAGAACCATAAGGGCTCTCATGGGCCAGGGGGCCTGCTGCAAATGAGGATGGGAACCCACTGATTCTCCCACAGTGAGTGTGTTCTGGCCACTTTCTTAGCTTGGCCAGAAACCCAGACCATCTCTTCAGTCCTCCCATCGTACCTGCAGGACAGGACGTGTGGCTCTCACTGACTGACTTCACCAGCCGGAGGTCGCCGCCAGGGGGTGAGGGCGGCTCTGCCTCGGGCCTGGGCTTCTGCTGAAGCCCTGGCCCCTCCTGCAGCGTGGGCCGCCCCTGCCGCTGGCTGTGGTTGCGCAGCACACGGCTGGCCGTCTCCATGACCACCTCGGAGTTCAGGCTCTCCGCCGCCATGGCCAGGAGCTCGTCGCCATCCTCCCCAGCGTCCCAGGCATCGCTGGTATTGCTCTCAAACTCCTGGAAGGTGCTGACCCTCTTGGCCTTCACTGGTGTGGCCGGCATCTTGGCCGTGGACCTGAGCAAACTGCAATGCAAAGGCAGTCTTTACTCGTACATGCTCGAAGGCTTCACCCAAAACCAGCCAGGAAAGAATTCCCAGGTGAAAAGACAGGCATAGAAGTGTTCAGCTTCGATCTAGCAATAGTGAGTGAAAAAGCAAACACAATTCACAGAGACAGCCAAAAGAAGAGCAGGCGAAGCCCATGAGGACTCAGTGGCAGGAGGGGGAGGGGGCTCCAGGAAGGTCACCTGGGAGGAGGCGCAGGGCCACATGGTGATACCCTGCAGGACCACCCCAGCTCACTCTGGCCAGTGCCTGGGGCACCTTCCCCGAATCCCAGTAAGGCTCCTGCCCAGCAGTGAGGGGTGTGGGCCAGGAGCGCCTGTGCAGGGTGCAGGCCTGCGGTATATGGATTTGAAGACACGATCATTTAAACAAGATTCCCCCAAAATAGGACAACACACAACATCGGCCCCACCTCACGTGAGAAACTTGTCAGACAGGTGCAGTCCTGCAGGGTCACAACAGCCCAGCACAAGCCCCACACTCTGCGCTCCCGCCTGCTGTGGAGGGGCCAGGACAGGCCAGGGCCGGGCTCCAGCAGCTGGTGGAGAATGCGGGAAGGAGGAGCGGAAAGGACAAGCCAGCATGGATGGGCTGCAGCCAGGCTGCCCATGGCTAAAGGATGCCAGCTCTGGCTCTCCCCAGGGCTCCCCCACCTCCCCACATCAGGCTGTGGCTCCCACATCTGCCGTCTTCACCGGGATGCGCAGCACGGGGTGCACAGTATCTCACACAAAGCGACTGCTTGATCAGTGTGGCTGAATGAGAAACCAGTCCCCTCCCTGAGGAATGCCTGGGAGCAGGAAGGAAGCAGGAAGACTGGGGTTGCCACAGCCCTCCCATATCAGAGCCGAGACGCCAAGTGAGGTTGGAACGTCACTTACGTGCCATGTAACAGTGGATCAAAGGGGGGGTGCTGGGCACCATACACGTGCTGGATGCTGATGGAAAAGAAAAGGAAAACCAGTGAGCCTCTCTCCTGCCTTCCCAAGAGCCCTCCACCAGCTCAGCCGAAAGGTGGGCTCCCAGGAACCCACAGGACTGAAGGAAGCAGCTCCTCATGGGCTGTCGCAGGCCCCTCTGCAGCCACCCGGGGTCCTGAGGGCCCAGTTCAGAAGGGATGAGTGGCACCATACAAGCCCACACCCCACACCCCACACAAGCAGGGCATTCAGCCCGTCCCTGAGAATGGACCTCAGCCCGACAAGCACCACCACAGACCCTCGGGCATCCACACGGTGATGAGGGTGTCTGGGAGTGCAATGAAGGAACTGTGGCCTCTGCCCACAGACTAAAAACTCGAAGAAACGCCCACCTGGGAATTCTCACCTGCCATCATTTTGTCTGAAATTGAATGCAGAATTGCAAAAGATAAATATAATTTTTTAAAAGATTTAACAGGCTTGGCACGGTAGCTCACGCCTGTAATCCCAGCACTTTGGGAGGCCAAGGCGGGCGGATCACCTGAAGTCAGGAGTTGGAGACCAGCCTGGCAAACATGGTGAAACCCTGTCTCTACTAAAAATACAAAAATTAGCTGGGCATGGTGGTACATGCCTGTAATCCTAGCTACTGGGAAGGCTGAGGCAGAAGAATGGCTTGAACCCAGGAGGCGGAGGTTGCAGTCAGCCGAGATCGTGCCACTGCACTCCAGCCTGGGTGACAGAGCAAGACTCCGTCTCAAAAAGAAAAAGACTTAACAGTTTTACTATAAAAGTCTTACATGCATCAGAGCAAATTTGGAAAACTGATGCAAATGAAATACCCCACGTGGCAGACACTGTTGGTTGACTCATCAACCTCTACCCAGAAGCCTTTGCTCCTTTGGCTGACGTCAGCCACGGCTGGCCCTGTGACACACATTTATTTTTCATAGCCAGCAAGAAATAAATGCGGGTTTTTACTTTTCTGGAAAAAAAAAAAAAAAAACAGGCTTAGCTAGCACCCCTTTGGCCCCCAGCTTCTTTCCCTTTTTTCCGCCTGGAACACAGAGGTGAGGCCTCAGCCATCGTGCGTGAGTGAAGATGCCACCATGAAGGGCAGCAGGGCAGACAGGCAGGAAACAGCATGGGGCTGTGACGGCTTTGAGCTGCTGCCCAACCCTGCGCTGCTCACCACAGACTACCAGACACAGGAAATAAACGAATCTCTGTTTGTTGAAGGCAATACTGGCAATGCTGGGAGGTCGAGGTGGGCGGATCGCTTGAGCTCAGGAGTTTAGGACCAGCCTGGGCAACATGGCGAAACCACGTCTGCACAAAAAATACAAAAAAATTGGCTGGGCGTGGTGACGTAAGCCTGTGGTCCCAGCTACTTGGGAGGCTGAGGTTGCAGTGAGCCAAGATTGCACCACTGAACTCCAACCTGGGTTACACAGTGAGACCCTGTCTCAAAAAAATAAAATAAGTGATTACAAAAAAATGGTCGGATGATCGCTTGAGCCTGGGAGGTGGAGGTTGCAGTGAGCCAAGAATGCACCACTGCACTCCAATCTGGGTTACAGAGTGAGACCCTGTCTCTAAAAAATAAAATAATATAGTGATTACAAAAAAAGTAATAAAGATATTTGGAGACAAATATTTGCACACAACTATGATAACCTCTTGGGGATAAACTCCTAGAAATGGAAAGCTTGGGACATAAAGCACACATTAAAAAGGCCACTGGTCCACACTGCTGAAGAGCCGTGGTTCATATCCCACCAGCAGTGTCAACACCACACACCACTGCTCATTCAACAAGAGAACAGTGGTCTCCGTGTCGGCTATGTGCCTCTTCATTCATTAGTGAGGTAAAACTTTTTTTTTTTTTATTTTGTTCATTTGTACCTCCTTTTTGTAAATTGTCTGCTCATACCCTTTGTCCATTTTCTAATGAGGTGCTCACCACTTTCTCACTGCTTTGTAAAAAAAAAACCTTGTAAACAGAGGATTCCTTCTTAGTCGTTCTGGTGGTGTGGTCAGCAGAATAACGGCCCCCACCCAAGACGTCCACATCCTAATGCCCAGAACCTGTGACTATGTCACCTTACATGGCAAAGGGGACTTTGCAGATGCAATTAAGAATACGAACCTTGAGGTGGGAGACCATCCTGGGCAATCCTGATGGGCACAATCTAATCATGAGTACTCAAAAGCAGAGAACCTTCCTGGCTGTGGTCAGAGCAGAAGAGACCGCGGAAGGTCACACAAATGCAACATGGCTGACTC
This sequence comes from Pan troglodytes, assembly GCF_028858775.2. NCBI lineage: Eukaryota > Metazoa > Chordata > Mammalia > Primates > Hominidae > Pan > Pan troglodytes. The sequence goes on along the minus strand of NC_086016.1, from coordinate 48,789,868 downwards.
TGTACGTGGAGAAAGGGGGCTGTATGCCAAGGAATGTGGGCAGCTTCCTGGAGCTGGAGAGAGCAGGGAAAACGCTCTCCCCTGGAGCTTCCAGAAGGAACCAGCCCCGCCAACACCTTGGTGTTAGCCCAGTGAGACCCACATCAGACTTGCAAATTCTAGAACTCTAGGATACCATGTTTGCTGTAAGCCAGTAAGTTTGTGATGATTTGCTAGAGCAGTCACAGAAAGACAATGGCAGTGGCCAATCTGTTTTCCTTGGTCTGGGAGGCTGAGCCACTCTTGTGTCCTTTCCTCGTGATTCCACTTTGGGGACGACACTTGGAAAGGCCTGACCCTTCTGAGAGTGCATAAACATTGCCGTGTGCTAGTTCAATCCTTCTAGAGGGCTCGTTCCTACCCTTAAGTTTTCAATCCACCTAGAATTTATTTTATTTTGCTATATAGTGTTTAGTAGGAAACTTTAAAAAAAAAATAAAGAAGAGTTCAAATGTCATTTATTCAGTAACCTCTCCTTTTACCCACTGCTTTGAGAACATCATCTTTAACGTTAAAATATTACATTGGGTCATTTTTCAGTTTCCCACTCAGTTTCTATTCGGTATCCCATTCCTATGCCTGTAGCACAACGTATTAATTACACCAAATGTTCACTTTTATATTCTAAGATTTTTCAGCAAAACTTGACAAACATTTTTTCGATACTGACTCTCGGACAGGGCACTGGGGAGGCCAAGATAAGCACAACACGTCCAAACTATTCCGGCCCTTACAGTTTACTCACAAAAGCAAAACTTCAACTGGCATTTTGACTGTTCTATGATGATTCCTACAAGAGCATGTCACAGGAGCACAGAAACCCAGTCTTATCGGGAGGCCGAGGCGGGCGGATCACGAGGTCAGGAGATCGAGACCATCCTGGATAACACAGTGAAACCCAGTCTCTATGAAAAATACAAAAAATTAGCCGGGCGTGGTGGCACGTGCCTGTAATCCCAGCTACTTGGGAAGCTGAGGCAGGAGAATGGCGTGAACCCAGGAGGCAGAGCTTGTAGTGAGCCGAGATCGCGCCACTGCACTCCAGCCTGGGCGACAGCGAGACTCTGTCTCAAAAAAAAAAAAAAAAAAAGAAAGAAAAAGAAAAGAAGGAAGATTCCTTAAGAAAAAAAATCACACTTAGAACTAGGAAAAGTGGCTGGCAGAAGGTTGAGACAAACAAAACAGCACGCACCTGATCTGAAGGCCAGGAGCAGTGGAATCAGTGGGACATCAAAGTGGCAGCCAAGGGCCTGTCACCACAGCAAGCAGAAACATGAGCCCACACCCGGCCTTCCTTCAAAGGCCCAGGAGCCCAGTCCCACCCCTCACTCCACAGAGGAAGATTGGAAACCCAGAGAAGAGAAAGGAATTCAAAAGAGTTTGGCCCCTTGAAGGGTTTGTTATGACTTCTCCTTCCCAAAAAAAAAGCCAATAAGGAGAAATATATGATTTCAGAAGAAAATTCTAAAGTCAGCATCCAGATGAAAACATCACATTTATTTCTGCATACATCACAGTGAGTTTCAGTTTCAAACTGAAGATGACCTGAAAGCAAAGCGCTGATCCCTCCTCTCAACCAGGAAGGACCTACGTGGCAGGCACTGTCCTGGGTGCTGAGGACACAGACGCCCTGTGGCATGAACCACAGGCGGGTCCCAGTGGGGCTGGTGCTGGATACTTTTACCAAAGGAATGAAACACACAGAAAAGTGAAGGAACAGCCCTGTGACCACCACGCCACATGCCACTGCTCAGCTCCAACCACTCTCAACAGCCTCCAGATTTGCTCAACATGCCGTTTCTTTTTTACTATCAATACTGCAAGCAATAAAACATAGAGAATAATAGTAGTAGCTAACAGAGATGAGCATTACTCTAAACTCTTAATGTGTTAACTCCTTTAATCTTTGCAACCCAATAAGGCACATATCATTACTCTTCCCATTCTAAAGGTGGAAAAACTGAGGGACAGAAAGCTTAAGAAAGTAGCCTGCCTGGCCGGGCGTGGTGGCTCACGCCTGTAATCCCAGCACTTTGGGAGGCTAAGGTGGGCGGATTACGAGGTCTGGAGATCGAGACCGACCTGGCTAACACAGTGAAACCCCGTCTCTACTAAAAATACAAAAAATTACCCGGTCGTGGTGGCGGATGCCTATAGTCCCAGCTACTCGGGAGGCTGAGGCAAAAGAATGGTGTGAACCCGGGAGGCAGAGCTTGCAGCGAGCCGAGATCACGCCCCTGCACTCCAACCTGGGCGACAGAGTAAGACTCCGTCCCAAAAAAAAAAAAAGTAGCCTGCCCAAAGTCACCCACCCCTGGCAGGCTGCAGCCAGCTTAGTGACATATAGGACATAAGGAATAACCACACAGACACCACCCAGAGATTCACTTCCACCAAATTCCAACATTTTGTCACATAAGAGTTGAAACCCTCCCCATTCTGGTTCTCTACCTGCCTCCTCTGAGGTGGCTACCAACCTGTATCTGACATTTTCCATTTCCATGTAAGAGTTTATACTATTATGGAAGAGACGTGGATCTCTGGGCAACATAAAGTATTATTCTGCACATTTGCAAAGTTTACACTGTTATCATTTCATACATATGTATCTTTGCAACTAGATGTTCCCTCAAGATTGTTCTTTATGTATCATTGTTAATGCACGCAGCTCCAGTTTTGTTCTGTGGGGTTTCACTGTATGAAAGCCAGTACTTTGGCAGTAAACCAACTTTTCAAAAGAAATGTTACATGGAAATGCCAAACAGGTAAAGGCAGAGCTACTCTGGTGAAGGGGAGACGCAGGAGCCGCCACATGCACTGGCCAGGCCACTAGACAGAAAGAGAGGAGAGGCAACTCCCAGAACCACAGCAGGACTCCACGGAGACACAGAAAGCTGCTGGTCTGGTTATTTCCTTAAATATAAGGAAAATGAACAAAACCAAGAGATGGTTCTCTGAGTAGATGAATAAAATTGACAAACCTTTAGCTAGACTGACTAAAAGAAAAAAGAGAAGACTTAAATTACTGAAGTCAGAAATGATGGAAAAGACATTATTATCAACCTTACAGAAATAAAAAGAATTATGAGAATATTATGAACAACTGTACACCAACAAATAAAATTAATTAGATATAATGCACAAATTCCCAGAAAGATACACACAACTGAAACTTACTCAAGGAGCAGGAGGAAATATGACTAGATACATAACATGGAAAGAGGCTGAATTAGAGGCCGGGCACACTGGCTCACACTTGTAATCAAGCACTTTGGGAAGCCAAGGTGGGAGGATCACTTGAACCCCAGGAGTTCAAGACCAGCCTGGCCAACAAAGCAAGACCTCATCTATTCAAAACCAAAAAACTAGTGGGCATGGTGGCACACACCTGTAGTCCCAGCTACTCAGAAGGCTGACGTGGGAGGATCACTTGAGCCCAGGAATTTGAGGTTACAGTGACCTATGACGGCACTACTGCGCTCAAGTGTGGGCAACAGAGCAAGACCCTGTCTCAAAAAAATAAAAAATAAAAATAAAGAGACTAAATTAGTAATCAAAACACTACGCACAAAGAAAAGTCCAAGCCCAGAGGGATTCACTGGTAAATTCTACCAAATAGATAAAAAAGAATTAATACCAATTCTTCATAAATCCTTCCAAAACCTAGAAAAGGAGGTAATATTTCCCAACTCATTCTATGAGGCAAGTACTACCGTGATACCAAAATCAAGCAAAGATATCACAAAGAAAGAAAACTACAAACCAGTATCTCTTATGAATATACACATAAAAACCCAAAATACTAGCAAACCAAATCCAACAACACATAAAAAGGGATTAAGTATCATAATCAAGTGGAATTTATCCAAGAAATGCAAGGTTGGTTTAATAACCAAAAATCAGTTAGTGCAATACACTATATTAATAGCATAAAGGACAAAAACCACATGATCATCTAAATAGATGCAGAAAAAGCATATGATAAAATTCAATACTCCTTCATTATAAAAATTATCAACAAACTAGGAATCAAAGGTAATCTTCATCCTGATAAAGGATATCTACAAAAAACTCATAGTTAACATCGCACTTAATGGTGAAAGGCTGAATATTTTGCCCCTAAGCTCAGGAAAAAGACAAGGATGGGAAGTGGCTCATGCCTGTAATCCAGCACTTTGGGAGGCCAAGGTGGGGAGGATAACTTGAGCCCAGGAGTTAAAGACCAGTCTGGGCAACAAAGTGAGACCTCGATCTCTACAAAAAATCAAAAAATTAACCAGGCATGATGATGCATGTCTGTGGTTCCAGCTACATGGCAGGCTGAAGCAGGAGAATCAGTTGAGCCCAGGAGGTTGAGATCAAGGCTGCAGTGAGCCATGTTGGCAAAACTGCACCCTCCAGCCTGGGCAACAGAGCAGGACCTTGTCTCAAAACAAAAGTAGTGATACAAGCTACAACATAGATCAATTTTGAAAATATTATGCTCAGTGAAAGAAGATAATTACCAAAGAAATGCACATTATATTATTCCATTTATTTGAAATCCCTAGAATAGACAATTCTATATACAGAGAACGTAGATTAGTGGTTACTTGAGGACTAGAACAGGGAGGAAGGCAGGGGTGATAGTTAAAGGACACACGAGGTTTTCTAGAGGCAATAAACATGCTCTAAAATTGATTGTGGTGATAGTTACACAACACTTTGAAGACACTAAAAAAACCACTGCATTATATACTTTAAATGGGTGAAGGCTATTGTGGGTGAATTGTGTTCTATCTGTATCTCAGGGAAGATGTTATAATGTTTTAAAGTCAATACAGCTTTTACCTGGTCCTCTTGGGTTCCCGCTTTTGGAACCCAGCTACCCATTCTCTGAAGATGCCAAAATTAGCCACAAGGATCTCCCATATGTACACATTACAACCCACAGCACTAGCTGAAGGCCCAGCGGACAGCCTGCATCACCGCTAGACAAGTCAGTGAATCAGCCCTCTTATAATTCCAGCCCCAGCCTTCAAGTCTTCCTAGTGAGGCCCCAGACATCATGGAGAAGAGACAAGACATCCCACTGTGCCCCATGTGAATTTCTGACCCACAAACCCTATGAGCAGAATCAAATGCTTGCTCTATGCCAGGGGGTGGAAAAAAGATACAGCCTGCTTAGATCAAGCACAATCTATCTGTCATGTCCTTTTCCTGAAATGTCTTGGATGCCTCTCTGACATTGGTAAAAAGCTTTCAGGTTTAAAAATCAAAGGCTCAGGTTCAAGGCCCAGCTCCAACACTTACTAGCTGGTAAAGTTTTAACCAAGTAAGTACTCTGAGTTTTCGTTTTCTCATCCTGGAAATGGGAATAAGAACATGTATGAAATGAGATGACCGTATATCACAGAAATCTGAATACTGGGACATGACCTACAAATAGCATTTATCAATATTATCGATCTCTCTGTATATGAACGTTTACATTCTTCCTATCATTTCCCAATGTATCTCTATTGCTCAAAACCAGCATGCTTCTTGGCCTACTGGCCACTATTTGCATGTCCTTTTTTAAAAAAAGTCTCTGCAACATTATCACAGGCCACAGGCTTTTCCTCCCGGGACAGCCGGAAATTCATAAATTCTTCATAGGCAAACCATTTTTGTTTACTAAACACTAAATGTTCCAACAAAGTTCAACTGAGACTAAAGGAACCCCATTTTATCTAATCAAAATTGCACTTTTATTTGATTTTGCATAGCTAAAAAGAAAAGCAGACTACAACTAAAGATATTTTAAAAGAATATGTGGCAACATACCCACCTACCTCAATTCAGATAATGAAATCTGTCTTTAAAAAAGTATATTAACCAGCCAGGTATGGTGGGTCACACCTGTAATCCCAGCACTTTGGGAGGCTGGCGGATCACTTGAGACCAAGCAGGCGGATCACTTGAGACCAGGAGTTCAAGACTAGCCTGGGCAACATAGTGAGACCCCATCTCTACCAAAAAAATAACTTAGCCAGGCACAGTGGCAAGTACCTGGAGCCCCTGCCACTCACAAGGCTAAAGTAGATGGATCACATGAGCCCAGGAGATTGAGGTTGCAGTGAGCTGTGATCGCACCACTGCACTCCAGCCTGGGCAACAAAGCAAGACTTTGTATACAAAAAAAAAAAAAAAAAAAAAAGGATATTAGTCAATAAACTTTTTAATGAATTAAACTGCCTTGAAACACTGCAGTAATCTACTGTTTTTTATTAAAGAGAACCCTGGTGATTCCTTATGAAAAGCAGATGCATATGACGTAATTCCACTTCTTGATAGACGACCTAGAGAACCCTTGCACAAGCACGCAGGAGATGAGCTCGTAATTCCACTTCTTGATAGACGACCTAGAGAACCCTTGCACAAGCACGCAGGAGATGAGCTCAGCAATGTCTATAATGCTAAAAAAGATAAAAAAATTTTTTTGAGATAAACCTAGATGCCCATTGACTGAATAATGCATAAGCCAGAATACATACATATAATGGAATACTAACCATAGCAGACGTGAATGAACTAGAACCACCAGAACCAATCCAAATAAATGTCATCAACAGAACACTGAAGAGGAGAGCAAGTTGACAGTGTGGCATCCTTTAAAAAAATTTTTTAAATGCGAAATGATACTATATATCATTTTTGATACACGAGTGGTAAAAAAAACTGCTCCTGCACACATGGGAATGGACACACAAAACTCAGAATGGGTGGAGGGAGCAGCTGAGTTCAGGCAAAGACCCCACAGCGGCATCAACTGCGTGTGTGCGCCGTCCTCTTTCCCATGCTGGATGGAGATATGGTGTGTTCTGTATTACATCAGCCTGTGTGCCCTTTCTGAATGTCTGAAACGCTTTCTAGTTTTTTAAAGATCGCTCTGGCTCTGTGAAGGTGAGGTGTGCGTGGCCTGGACACGGGCACACTGCTGAAGCACCGCCTTACTCTCCAGAAGGGTCAAAACATGGAGGACTCCTGGGGGCACAGTGCTGATAACTCTAAGTCTGCCCATTCTTTTGACACTGTAAACAGAAATCTTTCAAAAAGTAAGCTCAGTATCATTAGCGATCAGAAAAACACAAATCAAAACCACCATCGGATACCACCTCACACCCAGCAGAATGGCAGAAATTAAAAAGATGCTAAAGCGTGATGGTGAGGATGCAGAGAGACCGGAACCTCACACACTGCTAGTAGGAAATTAAAAATGGGCAGCTGCTGTGGAAAACAGTTTGGCAGGTCCTCAGAAGGTTACATGGAGTTATCGCATGACCCAGCAATTCCACTCGGAGGTAGATACCCAAGAGAAATGAAAATACACATCCACACCAAAACCTTGTACAGCATTAACCATAACAGCCAAAGAATGAAGGCAAATGTCCACCAGCTGATGAGTGGGTCAATACAACATGGCCTAACCATACAATGGAGTAATATTAGGTCATAAAGGGAATGAAGTCTTGGTACACAACACAGCATGGGTGAATCCTGACAACACGAAGCTGAGAGACGCAAAAGGCCGCATACTGTATGATTCCACTGACATGCAACATCCAGAACAGGCAAATCCCTGAAGCCAGATAGCAGCCCCATGGTTGCCAAGGGTGGGGAGGAGAGAATGGGAAGTGAATGCTAACAGGTACAGCGTTGCTCTCTGTGCTGATGAAATTTTTCTAAAACTGACTGTAGTAATGACTGCCTAACTGTGAATATACTAAAAACACCAAGCACTTTAAATGGGCGAACGGTGTGGTATGTACGTGGTATCTCCACAAAGATGGAAGGGAGGAAAGGAAGGGCCCCCTCCCTGACCCCATTGTGTCCCAGGAAGGCCGGGACGTCATGGAAGGGAAGGCTCGAGATGGCTGAGCAGCCTCATTCATTCAACCTTTAAATAAGTCCAAGTCCCGCTGGGCACGGGGGCTCAGGCCTGTAATCTCAGCACTTTGAGAGGCCGAGGCAGGCGGATCACAAGGTCAAGAGATCGAGACCATCCTGGCCAACATGGTGAAACCTCGTCTCTACTAAAAATACAAGAATTAGCTGGGTGTGATGGCGCACGCCTGTAGTCCCAGCTACCCAGGAGGCTGAGGCAGAAGAATCACTTGAACCCAGGAGGCGGAGGTTGCAGTGAGCCGAGATCGTGCCACTGCACACCAGCCTAGGCGACAGAGTGAGACTCCATCTCAATAATAATAAGAAGAAGAAGTCCAAGTCCACTTGTCCCACCATGAATGACAAGTTTGTAGTGTAAAGCACCACAGCACAACACACTTCAGCATGCTTCACATGAGAATGACAGATTTCATCGCCCCCAAACTTGAGGAGGACTAACTGGTTAGTAGTGAGCAAGGCAGGGGCCATTAGTTGGGTGTTCTGGTCAATGCGTACACATCCTGCTGATCCTACAAACACACAGCGGGGGCTCTCAGACGGAAGAGCGCATGAGCAGACACTGATGAAGGGTCACAGACTCTAACCCAAGAAAGGAGAGGCCGCACGCAGGTGAAAGTGGAACAATGTGCACAAGGGACAAGATACTCCAGGGCAGGCCAGGGAGGGGCCGGCAGAGAGATGCCCCAAGAGGCTGTGCCCTGGAGAAGACCCCCAACCAAAAAGACCTCCCCATGCCCTCCCCAAAAACAGCCCTCAGAATTGTGGCCAAAGCTCCCCTTTTCAGCATAGGCACAGGGAGATGCAACTGCAATGCCACCACTCGTAAGGGGAACCCGAGGACACCCATGGCAGGCGAGGCAGGTAAACTAAGGTCTAACACGAGAACTGGGGTTGGGCGTGGTGGCTCAGGCCTATAATCCCAGCACTTCGGGAGGCCAAGGTGGGCAGATCGTTTGAGTCCAGGAGTTCAAGACCAGCGCGGGCAACATGGTGAAACCCCGTCTCTATAAAAAATATAAAAATTAGCCAGGCATGGTGGTGTGCTCCTGTAGTCCCAGCTACTCAGGAGGCTGAGGTGGGAAGAACACCTGAGCCCAGGAAGTCAAGGCTGCAGTGAGCTAAGATCATGCACCACCGCACTCCAGCAGTGACACCAGCAACACCAGCACCAGCAACTGCACTCCAGCAACAGAATGACACCCTGTCTAAAAAAAAAAAAAAAAAAAAATTGGGAGGGCACCTCCAGGGAGAAGAGCAGAGGGGTCACGGCATAAGAACAGGCTGGAGACACTGGTCAGTTGTGGGGGTCGGGGCAGGGGGAAATGCCCAAGAGAAAGAGAATGGGTCCCTGACATCAACACCAACTCTTCAGGACTGTGCCCAGAGCTGTCTTTACAACATGATTCAGAAAAGCTTAAATTTAAAAAAACAATAAACAAAATACTAAAATCCAATACTTGCTGAGAATCTACTTCTGGATAGCTAAGGCCTCCAACTTGGTCCTTGCTTGACAGCAGCGTGCAACACAGATGTCTTCAGCTTCTACTGACTATGCTGCGTTATGTTTCTCCATTCAAGTCACCCAACAAACACTGACTGGGCACCTGCTCCACACCAGGCCCGGGCTGGTCCTGGAAAGCTGACAGTCAACAAGCGAGAGTCCCTCTCCCTGTCCTTGGGCCGCCTCAGTGAAGGCAGCTAATCCATGAGGATACAGGTGACTCTGAAGCAGGAAGAGACAAGTCAGAGTCAAGAGGGACAGAGCGACTCGGGCCAACGCTGCGAGGCCACTGGGTTTTGACAGGAGGCAGCTCTCCCCGGCAGATCCTGCAGAATGTTTTTCTGGTTTGAATTTGAAGCCTCTACACCAAGGTGCTCTTTTCAAACAAACCTGATAGTGTATCATAACAGCTTTTTTTTTTTAATTGAAGGTTAAACAGCAGTAGGTGAAAATAGCAGTGAGGGAAACAGGGAAGAGTGAAAGAAAATAAAAGTATGGAAAAGCAATAAATCCAGCTGCAATGTTCTCGGGATCATAAAATAAATGAAACATTTACGATTAAATGCTTCTCTGTATTTCACATATATGAAGTAAACAGGCAAGTCATCTAGTCAAATTCATTTGATGGCTAATCAACCTCTCTTCTCCAAGCACAGTCATTATTCAATGCCCCCTTAGGGTTCAATAGCAGCTTTCTGAAATACGTACTCAAATTGGCAACTGAATTTACCACTCAGCTCATTCTAACACATGGTGATACTCCCCAGATTTATAAAATATATTCAGAAGTAAATTTTCCAAGGAAATTAACTCTAGGAGCTTTGGAGGAAAAATGTACGAAAAACCATTATGACAACAGTGAACAATTCCACCATCCCCTCCATCCACAGCATAATCTGAAACTTGTGCCCACCCCGAGGGTCAACAGCAGAAAGACGTGGTACCTGAGACCCAAACCAGAGGGTCTCCGAGGGCTGTCCCGCCCCGACACCCACACCACTCTGACTGGCAGCAACACATACGCTGTCCTGGAAGGCTCCCAGCTATGTGGTGCTGCTTCTGGGCCACAAACTCCCTGCTACAGGGACTGCATTTTGTCTCATGTCACACTCCTCACAGCCCTCGGAGCACTGAGAACCCAGCAGGGGCTGAGGCAATTACTGGGTCAAACGGACATCTCTGGAAATAGGTCTTGGAAACAGCATTTTTACAATGATTTTTTTCCCGCACATAACAAAAGCAATGTGTGTTTATTATAGAAAACAGAAAATATGAAGGAAATGGAAGTATTTTGAAATTGTCCTGGCCAGGCGCTGTGGCTCACGTCTGTAATTCCAGCTCTTTGGGAGGCCGAGGCGGGCAGATCACCTGAGGTCAGGAGTTCAAGACCAGTCTGGCCAACATGGTGAAACCCCATCTCTACTAAAAATACAAAAATTAGCCGGGTGTGGTGGTGGGCACCTTTAAAAAAAAAGAAAGAAAGAAATTCTCCAACACAGAGAAGTAAAGTCACGCACCACATAACGACATTTTAGTCAACAACAGACCACATATAAGACCATGGTCCTGTAAGACTATAATGCAGTTGAAAAATTCCTGTCACCTAGTGATGTCACAGCCAAAGTTACATCACAGCACAAAGCATACTCCTGTGTTTGCGGTGATGCTGATGTAAGCAAATCTACTGCACTGCCAGTCCCATAACAGTATAGCACATACATTATGTACTGTATGTAATACTTGATCATAATGAACAACTATGCTACTGCTTTATGGATGTATTCATTGTACTAATTGTATTATACTTGTTTTTTTATTTGAGACAGAGTTTTGCTCTTGTCATTCAGGCTGGAGTGCAATGGTGTGATCTCGACTCACTGCAGCCTCTGCCTCCAGGGTACAAGCGATTCTCCTGCCTCAGACTCCTGGGTATCTGGGATTACAGGTGCCCACCACCACGTCCGGCTGATTTTTGTACTTTTAGTAGAGACGGGGTTTCACCATGTTGGCCAGGCTGCTTTCGAACTCCTGACCTCAGGTGATCTACCTGCCTTGGCCTCCCAAAGTGCTGGGATTACAGGCATGAGCCACTGTGCCTGGCCTATTGTACTATACTTTTTATCATTATTTTAGAGTTATGTTCCTTCTACTTGTTTAAAAAACAAAATACAATAAAAGCTGTAAAACAGCCTCAGGCAAGTCCCTAGTCCTTCAGGAGGCATTCCAGAAGAAGGCAATGTTATCACGGAAGATGATGGTTCCATGCATGTTATTGCCCCCGAAGATCTTCCACTGGGGCAAGATGTGGAGGTGGAAGCCAGTGGCACTGACGGTCCTGACCCTGTGTCGGCCTAGGCTAATGTGTGTGTCTGTGTCTTAGTTTTTAACAAAAAGCTGAAAAAGTAAAAAATAAAAAATTTTAAAAAGAGAAAAAAGCTTACCGAGTCAGGATATAAAGAAAAATATCTTGGTGCAGCTGTACAATGTATTTGTGTTTTAAGCTATGTGTTAATAGAAAGGAGTCAAAAAGTTTTTTAAAAATCAAAACGTTTATGAAGTTTAAAAGTCACAGCAAGCTAAGGTTAATTTACTACTGAAGAAAGGTGTGTTTATGAATCTAGTAGAGCCTAAATGTAGAGTGCTAATGACGTCTACACGATGCACAGTGAGGACCCAGACCTTCCCATTCACTCACCCTTCATTCACCGACCCACCAAGGGCACTGTCCAGTCCCGTGAGCGCCAATCGCACCAGCTGCCCTACACGAGTATGCCATTTTATCTTTCGTTCTGTATTTGTACTATACCTGCCCCATATTTAGAGATGTTTAGATACAAAAATACCAACCATTGTGTGGCAACTGCCTGCAGTATTCAGAACAGTACCATGCTGTACAGGCGCATAGCCTCGGAGCAACAGACGGTGCCATATAGCCTAGGTGTGCAGCAGGCGACACTGCGCTAACTCTACCTGGGTTTGTATAAATGTGCTCTGTGATGTTCACACAGGGACCAAATCACCTAAGGACGCATGTCTCAGAAGGCGTCCCCGTCGCTAAGTGATGCATGACTTTCGGAGCAGCTCCGCCACCCTGGCAGCCAGCCATCACCGAGGCCCATTTCCCCTCTCTCCTTCTTGCTGCTTCTCACTCAATCCTGGCCCTGCCCAGCTTCCCCTTGGGACTCACCACACTGAGCTCTTTCTTCTTGCTCCCTCCTCTGCCTCCTGCCAGCCTCTCTGCATGCCCCAGACTCTTCTGTGTGCTCCCAACTCTGCTCCCCAAAGCCGAGTCCTCAGTCCTCCTTCCTTCTCTTATGAAAAATTATGCTCTCTCCCGACTTCCTCCACCCGAGTAAACGGTTCTCAAACACGTGCCTCCAAGTAAAACCACTGCCAACTCTCAGCCACGAATCCACCACCTCATGTCAACGGGTTCCCCAAAAAATCAGCTGTGCCCCACCGGCCACTCCTCACACCCACTCTTCGGTCCCCACCCTTGGACAACATCACTCTCTACCAGTCACACAAAAATAGACAATGTGCTCGTCCCTGCCTCGTACCTCTCCCTCGAGCCCTCTTCTGGCGGCCCCTGGCTCTCACTGGCCCATGTCCTGGCATCGAAAACCCTCTGTTTCACTAACTTAAATCAGGGCTCCATTTTCTCTCATTCTGACCATGTATCTCCTGTGACCACCTCCAGAACTGCCACCCACCAACATGAGGGTCAGCCTCGTCTCCTCCCTGAAGCACACCACCCACCCACGTCTCCACATCCTCTAGGTCACCTTGGAAACCTCCCACATATCTCTCTTCTCCTGTCCATCAGCCCTGGCCCTGACCCATCCCCTGCTCCTGAGAAGAACATGACAGTTGCACCGGCTGCCCCAGGGTTTGGCCTCAGCTCTGTCGTCCTGTGGCCATCAGAGGATGGGTCACTCCCCAGCTGAACATCCTTCAAGGTCTTCCTACAGGCCTTGGGGAAGAACTCATATGCCTTCAGGTCCCATGAGGCCTGTGCAGTGTCCTCCTGCCCCTCTCGGCTCACACATCCCCTCTCGGGAGGGCTCTTTTTTCCCACCTTTTGCAAAGTGTGGCACAGGGTCCGCTTTGAATATCTACTGAACTAACTGAATTGCAAGCACTTCCTGACAGTCCCCTTCCTCTCTCTCTCCTCCCCACGGCCATGGTTCTCACCCGACATCCTGGCTGGCCTCGTCCTACCCGTGCAATCTCAGGCCAGTTCCTTGACCTGAGCCTCTGTCTCTGGCACACAGCAAGAGGTCAATAAACAGTAGCAGGAGGTCTGATCAGGTCACTCCTGCTCAGAAACCTTCCCTACTCCAAACACAAAAGAGCCTCAAGCCAAAACTCCTGCAGCCACCATCCTGAACACTGACCCTCACCTCCCATCCCACCACGCAGCCGCAGCTGTGCCCACTCCTTCCATCCACACCACCCCACCACGCAGCCACAACTGTGCCCACTGCATCCACGCACACCATCCCACCACACAGCCGCAGCTGTGCCCACTGCTTCCACGCACACCATCCCACCATACAGCCGCAGCTGTGCCCACTACTTCCACGCACACCATCCCACCACACAGCCGCAGCTGTGCCCACTACTTCCACGCACACCTCTGTTCTCAGGTAGCCAGCGACCCGCCAGGCTCCCAAACACACCCTGTACTCCTCCTCACTCAGGCTGTGTTCAAGCCACCCTGTGCCAAGAAGGCCTTGTCCCAGCCCCTGACTACAGAACACGCCCCACACCCCAGGTAACCTTCAAAGCCCACTTTAATGTCATCTCATGTCCTCAGTGAAAACTCCCCTTTCCTTGCCCATACTGCCACAGGGCTTCCTGGCCCCTCCGTGGCCTGCTTGGCACCAGCATCCTTGCGGCAGAAGCTCCTGGCTGGTCTGTCTCCCTCAGCAAACGGAAGTCCCTCGGTAGCAGGAGTAACACCAGGCTCACCTTTGCACACGCCCCAGGGCCTCGTGTGCAAACAGAGCGCATCCCGTAACTGCTTGTTCCATTTAGTTCTCTTCCTCACTGTGCGCATGTGTGAATGATTACCCATTTTAAAGGCACCCCATATCTTTGAAGGAATTAAGTTCCAAGAATACAGCACATTCTCTCACGACAAAACCCAGCTAGGTGACACCCTCTTAAAAGCTAGTGAGCTGCTGTAAAGGTGGCCTTTTCTCTCAGCTATTTAAAAGCATGACTGCTGAGGCAGGCACATCTGGCTGATGCACAAGCTGTTACGGTGGCTCTAGTGACTGGTTTTGGAACACAAAACTAACTCAATATAGAGATTAATTCTAAGAGAAAACAAATGCGGCCCACAGCCAACAACCCTCTACCAGCCCTTCCAGGAGGCAGCTGTGGCCGCGCAGGAATCACCTACTGCACCATCAATAAACCTGAGAACTCGGCAGCAGCCAGACCCAGTCTCAAACCAGAAGAGGTGGCGCTCTGTGCTCTTCCTCCACCCCGAGAAAGCAACTCCCAAGGCCCCAGACGTGAGCAGGAAAATAGTCATAGATTCTATAAAACTGTGATTGTCTCTAAACCTTTCTTCCTCCCCGATCCCTTCCGTATTCGGAAAGAAGCAAGGCCAGATCTCCTCTTGACTCCCGACCCCGACAGCATAATGTAGGGAGTCCCAGGCAACTCGCTGGCCTCCCCGCCACAAACACATTCACGTGAAAACAAGGGCAGCGGGTGCACCAAGCCCTCGCGGAGGAGCTGCCACCCCTAAGAGAGCCACAGTGACACCAAGGGACCCACCCCCTTTCCAAGACCGGGTCCTCTGCCCTGTCCTCTCCACACATCCCGAGCCACTGATGGCTTTCAGCCAAGGATCAGGAGCTCATCCAGATGACTGCAATAAACATCACTCGCCTCATCTAGGTGAAAGCCTTAGAGCCAGCAAGCCTATTTTATTTTTTAGTTTAGTAAAAATGTTTGATAAAAGAAGGCCCATTTCAAACCAGCACAGCAAGGAGTAGAGGCCCAGGTGCAGAAAGCTGCACGGCACACTTAAAAATTCTATCGGCATCGGCCGGGCTCCGGTGCACACAGCGCACATGAGAAGGAAGAGGATGGCGGAGGGCGAGGCAGCGCTCAAATGAACCCAAGCATGAGCAAGAACACCCAGCAGGGACCCGTGGGAACAGAGCGGATGCAGTCGGGGGCCCAGAAATATCAGGGGCCCCGAAGCCGGAAAGGGCTCTGCCTTGGATGGGCCTGAAGGTGAACCCATTCCCCTAGGAGCTCGGGGCCTTCAGCAGAGGCCCACGTTCCCCACTGCAGGCCGTTCCGGGAAGGCAGACTCAGGGAGGAGAGCGCGCCCAGCAATGCCTGGCCCTGCCCTGGGGGGCTGCCATCAGTAACAACACAGACGTTCTCAGCCTCTACTTCCTACTCAATAAGGAAACCCACAGGTATTCTAAGCAACTGGACTCACGGGGCCTACGTGCCCCTTCATGAACCGCAGCACTCGGGGTGGAATTTCCATGTTTATCACCAGAAAAGAGGAAACATTTCAGAAAGGGGGAACAAAAAGTCTGGGGATACTCAAAATGAAAGTTCCCCACAGCACGGGGCCCAGAAATGGGAAGAGCCCAGGCAGCCCTGTTCCCTCTGGGCCTCCTGATACCTCTGCCTCTTGTCTGCAAAGAGAACACCAGGGGGGACCTAGAACAAGCTGCTCACCTCACTCCAGAAGAATCCCCGCTGCCGAGCACAGCGAGCGTGGTTTTCCCCCAGCCTGGAGGAGCCAGGCCTCAGGCTGAGCTCAGCAGGGCTCCAAGGGCAGGCAGGCCCAGCAGGCAGCAGCCTGAGTTCAAACAGGAGGATGGGTGCGGGGGCGGGAGGAACACCTCCACCCAAGCCAGCCCACAGCAGGATCAGATTCCTGGTGAGTGAGTCAGCTTTCTCTGTAATAATTTCAACACCTGTTAAGTCCCCTAGGGAATGGAGGAGATAAGGATGAGGCTGTGATGGGTAAGGGCACAGACTTCTAAGGTTCAAACCCCAGCTTTGCCACTTATAAGCTGTGTGGCTTTGAGCACGTAGCTCAGCTTCTGAGTTTCCTCATTGGTAAAATAGGGACCACACGGTACCACCCCCAGCTGCTATGAGGACTACACGGGTGGTTGCATGTACAGTGCCTAGCCCGCCGGGTGCAGTGGCTCACACCTGTAATCCCAGCACTTTGGGAGGCCAAGGTGGGCGGATCACCTGAGGTCAGGAGTTCGGGACCAGCCTGGCCAACACGGTGAAACCCCATCTCTACTAAAACACACACACACAAAAATGAGCTGGGTGTGGCGGCATGAGCCTGTAGCCCCAGCTACTGGGGAGGCTGAGGCAGGAGAACTGCTTGAACCCGGGAGGCAGAGGTTACAGTGAGCTGAGATGGCACCATTGTATTCCAGCCTGGGTAACAGAGCGAGACTCCATCTCCAAAAAAAATAAAAATAAGTGCCTAGCCCAAGGGAAGCACTCCACAGACAATCCCTAGCGTGAGGTGTGACACCAAGGCCCCAGCCACCTCAGTTCTGAGCGCTGCAGGGAACACCTGCTCTGAGCCTGCTCCGCACACAGACACTCTCCCCGACTCCTCAGGAAAAAGAACTACGAGGTGGGTCATCTTGTGCTCCCAGGGCCAAGCACGGTGACATTCCCCACCCTGTGACAGGACACGGGCTCCTGTTCCTGGGCTCCCCACTGCACCTAGAAGCACTGCACGATGCAGATCTCCACGGCCTGTGTTCAGGGGGTGAAGGGCTGAGCTGAGGAGGGGCAGAGATGCTGAGCCTGCCAGAGAAGGAAAGGAGGGGCAGGTGTCACTCTCAGGCCACAGAGCCAGGACAGGCCCCTGCAAGTGAGCACTGCCCTTGTCCTAGCCGCAGGCAGGCCATGCTACACTGTGGCCATTCAGGGAAAGAAAAACAGAGATGACTTCTTTTCAATGCAAATGCCCATCCATCAACAAGTGGATAAAGGAAGTGTGGTGTGGCCACATGCAGTGGCTCATGCCTGCAATCCCTGCACTTTGGGAGGCCAAGGCGGGAGGATCAGGAGGTCAGGAGATGGAGATCATCCTGGCCAACATGGTAAAAATACAAAAATTAGCTGGGCATGGTGGTGAGCACCTGTAATCCCAGCTACTCAGGAGGCTGAAGCAGGAGAATCGCTTGAACCCAGGAGACAGAGGTTGCAGTGAGCCAAGATCACACCACTGCACTCCAGCCTGGTGATAGAGTGAGACTCCCATCTCAAAAAAAAAAAAAAAAAAAAAAAAAGTGCGGTGCATGTGTGTTTGTGTATATATGTATATGTGTGTATACATATATATGTGTGTGTGTATACATATATATGTGTGTGTGTATACATATATATGTGTGTGTGTGTATACATATATATGTGTGTGTGTGTATACATATATATGTGTGTGTGTGTATACATATATATGTATATGTGTGTATACATATATATGTATATGTGTGTATACATATATATGTATATGTGTGTATACATATATATGTATATGTGTGTATACATATATATGTATATGTGTGTATACATATATATGTATATGTGTGTATACATATATATGTATATGTGTGTATACATATATGTATATGTGTGTATACATATATATGTATATGTGTGTATACATATATATGTATATGTGTGTATACATATATATGTATATGTATATATACGATGGAATACTACTTAGCCATAAAAAGGAATGAATTACTGGCATTCGCAGAGACCTGGATGAGATTGGAGACAACAATTCTGGGTAAAGTAACCCAGGAATGGAAAACCAAACATCACCTGTTCTCACTCATAAGTGGGAGCTAACGGCTAGGCATGGTGGTTCACGCCTGTAATCTCAGCACTCTGGGAGGCCGAGGCGGGTGGATCACTTGAGGTCAGGAGTTCAAGACCAGCCTGGCCAACATGGTGAAACCCCATCTCTACTAAAAATACAAAAATTAGGCGGGCATGGTGGCATGTGCCTATAATCCCAGCCACTCGGGAGGCTGAGACAGGAGAATCGCCTGAACCCGGGAGGCAGAGGTTGCAATGAGCTGAGATCACGCCACTCCACTCCAGCCTGGGCAACAGAGCAAGACTCCATCTCAAAAAAAAAAAAAAAATAGTAAGTAGGACCTAAGCCATGAGGATGCAAAGTCATAAGAATGACACAATGGACTTCAGGGACTCAGAGGAAAAGGATGGGAAGAGGGTGAGGGATAAAAGACTGGGTTCAGTGTATACTGCTCGGGTGCACTGTTCAGTATACACTGTTCAGTGTATACTGCTCAGGTGCACCCAAATCTCACAAATCACCACTAAAGAACTTACTCATGTAACCAAACACCACCTGTTCCCCAGTAATCTATAGAAATAAAAAATTAAAAAGAAAAAGAGAAAGAAAAACAGACAAGTGGTCTCCGAAGACTTGTTCTCCTCAATTCCATGAGGAATCCCATGGTTCCTCAAAAACACTTGGAGGCGATGGGGTACTTCCTCCTGCTCTTGTTACTTAAGAAACAAATAAATAAATAATCCAAAATTGTCAGGGATCAATCATTTTTGTCTTCATTTAAAATTAACCCAGAGTCCAGATTTACTCTATCAGACGAATATGTAAGAGAAAGGAAATATGATTCACATTCAATTTATTTTTCAAAGTGTTTCTGGACAAAGTAAGACATTTAATAACATGGAAAGTAACCGCTGAAAGGAACAAGAAAAGGAACTGCACCTACAGCAAAATCTCACCCACCAGCTCTTCCGCGGCCCCCGTCACAGGAAGGTCATCTCCACTCACAAACAACAAGAGAAACCCAACTGGCGGGGAACACACAATCACTGCCGGAACAAGACTCCGGGGCTTCCCTCTGCATGGAAAACAGGACTGAGGGTTCTTACCCAATAAACAATCTCTTCAAAACATAAGCAAAAGGCAATACAGATTTATAAAAAACACAAGAAAGCAAGGCGGCCAGAAGCAGCAGCCAACATTCTGAGGAAAGAGGCAGGGCTCTATTTGGTTCCTAGGCCTGAGCAGGACATAGGACATAGGAAGAACCCTCCGAGCTGACTTCAGTCCCCTGGGTTTAAACACACTTTGTGGAGGTTACCCAGTGACCACCCCCAAGGCCGCTGACCAAGGTACTCCTGCCCACATCCAAGTGCAGGACTCTGCTGAGGGAGGTGCTGGGCCACCTGCCATTCCCTGTCAGACATCCCTCGGCACAGTCCCCAACTCTTCACAGCTGCTGTAACAAATTACCACAGCTTAAAACATGCATTCACTATCTCGAAGTTCTGAAGGTCAGAAATCCGGCATGGGTCTCATCACACTGAAGTCCAGGCGTCAGCCAGCTGTGCCCCTTCCGGGAGGCTCGAAGGGAGAACCCCTTTTCTGCTCACTCCGGTTGGCAGCAGAATTCAGCTCCTGGCAGATGCAGGAGCAAGGACTTGCTCTCCTGTTAGCCATCCGCAGAAGGCCTTTCGCAGCTTCTAGAAGCCGCGCCACATTCCTGGTGGCTGCCTCCTCCATCTGCAAAGCCAGCCGCTGTGGGTGGAGTCCATCCCACACCATGTCTCTGACCACGTCCAAAAGCTCGTGAGGTTACACTGGGCCCACCAGGTAACAGGACAATTCCCCCATTTCAGGTCAGCTGATTAGCGACCTTAATTCCCCTCTGCCATGTAACAGAACATATTCACAGGGGTCAGGGATGAGGATGAGGACACTTTTAGGGGGCCAGTATTCTGCCTACCACACTCCCATCCCCTCAGGCCAGCACCCTGGAGATCACCTCGACCCCCAGCACCCCGCCCATCAGTGAATCCTGAGTGTGCCATATGTACCCTGAACATGCCCACTCCTCTCCAACCCCACAGCATCTGGCCTCGGCCTCCTCAGAAGCCCACCAGTTTCCTCTCTCGCCCTCTCTTCAAGGATGACGAACAGTGTCACAGTATCACACCCCTCCCTGTTTAAAACCCTTCAACACTCTCTCATGGCTCTTAGGACCACAGCTCAGATCTTCACCATGGCCTTGGAAGCAGCTCCGGTGCCTGCTCACCACCCTCCATGCCCCTCCTCCCCACCCTCCCTGCCCCTCCTCCCCAGTCAAGCGCTCCCCGCTCCGATACACCCTCCCCTGACCTCAGCAGCCAGATCGGTTCCTGCTGTACAGCCAGGTCTCGGCGGAAGCGGGACCTGTGTAAGGAGGACATGAGCATTCCACCCAGTGAGGGCCTTGCTACTCTGCCAGGGTCCCGGGACTGCCACCTGCCCAGCACTGCAGTCTGTGCGCATGTGTTCACGGGGCAGGCATCCAGCCGGGAAGAGCCACATGGCTTGCTCAGCACGCACCACAGCACCTGGCACAGGAGAGGAGCTCGTAAACGTTTTCCAAATGAATTCATCATCCCCAACAGTGCCTCTCCTTCGGCTGAGGACGGACTGTGGCCTATTCAGCCGACTGTCTGATTTGCTCACAGACATCTCGTGGCTCTGGCAATGTAAGCTGAAGGCTGTCAGAGCCACATCACTAAGAACCCTCTTCTGCTCCAGCTTTATCCCAGCACTCACATCCTTGCCATGCTCAATTTGGGCCTTTCTTGCTACCATAACACTTTCTTTTTTTTTTTTTGAGACAGAGTGTCGCCGTCGCCCAGGCTAGAGTGCAGTGACGCGATCTCAGCTCACTGCAACCTCCACCTCCCAGATTCAAATGATTCTCCTGCTTCAGCCTCCTGAGTAGCTGGGATTATAGGTGCCCGCCACAATGTCCAGCTATTTTTTGTATTTTTAGTAGAGACGGGGTTTCACCATGTTGGTCAGGCTGGTCTCAAACTGCTGACCTCAGGTGATCCACCCGCCTGGGCCCCCCAAAGTGCTGAGATGACAGGCATGAGCCAGAGCGCCCAGCCACCACCATGCCACTTCCAAACGTCATACTCCACATACCCCAGCTGCCTGCATACCCTCTGTCAGCAGACCACACCCTGCCAGGCGGAGCTGAGCTAAAATAGCAAACATCAGACCCACACTGAAAGACTGCCTGTGTTCTCAAGCCCAGTGTGCTGTGATTTTGTCTTGGCATTTTTAAAGTGAAGTGTGGCGAGAATTCCAACTGCAACTGCGGAAAGCAACAGCCCTTCGGGAGCCAAGAGAGTCAGCGGCCCAGGAAAGAACCAGCCCAGACAGTCAGAGACTGAACCTTCAGATTCTATTTTTTTTTTTTTTTTTTGAGACAGAGTCTCGCTCTGTTGCCCAGGCTGCGGTGCGGTGGCGCGACCTTGGCTCACTGCAACCTCTGCCTCCTGTGTTCAAGCGATTCTCCTGCCTCAGCCTCCCGAGCAGCTGGGATTACAGGCGCCAGCCACCATGCCTGGCTAACTTTTGCATTTTTAGTAGAGACGGGGTTTCACCATGTTGGCCAGGCTGGTCTCAAACTCCTGACCTCAAGTGATCCACCCACCTCGGCCTCCCAAAGTGCTGGGATTATGGGCGTGAGCCACTGCGCCCGGCCAAACCTTCGGATTCTTATCACTTACCATTTCTTGCCACCACCACAGCTTCCACTCAGGTGCAAGCCGCCACCACCAGTGACCACTGGATGCTGCGGCACCCTGGCCTCCTGGTCTCCCTGCTTCTGCCCTTGCCCCGACTCCCAAAGCCTCCAATCTGTCTTCAGTACAGCAGCCAAAGATATCCCATTAAACCTAATGCAGACCATGCCACTCCTCTGCTCAAAGCCCTCCAAAGGTTCCCCATTCAGCCAGAATCAAAGAACAGTCCATGTCTTCACTGTGGTCATGAGGCCCTACCCCACCACCCTTCATGACGCACCCCACGACTCTCCCCTTCTCTCGGCCAGACCCACCCTGGCCCCAGCTCGTCTCCTCAAGCACGCCAGCATCGGTCTGGGAGTCCTCTGCACCTGCTCACTCCTCTGCCCAGACCGCTCTTCCCCAGCCTCCTGGTTGGCCTGTTCCCTCACCTCGTGCAAATCTTTCCTCAAATGTCACCTCAGTGAAGGGCTCCTTCTCACCACCACACCTGCCACTAAGCCACCTAGTCCTCTTTCCCAGCATTGTTTTGATAGCAGCTGTCACCTTCCAACAGTTAACTCCATTTAACTGAGCTATGTTATTTATACCCGGCTCTCCTGCTGCACTGTAAGCTCTGGGAGAGCAGAGATCTAGGTCTATTTTGTTCACTAATATTATCTCCAGCACCTGGGGCTGTTCCTAACACATACTATGGGTTGAATACATATTTGCTGGATCAGCAAATCATCAAATTCTCAAAACTGGTCCAAGAAGCCCATTCTTTTCTCCTCAAAGAGAATCGTGCCAAGCCAAAGATATCTCCCCATTTGCCATAGCTACTTAAACCAAACTCAACCGCTTTGTGCTACACATACAGACACTGATGGCCCCAGAGGTAACTTGGTGAAGACCACTACCGGAAAAAGAAAGTTAAAATCTGGACCACCAACTCCTAGTCCTCTGACTAGGAGGGTCTATCTACTACACCACACATCCTGGCTCATCCAGAAACAAAGTTTCTAGGAAAGCATCAGCCAAATATGCAACCTAAGGACCAGGGTGTGCATAAACCGAGGGTCTACCAGCAAGACCACCTCTCCTGCAGTTATAACCCTGGCCAAACCACTCACTCTCCAGGCTAATCGAGGAGATAGTTCGGAATAAACACCATGTATCGGTACTGACAATGCAAGAATGAGAAAGATACTTTTCCTAAACCTGTGGATCTCACTAGTGAAAGCAAGCACATACCAGGGAGAACAGGAAGTCAGAGGCACCAACAACACTGAGTTTGATGCAAAAAAGGGGGACTTTAGTTCAGGCTGCATAAAAACAGGAGGTGTGGGCCGCGCACGGTGGCTCATGCCTGGAATCCCAGCACTTGGGGAGGCCAAGGCGGGCGGATCATGAGGTCAAGAGATCGAGACCATCCACACCAACATGGTGAAACCACATCTCTACTAAAAATACAAAAAAATTAGCTGGGCATAGTGGTGGGCGCCTGTAATCCCAGTTACTTTGGCAGCAGAGGCAGGAAAATCACTTGAACCCGGGAGGCAGTGATTGCAGTGAGTCTAGATCACACCACTGCACTCCAGTCTGGGCGATAGAGCAAGACTCCATCTCAAAAATAAAAAAGAGTTGAACTATCTGAAAGATCCCTTACTAGTCTTGTATTGTACAGTGGGTGTAGTCTTCCTCCTGAGTTTCCTTGAGATGAGGGCTGCACTCAAAAACAAAGAGGAAAACAAGGCTGGGTGTGGTGGCTCACGCCTGTAATCCCAGAACTTTGGGAGGCCGAAGCTGGTGGATCACAAGATCAGGAGTTCAAGACCAGCCTGGCCAACATGGTGAAACCCCATCTCTACTAAAAATATAAAAATTGCCGGGCACAGTGGCTCACGCCTGTAATCCCAGCACGTTGGGAGACCGAGGCAGGAGGATCACAAGGTCAGGAGATCGAGACCATCCTGGCTAGCACGGTGAAACCCCGTCTCTACCAAAAATATAAAAAATTAGCCGGGTGTGGTGGCAGGCACCTGTAGTCCCAGCTACTCGGGAGGCTGAGGCAGGAAAATGGCGTGAACCTGGGAGGCGGAGCTTGCAGTGAGCCGAGATCGCACCACTGCACTCCAGCCTGGACAACAGAGTGAGACTCCGTCTCAAAAAATATATATACATACATACACACACACACACACACACACACACACACATAAATTAGCTGGGCGTGGTGGCCAGTGCCTATAATCCCACCTACTCAGGAGGCTGAGGCAGGAGAACTGCTTCAACCGGGACCCAGGAGGTGGAGGTAGCAGTGAGCTGAGATCATGCCACTGCACTCCAGCCTGGACTACAGAGAGAGACTCTTGTCTCAGAAAAAAAAAAAAAAAAGGAGGAAAACAAGGCCAGGCATGGAGGCTCACGCCTGTAATCCCAGCACTTTGGGAGGCTGAGGTGGATGGATCACCTGAGGTCAGGAGTTCGAGACTAGCCTGGCCGACATGGTGAAACCCCATCTCTACTAAAAATACAAAAAAACAGATAGGCGTGGTGGTGGGCGCCTGTAATCCCAGCTACTTGGGAGGCTGAGACAGGAGAATCACTTGAACCTGGGAGGCAGAGGTTGCAGTGAGCCAAGATCACACCACTGCACTCCAGCCTGGGCAACACAGTGAGACTCCATCTCAAAAAAAACAAAAACAAAAACAAAAACAAAAAAAGAAAGAAAACAATCATGGGAAACAATTGAAAGAGCTGCCAAAGCCACAGGAACCTGGCTAGGATCTCCACTAGCACTGTGCTTGCATAGGTGTGGACTAAATAAATATGCAGCTAGTGACCAATCACCACTACTGATAGGAAAACGGGCACCCCTCTGTGACTCCTCCTTCAGGGAAGAGTTCCAGCCTGCCACCTGAAAGAGCAGCACTGCCAGAGGCTTGAGCCACAAGACGGATGGGAGACACAGAGGCTTCACAGGCCTTCCTGGTGCACCCAACCTCTCCTTCTTCTTCTGCCCTCTTCAGTGACAGCCTCAAACTCTCCAAGACTCCAACTTCACAAAGGTAATACAGAAGCTGCTCTCAAAAGTGCCTAAGACACAGAATAGCATCAAAGTCAGAGGAAAAGGAAAGCTGGTGTTCGGTATTTCAGGTTCACACAGAAGAAAGCTGGAGCCTGTATTAGTCTCCTGTGGCTGCCATAACAAATTACCACCAACTGAATGGCTTAACACAACAGACACTTATTCTCTCTCAGTTTTAAACGCCAAAAACCCAAAATCAAGTGGTCATCTGCAGGGCCATGCTCTCTGTCAAGTCTCTAGGTGAGCATCCTTCCTTGCCTCTTCTAGCTTCTGGTGGCTGCCAGCAACCCCTGGCTTTCCTTGGCTTGTAAATGTACTATTCCAATCTCTGTTTCTGTCTCCACAGGGCCATTTCCCTGTGTGTCTCTCTCTGTATTCAAATTTCCCTCTTTTTATAAAAATACTAGTTGACGAACTAAGGCCCACCCTCATCCAGTATGACCTCATTTTACCTTGATTACTTGTGCAAAAACCCTATTTCCAAATGTCACATCCATGGGTTCCAGATGGACATAAATTCAACTCAGTATAAGGACAAATTACCAAGAGCCACAGCCTTCAATCCAAAGGTTGAGTCACTGCTGTAACTCCACACAGCAGCTCTGTTATTCTTACATCTAAGCTGATTAAGAATTAGAGTTTAGACTGATGAGGAACCAAAACCTTAAGACCTAAAAGTAACACATAAAAGTTACACTGTCATGTGGCTCCTCTTCCCTGGACTCTATGTTCTACAGCATTTGTTCCTGTCACTACCAGGACCTCCTATCCACCACCATTCCAGAATCTTCACTCACCTTGGACCCTGACACTGGTTTTGTTGAAAGCTCTTACTGTTCTCGAATCAAGCACGGTCCTGTGGAGTCGAATAGGGTCTCCTGCCACCTTTGATGACTCCCTTCATTCTCAAAGCCACTGTCTGAGCTGTCAGTAACTCACTCTGCTAACCCCCAGATCACTCGTAAAAGTAAACTTTCCTTTTTTTTTTTGAGACAGAGTTTCGATCTTATTGCCCAGGATGGAGTGCAATGGAACGATCTCGGCTCACTGCAACCTCCACCTCCCAGGTTCAAGTGATTCTCCTGCCTCAGCCTCCCAAGTAGCCAGGATTACAGGCATGTGCCACCATGCCCAGCTAATTTTGTATTTTTAGTAGAGACTAGGTTTCTCCATGTTGGTCAGGCTGGTCTCAAACTCCTGACCTCAGGTGATCTGTCCACCTCGACCTCCCAAAGTGCTGGGATTACAGGCATGAGCCGCCACACCCGGCCAAAAGTAAACTTTTCTAACTGGATGCAGTAAATTCCAAAGTTTATCATTCAAACACTCAAACAGTAATATTTATTATGAAACAGGAGTACAAACCATTTTACTGTGTTTATGAATGATTCTACTCAGACTTATCTTCGTAACACAATTCATAATTTTCAGCATTCCAGACTTCAGCTTTGGAACAGAACTATGTTCTGAAATCTTGACGTTTGCTTATCTCTGATCTGTTTTCACCAGTGGCTGATTTTATCCTAGGTACCCTCCACGTAATGTCTCATTCCCTAGGGCCCTGGCAGAGCTCAGCGCCACAGCAATCAGACAAGGACTCTGGAGCTCTGGAGCTGTAATAGCATCTAGGGTGTACCCAGGTCATTCCAGCCGAAAGAAAAAAAAAAAAAAAAAACTTCCTGCTAACACAATACAGGAGGTGGTTTTGAGACCAGCAAGCAGAAACATGGAAACTCACAGGGAAACTCTAGTCCTCTTCTATGCTCAAGCAAGAGCCGCAGCCCTCAAGAGACCACAGGCAAATCAAGTGGGTCAAAAACACCACACCCTCTGCAGAAACTGATCCACCCAGCAGACGGGGCCTCAGCCCGGCCAGCTTCCGGACTCCACCAAACTTCACAACATGACCCGAATCAGTTCCTTCCAGCCTCCCCAGGGAGCCCAGGAGTTTCTCGGAAAGAAGCCTGCCAGTGTCAGGAAAAACGCCAATAGCTCCTCCTCGTCCTTGCAAGCCTCGATCCTACGTGCAACCACTGTCACCCCCAGACCCCACGCTCCGACCTCCGAGCCCCCCAACGTCCGTCACACCATCCAGCAGTCTCCTCAGAGTCCAAGTTGCCCTCTCCAGACCCCCGACTCCACCCGCAGCCCAGGAGGCCAACGCGGCCACCTGACCTCTGACCCCTGACCCCGACCTGGCCCTCCCCGGCACACCCACCTGCCCGGGAGCTTGCTGTTGCTGCGCTTCCAGAATTGCTTCCTGGCCCCGTCGCTGGCCATGGCCCCTCCTCATCCCTCAGACCCGCGGCCCAGACACCCCGAGTGCACCCGGCCCTCCCCCAGCGGCCCTTTCCTGTGCCCCGGGTGGCCCCTCACTGCTCCCGGGACTCCAGAGCGTAGAGCCGAGAAGCTCTTCCGCCTCCTTCCGGAAGTTGTGACTACGCGCGCCCGGAAGTCCCGCCTAAGTCCCAGGTGGCGAGTGACGCAGCACTCCGAGCGCCCGTCGTTATTAAAGGGCGACGCCGCGCAACGCACGTTACACGCATCGCGGAGGGAGCGGAGGTGGTTGGGTTTCTGAGTTTGAGTCTGTCGCTCCTGGCTCGCCCGACACAACAGCGGCGCCCACCTGCCCGCAACGGACTCCTAGGAGCCTCGAGCTCCTCATTTCCAAAGCTGAACTGCCCCGTGTCTGATTCCGATTTCTCTTGAGCGCGTTTCGGAGCCGGCCCAGAACAGAGGGAAGCCAGACACACCATACCCGGCCCAACAGTGGCAGGGCGGCTGCGGGTGCTGGTCAAGCTGGGTCACCCGGCACTGAGTGAGGATCAGCAAATACTCAGTGGACGAAATATTTGCAGTGCAGTGAGGTGAGGGGCATAACCGCGGAGCGTATTCGAAGAGATGAGAGAGACTGGGGATTAGGCCAGGCTTGAAGGGAAGAATGGTTTGAGCACCGAGGACAAGAATTAATTCCCCAGGCCTGGGTTCCAGCCTTGTGCGGCTATCACGTGCTTGAAACCTGGCTAGTCCGGAGTGAGATGCGCTTTACGTGTAAAATACAGGATTCCAAAGACGTCGTATAAAATAATTTGTATACTGTTTGCATGTTAGGTAACATTTTTAATGTATTGGATTAAATAAAATGCATTAAAATTATTTTTACATTCCTTTTACTCTTTTTAAAATTATTTTTACCTTTTTTATTCTTTTTTTCCGGGGGGGACTGGGGGTGGGTGTCTTGCTATGTTGCCCAGGCTAGTCTCGAACTCCTGCCCTCTAGTGATCCTCCTGCCTCACCCTCCCCAGTAGTTGGAACTGCAGGTGCACACGTTATGACTAGATCTTTTTACTTTGTGTGTGTGTGTGTGTGTGTGTGTGTGTGCAGAAAATCACTTAAAAAAACCGTGTCTGGTTTGCATTACATTTCTGTGCTTCTTAGACCAAAGATTGAATGCTCAGGGACTGTCATTTCAGACTGGAGCTTTAGTGTATTTGGAGCTCCTGCCAGTTCTCTTTTAAAACAAAAATTGAAGACATATTTTCTGATTAAGAATTTCCCTGGAGGCTGAGGCAGGAGAATAGCGTGAACCCGTGAGGCAGAGCTTGCAGTGAGCCGAGATCGTGCCACTGCACTCCAGGCTGGGCGACAGAGCGAAACTCCGTCTCAAAAATAATAACAATTTCCCATGCCTCTTCATTTACTGGTAAGTAACATTGACTTAGTACTTACTATGTGCAAGGCGTCCTACTCTCCTAGAATCCTCTCCTAGTAGGGCTCAGAAGGCACCAGGTGTCTCCTCCTGACAGAGCCCTGACAGCCTCAGACAATGAGGTCCCCTACAGACAACACTGAGGACCATGGCGGTTCTTTCCAGCTCAGTCTGGCTTATTGCAAGAACCAGTGAGCGAGGTGACAGCAGGATTAACCTGATGGAAGGGGAAAGGAAGGAAGAACTGAAACAATTGACAGAGGAAAAACTGGCAGCCCTTAGTGACTGGTTACACCTTAGATCCGGGTGCTTTTTATAGCTTACCGTATACTTTGCTAGCTACTGTTTTCAGGCGAAGGAGTGAGGCTGAGATTGACTTGAAGGCTTCAAAACCAGCTAAGCAAAGGATTACTAGGATCACAACAGAAACGTGAAGATGGAAAAAGAAAGTCTGAGTAGAAGGCCAGTTTTGAAAGCCAAAAGTAATACAGATGTTGGAGTCTAGATATGGGACCTAGGAATTGGGACAGATCCTCAAATCCCAGAGGTAATGAGTGGAACATTTTTTATTCATTTTTGCAACAAGTATTGAGCAGCAATGCAAATTAAAACTAAGGACATACCATGTTACACTTAACAGATCGGCAAAAACTTAAAAATCTGTCTTCACCAAACTTAATAAGGATGTGGATTTGTGAGCAGAGCAGAACTCTCTTGCACTGCCAGTAGGAGTGTACACTCATTCACTAACTTTGGATGGCCACTTAGCAATTTCTAGCAAAGATACTCTATAACTTAGCAATTCCACTCTTGGTATGTGCTCTAGAGTACTTTGCCTATGCGTGCAAAGACAAGAATGTTCAGTGCAACGTTGCTTCTAGTGGTAGTTGGGGTCTGGGGGAGAAGCAACCAAAATGCCATCTATGGCAGAATCGATAATCTACACAGTTATGCAGTAGAATACCATAAGTTAGTAAAAATGAATACATTAGGTGCATACATCAACATAAATGAATTTTGCAAACTGTGGGGTTGTTTTTGAAATGGGGCTTACTATGTTCCCCAGGCTGGCCACAAAATCTTGGGCTCAAGTGATCCACCTCAGCCTCCTGAGTAGCTGAGTACAGATGCAAGCACTACTGCACCTGACTCCACAGTGTTGAATGAGAAAAAGTTGAATATGAATTCACATGGTATGATACCATTTAGTACTATTTTCTTTTAAAGGATGAGAATGCGACCAGGTATGGTGGCTCATGCCTGTAATCGCAGCACTTTAGGAGGCTGAGGCAGGAGGATCCCTTGAGCCCAGGAGTTTGAGGCTGCAGCAAGCTATGATCATGTCACTGCACTCCAGCCTTGGCAATAGTGCCAAACCCTATCTCAAAAAAAAAAAAAAAAAACCAGAATGGTTAAAGATAAATTCAGGAGGGTGGTTGCCTATAGGTACGGGTGGGGACTGTGAACAGGAAGGAATTCATTCATAGCGGATCAATTGTGCTATTATGCTTTGTTTCTTAAGGCAGATGGGCTATATTCAGGTGTTGGTTATATTCTTTATGAGTTTTTACATGTATAAAATGTTTCATAATACATTAAAATATAGTTATTGAGTTTGAACTGTGCTATGCACTGAGCTACATTGGCACTGAGCTACATTGAACTACATGGTAAGGCAAACAAAAGTGCAGCAAGCCAAGCACAGTGGCTCACACCTATAATACCAGTACTTTGGGAGGCTGAGGCGAGAGGATCACTTGAGACCAGGAGATCAACACTAGCCTGGGCAACGTAGGGAGACCCCATCTCTGTGAAACTTTTTTTTTTTTTTTTTTAGCCAGTCATGGTGGTAAACACTCTTAGTCCTAGCTACTTAGGAGACTGAGGCAGGAGGATCACTTGAGCCCAGAAGTTCAAGGCAGCAGTGAGCTAGGATCACACAACTGCACTCCAGCCTAGACAACAGTGAGACCCTGCCTCAAAAAATAATAATAATAATAATAATTGCGATAGTATTTCAGGATGGCTGGATTTGCGATGCCAGTTGGGTTCCTCGGAAAGTGTTTTCTGCTTTCTTTGCTTTCAGATGGCCTGCTCCGGGCTTAGAATATCTCTCACAGGACCTTACTGAGTGAGCTGCCACACTCCCACTTGGTGGGTTCTGCCTCCTCCTGGTGCTGTACCGTCCATAGGCACCGAGCCTGTGCCCCAAAGTAAAAAGCTGACTGTTCTATCTGTATTGGTTTCCTAAGGCTGCTGTTGGCGGAATGCTGCAGACTTAGCGGCTGAAAACAATACACATTTCCCCTCCTACAATCCTGGAGGTCAGAAGTCCAAAGTCTTGCACTTCACTGCACTAAACTCAAAGTGTCAGCAAGGCTGCCCCCTTCTGGAGGTTCTAGGGGAGAGTCAGTTTCTTACCTTTTTCAGCTTCTAGAGGCCGCTTAACATTCCTTGGCCGACACTCCTTCCTCTGTCTGGAAAGCAGATCACTCTAATCTCCACTGCCATCATCACATCATCTTCTCTCCTTCCGATTCCTCCTGGATCGCTCTGACCTCGCACCAGGCCCACTGGATAATCTGGTCCAGGCTGATCTCCCCATCACCCGGCCCTTAGCTCAATCACACCTGCAAACTCCCTTTGGCCATTTAAGGTAACATTTGCAGGTCCCAGGATTAAGTCCTGGTATATCTTCAGGGGTTCATTATTCAGCCTACCACAGTAATAGATGGCATATAGCAAAGGTCCCCAGTTTCACACCGCGAGAGGGAGGTGTCGTCTTCACTGCCCTCTTCCCCAACTCCTTTCAGCCATTTTTATATTACAGGGACTAGCAACGTGCCATTTCCTGACACTAAGTCAGGATGAGTTAGGGTGCTGTTGGTTGCAAGAATGACAAAGTTCAGCTCAAATTAGCTTATACTACAAAGGGAATTAGTTGGTTAATGAAAAAGCCCAGAAGTAGCTCAGAAGGTTTGGAGAAGGGCTGATACAGCAGCTCAACAATGACCCAAGGGGCCTGTCTCCTTCTGTCAGTCTCTTAAGTCTTTGCCAAGGACAACTTCCCCTTGAGGTCACAGGATGCCTCTGTTGGGCCCCTGGGATCATGTGCTTACCTCTAGTCAGGATGCTAGAGAGCAGAAATACTGTGAACTAGTATCAGTCCCCGGGAAGGGAGCACTATACATTGCTTACCAATTCCAGGAGAGCACACTTAAACACCTCACCAATTTCTGCTGAGTTTCCTAAGACTGCCAGGAGGCTTTGCACAAACCCAGCAGCCAGAGTTCTGCAAGGGTTCTTGACTCTGGCAGGGGCTCAAAGCTGACCTAGCTGCTACAGCTGTCATACCTCCACCCTCTGTATTCTTTTTTTTTTGAGACGGCGTCTCACTCTGTCACCCAGGCTGGAGTGCAGTGGGGCAATCTTGGCTCACTGCAAGCACCACCTCCCAGGTTCACGCCATTCTCCTACCTCGGCCTCCCAAGTAGCTGGGACTACAGGCGCCCGCCACCACGCCCGGCTAATTTTTTGTATTTTTAGTAGAGACAGGTTTTCACCATGTTAGCCAGGATGGTCTTGATCTCCTGACCTCGTGATCCACCCACCTCAGCCTCCCAAAGTGCCGGGATTACAGGCGTGAGCCACCGCGCCTGGCCTACCCACTGCATTCTTAATGTCTAGTCTGGTAAAACAGAACACCTGCACAACACATCAGACAAAGCAACTTTATTATTCACAGAAAGGCCCCAAACATCAACCCAAGCCTAGGATCCATGGCGAGCCAGTCCACCAGCAATCAGGAAAGCTACCCAGGGCACTAGAGTGTTGTCTGCAGGTCCCCCCACTTCACACCACAGCTGAGGGGCGTGAAAAGCACACTCTACTCTGGGTTCTCTACCCCAAATGCAACTGGGTCCACTGGGCTACAGCATTGCAGGACATCCTGATCTAGGGGAGATGAGCACAAAGCCTGAGCTGTTCGGGACAGTTCCACCTTATCTCAGGATGTTGCAACCTCTGTATATTCTGCCCAAAAATTATAAGCAAGAGGGGGAAGAGCTGGGTCATCCAGTGTCATTTGGGGACCTGTCACCTGGCAGATGCTCCGTTGTAGCTGGCAACGAGAGTCAATCCTTCCAAATTTTGTGGCTGCTGCCCTACAAGGGAGGGTTAGAATCCCAATATCCAGGAACAATCCCAATATCCACTACAACACCAAAGGCCATGTTGAGAGAAACTGGTGGATTTGACAACTTAAAATGTTTACTTGTTTGTCAAAAAAATTTTTTTAATTGGACAAAATATATGTGCTATGTCTGACAAAGGGTTAATATATGGGAATCTTACAAATAAGGAAGTAGAAAACCACAATAGGAAATGAGTATGATTGTTTAAACCAAGTATATATTTTTCAAGCTTATCTTAAACTATAAATAAATCAAAGAATATGTTTTCAAAAGAAATACAGCTCTCTAGCTCCTGCTCTCAACATGTGACATGCCTGTTCCCGCTTCACCTTCCACCATGAGTAAAATCTCCCTGAGGCCTCACCAGAAACCTAGCAGAGACCAACACGACACTTCCTGTACATCCTGCACAACCATAAGCCAATTCAACCTGTTTTCTTTATAAATTACCCATCCTCAGGTATTCCTTTATAAACACCGCAAAAGTAGCCTAACACAGAAAACTGGTACCAAGAAGCAGGGCATTGCTGTAAAGACACCTTAAGAGTAATGACCTAGGGTAACTGGCAGAAGAAATTTCTAAGTAGCAAAGCATTCAAGAGGTGGCCTGCCTGCTTGTCACAGCCAATGATCATATATTGGAGCAAAGGAAAGTTGGAGCTCGTATTTAAAAGGGAAGCAGAGCATGAAATTTTGGAAAATTTGCAGTCTGGCCATGTGGCAGGGAAAGAATCCAAGCAGGCTGGGGAGCAACCATTAGCTAGAGAGATTAGCATGACTAAAAGGGAGCCAAGTGCTAATATCCAAGACAATGGAACAAAGGCCTCAAAAGCATTTGGGAGATCTTGGAGACAGCCCCTCCCATGACAGGCCCAGAGGCCTAGGAGGAAAGAATGGTTTCAGGGGCCAGGCCCAGGACACTCTTCAGCCTATGGACACTGCTCCCCACATACCAGCTGCTCCAGCTCCGCCTGTAGCTCAAAGGCCGCAGGTATAGCTTGGGCCACCACTCTGGAGGATACAAGCCATAAGCCTTGGTGGCTTCCATGTGGTGTTAAACCTGTGGGCACACAGAATGCAAGAATAAAGGTGGCAGCTTCCACCTAGATTTCAGAGGATGTATGAGAAAGCCTGAGTGCCCAGGCAGAAGCCTGCTTCAGGGGCAGAGCCCCCACAGAGAACCTCCACCAGGGGCAGAGCCCCCACAGAGAACCTCTACCAGGGGCAGAGCCCTCACAGAGAACCTCTACCAGGGGCAGAGCCCCCACAGAGAACCTCTACCAGGGCAGTATGGAGGGGAAATGTGGGGTTGGAGGCCCACATAGAGTTCACAGTAGTGAACTCCACTGCCTAGTGGAGCCGTGGGAAGGGGACTGCACCCTCCAGACCCAAGAATGGTAGCGCCACCACCAGCTGTACCTACACCTGGAGAAGCTGCAGGCACTCTACCCCAACCCATAGAGCAGCCACAGGAGCAGGACTGCCCAAGGCCTTGGGACGCCACACCTTGCACCAGGATCCAGGATGTGGAGTCAAGGATTATGTTGGAGCTTTAGGATTTTTTATTTTATTTTATTTTATTTTTTTGAGACAGAGTCTTACTCTGTCGCCCAGGCTGGAGTGCAGTGGCATGATCTCAGCTCACTGCAACCTCTGCCTCTCAGGTTCAAGTGATTCTCCTGCCTCAGCCTCCCAAGTAGCTGGGATTGCAGGCACGCGCCACCATGCCCGGCCAGCATTGGGATTACAGGCACGAGCCGCCCAAATGCTTTCTTAGATGCAAAAAAAGAAAAAAAAAATTAAAAAGACACCCCCACCCCCAAAAAATTGATCAATTATTTTCACATCCAGGAAAAACAACAAATGCAAATCCAAATGCTTTGAAGAATAAGACTGATTTTCGGAGGCTTTCAGGGTAGACAGAGGAGGGCCATTATGCCACGGCTCGTGCAAACAAGCCTCCTAAATGCACCCTGGAGATGCATCGCACCCTTCACAGCCACCCTCAGCCCCTTCCATCACCTTCGATCCTCTGCCATGCTCCTGCAGACCTCCTGCCCAGACCTCACCTGCAGACCTCTCAGTCCCTTTCCCGTGTGCATCTGCAACCCTCTCCACCTCTCAAGCCCAGCAAATTCCAGCTTCCTCAGCATCCTCCTCATCCCCCCTCACCAGATGCCCAGTGGTGGGGAGGGAGGGGGTGGCAGTGGGGGTGGGGAGGGGATGGCGCACACAGTGGGTATCATGATTTGTATTTTAAAGATGAGAAAGTAGGGGCTTCAAGAGGCAAAGTCCCCCAGCTAGAGTGAAGGGAACAGGGTTTGGAGTCCAGCTGCTGACCCCACAGCCCACTCACTGTCCGGTTCACCTTGCTGGGCCCTGGCCACAGTCCCACTGCTAATCGGAAACACAACCAGCTGTGGCATTTCCTCCCATGGTCCTTTGCAGCACGTGGGTCCCCACCCCCTTGGCAAACGTGCAGGAGCCACAGTCGGCCGTGACTCATGGCCAGTCCAACCCAAAGTGACTCAGGCAGGATAGAGAGAGGACAGCAGACATCAGAGGGAGCCCAGACTGGCCGTCTGCAAGCTGCATCCTGGCCTCATGTCTCCTGTGACTGATTACACTCTGCTGTAAACACGGCCAGCCCCCGTTTTCCCACCTGTAAAATGGAGATGAGGACACCTGCCCTGTGTGTTTCCCAGAGTCATGATGGGAATCCCCTGAGACAATGGACTGGAAGGCAGTTTGTAAATCAAAATCTCTGAGCAAATATGACAACGCAGAGTAGGGAGTGAGTCTGTAAGTGACGTGAAGCCTGGCCTGGAGTGGCAACCGGAAAGCCCTATGGCCCCATGGTGCTGTGTCATCCCTGGACTTCCCGCAGCTGCTAGAGTGAAGGAAGGAGCTGGTCTGTCACTTAACACCAGAAGAGAAAGTGGCCCGGAGAGCAGGCATCTCCCAGATATCTGACTGGGCCAGATATCTGACTGCTAGGAACTGGGGACACAGACCTGGGAACTCTGTGCCCTTATGACATCAGAGCCTGGCGGCCAGGATGGAAAGTGTGTTGCGGCCCCAGCCTGAATGGCACTTTTGAGTGGACATAGACCCAGAGGTGCATGGCGTGGGGAGGCTGGCACTAAAGGGCCTGCCCATGTGGCATCCCAGGCATGGACATCCTGAGGGTGAGGGGAGAAGGCAGGCAAGGTGCTGGCGCCACACTTCTGCTGGGATTGTGCATGGTTTGGCATCCTGGTTCCAAGCTGAGCCCCCTGCAGTTGCAGAAGGCCACTTTGGTGGGGAGGGGACACTCCTGGGTTCTGGTGGCATGGCCTGCCTGGCACAGTGTGGCACTGGATGGAAAGAGAGACTGGGGGGAGTGGTCTCTTATTTTGAGACACTGCAAACACCTCGTTTCTCTGGGCCTCGGTTTCCCCAATCCTAAGAGCCTGCGGGTCAGGCCGAGTGGTAAGGTAGATGAACCCCTGACTTTGGAACCAGACAGACATGGATTTCAATCCTGCTGTGCAAATCTGGGCAGCCTTCTCAGCTGAGCCTGTTTCCTCACCTGCTGGCAGAGGGCTCAATGCAATTGGGCATGAACCTGGGCACATGACAGAATCCAGCCAGGGCGAACTGCTGTTTATAGTACTGATGCTTAGTGATCCAAACAAAAATAAAATTCAGGAATCTGGCCCTGTAGGGTCTGTACTGGCCACTCGGCATCATCCTCCCACTTCCTGACCACCTTCGGATGACACTGGTTCTTCCAAAGGAGGGATGGTGGCTGCCCACCCAGGTCTCCTGGGGACACTGCAAGGGGTGGGGGGACATGCCATTCTGGAGGAGTTAAGCTCGCTGGCAATGGATCCAAAGGCAGCCCCTCCCCCCTACTCCCCTACGCAAGGGACCAAGCCACAGCTGGCATGAAGTGATGCCCTATGGCACCTTCCAAGGAACTCCTGCCACATCTCCATCCCCTCTGTCACTGTGGAGAAGGACCCATCCTCACTGAAGCAGAGGCTCCCAGGGGCGTGGGGCAGGACTTGCAGGAAGCAAGAGCGGGGCCTGGGGATGGGGGTGGGGGAGGCATGGGACCCAGTGTTGGGCCCAGGGGTGCTAGGGGCCTGAGGGGCAGGGGCCAGGGCTAGAGGGGTGAGGGGCAGTGCTAAGCCAGGGAGCCCTCAAGGGCCACACGTTGGTGTGGTAACCCCTGTGTGTATCTGCTGGAGCAGGCTCAGTCCTCTGGTTACCCCGGCTTCCCACACCCCTCTCCCTTCACACATTTTGACCCCTAGGCAGCGTCTCCACTTGGGAAGGCCCAAGGCCCAAACTTAAAGTGTTCCTGGTGCCTGACCCCAAGTCTCTTGTTTTAGGATTGGGGAAACTGAGGTCCCGAGAAGCAAGGCATTTGTGGTGTTTTGCAGGGGGAGATCCCCTGGTCTCTCCTCTTTCCATCCAGTGCCACACTGTGCCAAGCAGGCTGTGCCAGCAGAACCCAGGAGCATTCCCTCCCCATCAGAGTGGCCCCTCTACAACTGCAGGGGGCTCAGCTTGGAGCCAGGACCTCCCATGTCTCCTGGTGGGGAAGGTGAGAGCAGCCTTCCCGAGGGAAAAACGCCTGGCCCTAGCCCATGTGGACCTCCAGGACGCCAGGACCTTCCCACGGGAGGGGCAGTGCTGTGCAGGCCACCCGCCCTTGCCACAGCAGTCACTATCATCTCTAGAAAGCCACCTGCAGCCTTTCACCAAGAATAAGCTGTGGCCAGAACTAATGGACACATAGGCTGCTTGGAATGGTGCCTGGTCAATAAGAATGCATCCATGTTTGACATGAGATGCCTGCACAGTGTTCTGGGAGCCCCAAGGGAGTCCAGCCTTAGCCGCCTGCAAAGAAATCCCCCAGATCCGGCCGGGCGCGGTGGCTCACGCCTGTAATCCCAGCACTTTGGGAGGCCGAGGCGGGCGTATCACGAGGTCAGGAGTTCAAGACCAGCCTGGCCAACATGGTGAAACCCTGTCTCTACTGAAAATACAAAAATTAGCTGGGCGTGGTGGCGGGTGCCTATAATCCCAGCTACTCAGGAGGCTGAGGCAGGAGAATCGCTTGAACCCGGGAGGCGGAGCTTGCAGTGAGCCGAGATCGCACCCACTGCACTCAAGCCCAGGTGACAGAGCGAGACTCCGTCTCAAAAAAAAAAAAAAAAAAAGAAATCCCCCAGATCCTTGATCACCACGTCCCTCTTGGTGCCCCTAGCAAAGGGCAGCCATGGAGCCCAAGACCGGACACCTCCCCACTGTGAGTGTCAAGCGATGTGTGGAGGGTGTTGGTCAGCGGAGGACAAAGCCCAGGCCAACTGAGACAGGAAAGAGAGGGGGTCTCCAGCAGGGGGACCATCATCCAGGCACCCTCCCAGCTGCCAGGGCCGGGTCCTCACACCGCCTGCCACGCCTGCTCTGCTCTGTCCT